>NC_139992.1:65106095-66306095 GCF_964263955.1 Coregonus lavaretus | reverse complement strand
TCAGTGTTCTTCGATGGTTACGGTGTGTGATGTTTTAATGAGCGCATCCTGGGCTACCAGTCTTCGTGGAGCTTCTCTTCAACATCGCATTCTTTCTTGTGCACAAAATGACAGTTGTTGTGTATATGGCTGCCTTTCAAATTGGCCTACATTTTTGTACATATTGTATGTCGCAGTTGTATAGGACCAATGCAATGTGTAGCCTACTAAAGGAAGTAGGCAAATGTTCACTCTTATCATTCATTTGCATTACACACAGTCGTAATGTGATGTCAATACTATGAAAACGACACAGCCTATTTTTTCGGCCCCTCCCTGCACTCTTGCTATTGTGTGTGTGGTGTGTGTGTGTGTGTGTGTGTGTTGCTCTCTGAATGGGCATTTACTCTTATTCGTGGCAGATTCAAATTGGCTACTGTCATGTAGGACATTTCACATCAGCTATGAATATAGAATATGCACTTAGTTTGATTGTTTGCTTTTCTGAAAGTCTCCCACAGAAAATATGGTGCACCTGGAGAAGTGGCGGCTTGGCTTACTGTAAGTTACACTCATTAAGGAGGGTCACAAATTCGACAGAAATGTAGCTTATAGTTCTCAGTAGCGGTGCGTGGGTAAAATCACTGGGGAAGCTAGAACAAAAGCCATATTACAACCTATGTGTTGTGATAATTGCGTTGTTTGCTCTATAGCCTGTTAGTTCATATGCCTTGCGACCATGATATATAGGCCTAAGGCCAAGACAATAAGAAGACAGTGGCAGAATAAATTCAACCACACATTTGTTTCATCACAAAACCGGAGAGCAACTTCTGTCTGGTGAAGTCCACAAAAGCATATTGCATTAAACAGACCGCATAGTCTGGGTAGCCATTTGATTAGATGTTCAGGAGTCTTATGGCTTGGGGGTAGAAGCTGTTTAGAAGCCTCTTGGACCTAGACTTGGCGCTACGGTACCGCTTGCCGTGTGGCAGCAGAGAGAACAGTCTATGACTAGGGTGGCTGGAGTCTTTGACAATTTTTAGGGCCTTCCTCTGACACCCCCTAGTATAGAGGTCCTGGATGGCAGGAAGCTTGGCCCCAGTGATGTACTGGGCCGTACGCACTACCCTCTGTAATGCCTTGCGGTCGGAGGCCGAGCAGTTGCCATACCAGGCAGTGATGCAACCAGTCAGGATGCTCTCGATGGTGCAGCTGTATACCCTTTTGAGGATCTGTGGACCCATGCCAAATATTTTCAGTCTCCTTAGGGGGAATAGGTTTTGTTGTGCCCTCTTCACGACTGTGCTTGGACCATGTTAGTTTGTTGGTGATGTGGACACCAAGGAACTTGAAGCTCTCAACCTGCTCCACTACAGCCCTGTCGATGAGAATGGGGGCGTGCTCGGTCCTCTTCTTTTTCCTGTAGTCCACAATCATCTTTATAATCATTATTTGGATTTCATGTAATGGACATACACAAAATAGTCCAAATTGTTGAAGTGATATGAAAAACAATTACTTGTTTCAAAAAATTCTAAAACATAAATAACGGAAAAGTGGTGCGTGCATATGTATTCACCCCCTTTGCTATGAAGCCACTAAATAAGATATGGTGCAATTACCTTCAGAAGTCACATAATTAGTTAAATAAAGTCCACCTGTGTGCAATCTAAGTGTCACATGATCTGTCACATGATCTCAGTATATATACACCTGTTCTGAAAGGCCCCAGTGTCTGCAACACCACTAAGCAAGGGGCACCACCAAGCAAGCGGCACCATGAAGACCAAGGAGCTCTCCAAACAGGTCAGGGACAAAGTTGTGGAGAAGTACAGATCAGGGTTGGGTTATAAAAAAATATCAGAAACTTTGAACATCCCACGGAGCAGCATTAAATCCATTATTAAAAAATTGAAAGAATATGGCACCACAACAAACCTGCCAAGAGAGGGCCGCCCACCAAAACTCATGGATCAGGCAAGGGGGGCATTAATCAGAGGCAACAAAGAGATAACCCTGAAGGAGCTGCAAAGCTCCACAGCGGAGATTGGAGTATCTGTCCATAGGACCACTTTAAGCCGTACACTCCACAGAGCTGGGCTTTACGGAAGAGTGGCCAGAAAAAAGCCATTGCTTAAAGAAAAAAATAAGCAAACACGTTTGGTGTTCACGAAAAGGCATGTGAGAGACTCCCCAAACATATGGAAGAAGGTGTTCTGGTCAGATAAGACAACATTTGAGCTTTTTGGCCATCAAGGAAAACGCAATGTCTGGCGCAAACCCAACACCTCTCATCACCCCGAGAACACCATCAACACAGTGAAGCATGGTGGTGGCAGCATCATGCTGTGGGGATGTTTTTCATCGGCAGGGACTAGGAAACTGGTCAGAATTGAAGGAATGATGGACGGTGCTAAATACAGGAAAATTCTTGAGGGAAACCTGTTTCAGTCTTCCAGAGATTTGAGACTGGGACGGAGGTTCACCTTCCAGCAGGACAATGACCCTAAGCATACTGCAAAAGCAACACTTGAGTGGTTTAAGGGGAAACATTTAAATGTCTTGGAATGGCCTAGTCAAAGCCCAGACCTCAATCCAACTGAGAATCTGTGGTATGACTTAAAGATTGCTGTACACCAGCGGAACCCATCCAACTTGCTGGAGCTGGAGCAGTTTTGCCTTGAAGAATGGGCAAAAATCTCAGTGGCTAGATGTGCCAAGCTTATAGAGACATACCCCAAGAGCTGTAATTGCTGCAAAAAGTGGCTTTACAAAGTATTGACTTTGGGGGGGGGGTCTTATTTCTTGTTTGTTTCACAAAAATATATATTTTGCATCTTGGTAGGCATGTTGTGTAAATGAAATTATACAAACCCTCCAAAAATCAATTCTAATTCCAGGTTGTAAGGCAACAAAATAGGAAAAATGCCAAGGGGAGTGAATACTTTCGCAAGCCACTGTATATAAGTTATATTTAAAAACTGGTTCTCCAGTAGATTATTAAGAAAGGCTCATGCTTTGTTCAAAAATGGACTTTTTGCCTTTATACAGATTACAATTTATAATTTTGGATTAATTGAAAATGAAACTTTGTTCAAAGTATCACTGTTTCTTAAACAAGCCATACAAATCTGGTTACAATTTCAATTTTATCCTCCAGAAAAGACAGAACAAATATTACAACAAATATTATGGTTAAACTCAAATATACTGATTGAAAAAAAATATCCTTATGGACAAATATATATTATATGTATTAATTATATTATGAATAGAAATGGTAGTGTTATGTCCCATATGCAGCTATCGAAAATATATAGGAATGTTTGCTCAATCCAAAGTTACAACCAACTGATTGCAGCATTACCGCAAAAATGGAGGAGGCAAGTGGAAGAGGGAGAAGGTAGGTAACTTGTTTGTCTGCCATATATTAAAGATAAAAATTGGCTGGAAAGGATTGGCATGAATAGAAAAATATAACCGTTTCATTTGAGGACAAAAATGTTGACAGCTGCGCCATACAGGTATAGCTGGGAAGAGATTTTCGATATACCGATTCCATGGCACATGGTATATGAACTGATACAGAAAACAACACTTGATTCAACACTTCCAGTTTTTCAATTTAAATTATTATAACAATTGTTGCCACCAACAGAATTATATATATATGGGGCATACATACAACAATCTCAGCTCTGCAGATTTTGCCACGAGGAGACAGAATCACTAAATCATTTATTCTGGTATTGCCCTTATGTAGCTTGTTTCTGGTCACAGGTTCAGGAATGGTAAAAAAAATCCCAACATTCATTTAAAATTAACCCTACAAATAACAGTGTTGGGTGATTTGGAAAGCCCATGCTTAGCTCCATTCCGTTAATTTTTTATCCTGAATAACTCCCCAGTTCTTAATGATTACAAGCATACCCATAACATGATGCAGCCATCACTATGCTTGAAAATATGGAGAGTGGTACTCAGGGATGTGTTGTATTGGATTTGCCCCAAACTTAACACTTAGTATTCAGGACAGAATGTTAATTTTTTTGCCAGTTTTTTGCAGTATTACTTTAGTGCCTTGTTGCAAACAGGATGCATGTTTTGGAATATTTTTATTCTGTACAGGCTTCCTTCTTTTCACTCCATCAATTAGGTTAGTATTGTGGAGTAACTACAATGTTGTTTATCCATCCTCAGTTTTCTCCTATCACAGCCATTAAACTCTGAAACTGTTTTAAAGTCACCATTGGCCTCATGGTGAAATCCCTGAGTTAGGAAGGATACCTGTATCTTTGTAGTGCCTGGGTGTATTGATACACCAACTAAAGTGTAAATAATAACTTCACCATGCTCGAAGGGATATTCAATGTCTTTATTTTTCTTATTTTTTACCCATCTACCAATAGGTGCCCTTCTTTGCAAGGCGTTGGAAAACCTCTCTGGTCTTTGTGGTTGAATCTGTTCAAAATAATTGTATGTGTGAGGTACAGAGATTAGGTAGTCATTAAAAAATAATGTTAAACACTATTATTGCACACAGAGTGAGTCCATGCAACTTATTATGTGACTTGTTAAGCACATTTTTACTCTTATTTAGGCTTGCCATAACAAAGGGGTAGAATTCTTATTGACTCAAGACATTTCAGCTTTTCATTTTCAATTAATTTGTAAACATTTCAAGAACATAATTCCACTTTGGCATTATTGGGTAGGCCAGTGACAAAAAAAATCTCAATTTAATCCATTTTCAATTCAGGCTGTAACACAAAATGCGGAACAAGTAAAAGGGTGTGAATACTTTCTCAAGGCACCAATGATTATTTTTTTCACCTTTATGTTAAGTAGGCAAGTCAGTTAAGAACAAATTGTTATTTACAATGACGGCCTACACCGGCCAAACCCGGACGACGCTGGGCCAATTGTGCGCCACCCTATGGGACTACCAATCACGGCCGGTTGTGATACAGCCTGGAATCGAACCAGGGGGTCTGTAGTGACGTCTCGAGCACTGAGATGCAGTGCCTTAGACCACTGCGCCACTCGGGAGCCAGGTGTGCCAGATATATAAAGATGTTAAATTATTCACAGAATTTTGTGGTAAGAATGAGCCCAAAAAGCTGTCCAAATGGCTAATCTCTGAAGATCTTATGATCAATAATTGCAACATGTCATCTTTAAACATGTAAAATGTATATGTACATGTGTATAGTCATGGATAAGAGCTGATTAAAATGATATACAAAAATGTTCAGCCCGCCTTTAATGTAGGATACGCGGGATCCCTTTGAGCAAAGTTATGTTCTATAAATCAGTTTAGTTCTTTCAGTTTAGTCTGGATTTTAAATGTGAATATGTCCATGAACAGAGTACCCTGATGTTAATAATTCCAAATGTACATGCTCATAATTTCCACAAGAGGGCAGCATACAACTTTTCATAAATCAATAAATTCAACATTGATAGTCTACTCTACACTCTCCAAAAGAGCATTACATTTTGCATGACAAAAGTTAACATTTTAAAGAGCGTCTTCATCCATACTAACATTGCTGTTCGGACATGCCAAACAGTTAGATTGTCATAGATGAATATTGTTGAATCAAAAAACCGAACTAAACCCAACTAAATATGAAAAACCCTAACTAAATAGGTTAAGATTATGCCTTATAAAGTAAATAAACTAAATCACACAAAAACAACTCCCTGTGACAGCCTCAAGCTACCTATAGAAAGAGGATAGGCTCCTGCCCTTTGGGCCATTCTGTCTTGGACAAGGCTTACTTACTAACTTACTTACTTATGCTTTGCAAGAAACTAGATCTAAATAAACTTGAACAAAAACAAGCATATATCAACATATATAAGCACATTATAAGAAACATACAACCAATTATGCATTTAGGCAAGTATGTTGAGAACATTGGAGTGTGAGGTAACATTCTGTTAAAGATAGCAATTATAAATAGTTCACGGAGGCAATATTATTTTTTAAATAACAAAGCAGGTTGAACTACAATTTCATCACTGTGCCGGGAGTGATAGGATATGAGGCAGCTAAAATTCAAACAATAACGGAGCTTCCGATGAGCTGCTCCAATAACTGACGTCTGAATAGGGGTTGTGCACATTTAATAAACTGGATATTTTGCCTGGTCTTGGAATATTAGTTATTAATTAATTCTGCAGCTCATTTTCATTCAATAAAGGGTGACTAGTGAATTAGATTGCATCAAATGAGAGTTCCTCATCATTTCTGGAACACCTTAAATTATGCAGCATGAATTTCCAATTAGTATGGATGACCTTTCTGTAACTAATGCCATGCTGAGGTCTGATATACAGTATGTCAGTGAACAATTTACAGTAGAGGAAAACTCAGTGAATCCAAGACGCTTACTGTAGGCAAGCCATATTACTGAATAATAATAATATTTTCCCCTTGCAAAGGAATGGCCCTCACCAGGATATACAGTTGAAGTCAGAAGTTTACATACACCTTAGCCAAATACATTTAAACGTTTTTCACAATTCCTGACATTTAATCCCAGTAAAAAATACCTGTTTTAGGTCAGTTAGGATCATCACTTTATTTTAAGAATGTGAAATGTCAGAACAATAGTAGAGAGAATGATTTATTTCAGCTTTTATTTCTTTCATCACATTTCCAGTGGGTCAGAGGTTTACATACACTCAATTAGTATTTGGTAGCATTGCATTTAAATTGTTTAACTTGGGTCAAACGTTTCGGGTAGCCTTCCACAAGCTTCCCACAATAAGTTGGGTGAATTTTGTCCCATTCCTCCTGACAGAGCTGGTGTAACTGAGTCAGGTTTGTAGGCATCCTTGCTCGCACACGCTTTTTCAGTTCTGCCCACACATTTTCTATAGGATTGAGGTCAGGGCTTTGTGATGGCCACTCCAATTCCTTGACTTTGTTGTCCTTAAGCCATTTTGCCATAACTTTGGAAGTATGCTTGGGGTCATTGTCGATTTGGAAGACCCATTTGCGACCAAGCTTTAACTTCCTGACTGATGTCTTGAGATGTTGCTTCAATATATCCACATCATTTTCCTTCCTCATGATGCCATCTATTTTGTGAAGTGCACCAGTCCCTCCTGCAGCAAAGCACCCCCACAGCATGATGCTGCCACCCCCGTGCTTCACGGTTGGGATGGTGTTCTTCGGCTTGCAAGCCTTCCCCTTTTTCCTCCAAACATAACGATGGTCATTATGGCCAAACAGTTCTATTTTTGTTTCATCAGACCAGAGGACATTTCTCCAAAAATTATGATATTTGTCCCCATCTGCATTTGCAAACCGTAGTCTGTCTTTTTTATGGTGGTTTTGGAGCAGTGTCTTCTTCCTTGCTGAGCGGCCTTTCAGGTTATGTCGATATAGGACTCGTTTTACTGTGGATATAGATACTTTTGTACCTGTTTCCTCCAGCATCTTCACATGGTCCTTTGCTGTTGTTCTGGGATTGATTTGCACTTTTCGTTCCAAAATACGTTCATCTCTAGGAGACAGAACGCGTCTCCTTCCTTAGCGGTATGACGGCTGCGTGGTCCCATGGTGTTTATACTTGCGTACTATTGTTTGTACAGATGAACGTGGTACCTTCAGGCATTTGGAAATTGCTCCCAAGGATGAACCATGATGTCAAGCAAAGAGTTTAGTTTAGTTTTTAGTCATTTAGCAGACGCTCTTATCCAGAGCGACTTACAGGAGCAATTAGGGTTAAGTGCCTTGCTCAAGGGCACATCGACAGATTTTTCACCTAGTCGGCTCGGGGATTAGAACCAGCGACCTTTCGGTTACTGGCACAACGCTCTTACCCACTAAGCTACCTGCCGCCTGAGGCACTGAGTTTGATGGTAGGCCTTGAAATACATCCACAGGTATACCTCCAATTGACTCAAATGATGTCAATTAGCCTATCAGAAGCTTCTAAAGCCATGACATCATTTTCTGGAATTTTCCAAGCTGTTTAAAGGCACAGTCAACTTAGTGTATGTAAACTTCTGATCCACTGGAATTGTGATACAGTGAATTATAAGTGAAATAATCTGTCTGTAAACAATTGTTGGAAAAATTACTTGTGTCATGCACAACGTAGATGTCCTAACCGACTTGCCAAAACTATAGTTTGTTAACAAGACATTTGTGGAGTGGTTGAAAAACGAGTTTTAATGACTCCAACCTAAGTGTATGTAAACTTCCGGTGGAGGAGGAATAATGGTCTGGGGTTGTTTTTCAGGGTTCGAGCTAGGCCCCTTAACGCTACAGCATACAGTCGTGGTCAAAAGTTTTGAGAATGACACAAGTATTGGTCTTCACAAAGTTCGCTGCTTCAGTGTTATGAGATATTCTTGTCAGATGTTACTATGGTATACTGAAGTATAATTACAAGCATTCCATAAGTGTTAAAGGCTTTTATTGACAATTACATTAAGTTTATGCAAAGAGTCAATATTTGCAGTGTTGACCCTTCTTTTTCAAGACATCTGCAATCCGCCCTGGCATGCTGTCAATTAACTTCTGGGCCACATCCTGACTGATGGCAGCCCATTCTTGCATAATCAATGCTTGGAGTTTGTCACGCCCTGGCTCTGGGGACTCTTATATGTTGAACCAGGGTGTTAGTTTCTATGTTTAGTGTTCTATGTTCATGTTCTAGTTCATTTGTTTCTATGTTGGCCGGGGTGGTTCCCAATCAGAGGCAGCTGTGGCTTGTTGTCTCTGATTGGGAACCATACTTAGGCAGCCTGTTTTGCACTTGTCATTTGTGGGATCTTGTTCCGGAGAGGTTTGTGTTTTGTTAACCTTAGGACTTCACGTATCGTTTTGTTGTTTTGTTGTATTATAGAAGTACTCATTAAAAGATGTACGCCTATCACGCTGCGCCTTGGTCCGGTTCTTACGACGATCGTGACAGAGTTTGTCCGAATTTGTGGGTTTTTGTTTGTCCACCTGCCTCTTGAGGATCGACCACAAGTTCTCAATGGGATTAGGGTCTGGGGAGTTTCCTGGCCATGGACCCAAAATGTTGATGTTTTGTTCCCCAACCTAAGTGTATGTAAACTTCTGACTTCAACTGTATTTTACAATACATTTTCAATTACTGTTATTTGAAGTATAGCAGTTTCCCCTCTATATATACAGTGTAGCTGTAAAACGCTGTCTTTTCTCCTCAACATATTCTACTCCAGTGCAAGATAATGTCAGTAAAAAGATGGGCTTCACATAATCAAATTTTTTGATGAATGTGAATGTGGAAAGATAGCTTAAGGAAAGAGACTGACGTAAATGTGGCTGCTTAATTGAAGCATAACAGAATTTGAGAGGGTAGAGAAGGGCTTTTTGTGTTGGCAGTCCTCCAGAGGAGCTCTGCTTTGCAGACAGACTACCCACAAAGACAGTCCCCGGTGTGGGCTGTGTCAAGCAGACAGAGCTGGAGGAGAGGGGCTTGTCTGTGCCTGACGAATACAGTGTAATGCACTTACGTGGTAAAGACACAAAGAGAGCTGTATGATGTAAGGGGATAAGCTTTCACCTGGTTGTTGCTTTCTATTGTATCAAACTGCAATAACAAGCTACATTTCAATGCTGCCAGCAGCTGAGTTTCCCAACAGTCCAAATGACTTTAAAATAGTTCACATTACAATGGTTTCGTTTTGATCCCGAGCCTCCATATTTGCAGGCCAGATGTGAAGCCTGGCCAATTGGTTATGAAGAGATCACAGCCTTAGAACTATGGGAAGTCAATTTACATTGAAAAAAAGCAGGCAGGGATCCATTGGGGTACAGCAGTTTCCATGGAAACGTCTGATCAAGCAGACCGGATGGATCTAGCAGCAATGAGGTAATCACTCCATTGAGGCCTGCCAGCAGTTTGACAACAATGGTAATGAAATGGTTCCCTTCTAAACTTCACAAAACGATGCTAATAGTTTTGAGCTATATCCTATGACAGCCGTATCAAGAAATCTCCCTAAGAGAAAAAGACAGAAAACTAACAGTTGCTTTCATCAACAATTAATATGTCCAGCTGGTTTGATAATGGCTGGTTTTGTGAGTGGCAGGATGAAATAATACTCCTAACCTGTTTGTGTAACATCATACCTGTTTTATCAGCTGTGTTCTAATGCTACTGCAGATAAAGGAAATGCATGTGCCTTTATAGGTGGTTTCATATCAATATAGTTTAAATATTATATTCTGCATATTTTCCATATAAAATACTTCCTGCTCCACCTCTCTTCCTCTCTGATCATGTACCCTTTTATCTTCTCTTTGTCTCCTACCGTAATGGTTTTGAGGCAAGATTTTAATTGTGCAAAACAAATTAATTATTAATGACGGAAAATTGGTACTTTGGAAAAGAGCTCAAGGATGTTACCTTTAGCGTTCCGTTGAAAATGGCAGAGCTATGCCCCTGGGTAAATGATCAACACTCTGGTGTTGTTGGAGCCTTGGAAAGCCATTTCCATCCGATAAATAAGGGCACTTATAGCTGGATCAGCTCAGTGGGAAACCATTACAAGACCATTTGGAAATGATAAAAGGTTTTAAAGTGAATTCTCAAACTAGATGGATTTATATCTGGGGCCTGATTATTTGATAGAATCCGAATAAGCCAGTAATGCAGACTGATATGAGATGTCCTACGTAAGTATATGTGCTTTTTGTTTTATCATTATATTGTTTTATTAAATTTTTAATTTGCTAAATGGTCATCCATCTGAATCATGTAAAAAATATTATAAAGACCAAAATATTATTCAAACTGAATTCAATTGGCTGTCACCAAGCATTTAAGTTCCTGCTTATGTTTTCTAAGTGCTGTGTATTTCTAGGGTGTGAGTCCTGGATGGGAGCCACCAGCCCACTAATACTGTTACACAGTGTTACACTAGAGATAATAGGAGGACCTGAGGACGACGCGTAGCTTAGAGAGATGAGCCTGCAGTCCCAGCTTGGACAGTGACCGTAGACAACGCCAGCGGTTCACCGTAGGGCATTGCCCTATTTGTTGGAGACATCAGGGTGACTTATCACTCCTGGCCTACAGTGTACCCTGCCTGCCTGCGTACTGCTCTATTCTCACGGGACCCAGCAGCAGCTTCCTACAGATAGAGGCACTGGGGACACATGGTGCCACACTTATCACCCTGCAAATTAATGGAAAAATATGAAGTGAGGCGAGGTCTCAAAGCAAGCTGTGGACTGAGCAGGATAAGTGGGAGGTTTTCACCGCAGCATGCATTCTCATTATGCCTTAGTGATGCATCCTCTACTACTGTACCACCTCTATCTAACTCTATTAGGCCATGACAATCGATGAATGAGCTTATTGTTTTCTTTTTGAAAGCAGATCTGTCCTTAAAACTCAGTTCACACAGTATATAACTTTAAAATGTTGCCCAAGATGTCTCTAACAGGGTGGATATTCCCTGTTACTGGTAGCGTTCTTCAGCGTTTTCTATTGTGTTGAATGTGCTCTGGGTTTGATTGTGTTTGTCTGCTTGCTTCAGATAACGATCTGATTGAGCACACCTTTGCCCCTCCCGATAAATGAGGAGCACACGGTGCACTTTGGGCGCAAGCCAAGCCAGATCAAGTTGCAACGGCAGTCGTCATAAGGTTGAGTTTTAGTTTGACTGTTGATGGCCAAAGCTATATTTAAGCTGCAATATGTAACTTTTTGGGTGACCTGACCAAATTCACATAGAAATGTGTGTTATAGATCTGTCATCGAAAGCAAGTCTAAGAAGCGGTAGATCTGTTCTATATGCGGTATTTCTATGCTTCCCGTTCTTAAGTTTCGTGTTTGCGTCTTTTCCTTTTGGTTTCGTACACCAGCTTCAAACAGCTGAAAATACAATATTTTTGGTTATGGAAAATATATTTCACATTGGTTTAGATGCTACAATGATTCTCTCTACGCTATACTGAAATTAAGCAAACTATTAGAATTTTAGCAACCAGGAAATGTATGCATAGTACATCTTTAAAGTAAGAAAGAGTCATTGGTTGTATCTTGGTGTGGCAGCTTTGAGCCCAACAAGGTAAAGCGCAACCTACTGAATTGTTTGTATTCTGATATGTATACTCTTAAAGGGGAAGGCTAACATATTGAATTGAACGTAGCTTTGCGTAACTAACTATTACAGCGTTGTGTGGCTTCTGACTGTGTTCTGTTTGCTGTCTTATTCACCTGTAAGCATTGTCTGGCTTCTGAACCGTTTGCTGTGCCTTACCGAATAACTTACACTGAGTGTGCAACTCAATATTAGTAAGGTGTCCCTAATGTTTGGTATATTAAGTGTTTGATATCCTTGTAACTATACTGAACAAAAATATAAACGCAACATGTAAAGTGCTGGTCCCACCATGTTTCAAGAGATGAAATAAAAAGATCCCAGAAATGTTCCATATGCACAAAAAGCTTATTTCTCTCAAATTTTGTTCACAAATTTGTTTACATCCCTGTTAGTAAGCATTTCTCCTTTGCCAAGATAATCCATCCACCTGACAGGTGTAGTATATCAAGAAGACATTTAAACAGTGTGATCATTACACAGGTGCACCTTGTGCTGGAGACAAAAGGTAGTTTTGTCACAATACAATGCCACAGATGTCTCAAGTTTTGAGGGAGTGTGCAATTGGCATGCTGACTGCAGGAATTTCCACCAGAGCTGTTGCCAGAGAACTTAATGTTCATTTCTCTACCATAAGCCGCCTCCAACGTCATTTTAGAGAATTTGGCAGTACGTCCAACCGGCCTCACAACCGCAGACCGCAGGGTGAGCGGTTTGCTGATGTCAATGTTGTGAACAGAGTGCCCTATGTTGGGGTTAGGGTATGGGCAGGCATAAGCTACGGACAACGAACACAATTGCATTTTATCGATGGCAATTTCAATGCACAGAGATACCGTGACAGGATCCTGAGGTCTATTGTCGTGCCATTCATCTGCCGCCATCACCTCATGTTTCAACATGATAATGCACAGCCCCATGTCGCAAGGATCTGTACACAATTCCTGGAAGCTGTAAATGTCCCAGTTCTTCCATGGCCTGCATACTCAACATGTCAATTGTTGAGCATGTTTGGGATGCTCTGGATCAACTTGTACGACAGCGTGTTCCAGTTCCCACCAATATCCAGCAACTTCGCACAGCCATTGAAGAGTGGAACAACATTCAACAGCCTGATCAACTCTATGCGAAGCAGATGTCACGCTGCATGAGGCAAATGGTGGCCACACCAGATACTGACTGGTTTTCTGATCCAGATTAGGGCCTAATTAATTTTTCAATTGACTGATTTCCTTGTGAACTGGAACTCAGTAAAATCATTGAAATTGTTGCATTTTATATTTTTGTTCAGTATAGATTGGTGTGTGAGGATTGGCAACAACACCTCCTCCACACTGATTATTTACACAGCTCTCTGCTGTATTCCCTGTTCACCCACGACTGTGTGGCTTTGCACGACACCAACTCAAAGTTTCTGACAACACCATGGTTGTAGGCCTGATAACCAATAACGATGAGTCAGCCTATAGGGAGGAGGTAGGTGAACTGTCATTGTGTTGCCAGGACAACATCTCCCTCAAAGTCAGCAAACAAGGAGTTGAGTCTTGACTTCAGGAAGCAGAGGAGGGAACATGCCCCGATCCACATCAACAGGACTGCAATAGAGAGTCAACAGTTTTAAGTTCCTCTACGTCCACATCAGAGGACTTGACAAGGAGCAACAACACCACCACTTGTCAAGAGGCCTCAACAGGGTCTCTACTTCCTAAGGCGGCTGAAGAAATTCGGCATGCCACCCCGAGTCCTCTCCAAATAGTACCGCTGCACCATCGAGAGCATCCTGACCGGTTGCATCATGGCCTGGTATGGGAATTGCTCCGTCCATGACCGCAATGCCATCCAGCAGGTGGTGACGGCCAATACATCACCGTGCTCCCACCTGTCCAAGACATCTACTCGAAACGGTGCCTGAGGAAGGCCCGCAGAATCATCAAGGACCCCACACACCCCAGCCACAAGCTGTTCTCTCCCTTACTGTCGGGCAGATGTATCGGAGCATGAGGTCTGACACCAACAGTCTTTATATCTACAAGCCATCAGACTGCTGAACATTTGAACTGGACTGACCACCTGCTCTGATTCTCTGCACCTTAAAACACATGCACTCACTCACATACACACCCACGTATACATTCATGTGGTCCTCTGTGGCTCAATTGGTAGAGCATGGCGCTTGTAACGCCAGGGTAGTGGGTTCGATCCCCGGGACCACCCATACGTAAAAATGTATGCACACATGACTGTAAGTCGCTTTGGATAAAAGCGTCTGCTAAATGTTATATTATTATTATTATTATTATTATATTATTATGTTACACACATCTCAACTGCTGCTACCAGACTCTTATCATGATTGCTAAATACTACACAATTTAAACACTTGCCCCCCAATACCCCCTTCCCCAAAACAAAATATTGGACTATAAATTGTGCCTTCCTGTATTATGCTAAAATGTTTATTATATTCTACTGAGACATTTACTTTGTTCCTATTCTTTTATTTCTTATTGTTGCATTGTCGAAGAAACCTGCAAGTAAGCATTTCGTTGGACTTTTCAGCCCTGTTTACATGTATATCCTACTACCAGTCACTTTTTATGTATAATCCCACCTCAACCACTCCAGTAGCCCTGCACATTCAATGGTACTGGCAATGACCTGTATATACTTGCATTCTCATGTTTCTAACTCGCATCATAGTTCTTGTGTGGTTTTATTTTATATTTTATTATATTATCTTTATCATAATTATCACTGCATTGTTGGGAAAGGTAAGAACGTCACTGTGCTGTTTTACACTGGTTGTATCCTGTGCAGGTGACTAAACTTTGAAACTTGAATAATACAACTTGAAACTTTAGCAAGATTCTTGTGCAACAGGCAACAATTTGTGGTACAGCCTTCAACATCTACCCCTGGATTGAGTCATTGAAACTCTAATTACCTATTTATAACATTGTAATAAACTATATATTTTTAACTGTTTAGTGTGATCTGTTTCCATGGCATTGTATCCAGTTGTAGTCCTGGAATAGTATTTCTTATGTAAAGCCTGCACGTTACACGCTAAACCTCAACCTCTAGGAGATTAGAGGATGCTGTTAGTTACATGAAATGGCCACAGGTGTGAGTCAGCTCTTGTTTTTCATTCTGTTTTTCTTTTCATCTCATTCATGGCAGATGGTTTTGGCTGCTTGCAGGAGTGGTGTATAAGCACAGCACTCTATTTTACGCCGGTGGATTATTCTCCAAGATGGGACAGTAATGGTTTATATGGACAATGAGTAAGCCCTCTGCTGTGCTGTGTTACCAGGGTCGCCCTAATCAGTGGAGATTGTGTGTGTGTGTGTGTGTGTGTGAGAGAGAGAGAGACAGGAGAGCAGCAGGGGCGGGCACTGCAGGGGACAGAGATTCAGTCCCTGCCTGCCTCCCTGCCTGCCGTGAGAGCTGGATTAGGCACTGTACGTACACTGGCTGCTGTTTTCAAATTGCTCTAAATTCTCTGAGATTAAGGGGGAAATGAATGAACAGTGACAGTCTGTCATGGGGGAAAATGCTTAATATCAAAACAACCATGCAATATACAAAACACATCCTTAAAAACCAATATGGAGTATACATGGGGTCGTGTTTCAAGATATACTGTTGAAGATACATTATCCATTAAGCTCACTGTATACCGGTCTTAAAAGTCATACAAATATAACTACAACAAGCAGGAACAGTGCTGGGTACAGTATTTATTTTATAAGGAGGTTTACATTGCTTTGCTCACTTTCAATGTTTAAAGAGTATCCTTTGGGCTGATGATCAATGTCCTTAGCTGAATGATGCTAATCATATTCTTATATAGCCTTCCACTACAGGCTGTTAGTGGGGCTTTTAATGCCAGTCTTAATGTCGGACTACTCCAGACTGCATAGTGAACCATATGGGAACAATAGATCCGAGTAACCGCTCCCTGCAATGTAATAGACCTGGGGATGTGTGTGCAGCCTACTGGTAGTATCTGTTTGTCAATGTTATAAGCCACAATACTTCTACTTCCATAGTACTGTTAGTCTCTGACATCTCTCAAGCAGTATAGACAGTACAGACATTTTCTTCTGCAATGCATCATATCCTTTTAATGACAGTTACTTAGTTAAAGGGGCAATCTGGGATTTAAAAAATGAATGTACCAATCCCAGATTAATTGCAAATAAAAAGCCATATCTCAGACTGCCCATCTTAATCTTTTCTTTTTACTGGCCAGTCTGAGATATGGCTTTTTCTTTGCAACTCTGCCTAGAAGGTCAGCATCCTGGAGTCGCCTCTTCACTGTTGACGTTGAGACTGGTGAAGCTGCCAGTTGAGGACCTGTGAGGCGTCTGTTTCTCAAACTAGACACTCTAATGTATTTGTCCTTTGTTCAGTTGTGCACCGGGGCCTCCGACTCCTCTTTCTATTCTGGTTAGAGACAGTTTGCGCTGTTCTGTGAAGGGAGTAGTACACAGCTTTGTACGAGATCTTCAGTTTCTTGGCAATTTCTCATATGGAATAGCCTTAATTTCTCAGAACAAGAATAGACTGACGAGTTTCAGAATACAGTTATTTGTTTCTGGCCATTTTGAGCCTGTAATCAAACCCACAATTGCTGATGCTTCAGATACTCAACTAGTCTCAAGAAGGCCAGTTTTATTGCTTCTTTAATCAGCACAACAGTTTTCAGCTGTGCTAACATAATTGCAAAAGGGTTTTCTAATGATCAATTAGCCTTCTAAAATGATAAACTTGGATTAGCAAACACAACGTGCCATTGGAACACAGGACTGATGGTTGCTGATAATGGGCCTCTGTACGGCTATGTAGATATTCCATTAAAAATCAGCCGTTTCCAGCTACAATAGCCATTTACAACATTAACAATGTCTACACTGTATTTCTGATCAATTTGATGTTATTTTAATGGACAAAAAAATTGTTTTTCTTTCGAAAACAAGGACATTTCTAAGTGACCCCAAACCTTTGAACGGTAGTGTACATCTAATCAGGACTTCAGTAACCTGCAGCCATTAGAGACATCAAACCACTGCTGGTATGTAGGTGCCTTCACCATGTCATGGTTTGCAACCAAAGTGAGTGCCAGCCATCATACAAATAGCTGGCGCTGCTGGAGCTATTTCCAGTCTTTCACACTCAGGATGCTGACTGCTGAGAGATGAGGAGCCAGATTGGAGCATCTGTAATGTCCATACCCAAGGGCACTAGTGCCTCGGTGGGAGACTGTTCGCCTTGTGTGGAACACTCAAACGAGATCAGTAAATATCACCCCTCACCCACCCGTCGGTTCTCATCTGCCATGAACACTCAGCATATTTGATCACATACAGGGCATTCGGAAATTATTCAGACCCCTTGACTTTTTCCCAAAATTGTATGTTACAGCCTTATTCTAAAATGGATTAAAATAAATACATCCTCATCAATCTACACACAATAGCCTGTAATGACAAAGCAAAAACAGGTTTTTAGAAATGTTTGCTAATTTATTAAAATAAAAAACGTATAAATTACATTTACATAAGTATTCAGACCCTTTACTCAGTACTTTGTTGAAGCACCTTTGGTAGCGATTACAGCCTTGAGTCTTCTTGGGTATGATGCTACAAGCTTGGCACACCTGTAATTGGGGAGTTTCTCCCATTTTTCTCGGCAGATCCTCTCAAGCTCTGTCAGGTTTGTTGGGGAGAGTCGCTGCACAGCTTTTTTCAGGTCTCTCCAGATATGTTAGATTGGGTTCAAGTCCAGTCTTTGGCTGGGCCACTCAAGGACATTCAGAAACTTGTCCCGAAGCCACTCCTGTGTTGTCTTGGCTGTGTCCTGTTGGAAGGTGAAAATTCGCCCCAGTCTGAGGTCCTGAGCACTCTGGAGCAGGTTTTCATCTCTCTGTACTTTGCTCCATTCATCTTTCCCTCGATCCTGACTAGTCTCCCAGTCCCTGCTGCTGAAAAACATCCCCACAGCATGATGCTGCATTCACCATGCTTCACCGTAGGGATGGTGCCAGGTTTCCTCCAGACGTGACGCTTGGCCTTCAAGCCAAAGAGTTCAATCTTGGTTTCAACAGACCAGAGAATCTTGTTTCTCATGGTCAGAGTCCGTTAGGTGCCTTTTGGCAAACTCCAAGCGGGCTGTCATGTGCCTTTTACTGAGGAGTGTCTTCCGTTTGGCCACTCTACCATAAAGGCCTGATTGGTGGAGTGCTGCAGAGATGGTTGTCCTTCTGGAAGGTTCTCCCATCTCCACAGAGGAACTCTGGAGCTCTGTCAGAGTGAGCATTGGGTTCTTGGTCACCTCCCTGACCGAGGCCCTTCTCCCCCGATTGGTCAGTTTGGCCGGGCGGCCAGCTCTAGGAAGAGTCTTGGTGGTTCCAAACTTCTTCCATTTAAGAATGATGGAGGCCACTGTGTTCTTGGGGACCTTCAATGCTGAAGACATTTTTTGGTACCCTTCCCCAGATCTGTGCCTCGACACAATCCTGTCTCTGAGCTCTACGGACAATTCCTTCAACCTCATGGCTTGGTTTTTGCTCTGACATGCACTGTCAACTGTGGGACCTTATATAGACCATTGTGTGCCTTTCCAAATCATATCCAAATCAATTTTATTTACCACAGGTGGACTCAAATCAAGTTGTAGAAACATCTCAAGGATGATCAATGGAAACAGGATGCACCTGAGCTCAATTTCAAGTCTTATAGCAAAGGGTCTGAATACTTATGTAAATTGTTTTTTATTTTTAATACATTTGCAAAAACCTGTTTTTGCTTGGTCATTATGGGTTATTGTGTGTAGATTGATGAGGGGAAAAAATTATTTTATCCATTTTAGAATAAGGCTGTAATGTAACAAAATGTGGTTAAAGTCAAGGGGTCTGAATACTTTCCGAATGCACTTTAAATCGACTCGGATATGTGCATTAGCCATATTCTGGCACCATCTCTAGAGTAAATACAAGTTATTTTGTAGTGTCTTGCACTGTTCTAAGAATGTATCCGTTTCAACATAACAAATTCAGCTTTAATTGTACAACAGTACGGACGACATCAAAACACATGCCATGATTCTTTTTATTTTTTTTATAACCCATAACTTGATTTTGGGTGAATGATGACCAGGCCTGGTACATATCTGCAGGGTCCCAGTGTAACTGCTGTAACTGTAGAATGAATAATGGGTGAGGCCTCGCAATTCCCTTAATGCAACTGTGATTGAATAAAAGCCCACAGATAAAGCCTTAAAGCTAGAGGAAGGCTGTGTTTTCCTGTAAGCCACACCAACAGCTCTGCTTAGCCACATTGGCACCACCACGCCTTGCAGAGATCACAACACATCAGGTCAAAGCTAAAAAACACACACATTCACTCTGGGTCTAAATATGGCTTAATTGAGACTTGTGAAGAACTGTCACGGATTAAATAAAAAAAACGCCTGGAAAACTAAGTTTCACAACGAAGCTGTGCCTTTTACTGGTCTTTGGAAAAAGTTGTGCTCAGCTGTTAATGTGACCTTTAGCATTACAATAACTAATAGTGTCTGCAGCTGCATATCTTTTACAAGATAATATACAGGTAACTGCCAGAACAGCTTCAATGCACCTTTGCATATATTATACAAGTGTCTGGAACTCTATTGGAGGGATGAAATGCCATTCTTCGACAAGGAATTCCATAATTTGGTGTTTTGTTGATGGTGGTGGAAAACGCTGTCTCAGGCGCCGCTCCAGAATCTCCCATAAGTGTTCAATTGGGTTGACTGGTTACTGAGACGGCCATGGCATTTGGTTTACATATTTTTCATGCTCATCAAACCATCCAGTGCCCTGTGGATGGGGGCATTGTCATCCCATAGGGGACATAGCCATAGTAGCCAAAATAATGGCCTGCCCAGCATTTCTATACATGACCCTAAGCATGATGGGATGTTAATTGCTTAAATAACTCAGGATTCACACCTGTGTGGAAGCACCTGCTTTCAATATACTTTGTGCCACTCGTTTATTTTTTCAGTTACCTGTAGATGTCTTGTATGTGCTATATTGTGCATTTGCATGCAGTTCAAATACTCTGATATACATATCAGAATGAGATTAAAATAGTCCTCTAAAAAGAATGCTGGAAGACAAAATATGATGCAAGATTTTACACTCCACAAGTAAAAGCTTATAATGAAAGGAGACATAAAAAAAAGGAGGGGACAGTGCAGTACACATCCCATCTATTGAATGTATTGTTTGTTGGAGAAGATGGGTGGTGCGCTCCTACTGAAATACATGGACAGATGTTGCAGGACAGTAAGAAGGGCTTTTCATTCTGCATACATTTGCATTTTTTTTTTTACACAAAGATTAGCAGAGCTGTCGATTGGGCATTTATGGATTTCATGAGTTCAAATATAACACCCATTGAGTACATTTGAATTGTTTTTCTACACAATAAGACAGAACAATGCAAATAAAAAAATGCCAAAAACAGTGCTAAAGAGTATTTTATAAGGAAATCTAGCGTCTGAAACTTCAGCACCATGGACAAGTCTTCGTGTGCTATAACAGCATAGGCTTCTCACAAGCTGTTACGGAACGCTTTCATGTTATCATTTCGAAATGGTAAAGCTCAAGCTGCCCAGTAATGGCATAACAAATACTATGAATAAAGTACATCTTTCATTTCTCGTTGTGGATTAATTATTTTTGTACTTATGAACTCACTGAGCAAAGCCTTTTTCATGAATATATAGCCTATCCTGTCCATGGATGATATAACGTATATACTATACGTAAATAAAAACCACGTGCCTCAAAGATGTAAGGTTCGTGCTATCTGGGATCCTTAGGACGTCCCTACCCTAAACCCTACTCTTACCCTAACCCTAACCGTCTGACATTTCAACTTCAAAATTGGGCGGGGACGACGTCCCAAGGATCACAGATAGCAAGGACAAAAGATGCAACTCATAGCGCACATATTTCCTACGCACTGAACACGACATACTGTATGTACAGGTCGAGATTGCTTGACTGATTATGTAGTTTCTCAGCACAGCAAATTAACCTTACCCGAGGTGGCAGCGCTGTGCATTAAGCCCCTAGGGTGGTAACGTGACTCCCCCTGGCATATCAGCCACTGTCCTCTATTCTCGTCCACCACATCGCCACAGAGGACGTCAAGATCGCATCCATCTTCAACTAGAAATGGTTTACAAACTATTTCTGACCCAAGCAGCAATCCTCCCCGATTCCGTACGTATCCGCAAGGAGTCATTCAAATGCGCTGGTGTGCATGCTGGCTGAAGTGTACTCTAGTGAATTTGGGAAAGGTCATTTAAAGTGCAAGGTGAGTGCGCCGAGAATGATTTGTGACAAAGGAAATATCATCAAGAGGCAACAACAGTAACTTCAGGGTTTCATTGCGAAAGCGCCTTTACACAAGAGCACGGAATAATCATGCCTGTACGAAGAGGTCATGTTGCGCCACAAAATACATTTCTTGGAATAATAATACGGAAATTCGAGGGACAGAGTAAGTATACCATCCCTGGTATCCTCGTGTTAATCTAAAGTGTTGTTCTTGGCATTGTGCCGCTTGTGTTTTATTAGTCTGTTTGTGGGTATAGAGTTGGCATAAAGTTACATTTTTAAAGCTGTTTGATCTTATGAATCAACATGCATATTTATCCATTTAAGAATGGATTTGTTAATTTTAAGAATGCGTTAGAGTAACACATCAAGCAGTGTCAAGAATGTATTATGTTATGCTCTAGTCTAAGTCAATCGCTGTTCTCAGAAATCAAGTGCTATTTGACAACTTCTCAAATTATACCACCTTTGTATTAATTATATCAAATACTGGACTGTCTTCAATTTACAAATACTCTTAAAATGTTCATAAACCTCCAATCTAGAGACTACATCCCAATTGGTTTGATAGCATTGTGTTTTTTTTTTCCTTTTTCTTGCAGATAGGAAATTTGTCATAGCCAATGCCCGGGTGCAGAACTGTGCAATCATCTACTGTAATGATGGCTTCTGTGAGATGACCGGCTACTCCAGATCGGACGTTATGCAGAAGCCGTGCACCTGTGAATTCCTCCACGGCGAGCACACTGACACACATGCCATCAGCCAGGTGGCCCAGGCTCTGATGGGCTCAGAGGAGCTCAAGGTGGAAATCACATATCATCGCAAAGATGGTGAGTCAGTGTCAACCGGGCCAGCAACAGAGAGGTGTTGTTATACACTAGGTGTGACATGCTGTCTCTGAGAAATCATAAGCTACAGTCTCGCCACAAGACGTCCACCTCAATATTTGAGTCCCAAATGGCACTCTATTCTCTATGTAGTGCACGACTATTGACTAGAGCCCTTTGGGTTCTAGTGCACTATAAAAGGGAATAGGGTGCCATTTGGGATGTAGACTTGTTTTGGTTATATGTGCTGATATCCTACTAGAGAGAATCGGTGAACACAGTAGAGATGAGGTTATACCGTTTTGACAGTGCACTTGACAGCGAGAAGTAATGAGAGCCTTTCTTTCCATTAAGAAAATGTCTCCATTGACCTGTGCAATAAATGTTCCTATTCATGTGGACGGAGCAAACAACATTTATAGGAAATGACTATCAATATCCATATTTCCTATCTATGTAGAATGTGGATCTTCCTTTGCATTTACTGAACTATGCTACTTTTTGAAAATATTGTATTTAGCTACCATCAATAACAATTTTGGTCTTAAACCATTATGGATATCATTGTTTTGATGAGGTATGATGTGAGAGAGTTTCAGCAAATGTTATTATACTCTAAGCGAGGAAGCAAGATAACCTTTGACAATGATCTCTGGCTTGATAAAAAAAAAAAAAAATGCCATTGCATAATGGAGGTGTAATCAGTGGCTTGGCAGACAATACCAGAAGACTGAACATTCCAATTTATTAAAGACCTTGGCATTGGAGAGGTATTATAGCAATATACAGCACCTAGGAGCATGAACCAGCATATTATCAATTTCCAATGTATTTTATGTATAGTAGAGACTGGCAGTGGCAAAATGGTAGTTTGTACCTTCTCTTAGTCCTACTGTGACTAAGATACATGCAGTAGAGAGAGTGGATCTTGACTCTGACAAGGTCAATGGGGCTTGGTCAGCTGCCATGACACAATAGGGAGTAGTGTGTTGTCTGTGACTGACAGAGGAAAGGAAAGTGCTGTCTCAGTTCACTCTAGAGCACAGTATACTGCGACTCACCTGCCTTCCTCCAAGGCTGTTCCAGACTATTTTAATGGGGATACGAATAGCTAACAGCGAATCAATGTAGTCTTGTTTCACAATGAAAATAAATCAATGAATGACTGCAGTATTTGCATGCCGTCCTATAAAATCTCTCAACAGTGGAGAGATGGGCCATGCCCAGCCACAACCCTTATAGAGAAATCTATGAGAGTCTGAACAAAATAATTCATCTAGTAATCAATGTACCATCATCAGAGTGGAACCAGGCTACATTCCAAATAGTACCATATTCCCTACATAGTGCACTACTTTTGACCAGAGCCCTATAGGCTGTGGTCAAAATTAGTGCACTATATAGCAAATAGGGCACCATTTGGGATGCGGCCCCAGCTTCAAAAAGGTGGGCTTTTCTGTTTTCCTCTCAATTTCTTTCCAACGCAAATTAGATCTAACTGTCAGTTCAGAGTTTTTCCCATAGAGATCATATTCTAATTCCTTATTCTATGGCTTTTCCTGACCATATGAACTGAGCAGGAAAAGGACATGTGAGTTGCCATACTGAGCTTATCCCTGTGAGGGGTGACACCAGGTCTCATTCTAACTGTACTGTACATTATGTCTATGAGGCATTGTTATTCAAGCATAAGGTCCTTGACTCCTCTAGATGTAATCCAAAAGCAGATGTTGTTATTATCTAGTCTATCCTTGTTTGACTGTTCTCGTGAGGACCTTCAGTCCCCTTTGGGTTCCATTTTCTTGGGCCACTATCTCCATATGGGTGGAGTTCTTTTTTAGCTTGACTCTAGACATGATATGAACCATAGTCAGTGCAGGCAGCAGTACTGCCGCCCTCTGTAAAGTTGCAGTGAATTAAAATGAAGTTGCTGCTCAATGACATAAATCTACAAATGTAATGCCACCTCCTGCCATTTTCAGGCAGTTTAGGTCAGTATAATTCACCCCTCAAAGTCAATGCAGGGATAGTATATGATGACAGGAAGGCAGGTTGTATTTTTTGTTCCCCCGGTTCACGGCAATAAAGAACGTTGAACCCAACTTATTGTCTGCTGTTCACTATACTGTGTACATGACTGTAGATTCACCGAAAACTTCCAATAGTTCCATTTGTTTTCTTCCAGCAGCAGCAGTCGTCAGCCTAGACATTTCTGCTAATCACGTGGAAATCAGAGCCAGATGCTCCTCGAGTAAGTCGAATAGATTGTTTTAGAATCCTGGAGAAAGACAATTACACAAAGTACTCTAGGGAGCCAGTGGTGAGGAGGACTCTTTGAACATGTACCATCTCTGAAGAGCAGGGTTTTAAAGTCACTTTAGTCCCTGTGTAGTTCTGTATAAACTCAATGTGTCAATCATGGTTAATAAGGAATGGGAGCAGAGTAAAAGCCATACAACACATTCAAACTTAATCATTACACGTTCTCTCTCTCCCTCCCTCGCTCCCTCCCTCCTGTGCCTCAAGACAGGACTCTTAATACTCCTCCGAGGAGTCTAGAGTGAGCCGCAGAGCTCATGAATAAAGATGTCAGCGATGACACTGCAGTGACTGGGAGTGAGCAGCTTACAGTGTAAATGCATTACAGGGCTATGGAAGGACACAATCCACAGGCTCCCATAGATGGGGACACAAATGCAAGATTCATGACATCCTTGAGAGCAATGGGCCTATCGACGCAAGTTGTTTGTCGTCTCCTCCTTTGACCCCATTTTGCTAAAGCATTTTGCTAAAGCATTTTGCTAAAGCCTATCACATTTCACCTAGTGTAAATGACATTAGAGACAGTGTTGACAGCATAGAGAAATAGTTGAGCATTAGGATGAATAGGCGATAGTGTCACGGCAGAGGAAATAGTAGGAAGTGTGGGTCTGACCAATATTAAATCATGACTCACAACTCGATGGTGTTAAACCTTAGGTGCTCTCTCCCTCTCACTGACTACAGGAGCACGATACTATCAAATGAATCATAGTCATGCAGACATGTTAGTATAAAACTGTAGATGGGAATAGTCATGCTTAATATAAGCATCTCCAATTGGGTTTTCATACTGTGTCATGTTCCCACTGTGGGGGGATCTTGAAATGCACTGTCAGTGTTTGAGAAAGCCCGGTGATGACATCATCAGCAACACATCTCTAGCTCTTTGCCCTGCAAAAAGCTGAAATGTTAAGCTGCTTATGTGTATGCTTCGAAATAAAGCAGAAGGACAATTAAGACCACAGTGAGATACACAGCCAAAACAGTCGCCACAGGGACATCATCTTTCATCTCGGTGTTGAACAGTAAATGGTTGCGAGAGGAGATAAATCCATAATCACGTCTTCCCTCTCAAAGAAGATTCCTAATCAATGAGATAAATACCTTCCTTTGCTGAGCTTTGTAAAACGATCCTATTCTGAGGGGTGTAATAATACTTTGGAACTGAATGAGTGAGAACAAAAGGAAGCTGACACTGAGCAGCATGCTGAAGTTAAATACATAACAGCCCCAGCATAGCTAGCCGTGCTGCTGAGGTATGCGTGGGTGCAGGGTTTCAAAGGTGACTCCCCTTTGAGGAGCTGAAGGGCCGTCTCCCCCCGCTGCAGGGTGATGGGGAGGAGGGAGACGACCCTTCAGGGGGGGACACAGGGAACCCACAGTTGGCTGCTGCGGGAGACCTGGATGGCTGCGCTCAAAAATAGGTGCATGCATTTTTTATTGATCTTAGCCTCTTTGGTTACTCCCAGTATGTCGCAAAACACATTTAGTGTTTGCCAAGGTCAGATGTTTATTAGTTAATGATTGGATGAAATTAAAACATATCAGGTTTTAATTAGATTAGTAGATTTTGTAGAAGTCTTCAATAAAATGAGCCTGGTTTATTCTCCAAAGATATAAATGCTGTTCTAGACAGGCTCTCTGTAATTATCATCTGACAAAAAGCTAATTAACACTGAATTGGTAGCAGATGGAGTATTGGACAGCACATCACGAACACACGCCTCGGCCAGTCGCCCTACATATCCACATATGAATTCATATCTCCATTTCATGGGGGACCCTGTTGAATCCAATCCAACGGCCACCAAACCATCTGGTTTACTTCCAATTAGCTTTTGCCAGTAATTAGCTATTTCAGCCCATTGGATGACAACTATCAGCTAGCTGGCTAGCTAGCAAAACACATACAGTAAGATGCACTTGAAATTGGTGTTCATCTTGATGACTTGGAGGACACTGATTAAAGATGAAAGTAGGCCATGATGACTAGCTTAGGGCTGTCTAACACAGGCGAGATATGGCCACATGGCCAACAGACTCCAAACAAAGGGTTAGTATGCCTTCCCTCCCCTTACATATTCCCCTCTTGATTGGCTATGCCCCAGTGCGGTTGTGTATGGCCTCCGCAACACAGCCCTGCAACAACCATGTCACATTGTATTAGCACGATAACTATGGAGAGTGTCATGACTCATGTATAGCCTGCTCCATCTGGAACTGCTGTTTTTCTCTCTAAATGTTGTGATTCATAGCAAGCATAAAAAATGAAGATCAGTGTTAAATGTCTTTAATATGGGAATGTTTCTCCCTCATTGCACTAGCAACCCCATTTAACCTTAAGACGAGTCTGCTGAACAAAATAACAAAAACGTGTGCCTATATCAATTTTGTTTTCATTAATATAATGTACCCATAAACATCCTAAATAGTATGAGTGAGCACTGAAGATCATATGTTAAAAAAAAGAGATGGGAAGCACTGCTCATTACTAACTGTCCTAACCCCTTTAAAAATAATTTTAGACTTCTCTTTCTCGTAAGAATGCTTCTGTACAGAGAAGTATTTCAAGACTAAGAGCATCACACAGCTGTAGACCTTTAGCAATCAATAATGGCTTGATTAGCAGCCATATTTTCAATTATTGATGGTGGAAATAGAATCTAATGAAATTTCCATCATCTTGAAATGGGAACGGATATCAATACAGCACTGTATCTATGTATTCACACAGGCACAATACTTCTACTTGACTGGCAAGACATTGACCTTGTGCAGTCATTGGTAAGGAATAATATATATTTTTATCCATACTTGAAAAGCGTTGAAAGGAAAATGATAGTTTGCAATGTGATGTACGGTCATCATGTGTACAGTATGCAAAGTAACAGTAATTCAGATATATCTGAAGACTTCACTTACTATTGTCAACACATTGAATATAGAGTAAATTAAGAATACATTTCCCTTATCAGCTTTGTCTCTTTACAGACTTTTGGGAAAATTTGAAATTATAAGACTATCAAATCGTTCAGTTACAACATTATTTTCCTAAACCTAATATCTGTGCATCTTATAAATTACACAATTGCTTTGCCCACTGAGCTTATGCATTCATAGTCAGCTTGATAAAAGCTTTTTCCATGACAGGTGTATTATCCTTAAAGGTCACAATATCACTAAGATCTGCATTCCTCTGTGGCCTGGAATCTGACATTCAATGGGACCAAGGTAAAAGCGCTGGAAATCTCATTTGACCTTCTGCGAGTCTGAAGACAGTGATCATGCTGGGGGGCTGAGAGAGCACCTTAGGGGGTGAAGGGGCTGCTAGGGTGACACTTGAAGTGAAACTTGAACCCATTAACTGGAATTGATGATAGACATCCAATCACTGGTAGAGACACTAATGTACACTATTAGATCTTTGGATTCTCCTGAATCTACCACTTTCAATTATCCCAACCTGCCTGCAAATGATCTACAACTCACAGAGGGAGGAGGTGTTAACTTGGTCGTATTCGTTAGTGCACACCATCTTTCTTATTGGACAAGTTCAGTTAGTCCCTCCCCGTTTCAGTCAGTTGTTTTCCATTTGGTGCCTAGTGAATACAACCCTGTACACAACTAATGACACACTCATTTAGGATATGTATAGCACTGAATAACACATCTTAAACCATAGGTCAAATGCACCACTAAATGCTCTTATTGCACATTTCTCAGTGCTTTTTAGTGTGATTTACCACCAACCTGAGAGGTGCACATACTGTACGCAACACTGTTTATTCTGGCAGCTTTCCACAATCATGCACGTAGTCTGATTTGATCCGTGTCCTGGCAGAGGGAATGAACTGGGGAATTCTCTATTCAATCAACACACCAGAGTCTGTCTGCCATAACAATCCTTCCTAATGACAATGAAAGGATGTGAATAGTCTCCTGACCACATGAAACCAGGAGTAGGAAATGATTGGAGTAAGCATGTGTTTGTGCATTTGTGTGTATGTTAACATTGTAACGTTAAACCATCTTATAATATGATAGAATCATCTTGAGATCACATGACTAGGCTGGATGTATCACCAGAACATCATAAATATCTAAAATGATGATTCGGATTCTGCCATTCATCGCCCCAGTGGAGGTAAAAGGAGGATGTTGGCTAACATACACCTGAGTAGAGGTGACTTTCAGCGGGGGAGGAGGCACCCAAATAGGGACCCAAATAGCTCAGCCTTTTAGCAGGGTATTGTTTTCCCATCTGGTAAGTTAAATCAATTCCCAAACATGCTTCCGCTGAATCATACTGGCCCCCTCTTGGGTCCAAATGGGTCTCCTCTTTCCTGCTGCATTTTCTTTACTCTGCTCACACAGTAGCTAGTTTCCACAGATCTAAAACGTGATGCAATGTGAAACATTCATGTATGCCAACTAACAGATACAAGATCCGTGTATACACTGAATAATTTATTGCTGAGATAGATGTCTAAGTATATGAATAGGGGTAATTTCCATCATGTAATTGTGGGGAATCCTAAATGCAGTTAACTAAAATCGATGAATGATTAATGATTAAAAGCAATGACGAGCAGTATTGATATCAGAGGAGATGAGTGAGGAGTTTTGTACACCAGACTTTGTTATAACCCATACCAGATGAAGGTGCTACACTTATTACCAATACCCCACAATTACAATAATTGTGATATGTGGTTGACTTACCTAGCTATTTTAAGTTGAATGCACTGACTTTAAGTCGCTCTGGATAAGAGTGTCTGCTAAATGTAAAAATAAAAATCCAATAAAAATGTAAATGTTATTCACAGTTTTGGAAATAAAATATTGTTGTGAAGAATGGTCATTCCATGGGGGCTGCTGATGCACGGAGGCATCCTATTAAAGTCTGACGTGTAAATGCAGTCCAACAGAGGTTTGTTATATTTAATCAGACAGACAGCCTACTGCTAATGAATGTGACTGGCAGTGTGGATGTGAGATCCAGCTCTGAGGAGATTACTGTGAACACTGGTAATGTGTCCTCTGCTAGCCTGGCTGGTAGACGGGGAGAGACACATTTGCATAGGGACGGATGGGCATCTTTTGATATTTTTTGCGTATTGCTTATTATTGCACATCAGGTGTTCTACCTAGAAGAGCAGCAGATGTGTGGCTTGTTTTATGAGGGCAGCGAGACTCTGGGAGAAATGGAGTCCCATTGATGAAAGGTTTTATTTCTGTCTAGAAGTGATGCTTCTACTCTGCATGACTCTGAATTAGTCTGAACCTGCTTTTTACAATTCAATGATAATGCCGATGGCATTATAATGCAGTGGGAGATATAGGGTTATGGAGATATAGGGTTATGGAGGCTGCACTAGGAGATTAGGGCTGGAAAATCAACAGTTGATCTAATGACAGATTTAGCCACCAGATAAATCGACATCATCAGTGGCAAGGCTGTATTAATTTTTAAACCATGTATATAGGCATCAGGAGACCACCCTCAACCTCCTGGCCCTCCATTTTCTGATGACAATGTGCGCTTATGAAATTATTTTCTTTGCGATAAGAACTGCAGTGGTCCATGTTTGCTGTGATGTAGTGTACTATAAAATAGATGGCTCTCCTATTCCTACCACCTTGCCCAGTCATATTCAAGGTTAGAACTACTTTTCTAGGGGTTCTGATGCTTCTAACCTTGATTTGCATTTTGATAACATACAGTATCTACAGTATTTCACTTTTTAATGTGTATAGTATTGCTTACTAGGTGTTGTCCAATGAATTCTGCAACCACTCCCTCTTCAAATCAGGGTTGATTAGAAGAAGCTGTTCAAAAGAGGATATTGCATTATCATATCTTTGTACTCCCTGACGAAGGCCATGCAGCCGAAATGCATCAGTTTTTACTCTTTGTTTCCATTGAACATGCAATACAAACAAAGGCATTTTAATTAATTATATGAAGAGTGCCTTGGTCTTCCTTTCTTTTGAAGGAATGCCTCTTATTCAAATTATATAGCCGCACAAACATACATAGTTTATACTTGTTTATATGGAAGGACCCTTAACATTTCAGTATTTATTTCTGTATACGATGCCTTTCTGAGAAGCTTGTTTGGTATCCTTTGAAATAAGTGAGCAACACAATTTTCCTGACATTGATGCACTACCGAGGCCTCGGGGAAGCTGGCCTAACATATTGCACCGGCTCTAAATAGATTGGAGGACCCTAAGGAATCGAAACCCATTTTTCCTGTATCATCATTATTGTTGGTAATTAGGTTGTAGTGCAGCTTTAGCATATGTGTTATAACTAATTGACACAGAATTCAGCCGAGTTGAGCTAACTGGAAGAGCACAGTCAGTTTCACTTAAAAAGGTGCTGATGGCGTTGTCAACTTTTTCTTCCTTTATTATTACAGCAAGTCTCAGCTATAGCATGTGAAGCATTCAGACTGGCAGATTGTTGTTGTTTTGATGTAGTGTCTCCAGCAGTGCTGAAATCATTTGCAATCTGTTAAAACCCTACTAAGTTCTGGTGTGGATATTCTGATCGTTTTTAGGGGTTTGCGTGACATTTGAAAGATTCAAACAGGCAACATTTGCTGTCATGTACAAAATATTTAGTATGACCATTACCTAATGTAACACTGATTTGGTGCTGAGATTATTAAGCTTTGATTAAATGTTGCATTCAATGTTTTGCATATACTATATTGTAGCCTAACTGTTTCAGTTTCCATAAAACACACATTCACTGGGTGGGGGTCGGTTGTTTTTCTTGCTCCATTCTGCCTGGAGAAATTCAACCCAAGGTACTGATCCTTCTATAATCCAGTCAGTGCATTCCAGATATTGCCACCTTATGGGCATAAGAAAGGGACTTTGTCTCAAATGGCAGCCTATTCCCTAGTGCACTACTTTTGACCGGGGACGCAGCCAAGGTCTTGATAGTGGATTTTTCCTGCACTTGAGGAGGCAGCTCAGCAGTAGTGGGTCTGGTATGACCCACTACAAACCCTGAGAGTTGACTCTGTTCCAAGCATAGTCCTGTCAGTCTTATGTGTGCATTGTAAATTATACCCTTTTCCCTGTATAGTGCACTGCTTTTTACCAGAGCCCTATGAACCCTAGTCAAAAGTAGTGCACTATAAAGGGAATAGGGTACCATTTGGGCACATTCTATGTGTGCAATGTGAAGCTCTGGCCTGTGTGCTGTAGCCAGGATGGGCTGAGGGCAACATGACCATGTTTCACCTCTGGGCCTTTTATCACATAAAAGCACGCTATAAGGTGCTCTCTTGACCAGTCTGTGTCCATGTCAAATCAGCAAACTGCCTTACTATCATAAAGCTAGGGAATTCATGATGAACACTTAGCACTAAGAGAGGTGTTAGCAACATGACATTACAATATCAATATTGCTAGTGGAAAAATAATAATTGGAATAATAATCATCCCTCTAAGTATTGCCGTCTAGGTGTTGAAGTAATTTTTTGCAGGACACTTTTTTCTCTCATCGGAAGCTTTAGAAAAAATCCAACTCTCAACATTATATTATTATTAAAAAGGAGCCTTCTCAGGTACAGTAGCAGGCATCCATCTTAGAATGGGTTAGAAGTTATACTGTAGTGGAGCTCAACTATGGAAGGAGAAGATGAGGTGCATTAGCTTTTAGACATGACAGGTTTATTATTTCTTACAGGGACGGACTTCCAGTGCTACACTCACATAATCCCGGTGAAGAACGAGGAAGGCGTAGTGATGTTGTTCATTCTAAACTTTGATTACGTACTTGAGGAAGGAAGCAGCGACTCGACAGAGAAGCTGAATCACTCATCCCCGGAAAGAACTGATTCCAGTGAGTATCCAGATTCCTGCCCTGTATATGTCTGCTGGTAATGTGGTATTACCTTTGTTTTGTACTGAAATGTAATGTTTCATCCCAAATGGCACCCTATTTCCTATATAATTCACTACATTTGACCCTGGTCAAAAGTAGTGCACTATATAGGGAATAGGGTTCCATTTAGGACACAGCCTATGTAATGATGTAAGACTGCAGCTAGATCAGAGGAAGCTCATCCCATTGGAAGTCCTAACTGACTTTCCAGTCCACTAATAGAAGTGCCTTCCTTCCAGTTCCCAAAGACACACTCCTCTTCAATAGAAGGGCAATTGCACATATTCATGCTATCCTCATCTACATCTGCAAGAGGCTAATTAAGCAAATCAGAGAGATTCAAATCCAAATTCCTGGAACAAATGTAGCTTAAAGAAACTGTCCAGTGTTTCCAGATTTTATGACATATGACCTATAATTAATAACAATATGAGTGAAATAGTTTTCTTTAAAAAAAATTGTAATTATGTACAGTGCCAGTCAAAAGTTTGGACACACCTACTCATTCAAGGGTTTTTCGTTATTATTACTATTTTCTACATTGAACCTATGTTATACATTTCTTACCTCCTGTTTTAGGAACTGAGTACTGCTCCTATATATAGGACCTTCCACCCCCAACTGGGATATGGATGCCTGATGAAGACCTAAGGGTCGAAACGTTGTTATAAATAAATATCACCTGGGAGGATGAGCAGCATTGTGCAGCGTTTTCCTTTCTGTTTTTCATGAATTTGCCTACAACTCCAGCACCTGCGGAAAGTACCTGGATGTGCCTATGTCCTTCAGCTTTTGTAGAATGATAGTGAAGACATCAAAACTATTAAATAACACATATGGAATCATGTAGTAACCAAAAAAGTGTTAAACAAATCAAAATATATTTAATATTTTAGATTCTTCAAAGTAGCCACCCGTTGCCTTGATGACAGCTTTGCACACTCTTGGCATTCTCTCAACCAGCTTCACCTGAATGCTTTTCCAACAGTCTTGAACGAGTTCCCACATATGCTGAGCACTTGTTGGCTGCTTTTCCTTCACCATGAAGGCCTGATTTACGCAGCCTCCTCTGAACAGTTGATGTTGAGATGTGTCTGTTACTTGAACTCTGTGAAGCATTTATTTGGGCAGCAATCTGAGGCTGGTAACTCTAATGAATTTATCCTCTGCAGCAGAGGTAACTCTGGGTCTTCCTTTCCTGTGGTGGTCCTCATGAGAGCCAGTTTCATCATAGCGCTTGATGGTTTTTGCGACTGCACTTGAAGAAACGTTCAAAGTTCTTGAAATGTTCCGTATTGACTGACCTTCATGTCTTAAAGTAATGATGGACTGTCGTTTCTGTTTGCTTATTTGATCTGTTCTTGCCATAATATGGACTTGATATTTTACCAAATAGGGCTATCTTCTGTATACCACCCCTACCTTGTCACAACCCAATTGATTGGCTGAAACGCATTAAGCAGGAAAGAAATTCCACAAATTAACTTTTAACAAGACACACCTGTTAATTGAAATGCATTCCAGGTGACTACCTCATGAAGCTGGTTGAGAGAATGCCAAGAGTGTGCAAAGCTGTCATCAAGGCAAAGGGGGGCTACTTTGAAGAATCTAAAATCTAAAATATATTTTAGATTTGTCTAACACTTTTTTGGTTACATGATTCCATATGTGTTATTTCATAATTTTGATGTCTTCACTATTATTCTACAATGTAGAAAATGGTAAACATAAAGAAAAACACTTGAATGAGTAGGTGTGTCCAAAGTTTTGACTGGTACTGTATGTTAAAAATAAGCTTTTATGTGTCTGAATGTTGTGGGCATATACAGTGGGGAAAAAAAGTATTTAGTCAGCCACCAATTGTGCAAGTTCTCCCACTTAAAAAGATGAGAGAGGCCTGTAATTTTCATCATAGGTACACGTCAACTATGACAGACATAATGAGAAAGAAAAAAATCCAGAAAATCACATTGTAGGATTTTTAATGAATTTATTTGCAAATTATGGTGGAAAATATGTATTTGGTCAATAACAAAAGTTTCTCAATACTTTGTTATATACCAGGTCAAACGTTTTCTGTAAGTCTTCACAAGGTTTTCACACACTGTTGCTGGTATTTTGGCCCATTCCTCCATGCAGATCTCCTCTAGAGCAGTGATGTTTTGGGGCTGTCGCTGGGCAACACGGACTTTCAACTCCCTTCAAAGATTTTCTATGGGGTTGAGATCTGGAGACTGGCTAGGCCACTCCAGGACCTTGAAATGCTTCTTACGAAGCCACTCCTTCGTTGCCCGGGCGGTGTGTTTGGGATCATTGTCATGCTGAAAGACCCAGCCACGTTTCATCTTCAATGCCCTTGCTGATGGAAGGAGGTTTTCACTCAAAATCTCACGATACATGGCCCCATTCATTCTTTCCTTTACACGGATCAGTCGTCCTGGTCCCTTTGCAGAAAAACAGCCCCAAAGCATGATGTTTCCACCCCCATGCTTCACAGTAGGTATGGTGTTCTTTGGATGCAACTCAGCATTCTTTGTCCTCCAAACACGACGAGTTGAGTTTTTACCAGAAAGTTCTATTTTGGTTTCATCTGACCATATGACATTCTCCCAATCCTCTTCTGGATCATCCAAATGCACTCTAGCAAACTTCAGACGGGCCTGGACATGTACTGGCTTAAGCAGGGGGACACGTCTCGCACTGCAGGATTTGAGTCCCTGGCGGCGTAGTGTGTTACTGATGGTAGGCTTTGTTACTTTGGTTCCAGCTCTCTGCAGGTCATTCACTAGGTCCCCCTGTGTGGTTCTGGGATTTTTGCTCACCGTTCTTGTAATCATTTTGACCCCACGGGGTGAGATCTTGCGTGGAGCCCCAGATCGAGGGAGATTATCAGTGGTCTTGTATGTCTTCCATTTCCTAAAAATTTCTCCCACAGTTGATTTCTTCAAACCAAGCTGCTTACCTATTGCAGATTCAGTCTTCCCAGCCTGGTGCAGGTCTACAATTTTGTTTCTGGTGTCCTTTGACAGCTCTTTGGTCTTGGCCATAGTGGAGTTTGGAGTGTGACTGTTTGAGGTTGTGGACAGGTGTCTTTTATACTGATAACAAGTTCAAGCAGGTGCCATTAATACAGGTAACGAGTGGAGGACAGAGGAGCATCTTAAAGGAGAAGTTACAGGTCTGTGAGAGCCAGAAATCTTGCTTGTTTGTAGATGATCAAATACTTATTTTCCACCATAATTTGCAAATAAATTCATAAAAAATCCTACAATGTGATTTTCAGGATTTTTTTCCCCTCATTATGTCTGTCATAGTTGACGTGTACCTATGATGAAAATTACAGGCCTCTCTCATCTTTTTAAGTGGGAGAACTTGCACAATTGGTGGCTGACTAAATACTTTTTTCCCCCACTGTATATCGCTCATAAAAAATATTCATGCGAGTACACTGCTGATTGGCCAGCTCAGCCAATGAGCCAACATTACATCATGTTCGATGTCGGAAATAGCAAGCATTTTTTAAACAGTCTGTTTGAGATACAAGTTTGAGGTGTTTGTTTTTAAAGTGTTTTCACCAATTTATGGTTTGGTCACAAATATGAGTATAGGACGAGTCAACAACATGATTTGGGTATGAGTTAACAGATTATTAACTTTTAAAAGTGATGTTCACCGGACAGTTACTTTAACATCTGAAAGACAGATCACTAGATTGTGTTTCTCTTCACAAGTCAACTGAATAGAAATCTGAACCTAATAGATAATGGGCTGTTTTTCTATCTATCTATATATACAGTGGGGAGAACAAGTATTTGATACACTGCCGATTTTGCAGATTTTCCTACCTACAAAGCATGTAGAGGTCTGTAATTTTTATCATAGGTACACTTCAACTGGGAGAGACGGAATCTAAAACAAAAATCCAGAAAATCACATTGTATGATTTTTAAGTAATTAATTTGCATTTTATTGCATGACATAAGTATTTGATACATCAGAAAAGCAGAACTCAATATTTGGTACAGAAACCTTTGTTTGCAATTACAGAGATCATACGTTTCCTGTAGGTCTTGACCAGGTTTGCACACACTGCAGCAGGACTTTTGGCCCACTCCTCCATACAGACCTTCTCCAGATCCTTCAGGTTTCGGGGCTGTCGCTGGGCAATACGGACTTTCAGCTCCCTCCAAAGATTTTCTATTGGGTTCAGGTCTGGAGACTGGCTAGGCCACTCCAGGACCTTGAGATGCTTCTTACGGAGCCACTCCTTAGTTGCCCTGGCTGTGTGTTTCGGGTCGTTGTCATGCTGGAAGACCCAGCCACGTTTCATCTTCAATGCTCTTACTGAGGGAAGGAGGTTGTTGGCCAAGATTTCGCGATACATGGCCCCATCCATCCTCCCCTCAATACGGTGCAGTCGTCCTGTCCCCTTTGCAGAAAAGCATCCCCAAAGAATGATGTTTCCACCTCCATGCTTCACCTCCATGCTTCACGGTTGGGATGGTGTTCTTGGGGTTGTACTTCTTCTTCCTCCAAACACGGCGAGTGGAGTTTAGACCAAAAAGCTATATTTTTGTCTCATCAGACCACATTACCTTCTCCAATTCCTCCTCTGGATCATCCAGATGGTCATTGGCAAACTTCAGAAGGGCCTGGACATGCGCTGGCTTGAGCAGGGGGACCTTGCATGCGCTGCAGGATTTTAATCCATGACGGCGTAGTGTGTTACTAATGGTTTTCTTTGAGACTTTGGTCCCAGCTCTCTTCAGGTCATTGACCAGGTCCTGCCGTGTAGTTCTGGGCTGATCCCTCACCTTCCTCATGATCATTGATGCCCCACGAGGAGAGATCTTGCATGGAGCCCCAGACCGAGGGTGATTGAACTTGAACTTCTTCCATTTTCTAATAATTGCGCCAACAGTTGTTGCCTTCTCACCAAGCTGCTTGCCTATTGTCCTGTAGCCCATCCCAGCCTTGTGCAGGTCTACAATTTTATCCCTGATGTCCTTACACAGCTCTCTGGTCTTGGCCATTGTGGAGAGGTTGGCGTCTGTTTGATTGAGTGTGTGGACAGGTGTCTTTTATACAGGTAACGAGTTCAAACAGGTGCAGTTAATACAGGTAATGAGTGGAGAACAGGAGGGCTTCTTAAAGAAAAACTAACAGGTCTGTGAGAGCCGGAATTCTTACTGGTTGGTAGGTGATCAAATACTTATGTCATGCAATAAAATGCAAATTAATTACTTAAAAATCATACAATGTGATTTTCTGGATTTTTGTTTTAGATTCCGTCTCTCACAGTTGAAGTGTACCTATGATAAAAATTACAGACCTCTACATGCTTTGTAAGTAGGAAAACCTGCAAAATCGGCAGTGTATCAAATACTTGTTCTCCCCACTGTATATATATATATATATCAGCTGCTTCCATAGGATGAATGGATACAGATGCCTTTTTACCGGCGGGAGAGCTTTTGCATGGCCTTTTTTATTCCACAATTTATTTGGCCTCTGTCATTGTGGAATATTGGCATCTCTTTATTTTGCTTCAGCTGTGCTTATTTTTAGATGAGAACAAAGCAGTGGTATTTGAACTGGGGGCCGTGTCTCTTTACCATCTTCTCCACTGCTGTGTGTCAGAGGGTGTAAATGTCAACAAGACATCTCTGCTTGCTCCTGATTTGGAGGTGCCGAGCATCTCCTCTCACTGAGCAAGGCAGAGCCATCCGCACGTTCAGTATGAATCCTGAACACTGCACTGCACCCAAGGCGGTGGGGGTTGTGTGCGTGTCCTCTGTGTGTGTCGTGTGCGTGTTGTGGGTGTCATCTGTCTGTGCATCATCTGTGTGTGTGTTAGTGTGTGTGTGTGTTCATAACGCCACTGATCAGAGCTGATTGCTTGCTTTCATGCTAAAGGTCTTCACTGAGGGGAACAAACGCCACAGAAGGAAGGGACAGATAAGCATCTGGTGTGATCGATCAGCAGATTCCTCACCACAAGCACACTTATGACCAGTGCTTTATCCATTTTATGCATAGGCTTGCTGTTATTGGCCTCATATAAATATACTTTCCTTACAAAGTGATTTTGGGGGCAATGGGGAACTAATTATGAGCCTATGCATACTGTCTCCAGGTATCATAGCAACTAGCACAATAGTACGAGCAAAGGAGAGAATAATCCCTTCTTCACAGTCTGCACACAGAACCCCCTTCTCAGCATTTTCAAGATGCCATCAAGACCTGAGCACATAGAAGTAAAAAATTACCAGGAAAAGTGATGCGTTGGACCGTATGAAAATGAATCTTTCCTCAATGCTATTTATAAGGAAATGACGGTGGTATAGATTCACATAAAATACAATACATTATTTGAATTTAGGACTTAATTGTCAGCTAAATTCACTGGGTGCAACCAAGAGCTTTTCTTCCTCTTTGAACCATTTAATTCTAATTTCATACAGAGTTATTGCGACGGATTAATAGCTGCTGTATGAAATGGAAAATGAATGTGTTTAGAGCAAATGACGCCTAGAAGGCTTAGTGGTATAATAGAGAAAGAGTACCACATGCTCTCTCTTTCTTCCCAATGGAAATAAATACTGTACAGTAGTGGGGATGAAACTAAAAGCATATTCTAAATTTAATTCCCTGTCTTCTTGCTTCTGTATTGCTTCTATATCCCGTTCCTTTGACATTTCTACAAAACACACAGGAACTGTGTTCTACATAAGTACATTTTGACATAAGCAGGAGTAAAATACTAAAACAGCCATTATTAATTCAGAAGGCTCAGTGAGGATCAAGTGCTCTCTGCCCTACCATTCATAAATCAACAGCTTCTATCTGCATTCATACAAAGCATGTGTCAGAGCTCGTGAAGGAGGCCTTGTCTGGTGATGCTGGGTTTACAGCTTGATGCCATTTGCATACAGATTAAACCAGTGAGAGGAGGAAAGCAGCAATAAATCCATTAGGCTACTACAAAAAAACTGTATGTAGGCTTGCAAAATGTTGGTAACTTTCCCACATTTCTTTCCCCAATATCCTGTTTGGAGGATTCCGGATTTCCTTCTTATTTCCTGCTGATTCCGGGAATCTTCCATCTGGGATTTCCTGAAATTTTGGAAAAGCTACCAGAACTTTGCAACCCTAACTTTATACTTCTGGAACTTGGAGTTCACCTGAAACAAGCAGCCCTCTACTTTCCTCTGGCATCTCAGATTATTGTAAATCAATACACCTACTGTGATGATGTGATGTTGAAGGAGTCAGGCGCAGGAGGGTAAATCACAGAATAACAGGCTGTATTCCGCAAATACAGGGTTACACAGAAATGCGTCAAACACTCTAGTGCGCAAAACAAGCGCACTGGAAAATACAAGGCACACAGGGAAGTATCCCGGCGATACAAAATACACGGAGCTCCACCGAGCTTCACTATCCTCCACAATAAACAATCACACACAAAGACAAGGGGGCAGAGGGAACACTTATACAGGTACTGATGAACCAGGTGTGTGTAATAAACAAGACAAAACAAATGGAATGATGAGATGAGGAGCGGCAGTGGCTAGAAGGCCGGTGACGACGAAGCTTGCCCGAACAAGGAGAGGTGGCAGCTTCGGAGGAAGTCGTGACACCTACAGTAGAGACGCTGAGGCATCTATTCCTATGTCCATAAAGAAGGCAGGTCAAAATTGCAGATTTTCTGCCATTAGGGGCTATTTCAGTGGCCTGTCCAGGGGCCCTGTTGAGTGTGATGGCTTTATTGTGTATTAGGGTTGTAACATAAGCAAATGTGGTTGGGGAATGGAAACAGATGGCAGTGACATGATGCAAGGAGGGTGCTGAACGATGGCTGCCTCATATTTATGAGTGAGCCTGGGGCTCACTTTCACCCCTTCTATTGTTAATGAACCCAAACTACAGTTCCCTCACCCTTTTTTATATGTGCCTGTGTGTCCACTCTGAAGACTTTACTGGACAGTGGACACACATGAGATACTGGACACACCATCTCAGTTAAATTAAGGAAGGAGATTCATTTTACGTTGTGTTTCCACTTATAACCTTGAACGCGATATGATACATTATGATACGCTGCGGCGTACGCCAATAGATAGTGCCCATTTATCAAAGTTTAATTTCTTAATCATCAAATAAGAAAGAACACTATGACAGGCGTAACAGCAGTATACACACTATGCACCGAGGGGTAATGGGGCGATCAAGGTTATTCAGTCACGTACCATTAAATGCCATTGGATTAGAGGTCGATTCTCCTGCTTTCTGCTTTCTCTGTTTGATCATGAACACATAAGGTAATCCAATTATAGAATTCCACACAATCAGAGAAATGAAAGTGCACCTTCCAGCTCAAAGAACAGTAATGACATTTGCATTCATTGAAAATGTGACTGAATTGACTAAAGAGTTGTTGCTATTGCTATGCTTTAGATCTTTTACATTTTATGTTATACAGTCAAAATCATAATTTCTCATCATTTAATCATTTGATTGTTTAATGCAGGAATAAACACGTCCAACATTTTCTGTTGTTTAGGAAAGGGACGATTCTTCAGATTCCGCCAGGCTGCCTTGAGTCTGGTCTCCAACAAACAGTCTCTTCCACAAGAAGACCCAGATGCCGTCATGGTGGACTCCCTCTCCCCCAAACAGAACGAGGACTCAGTGGCTCTGACCAACTTCCAGTCGCCCCTGACCGAGGACAACTGCAGCCCCACCGATGCCAACGACACACGGGCCCTCATCAGCTCCAGCCACCAGTCCTCCCAGGCCAGTGTGCATGAACCCGGACCCCTGGACCACTCCTCACCCAAGCAGCACCCGTGGGACAGGCTGTACCAGACGGAGGCGCACCAGTCCACCACCTGCCTGGCTCACACCATCTCCAGAGGCAGCATCAGCAGGAGCAGCATGAGGCGAGCCTCCTCCGTCCACGACATAGAAGGCTTCAGTAACTCCAAGAGCATATTCAGGGACCGACACGCGAGTGAAGGTAAAGTAGGAGGATGAAATGTCTAACGAAAGCTTTGTGGTCCCTAGATTTCGAATGGGGACAGAGCTATTATCATCTTTGTGTCCTGTGAGAGCTCCTTGCTCAGGAATTGTGTATTATAGTATACTATTACAGATCTATGCCAGCATTATTTGCATCCACACTATTTCTGTCTTCTCTCTTCCTCTCACCACTATGACGCTGCTTTTAGACAATGGTCGCTATATCAGAGGTAACGATGTGTTCCCTGACCATGCTTGTCGTGCATTGGACTGTTTGAAGCATGTATCCCAATCAAGCCAATTGACCACAATGAGTGATGATGATTTCTCCCTGAAATTCTACTCTCAATGAAGTGCTGCACTTGAGAATGTGTTATGACTGAGACAGTTGAGTGCTTTTGTCATGTCAGCTATTTTAAATGTCTTTAGATGATTGATCAACACCTCCTGAATGAAAGCCTGCTGCCTCCACTGAGTGCTAATATTGCCATCCCCACCCAACCCAACACCTGCATGAAAGAAAGCTATTTTGCTTTCTTGGGGGGGAATCAGTGGTCACTATGCTCTGTCTGCTTCCCATGAGTTTCCCTGATCACCAACGCCAACCATCATCAAATATGTGATGTTTGGCTAACTGCTACAGCTTTGACCTCTGTCCACGTACTACACTGCTCAAAAATTAAAGGGAACACTAAAATAACACATCCTAGATCTGAATGAATGAAATAATCTTATTAAATACTTTTTTCTTTACATAGTTGAATGTGCTGACAACAAAATCACACAAAAATTATCAATGGAAATCAAATGTATCAACTCATGGAGGTCTGGATTTGGAGTCACCCTCAAAATTAAAGTGGAAAACCACACTACAGGCTGATCCAACTTTGATGTAATGTCCTTAAAACAAGTCAAAATGAGGCTCAGTAGTGTGTGTGGCCTCCACGTGCCTGTATGACCTCCCTACAACACCTGGGCATGCTCCTGATGAGGTGGCGGATGGTCTCCTGAGGGATCTCCTCCCAGACCTGGACTAAAGCATCCGCCAACTCCTGGACAGTCTGTGGTGCAACGTGGCGTTGGTGGATGGAGCGAGACATGATGTCCCAGATGTGCTCAATTGGATTCAGGTCTGGGGAACGGGCGGGCCAGTCCATAGCATCAATGCCTTCCTCTTGCAGGAACTGCTGACACACTCCAGCCACATGAGGTCTAGCATTGTCTTGCATTAGGAGGAACCCAGGGCCAACCGCACCAGCATATGGTCTCACAAGGGGTCTGAGGATCTCATCTCGGTACCTAATGGCAGTCAGGCTACCTCTGGCGAGCACATGGAGGGCTGTGCGGCCCCCCAAAGAAATGCCACCCCACACCATGACTGACCCACCGCCAAACCGGTCATGCTGGAGGATGTTGCAGGCAGCAGAACGTTCTCCACGGCATCTCCAGACTCTGTCACGTCTGTCACATGTGCTCAGTGTGAACCTGCTTTCATCTGTGAAGAGCACAGGGCGCCAGTGGAGAATTTGCCAATCTTGGTGTTCTCTGGCAAATGCCAAACGTCCTGCACGGTGTTGGGCTGTAAGCACAACCCCCACCTGTGGACGTCGGGCCCTCATACCACCCTCATGGAGTCTGTTTCTGACCGTTTGAGCAGACACATGCACATTTGTGGCCTGCTGGAGGTCATTTTGCAGGGCTCTGGCAGTGTTCCTCCTGCTCCTCCTTGCACAAAGGCGGAGGTAGCAGTCCTGCTGCTGGGTTGTTGCCCTCCTACGGCCTCCTCCACGTCTCCTGATGTACTGGCCTGTCTCCTGGTAGCGCCTCCATGCTCTGGACACTATGCTGACAGACACAGCAAACCTTCTTGCCACAGCTCGCATTGATGTGCCATCCTGGATGAGCTGCACTACCTGAGCCACTTGTGTGGGTTGTAGACTCAGTCTCATGCTACCACTAGAGTGAAAGCACCGCCAGCATTCAAAAGTGACCAAAACATCAGCCAGGAAGCATAGGAACTGAGAAGTGGTCTGTGGTCACCACCTGCAAAACCAGTCCTTTATTGGGGGTGTCTTGCTAATTGCCTATAATTTCCACCTGTTGTCTATTCCATTTGCACAACAGCATGTGAAATGTATTGTCAATCAGTGTTGCTTCCTAAGTGGACAGTTTGATTTCACAGAAGTGTGATTGACTTGGAGTTACATTGTGTTGTTTAAGTGTTCCCTTTATTTTTTTGAGCAGTGTACTACATGTCCTTTACTAGAGCTATGCTATACTGTATTACCATCTCTCGACAGTAAATTCCTTTGCGTTGTCTTTATGTTCCAGGTCCGTTCAATCATCTCAAGTCCAGTTTGCTGGGCTCCACCTCTGAATCCAACATCAACAAGTACAGCACCATTAACAAGATCCCGCTGATTGCGCTCAACTTCACGGAGCGGAATAATGACAATAAGGCACACTCTCCCCCATCGTCAGAAAACACTATCATAGCACCCAAGGTCAAGGACAGAACGCACAACGTCACTGAAAAAGTCACACAGGTGAGACAATTGGCTGTCTGGAAAGCACATTTGACTGTTGTAACATTAGTTGGAATAATCACGTTAAAATATTTTTTCATACAACCTTCATGTTACATTATGCGTACGAGCCACAAAATAAGACATTTACCAAATTAATGCCAGACACATTGCTGCCTATATTATTCATTATGTTTGCACTAATAGCTGCTTTTGAATCCTATGTTTCCACACTGTTTAATTCCTTCTAGGCTGAATGACATTGGTACTAATGCAATGAAATGACATGTGATTCAATATAATATGTCATTTAGCAGACGCTCTTATCCAGAGCGACTTACAGCAGCAATTAGGGTTAAGTGCCTTGCTCAAGGGCACATCGACAGATTTTTCACCTAGTCGGCTCGGGGATTAGAACCAGCGACCTTTCGGTTACTGGCACAACGCTCTTAACCACTAAGCTACCTGCCACCACTAAGCTACCTGCCGCCGCTACCTGCCGCCCCAATGAATTGGAGAAACAATCTCATCAATTAATAGTCATACCGGTGTGACGTTTGCTCTGTAGAAAAACAAGTCCAGCAGTGTAATACAGTATGTAGTAGAAGCTCTCCTGCTTGTTCCTACGACAACTAAGCGCTGTATAGTGACTGTCCTCTAATTAACGTCAGTGTCAAACCTCAGCACAGGCTGTAGGGTAGAAGACCAAGCTTTCCCATACAATCGGACCTTCTTTGACAGGCGAAAACAGAGCACTCCTCCTGACAATGACAATCTATAGAAGGGACAAGCCATTCTCACTCATAAATACAGCCATCATCCTACTGAACTCTCTGAATTTTCTTGGTTGCACTACCTTGAATTAGCCATTCGATGTGTTTTTCACATTAGATACGGTGCCTGTCGAGATGAATGGAAGAATCCATAATTCATCTTGTAGATGTGCTGAGGCAACATAAAACAAAGCCCTCTGTCCTCATCATTTCTCCAGCACTATTTATCAGCAGATAGGTCTCTCTTTGCAGCCTGTCAGAGCTCATTACGATCCAGAGCAGAGGAAAGCCACATACTTACTGGCCATTAGATTACAACATTGCTTAGATAGCCATAATAAGCCACAGAGTCAGAGTCCAACCATGGAGAGAAGCCAACCGAGATGTTAAAGAAGCTGTTGAGCAATGGACACTGTCTGTTGTATCTCTACCATTGTTATGAATAGAGCACTGCAAATGTAAAAAACATTTGCAAAATGTAGTATTTTCAAAAGATATACTGCTAGGATACGTAACCTGATTATCGTCCCTCAATTCTATCATTAAATCAAATTGCATTTTCAAAATGAGCTACCCCAAAGAATCTATACATGAATTTACTACCAGAATGTTAGACGGTAAGGCAGTGATTCTGTAGCCTGGTTGCTGTCTCTGTTCGGCAATTACATTCCACTCCTTGTAATTTGCCAAAGACAGGAGTGGAATGTTAGCTAAAAAGACTGGTACCCAGACTTGTGATCCTGTGGAACACCTCTGATATTGGAAATCATATTATTCACATCCCAAGACGGAGGCAATCGTCCTGTCTGTCAAATGAGAGGAGAGGACTTGTCCTAATAGAGTTGGACTGTGCAGCACTTACTCTCAGGTTAGCTGAATCATAGCGGCTGTCAAGTCCTTGAGCCAGGAACATTACCTGGATTGCTCCGGCAATAGCCAGCTACTGAGATAAGGGAGTTAAAAGCTGCCTCGGATTGATGATTACATTGCCACTCAGAGAAACGTTTGACACTCAAATCTACAGTGTAAACTTTCTTTGTCAGAATTTATTTTAATTAGTGCTCTTAGTGATTGCTGTCCCCTCTTCTCTCTGCTACTACAGGTACTGTCACTGGGTGCTGATGTCCTTCCAGAATACAAGCTCCAGACTCCACGCATGGACAGATTCACCATCCTCCACTACAGCCCATTCAAAGCTATGTGGGACTGGCTCATCCTGCTGCTGGTCATCTATACAGCCATCCTCACACCCTACTCTGCTGCTTTCCTACTCAATGACCGCGAGGAGCAAATGAGGCGTGAGTGTGGATACTCCTGCAATCCCCTGAATGTGGTGGATTTCATGGTGGACATCATGTTCATCGTTGACATCGTTATCAACTTCCGGACCACATATGTGAATCTGAATGAGGAAGTCGTCAGCCAGCCAGGGAAGATCGCCATTCACTATTTCAAAGGCTGGTTCCTTATAGACATGGTGGCTGCAATCCCCTTTGACCTGCTTATCTTCGGTTCAGGATCAGATGAAGTAAGTCATCCCTAATGCATTTCTTTCCCTGTGTTTTTCTCTCTCTGGGAGGTTTATTGCATATCACTTCAGCAGTGCTTCCACTCTTTTCCCATTTATTAAGCTCAGACTTATGCCCGTGGGCTACTTCTTAAAGGCTGAATTTTTCTGTCTCGGCTCTGAAAAGGATTACTGTATTAAATTGCATGTTGTTGTTGTTGTTTTTTTTGAATGGCCGTCGTTTCAAAATCCATTTACGTGGATTAATGGCTTCAATGATGCATTTAAATGAGGAGCGAGCCAGCAGACCCCAGCAGTGCTGTATGCACAGCTGACATACAGATGTGAAAGGCCCATTGGCAGGCAGGCCCAGGGCCGGATTAAGAATTCATAGGCCCCGGGGCTTTGGATTTGTATAGCCCCCCGTTCCCGACACACCCTAATTTTCTGTAAACAAATCCACGCACAAAGATGCAATTCGGTGCGTGGTAAATTTACTGTTGAAGAAAAAGGCCCTTTATTATAAAGCCATAACATTTGCGATGTGGCATAGGCTACAGTTGAGCAGAGACGTTTTTAGGCATGGGGAAAAATTTGTAGCAGGGTCCGGATTTTTTGTTGCCTTTTTATAAATGCATTTCATGGAATTCTATGTCATTTACATGGCAGAAGACATTAGCAGAAAAAATGTTTAATACTTCACAAATGACGGAAATTAGTGGCTACTCTGACACTGACAAACTGAGATCAATAAAAATGATCTGGTCTTGAATTCAAACAATAGCCCAGTCCAATGAAGTGACACACAGATGTTACAATATTAGGAGGAAATAAATAAATGAATATATAAAAAGGTAGGGCCTTGGAAAAACAAAAAAAGGTAGGGCCGTGGATCAGAAAACCAGTCAGTATCTGGTGTGACCACCATTTGCCTCACGCAGCATGACATCTCCTTCGCATAGAGTTGATCAGGTTATTGATTGTGGCCTGTGGGATGTTGTCCCAGTCCTCTTCATTGGCTGTGTGAAGTTGCTGGATATTGGCGGGAACTGGAACACGCTGTCGTACACGTCGATCTAGAGCATCCCAAACATGCTCAATGGGTGACATTGTCTGGTGAGTATGCAGGCCATGGAAGAACTGGACCATTTTCAGCTTCCAGGAATTGTGTACAGATCCTTGCGACATGGGGCCGTTCATTATCATGCTGAAACATGAGGTGATGGCGGAGGATGAATGGCACGACAATGGGCCTCAGGATCTCATCACGGTATCTCTGTGCATTCAAATTGCCATCGATAAAATGCAATTGTGTTCATTGTCCGTACCTTATGCCTGCCTATACCATAACCCCACTGCCACCATGGGGCACTCTGTTCACAACGTTGACGTCAGCAAACCGCTCGCCCACACGACGCCATACACGCCATCTGCCCGGTACAGTTTAAACCGGGATTCATCAGTGAAGAGCACACTTCTCCAGTGTGCCAGTGGCCATCGAAGGTGAGCATTTGCCTACTGAAGTCGGTTACGACGCCAAACAGCAGTCAGGTTAAGACCCTGGTGAGGATGACGAGCACGCAGATGATCTTCCCTGAGACGGTTTCTGACAGTTTGTGCAGAAATTATATTCTTCGGTTGTGCAAACCCACAGTTTCATCAGCTGTCCGGGTGGCTGGTCTCAGATGATCCTGCAGGTGAAGAAGCCGGATGTGGAGGTCCTGGGCTGGCGTGGTTACACATGGTCTGCGGTTGTGAGGCTGGTTGGACGTACTGCCAAATTCTCTAAAACGACATTGCAGGCAGCTTATGGTAGAGAAATGAACATGCCAATTGCATGCTCCCTCAAAACTTGAGACATCTGTGGCATTGTGTTGTGTGACAAAACTGCACATTTTAGAGTGGCCTTTTATTGATCCCAGCACAAGATGCACCTGTGTAATGATCATGCTGTTTAATCAGCTTCTTGATATGCCACATCTGTCAGGTGGGTGGATTATCTTGGCAAAGGAGAAATGCTCACTAATAGGGATGTAAACAAATTTGTGCACAACATTTTAGAGAAATAAGCTATTTGTGCGAATGGAACATTTCTGGGATCTTTTATTTCAGCTGATGAAACATGGGACCAACACATTTTGTACTTATATTTTTGTTCAGTATATATACAGTGCATTCGGAAAGTATTCAGACCCCTTACCTTTTTCCACATTTTGTTATGTTACAGCCTTATTCTAAAATGGATAAGATAAAATATGTCCTCATCAGTCTACACAATGCCCCATAATGACAAAGTGAAAACCGTTTTTTAGAATTTTTGGCAAATGTATTAAAAATAAAAATAAACAGATACCGTATTTACATAAGTATTCAGACCCTTTGCTATGAGTCTCGAAATTGAGCTCAGGTGCATCCTGTTTCCATTGATCATCCTTGAGATGTTTCTACAACTTGATTGGAGTCCACCTCTGGTAAAGTCAATTGATTGGACATGATTTGGAAAGGGACACACCTGTCTATATAAGGTCCCACAGTTGACAGTGCATGTCAGAGCAAAAACCAAGCAATGAGATCGAAGGAATTGTCCATAGAGCTCTGAGACAGGATTGAGTCGAGGCACAGATCTGGGGAAGGATACCAAAAATGTTTTTCAGCATTGAAGGTCCCCAAGAACACAGTGGCCATCATTTTTAAATGGAAGAAGATTGGAACCACCAAGACTCTTCCTAGAGCTGGCTGCCCGGCCAAACTGGGCAATCGGGGTAGAAGGACCTTGGTCAGGGAGGTGACCAAGAACCCGATGGTCATACTGACAGAGCTCCAGAGTTCCTCTGTGCAGAGGGGAGAACCTTCCAGATGGACAACCATCTCTGCAGCACTCCACCAATCAGGCCAGACGGAAGCCACTCCTCAGTAAAAGGCACATGACAGCCTGCTTGGAGTTTGCCAAAAGGCACCTAAAGGACTCTCAGACCATGAGAAACATCATGCTGTATGGATGTTTTTCAGCGGCAGGGACTGGGAGACTAGTCAGGATCGAGGGAAAGATGAACGGAGCAAAGTACAGAGACATCCTTGATGAAAATCTGCTCCAGAGCGCTCAGGATCTCAGACTGGGGCGAAGGTTCACTTTCCAACAGGACAATGACCCTAAGCACACAGCCAAGACAACGCAGGAGTGGCTTCGGGACAAGTCTCTGAATGTCCTTGAGTGTCCCAGCCAGAGCCTGGACTTGAACCCGATCTAACATCTCTGGAGAGACCTGAAAATAGCTGTGCAGTGACGCTCCCCATCCAACCTGACAGAGCTTGAGAGGATCTGCCGAGAAGAATGTGAGAAACTCCCCAAATACAGGTGTGCCAAGCGTCATACCCAAGAAGACTCTAAGCTGTCATCGCTGCCAAAGGTGCTTCAACAAAGTACTGAGTAAAATGTCTGAAAACCAGTTTTTGCTTTGTCATTGTGGGGTATTGCATGTAGATTGATGAGGGGAAAAAACTCTTTAATCCATTTGGGAATAAGGCTGTAACGTAACAAAATGTGGAAAAAGTTAAGGGGTGTGAATACTTTCCGAATGCACTGTATATACATACTACAGTAGGCTACTAAATAAACTTTTCAGTGCCGCACTGACTCACCCAATGATGAAGATGAAGCCATAAGCTATTGCCACGAGGAGAGAAGCCTATCTCAAGATGAGCTACATTGAAAAACATTGCTGTTGTTCGCTCAAAATTAGAGTTGTTGATGGAGTTAATTATTTTATTTTATTTGTTCTACAGACAGATTAGTCTTCTCTTTTCAGCAGTAGGCATTTGCTTTCCAAACTATACATTTTTCTTGTGATTGTAGCCTAGAAGTTAAGAGCGTTGTGCCAATAACCAAAAGGTTGCTGGATCGAATCCCCGAGTCGACTAGGTGATAATCTGTCGATGTGCCCTTGAAAGGCACTTAATCCTAATTGCTCCTGTAAATCGCTCTGGATAAGACCGTCTGTTAAATTACTAAAATGTAAATGTATGTATTTTCAAATGTGTAAAAGGCAAACTGACAGCTGCAAACAACCATAGAAATATAGTCCATAGATAGCAGTTCCCATTCAAGTCAGGACTGGCAGCCATTGCTAGTGTACCCATGAGTTTAACAGTCAAATTGCCAGGGTAAGAAGTTCCAAAACCCTTCTATGGATTATATGTCTATGGCTATAATGCAACAAGCTGTTCTATATTTTGCTGGCATTCTGCCCAAATTGTGGCCTTCCGACTGTAGGCATACCTGTAACTGCCAAAATAAAAGAAACAAGTAAATGAGGGATAGAAAGTATATATTATGGTGTGGGGTGCATTTCCCTGCCATGGTTTAGGTCCACTTCTAGAATCTATGCCAAGGCGCATTGAAACTGTTCTGGCAGCTCGTGGTGGCCCAACACCCTATTAAAACAGTATGTTGGTTTCCTATTATTTTAGCAGTTACAGTTGAAGTTGGAAGTTTACATACACTTAGGTTGGAGTCATTAAAACTCGTTTTTCAACCACTCCTGTCACGACTTCCGCCGTGACCCTGGACAACACCCTGTCGTTCTCCACTAACATCAAAGCGGTGACCCGATCCTGTAGGTTCATGCTCTACAACATTCGAAGAGTACGACCCTACCTTACACAGGAAGCGGCACAAGTCCTAATCCAGGCACTTGTCATCTCCCGTCTGGATTACTGCAACTCGCTGTTGGCTGGGCTCTCTTTCTGTGCCATTAAACCCCTACAACTCATCCAGAACGCTGCAGCCCGTCTGGTGTTCAACCTTCCCAAGTTCTCTCACATCACCCCGCTCCTCCGCACCCTCCACTGGCTTCCAGTTGAAGCTCGCATCTGCTACAAGACCATGGTGCTTGCCTACGGAGCTGTGAGGACAACGGCACCTCCTTACCTTCAGGCTCTGATCAGTCCCTACACCCAAACGAGGACATTGCGTTCTTCCACCTCTGGCCTGCTGGTCCCCCTACCTCTGCGGATGCACAGTTCCCGCTCAGCCCAGTCAAAACTGTTCGCTGCTCTGGCACCCCAATGGTGGAACAAGCTCCCTCACGACGCCAGGACAGCGGAGTCACTGACCACCTTCCGGAGACACTTGAAACCCTACCTCTTTAAGGAATACCTGGGATAGTATAAAAGTAATCCTTCTGTGTCATTGTTTAATTTCAGCCTGTCACAATTTCATTCAATCCAAAATCATTAAATTTAGCCCCATTGTCTTCTATGCCACCAAGGTTTGTCTCACCTTTTCATGTACTGTATGTGTTAGATGAAAGTGACACTGCACCATGCCTATGAAACAGGTTGTTCAGTAGAACTACAGCCTGTTTTTAGGGATAATTGGTGACCATTTTTATCAGTTTACTTTATTGAGCTATTTTATCATAACCTGCAAGTGTGTAACGAGTGTTAGTGTATTGTGGTGGATCGAAGTCAGGCGCAGGACACAGAACTCGAAGAAACGTACTTTACTGAAAATGAGTAAAGAAAACAACACAGAAATACCTCCACACAGGAAGGAACTAATCCGCTCACCAACGACACACAAAACGAAAAACAACCACGCACAAAACACATTGGGAGCCACTGGGTAAATAGGGAAGGCGTGATACAATAATGGGCAACTGGTGTGTGACATTAGACAACAGGTGCAACATAGAAACATAGAACATAGATTGGCAGTAGCTAGTATTCCGGTGACGACGAACGCCACAGCCTGCCCGAGCAAGGAGGAGGGGCAGCCTCGGCAGAATCCGTGACAGTACCCCCCCCCCCCCCCCCCCTTGGGGACGGCCAGGAGGACGCGGCGCGGGGCGAGTCGGATGACTACGGTGGAAATCCCTCAACATGGAGGGATCGAGGATGTCCCTCCTAGGGACCCAGCACCGCTCCTCCGGACCGTACCCCTCCCACTCCACGAGATACTGCAGGCCTCCCACCCGACGCCTCGAATCTAACATGGAACGGACCGAGTACGCCGGTGCCCCCCCGATGTCCAGTGGGGGCGGAGGAACCTCCCGTATCTCAGACTCCGGGAGTGGACCAGCTACCACCGGCCTGAGGAGAGACACATGGAACGAGGGGTTAATACGATACTCAGGAGGAAGCTGTAACCTATAACATACCTTGTTCAATCTCCCTGGCTCTGGGACTCTATATGTTGAGCCAGGGTGTGTTCTTTCTATGTGGTGTATTTCTATGTTGGGAGTTCTAGTTTGTTTATTTCTATGTTGGCCTGAGTGACTCCCAATCAGAGGCAACGAGTGTCAGCTGTGGCTGGTTGTCTCTGATTGGGAGCCATATTTAAACTGTCTGTTTTTCCCTTTGTGTTTGTGGGTTCTTGTTCCGTGTTGGTCTATGTTACCTAGGACGTTACGAGTCGTTTTGTTGTTTTGTTCATTGTCAGTATTTATCACTATAGATAAATAAACATGTTTGTTCATCACGCTGCGCCTTGGTCTATTCCGTACGACGATCGTGACAGAAACCTTAATATAAAGTTACTCAAGTAAAAGTGAAAATCACCCAGTAAAATACTACTTGAGGAAAAGTCTAAAAGTATTTGGTTTAAAATATACTTAAGTATCAAAAGTAAATGTAATTGCTAAAATATAATTTTATACTAAGTATAAAAAGTAGAAGTATAAATCATTTCAAATGTCTTATATTAAGGAAAGCAGACTGCACCATTTTCTTGTTTTCAAAATGTATGGCTAGCCAGGGGCACATTCCAACACATTATTTACAAAAGATGCATTTGTGTTTAGTGAGTCCGCCAGAACATAGGCAGTAGGGATAACCATGTGTTATCTTGATAAGTGCGTGAATTTCACAATTTTCCTGTTCTGCTAAGCATTCAAAATGTAACGAGTACTCAGGGAAAATGTATGGAGTAAAAATAAACATATTTTCTTTAGGAATGTAGTGAAGTAAAAGTAGTCAAAAATATAATAGTCAAGTAAAGATACCCCCAAAAAACCTACTTAAGTACTTTAAACCACTGTTAATATGATATCTGAGTGAGAATGACTAACAAAATTAATGGGGGGCCCATGGAGGTCAGGGCCCTGGGCACGTGCCCTGCGTGCCTGGTCGGTTTTCGTCCATGATTACTACAAGTTTAGATAGCTGGCTAGACTAACTATCAAAAAATTGTTAGCTGACAATGGCTATTTAAGTGACTGTCAGTGACTGACATAAGAGAAAAACTGCTGAATGATACTGTCATGTTCGTCGTTAAGAGAGGAGGACCAAGGCGCAGCGTGATGAACGAACATGTTTATTTATCATTAGCGATAAACACGGACAGTAAACAAAAACAACAAACGACTCGTAACGTCCTAGGTAACATAGACCAACACGGAACAAGAACCCACAAACACAAAGGGAAAAACAGACAGTTTAAATATGGCTCCCAATCAGAGACAACCAGCCACAGCTGACACTCGTTGCCTCTGATTGGGAGTCACTCAGGCCAACATAGAAATAAACAAACTAGAACTCCCAACATAGAAATACACCACATAGAACGAACACACCCTGGCTCAACATAAAGAGTCCCAGAGCCAGGGTGTTACAGTACCCCCCCCCCTAAAGGCGCGGACTGCGACCGCGCCTCAACTAGAGCAAAACAGGGGAGGGCTGGGTGGGCATTCCTCTCGGCGGCGGTTCTGGCTCCGGCCTAGCCCACCACCCTCCAGTAAACCCCCCATAGCGCCCCTGGTCCGGTCTGGCCCCGCTGGCTGGAGCTGAACTGGACGTAGCAGGAGCGGTTAGCTTCAGCTCCGTAGTGGAGCAGTCGACCGGTACCTTACCAGGCACCGGTGACCCAGGCAGGGTTGTGCTGGACTGACGACGCGCACCCCTGGCTTGGTGCGTGGAGCCGGAACGGGCCGGACCGGGCTGACGACTCGCACCCCTGGCTTGGTGCGTGGAGTAGGAACGGGCCGAACCGGGCTGACGATGCGCACCCCTGGCTTGGTGCATGGAGTAGGAACGGGCCGGACCGGGCTGATGATGCGCAACCCTGGCTTGGTGCGTGGAGCCGGAACGGGCCGGACGGGGCTGACGACTCGCACCCCTGGCTTGGTGCGTGGAGTAGGAACGGGCCGGACCGGGCTGACGATGCGCACCCCTGGCTTGGTGCGTGGAGTAGGAACAGGCCGGACCGGGATGGCGACGCACACCGTAGGCTTGGTGCGAGGAGCAGGGACAGGCCGGACCGGGCTGGCGACGCACACCGTAGGCCTGGTGCGTGGAGCAGGGACAGGCCGGACCGGGCTGGCGACGCACACCGTAGGCTTGGTGCGTGGAGCAGGGACAGGCCGGACCGGGCTGGCGACACACACCGTAGGCTTGGTGCGAGGAGCAGGGACAGGCCGGACCGGGCTGACGATGCGCACCCTTGGCTTGGTGCGTGGAGCAGGGACAGGCCGGGCCGGGCTGTGGAGACGGATAGGAGACCTGGAGTGAAGAGCTGCCACAACCCGTCCTGGCTGAATGCCTACCTTCACACACTCTGTGTGAGGCATCAGCACAGGACGTACAGGGCTGTGTACCCGTACTGGCCTAACAGCACGTGACACTGGCGCAGGATATCCGGGACCGAGGAAAGGCACTGGAGGCCACGAGCGCTGAGCCGGCACACTCCGTCCTGGCTGCATGCCCACCTTCGCACAACACGTGCGGGGTGCTCGCACAGGACGTACCGGACTATGCCGGACCACTCGTGGCACAGTACGCAGCTCCGCATACCCCGGAACCTGACCAGTCTCATGCTGCCATGCCTGAGTACGGGGAGTTGGCTCTGCTCTCCATCCAGGCTCCGCCAACCTGCCTTCTGGCCCCCCAAACCCGGTGGCCTCCTCTCCAAATCGCCCTGTGGCAGCCTCCTGCTGCCCAGCCGCCCATGCCGTGTGCCCCCCCCAAAAATTTTTTTGGGGTTGCCTCTCGTCCGTCCGACGATGACACTGCTGACGCCGCTGCTCCTCTCTCGCCAGGGCCTTAATCTTAGCCCATGGCCCTTTACCCCCGAGCATGTCCTCCCAGGACCACGATTTGCCCATCTGGGCCATCGCCAACCTCTCCATCTCCTTTCCCGGCGCTTCCTCCCATGTCCAGTCTGCCTTCTCCTGGACACGCTGCTTGGTCCTTGTATGGTGGGTTCTTCTGTCATGTTCGTTGACACATGATGAAGCGGACCAAGGCGCAGCGTGATGAACGAACATGTTTATTTATCATTAGCGATAAACACGGACAGTAAACAAAAACAACAAACGACTCGTAACGTCCTAGGTAACATAGACCAACACGGAACAAGAACCCACAAACACAAAGGGAAAAACAGACAGTTTAAATATGGCTCCCAATCAGAGACAACCAGCCACAGCTGACACTCGTTGCCTCTGATTGGGAGTCACTCAGGCCAACATAGAAATAAACAAACTAGAACTCCCAACATAGAAATACACCACATAGAACGAACACACCCTGGCTCAACATATAGAGTCCCAGAGCCAGGGTGTTACAGATACACATTGCACATGGTGTATTCAACTATTCTTACTCTCAACAGTAAGTTGAGACCCCGACTGAGTTACAAAATAAATATATATATATATATACACTACTGTTCAAAAGTTTGGGGTCACTTAGAAATGTCCTTGTTTTCGAAAGAAAAGCAATTTCTTTGTCCATTAAAATAACATCAAATTAATCAGAAATACAGTGTAGACATTGTTAATGTTGTAAATGGCTATTGTAGCTGGAAATGGCTGATTTTTAACGGAATATCTACATAGGCATACAGAGGCCCATTATCAGCAACCATCAGTCCTGTGTTCCAATGGCACGTTCTGTTTGCTAGTCCAAGTTTATCATTTTAAAAGGCTAATTGATCATTAGAAAACCCTTTTGCAATTATGTTAGCACAGCTGAAAACTGTTGTGCTGATTAAAGAAGCAATAAAACTGGCCTTCTTGAGGCTAGTTGAGTATCTGGAGCATCAGCAATTGTGGGTTCGATTACAGGCTCAAAATGGCCAGAAACAAATAACTTTCTTCTGAAACTCGTCAGTCTATTCTTGTTCTGAGAAATGAGGGCTATTCCATGGGAGAAATTGCCAAGAAACTGAAGATCTCATACAACGCTGTGGACTACTCCCTTCACAGAACAGCGCAAACTGTCTCTAACCAGAATAGAAAGAGGAGTGGGAGGCCCCGGTGCACAACTGAGCAAGAGGACAAATACATTAGTGTCTAGTTTGAGAAACATACGCCTCACAGGTCCTCAACTGGCAGCTTCATTAAATAGTACCCGCAAAACACCAGCCTCAACGTCAACAGGCGACTCCGGGAAATCTCCCACTTTACCACCACCAAAGCACCCCCAGCCCATCACATTGCCTCCACCATGCTTGACAGATGGCATCAAGCACTCCTCCAGCATCTTTTCATTTGGTTTGCATCTCACAAATGTTCTTATTTTTGATCCGAACACCTCAAACTTCGATTCGTCTGTCCATAACACTTTTTTTTCCAATCTTCCTCTGTCTAGTGTCTGTGTTCTTTTGCCCATCTTAATATTTTATTTTTATTGGCCAGTCTGAGATATGGCTTTTTCTTTGCAACTCTGCCTAGAGGTCAGCATCCCGGAGTCGCCTCTTCACTGTTGACGTTGAGGCTGGTGTTTTGCAGGTACTATTTAATGAAGCTGCCAGTTGAGGACCTGTGAGGCGTCTGTTTCTCAAACTAGACACGAATGTATTTGTTTTTGGCCATTTTGATTCTGTAATCGAACCCACAATTGCTGATGCTCCAGATACTCAACTAGTCTCAAGAAGGCCAATTGTATTGCTTCTTTAATCAGCACAACCATTTTCAGCTGTGCTAACATAATTGCAAAAGGGTTTTCTAATGATCAATTAGCCTTTTAAAATGATAAACTTGGATTAGCAAACACAACGTGCCATTGGAACACAGGGCTGATGGTTGCTGATAATGGGCCTCTGTACGCCTATGTAGATATTCCGTTAAAAATCAGCCATTTCCAGCTACAATAGCCATTTACAACATTAACAATGTCTACACTGTATTTCTGTTATTTTAATGGACAAAGAAATTCATTTTCCTTCGAAAACAAGGACATTTCTAAGTGACCCCAAACTTTTGAACGGTAGTGTACATAAGATTCACTGTCAGTTTTATTCGTCAAAGAGCCTCTGAAAATAACCAAACAGCTACTAGCCTCACCTTCCAGGGCCATATTATAATTCTCAGGTAAATAAGTGATCTCCCTGGAGGTGACAATTGTATAAGTGTTGCAAGAGCCGTTGCTGATGAGACAGAGCGAACAGCAACCTCCCTGGGACTCGTTCATTGTGTTACCTTCCTCCTGCCCAGACTTCAATAAAGCAGCTTTGTTTTACAGCTCTGTGTTAATTTAGCCTTGACCAGAGCCATTACGTAGAAAGTCGCCAAGATTAAGAGTCTTTGAATTGTAGTGTTGAGAGGAGTCTAGAGAAAACTCATTACTAATGTTGATGAAGTGACGTTTACTCTTTTTTTGGTAAAACATCTGTTGGTAATGGCTGAGCGCTGAAATATATTTCCAATGCATCTTTGTGATATCTATATAAAGTAAATCAGTACCAACTTTGCATAACATGTATTATCTATTCATATTTGGTAAAAGGTGAACACAAGGAACATGTTTCACAACGTCTGATCATGTCTCTCTTATTACTTGAGTCCTTGCTAATTATGTACAATGTCTTGTCTCTTTAGACCACCACTCTGATTGGCCTGTTGAAGACAGCCCGACTTCTGCGATTGGTGCGTGTTGCCCGGAAACTGGACCGTTACTCTGAGTACGGAGCTGCTGTGCTCATATTACTCATGTGCATCTTTGCACTCATCGCTCACTGGCTAGCCTGCATATGGTACGCCATTGGCAATGTGGAGAAGCCTTACCTGGAGCACAACATTGGTTGGCTCGACAATCTTGGGGTTTCCATTGGCAAGAGGTATAACTACAGTGACCCTAGCTCTGGGCCCTCCATCAAGGACAAATACGTCACAGCACTTTACTTCACGTTCAGCAGTCTAACCAGTGTGGGCTTTGGGAATGTCTCCCCAAATACCAACTCAGAAAAGATCTTCTCTATCTGTGTCATGCTGATCGGCTGTGAGTCTGATACTTCCTACTTTCTTTTACTTAGCTGCTCAGAATGTTAGAATGAACTAACATTCACATTGACAAGATTCATTGTACTAATAGATAGCACAAAGGACTGCTGACTTTTACTTCTGTCTGTGTGTTGTGTAGCCCTCATGTATGCCAGCATCTTCGGTAACGTGTCAGCCATCATCCAGCGGCTATACTCGGGCACGGCCAGGTACCACACCCAGATGCTTCGGGTTCGAGAGTTCATCCGCTTTCACCAGATCCCCAACCCGCTAAAGCAGCGGCTGGAGGAGTACTTCCAACACTCCTGGACCTACACCAATGGCATCGACATGAACACGGTAAGCAGCAAAACCTCAACTCAGCATACCAACATAGTTCAATCCTCTTTCTTGCCAATGTGATCCTCATGCAAAATGTTTAAAAAAAAACTTTTTTCATTTCTGCTTTTCAAATGGAATAACATCTACGCTGGTAAGAGCAGGAGGTACATATGTGAAAGTATGAATTGTAACCATTTCCATGTTAAGCTTAATTGCTTTACATTTTTGTTTAGCTTTCAAATCATAATATTTTGCTCTCAAAATATCTCATAATAGACAGTAGATGACCAGCAACACGATAAACCATCATCATCATCATCATCACTTTTCTTTTCAGTTTTTGAGTGAGGTATTTGAGTTTCCATACCATCTCCTGTGTGCCAACAGCCCAACGCTGAGCTTCCACATGCATGGCAGATTCTAATTACCCAAGTGCTTTGAGCTGAGGCCAAGGGCATATGTCACAGATTGGCTTTATTTGTTTATTTGGATCCCCATTAGCTTTTGCAGAAGCAACAGCTACTCTTCCTGGGCTCCACAAAAAACACCAAACATAACAAGTAACAAAATACTGCTAGACAAGGACTGTCACACAAATACAACGATACACAAACAATACAATTAAAAATACTAAGAAGTGTGCATGTGGCTGCATGAGCTTGCTTGAAGGATACAGTAGTGCCTTTTCCTTTTCAAGTACAGCGTACTGCATAAAAACTTAGGACAACTTACTGTATCTTTCGTTGTGAAAAAAGGTCCTAACGGCCTGTGTTTTTTATAGTACATTTGCATCACTGAAACACTGTTGTGGGCCAATAGAGGAATAGTTTAGCCCAGATTAATTCCCGTGTATTGTAGAGGTAAGTATATTCTGTTATTGTTTTTGTCACAACCGGTAGCCTATTTTAAATTCCAGGAGATGAAAACACCTTGAAACGCTAACCATTTGAGAAGGGTGATAATAACAATGAAAACATACATGTGAAAAACTGTTGCCTGACTCCTGAGGTGAATCCATGGTGGCTGCATTCTATAATTGTTTAATTTCTCTACAAATACTGTAGGTGTTAAAAGGCTTCCCTGAGTGTCTGCAGGCAGATATCTGCCTCCACCTCAACCAGGCTCTGTTGGAGAGCTGCAAGGCCTTCCACGGAGCCACCAAGGGCTGCCTGAGAGCCCTGGCCATGCGCTTCCAGACCACCCACGCTCCCCCAGGGGACACCCTGGTCCACAGCGGAGACGTCCTAACTGCACTTTACTTCCTGTCTCGGGGCTCCATAGAAATCCTGAAAGATGACGTTGTGGTAGCCATTCTGGGTAAATGCATGTGAACTATAGAAACTGGTGTTTTTTCCTGGTCATGTGGTCAGGGAAAATGAATGATATGTTATTATTAGGCAGGGCTCCAGACTGCGACCATTTAGTCGCATTTTGCGACCCTTTGACTTGGCTGTGAGAGTACAATTCTTAACTGGTTGCATCGGTGCGAGCTGCAAAATCTAGCTACTCATTCAAAACTTTCTGTTTTTTGGGTTGGCTAAAACTATGATTTGGTCAAACAGTAAATTCTTACACTCAAACTAGTGTCTGCCCTGTCCCTGTTTCGCTGCCCCTGTGCTGTACCTGTTATGAACTGTGATGAGCGAGCCACACTCCCTCTCCCCACTGGGCGCTCTGAGTGGATGGAGAGGAAAAATGCGTTCTGATTGCCAACATTTCGAAATGCAATAGCAGGAAAAATCTGTTTTTAACCGTTGAAGAGAGGAGGGCCTCAGCTTTCTGTACATATTACATGTATTCCTCAACTCTCAATATTGAGCATTCTACCACTGTCTAACAACCAAAGTAATTGGTATGGCTTTGAGATATTGATCGCTGGAAGCGCACGACTGCCATTAGCGGCGATTGCATAGGCGGCCTATATATACATCATTGGGTAGTAGCTAAAAAATTTATAATTGGGTAGTAGCCTATGCTACTACCCATTCAATTTACTGTTAGATTAATCAATTACACGGCTAACGAGGAGTATATTATATTTAGCGATCTAGTTAATTAGTTGAGTTTCCACTTCCTCAGATGGTGAATAATCCCCAAATGAATTAGTCTATGTGATGTTAGTACACAAAAGTAAATTAGTCTATTGAACAAAAAAAGTCTGAAATTCTGGAGCCCTATTTGGATATAGCAACAGTAACCTAATTGTCAACCCAAAATTCATGACAATCACTGGTTAAGGTTGCATATCAAAATAATGTAGCCATGGTGGGGCAGGCAAGCGAACCCACATCGCTGGCATGAAAGGCAAACACCCTACACATCGCGCCAATAAGGTCAACTCACTTGGTGGGAATTGTAAGGTGGCTCATATAGCAAGAATCACTACACTGCCCCATCCAAACGGGAAGGCAAGTTCCTGTGCTTTGAATACTCAGCCCCCTCACACGTCCGGGCCGTGCCTTCCGATGGCCTCATGGCCGCCATTTCACTTCTTACACCAATGCAGCAAAAGGTGGGTCTGGAAAGCGAACCCCAGGTCGCTGGCATGAAAGGTAAACACCGTACGCATCGCGCCAATAGGGTTAACCCACATGGTGGGAATTGTAACGTGGCTCATATAGCGAGGATCACTACAATATCTTGAATTATGCATTCCTGCTGCTTGGATATGTTAGATCACAGGTGTCAAACTCATTCCATGGAGGGCCGAGTGCCTCCTGCTTTTTGTTATTTGCTTTCAATATGTGTCCAATTAAGACCTAGACAACCAGGTGAGGGGAGTTCCTAACTAATCAGTGAACTTTAATTGATCGATCAAGCACAAGGGGGGAGTGAAAACACGCAGCGCAGACTGAGTTTGACACCTGTGTGTTAGATGAAACAACTTATTTATTGAATCATACTATTTAAGTAGCACTTTGAATGATTTTATCATGGGCTGGTGCCACCAGGGGAAAGGTTAGTTTGGAGCCCTGTTAGGGCCAGGGGAGTTTTCTGACCATGTGATCTGAGCAGGAAAAACTCCAGGCTCTATATATGCTGATTGGAAGACAGCTAATGCTGATTGGTAGCTTTTTAATGCATGATAAGACAAATTGTTACTTACTGTCAGGGCAGTAAAGAAGAAAAAAAACTAAGTAGAGAACTGGGGTTAGTGAGGCTTTTTTATAACAATGGTTTCAGGAGCACCAACTCTTACATGAGCATTAATATTTAAATTCCTTTTGTCTGTGTTTATAGATACATGGTTGGACATTTAATTAAAGCTGTAATTGCATGTTTCCTGGATGGGTTGAATTGAATTATTGATTTGAATTATTCCATCCTGGCCAGTGTAGGGTTTCGTGCTCATATGATATTTGCCAGTGTGTAGAGCTAGATGTCAACTCAGGCAGAGATACACAGTGTCACCTCCCAGAGGAAAGATGGCTGGTTATTTAAACACTGATCCACTGCAGCAGACCTGCAGTGGGAGTTCTCTTGTCTAAATCTGACAACTGACTGCAACAATGTGTTCTGTCTAGCCTATCCGAATCTTAACATGCTCCTCGTAAGCGTGAAAACCTGAATGTATTTTATACTAGTTGTCTTATCTGGGTATGATTTTCCTTAGCACACATTTAAACAAGAATAGTGACTAGAGAAGTTAGATAAGCTTCCATTCCTAAGGTCTTGTCTTATTTTTTATTTTACTTTATTTAACCTTTTATTTTAACAGCGAAGACATATTGAGACCTATGTCTCTTTTACAAATGTGCTCTGTATATGTAGGTACAGTGTTATTGCATTAGGATTGATCATCTGACAGAATGGAGGCTCTGACATTTATATTAAGTGGCTCCGTGTGAGACTGTTTGGCAACTTCAAAGAGCAAAGTGAAACAGCTGTCATTGCATAGCACCCCTGCTCTTTTAATAGCTGCAAAAGTGAGGGAACACAACGGAGGCATATAGGCAGAGGCATAAGAAAAAATAAAAGGAGATGTTATCTTCTGTTATCTGATTGTCAACAGTTCTTAGCAGTATTGTCTTATAGGTATAGTGTTTCATCTATATGCATTTATCAGCGGCGCACCGCTACTGCTAAATCGTGGCCACCCCTGCAAAAATAAAATATTACATATTTGTGATGGTAAAACGTTTGTGTAAACTTAACCAACTATAACCAGATATAAAGTATTTAGAAAATATAATGGAGCAATATATTTTTTAATGAGACCATCTTTGAGAACCAACAATCACCAAAATAAAAACTAAACAGTCAGGGAGAATCTAAAATTACTAAAATGTCATGGCATGGGGCCCCCATCGATTTTGTTATAATGTTTGAGTCACACAGATAGCATAAGAACACAGCATAAGCCATGGCAAAATGTGCAGAATTGCAGGAAATGAACTTCCGCTGCTGAATAAAATCCTAGTGGAAGCACTGAGGTAATATTGGTTAGTGGTTATTAAAATGGCCTACACATGAGAGTAATAAGGAGTGGTTTTCCATACAGTAATATCACACCTGGAACCCACTGACTACCAGGTTTTGCAGGCTAAGCCTAGATTAAATTGAGCATCTTTCATCACATGAAAGACCTGACATAATAAGGTCAGAACCAGGCCAAAGCTGCTGTGTAATACAAAACCAATAATATGAATTACACTGGAAGATGCATATATCATAGATCCGCATATTTGGAAACAATACATTGATATATCACAACAACCTTCCAAAAGCCAATTAAATTAATTCTGCCACTAGAGCATATCTGCCCAGGGAACACTTTTAAGAAAGTAAAACTGCAATGAGCCACAGGGAAATCAATTTGTATGTATAACATATGCTTTTGAGAACCAAAAACCTCCAAAATGACGATTGTTTGTATGCTAATATTCCATTGTAGGCTTTTGTTCTATTGTAACCCTGGTACAAAGCCCTGGTGTGAAAGCTATGCGTAGGCTTCCATGTTAGAGGTGTCTGGTCCCTGCTGAGGTGGAACACTAAGGCTGCAGACCACTCCTCATAAGTCACTTAAAGCCACACAGCAGTGCAACCTATTACATCTCATTCACACAAAATGCTGCACAGGGGTTGACATTTGTTAAGAATTGGCACCACTGAAAGGTCTCTTAAGATGCCCTTTAAGGCCAGGCACCACACCCTAATAGGGTATTCTTTTCCCTTAATCCTATCACAATCAACTTTTACCAGTTGAATGTGGACACAAATCAAATATATTTTTTAATGTGTTCATTATACCATATCTCATTAAATATTTGCATATCATGCAAATAATTTTCTGGGACACTGGATGAAGTCAGCCTAAATATTTTGGTTTACTTTTGTTAAGATACTCCAGGACCGGACTTACACATAGCCAAATTGTGGATACATATTTTTTTCATCTTTCTATCTGTAAAATACTAAAGAAAGGTACTTAAAATGCAATTTTGGTGCCTAATTTTTTTTTTTTAATGTCATCTAGAATATACATTTGAAAACATATCAACAATTCCCTATGCATAAGTCTGGATAATATGTCTAAGGATAACCACACACATTTTGGTGAATGCAGATGCTTCTGAGGTTGAGAAAAATGAGTTGGCATGTGACAAGAGTCTGACTTTCGGGAAATGGCAGTTAAAGACAAGGACACTGAATTTAGACTACCAAACGTAAATTACTACATATAGTCCAGTTTGTAACATTCTCTATGAAATGGCCTTTTAAATTATTTGTGATTCAATGTAGTGAGCTTTGAAATTATGGATGTATGTCCATTTAAAAAAGTGTTTACATTATGACATTTTGATGACGGTAGTATGATAAACTAACAAAAATATACAACAGACTGACGGACAGAATAGGCACTCTACTTTCATATCCTCAAAAGGCAAACCCAGGCAGGCCATCCTCCTCTGCATCAGTCCAATCCATTAGTCTGCACACAGACAGACACAGAGCAATTCTCCTAATTTTCTGAGATTATATGATCATCCTTTATTCACTTAGACTCATACCAGCTCTCCTGTCTGGTGTATTCTCCTGATAATTCTCTCTAAGAAGAACCTCATCTACAATCTCTCTCTCTCTCTCTCTCTCTCTCTCTGTCTCTACTCACCAGGAAAGAATGACATCTTTGGAGAAATGATCCATCTGTACGCCAAGCCTGGGAAGTCCAATGCGGACGTCAGAGCCCTGAGTTACTGTGACCTACATACCATACAGAGAGATGATCTCTTAGAGGTGCTTGACATGTACCCTGAGTTTGCAGATTTCTTCCTGACAAATCTGGAGCTGACGTTCAACCTCAGAGACGAGAATGGCAAGGTACATCTACACTGAACAAAAACATAAACGCAACATGCAACAATTTCAAAGATTTTACTGAGTAACGGTTCATATAAGGACATCAGTCAATTGAAATACATTAACTAGGCCCTAATCTATGGATTTCACATGACTGGGAACACAGACATGCGTCTGTTGGTCACAGAGACCTTAAAAAAAGGTAGGAGCGTGGATCAGAAAACCAGTCAGTATCTGGTGTGACCACCATTTGCCTCATGCAGGGCGACATCTCCTTCGCATAGAGTTGATCAGGTTGTTGATTGTGGCCTGTGGAATGTCCCAATCCTCTTCAATGGCTGTGCGAAGTTGCTAATTATTGGCGGAACTGGAACACGCCATTGATCCAGAGCATCCCAAACAGGCTCAATGGATGACATGTCTGGTGAGTATGCAGGCCATGGAAGAACTGGGAACTGACATTTTCAGCTTCCAGGAATTGGGTACATGCCGTGCATTATCATGCTGAAACATGAGGTGATGGGGGCAGATGAGTGGCACGACAATGGGCCTCAGGATCTCATCACGGTATCTCTGTGCATTCAAATTGCCATTGATAAAATGCAATTGTTTTCATTGTCCGTAGCTTATGCCTGCCCATACCATAATCCCATGCCAACATGAGGCACTCTGTTCACAACGTTGACATCAGCAAACCGCACGCCCACACGACGCCATACACGCCATCTGCCCGGTACAGTTTAAACCGGGATTCATCCATGAAGAGCACACTTCTCCGGCGTGCCAGTGGCCATCGAAGGTTAGCATTTGCCCATTGAAGTCAGTTATGACGCTGAACTGCAGTCAGGTCAAAACCCTGGTGAGGACAATGAGCACGCAGATGAGCTTCCCTGAGACGGTTTCTGACAGTTTGTGCAGAAATTCTTTGGTTGCGCAAAAAACCACAGTTTCATCAGCTGTCCGGGTGGCTCTGCAGGTGAAGAACATACTGCCAAATTCTCTAAAACAACGTTGAGGCAGCTTATGGTAGAGAAATAAACATTACATTCTCTGGCAATAGCTGTGGTGGACATTCCTTCAGTCAGCATGCCAATTACACGCTCCTTCAAAACTTGAGACATCTGTGGCATTGTGGTGTGTGACAAAACTGCACATTTTAGAGTGGCCTTTTATTGTCCCCAGCACAAGGTGCACCTGTGTAATGATCATACTGTTTAATCGTCTTCTTGATATGCCACACCTGTCAGGTGGATGGATTATCTTGGCAAAGGAGAAATGTTCACTAACAGGGATGTAAACAAATTTGTGTACACAATTTGAGAGAAATAAGCTTTTTGTGCGTATGGAAAATGTCTGGGATCTTTTATTTCAGCTCAAGAAACATGGGACCAACACTTTATGTTGCGTTTATATTTGTGTATGTCAGACAATGCACATGGTCATAACACTAGCCTGTTGGGTCCTCTGTCGAAACTGTATGGTCAATAAACACAGTATTCTGTAGCATATTCTGACAATGAAATAGTCCTGACTATAACAAAAAAATATAAGATTTGCCATATGAGATTGTGTAAGACAAAATGTTATATAATCAGTAATAGCATTTCAAAAGTGCACTCCCTGTATTCTTAAGTATTTCTTAACTATGTGTTCGGAAAGGTCATTGCATGACGTTGTTAATTATGCGTTATGACATGTTATGTTAATGTATATGTTGAGGGTATATGACTACATTGACATTACTTAGTATTAATTTACTATGCTCACGGCCACCGCTATTAAATAGAGATGTTACATTGTGGCTTTAATTAGATGTTGCTGTAGCAAATGATGTAATATTTATGATATGATATTACATTAGCCAGGTGGGCCTAGTTTCAGTGATTGTATGTTCTGATGTTTCCATCGTTGCAGGCCGCGTATTCTCACGCTAGTGACTCAGATCCAGAGGAAGACGTTAAGAGCACAAAGATCACAAGAAGGATCTCCTTCACACCACATCCAACTAAAGGCGAGTTCTGTATCCATACTTTGCACGAGCGCTTCCTCTTGTCATTTTTCACTGAGCAGCTCTCTCAGTCCCAGAGGAGTTCAGTGCTTTCTCTCTGTAACACTAGAGCACGGTGTGTTCCACTGCCTCGTCTTGATTACAATTCCACAGGGGGAAGCAACAAGGAAACAGAAAATGAATCCGGGAGGGAGAGGGAGTCCTACTCGTGCCTAAAGAGAACTTCAGTTGACCTGAAACACTCAGGGAAGGAGGAGCAGAGGTCCATGGGGTCGGCCATCCAGGGTTGTCCCTCGGTGGAAGACCTTGCACTGGGGCTCGAGTCCAATCCCCCTGGAGACATCATGGAGAAAACTCCCTCTTATGATGATAACATTGGTGAGCAGCAATACAATCATAACCCTTTCTGTGCTCACACATTAATACCCAAGTCAATTATTAGAGCACGGGAACTAAATGTCCCCACATTAATCATCAGATGTTTCTACTCATACTACTTTCTAAAATGATCTACAGTTCATTAGTGGATTTCAAATGAGCTGTACGGTACGGGCTGTACGGTCTCTGGACCACGTGCTGTTAAGGTCATTGATTGGGCCACTGTGTTCTAAGAGCGATGACTTTATATCAGTGGGGAAATGGCCACCGTTGTAAACATCCCTTTTAAGAGGATCATAGAACATCATCCATTTATCCCCCATCAGTGTCTTGTCACAGGCATACTGTTAAGATAGGCCTCTGACTTGGTCATTGACTCAGCTACATGGTGACGAAAAGTACCACGTACTGTACAGCCAAAAACACCCCAAGATGTCAGTGGGTGTGTCCAAGACGAAGTATCCAGAAACAGTAAGACAGTAAATGCACCTGTGTAGGAGGCTAGGAGCGAAGACACAAAGACAATATAGGCCTATCAATCAAATCCCACCCCAGTGTAAATCCCTGAGTAAAGCCATGTGCATGGAGCTGAAATGAGTACCAAGACGAGTCTCAGTGGAGCAGCTTCTTTCACCAGCTTAAGTCACAGGCAGCATTTTTTAGAGGCTTTAGGAAAAGCTGCTGCACTGCTTTCGCACAGATGCGCGCCCTCCAAATGTGCACGGTACGTCCAAGTTAGTTCTCGTCCCAGAATTGTAATACCTTATAGGAAATAGGCCTACAGCATTCCCTGAGGTGGCTGTATATGACTGTCTGTAGGAGAACAGCAATTGATTTCCATGCTCTGATGGAGAAAATCAATGTTATCCACACGTCTTTACAAGACACACACAGTGTGTCGCTGACTAAGTCATACGTGGAATTCGCAATGATTACTATTCCAATAGGCTCACATTGTTCTATGAATGGCCTAATGTTTACAGTAGAGACCACAGAAAGAGGAATGTGTATTTCAGTCTGGGCATCCCAAAGGCTCCTGCTACAACAGATAAACGTGATTAAAGTTTATTATCAGCCTGTCAGTTGTTTCAAATCATAAAAGAGCTGCTCTTACCCACACCAGCATTAATCAGTGTACACAGCACGTATTAGCAGTGTGTTTAGCAGAGATAACACCAGAGTTAGCCCGAATGTCCCACCACGACATAGAAAACCATTGTCTCCTGAAACACTAGCTAGGCTAATAAATTACAAACACAAGGAACAACACACAACAGCTTTTCACCCAAAGATGAATAGAATAGTGTTCTATTTTCAATGGTTGGTTGGTTTAGTGATTACCAGGCACCTGTGCTCTGACCCACATGTGAGCTTGTAAAGGATGCGTGTTTCCCTCCCTTGCCAGATCTGTGCAATGACAAATGGGCCTGCGAGAAGCCCCGAGACTACCTGGATGAGTCAGCACAATTGCAGGACCTGAGGGGCGAGGACGACGATGCCAGTGAAATCACATACGGAGAGGTGGAGCAACGCTTAGATCAGCTCCAAGAGCACTTGAACAGGTAGGCCTACTGTACTGCACACCTTTGGACATCTCTGACCTCTACAATGTAATGTCAAACATTCATGAAAATCTAGTTTCACTCCAGCTATAAAGACCAATAAAAAGATGTGCGAGCCAGAAGGGAGGCGAAAAATGACAGCACGCACTCTCCAGAGATATTAATTAAATTTGATAACATCCAGTGATGGAACTTAAAGGAAAATACCACCCAAATGCTAGCTTTTTGTATTTGTAAAACGCATCATACTGTGCCACTTTCTGTATTTTGAAAGTTCTATATCTTGAAAACTTGATTGCTGACATGCAAAACATATTGGGACTGTATCAACAGTGCACTAATGAAACAAATACCAAAATATAGTTTGAGTGGAATTTTCCTTTAAGTATTTTGGGCACTAGTAGACCGCATTTCCTACTAGCCTGGTCTGAAAAGTAGTCTGGTCTGAAATCTGCTATGCGATAATGGAAAAGACAACATTTGATCTGGATCTCGGGCTAGTTTGGCACATTTCCTACCAGCCTGGTTTGAAAAGTACTAGCCTCGGGCTAGCGGGCTAGCTTAATTTCCATCCCTGTGAACATTACATGTAACTGGGCTACTTGTTCCATGTGCATTAATACAGTACATTTGAATAACCTTTATATCCTGAGGCAGACAAACAGGTTGAAAGGAGAGATAACACACCTGCAGCCAGCAGGCTGCCAAGAGCAGACAGACAAACAGCAGGTGGTACAGTATTTTTAGCAGGAATTATCACAGAATAGGAGACATCACATTGGAGGGCTCCTGCATCTGTGTGGCCCATTTTTCTGTCTCCAAAAAGACACATTATCCAGTGCACTCTTTCTGACCCTGAGTTTTACTCAACTGTTAGCAGCTACCGTTTGTGTGGTTTTTAGCAACATGTCTCCGCCATTTAGGCTCTATTTCAGCGGTAACCTAACGACCATCGTTCATTGGGGGAGAGAAGCGCTAAAATAATTGCTAATTGCTTGTCTCCTCAACACAGCTATTATATTACACTAAACAAAACAAGGTTGTCTATTATTTGAATGGCAGAGAATCCATCTTGTTACTTTGTATTTCCCTTATGTGTCAAGAATGACGGCCTGCTGAACAAATGATGAAGGCATTTTACTAAGCATGTGCATAATGGCACTATTTCTGATTGGCGGATGGCTGCTAAGGGCAATTAAAACGATTAATCAGCATCAACACAGATAATGCTCTATATATAGCAGCTGGAGGATATCCCATCCATTATGACTACCGGTAATGTGTAAGTGTGAGGTAGCTAGACATTATTACCCCACCCTTATTGAATATTCATTATGACTCCTAGAGAGAGAATCGGTAGTACTATTAGAGAGAGAGACGATAGAACATGTTCCCAAGCCTTTTGATTTAATTGACAACCGTGATGATACTGTAATGTCAACATAGATCACAAGCGCCCCCTAGTGCTAGAATTTGACACATACAACGACTGTACAATAAAAACAAAACAACGATAGCCTAGAGACAGTATGGTTGTTGATTTGTGTTGAACTTATCTTCCATTAGCCTCCAGTCCCTATAACCAAGAGTAGCCGTTCATTTTCTGCCTTCTGTTTTTGTAGGCTGGAGTCCCAGATGACATCAGATATTCAGACCATCCTGCAGCTCCTGCAGAAGCAGTCTACCCTGGGACCTCCTGCCTACAGCACTGTGACTGCTAGTCCAGACTATCAAAGGCCAGCTGTTAGGGTCCAGCCAATTGCTGCTTTGACCAGCAGCCATTGCTTCAGCCATTCATCATCACAAGTACGTACTGAACTGTTGATTTCCACAGAACAAACAGACAATGGAAATCAAGGACTAAGACTTTTTAAACATGGAATGGATATCATATTTGAAAAGTGATGACCGACTCCAAGGGTTCTAAGGTACTTTCTAATGGTCAAAGCACACACTTACGTTGAAATGTGTGTGTGTGTGTTTGCTGTTATTTATTTTACGTTATCAGAGTCCTGAACTGAACTTGGAGAGGAGCCATCAGGAATCCAAAGACTTGCTGTCAGGCTTGGCTTACATGGATGATTCACCCATAGAGGACAGCCTTACGGTACTGCTTGTACAAAGACACACACAGAACAAACCCGCAGGACATCAACATTCCAAATCTCTCTTTCTTCCTATTGAGGACTCCTCTCCACTATCAGACTCATCATCTCCCAACACAGGACTCCATAGGCCAGTCTCAGACCCAGGACCTCCAAGGCCATAGAGCAAGATCTCTTATTTTCTGTTTGCCTGTCTTCTCTGAAGTGTGACTCAGGGTTTCACTCACTATTTATTGCATTGCAATATGTGAAGTATCTTGTAGTTTTCCTCCTGAAATGATTTGCATTATTAATGATGTACATGCACACCCTTGATGTTACACTGCCAGCAACAAAGACACCATACATGCTTGTCCAGGTAGATAGGCTGTGAATGACAGATTGTTTTCGTTGCATGGTAGCTTTGATTCAGACCTCTGACAGACAAGTGTGATGTTGGTAGGTTTACAAGGCAGTACATTTATTTTCACCTTAGTATGTAAATTCTTTTGCACTGCTTATTTGAACCAAAAGTAGCATATAATATACTGTATGATAACGGCATTGTCCATATACTTCAGACTTTGTTTTAGATTACAGTTTCTTTTACTAAATGGTTATGCATACATAGTATTACATGTTATGTAACACATGCAGAGATATAATGTTAGCTTATCAATAGGCCCAGGAAATATAGATGGGGTATTGTGCCTATAACTAAATCCAAAACTCAAATCAGTATCTTTATGTAGCCTCACACTGCTCATTCTCAACATCAACTAAATCACATTGTTTTCCAATGTATTCTGCTCTCATAGTAATTGCACATTAATAACATCTTATAGGAAAGACATGTACAAATATGTACATTCATTTTATTTATTAAGGAATACATTATTAAAGGATGGGGTGCAATTGAAATTTTAGTGGTAGCATATGTTTGTCCTGAATATGGGAGCAATACAATTAAACAAAAACATTTACTTTTGAAGAACTTCCAATTGGCTGACCTTTTTTCTAAAGATTTTGTCCACCATACCTTTTTGTGGAGAAATGTATTTTGCACTAAAAGCTGCTTGAATAATCAGCAATGCAATTATTTTGTCTCATGCATGCATTTAGCATCCATTATCAATGTTGTACTATAATATTTACAACATATGGGATTACAAATGCCCTTGCTTTCTCTTCAATATAAAGTTATGAAGACAAAACAGTATACCTGCATGTCCAAAGCACTAAAACATTCAAGCGGTGGAAGGATTTAAGTTCCATGATTACTGTATAATAATTATAGAATGAGTGTGTCACATTAGTCCATTCCCAAATAAGGACACATACACCAGAGTAGCAGGCAGTAAACATATGATCACAATATTCCAACTAATGAATTTGTTTATTATTATATGGATTATGTCATCTGTCAGCTGTCACCTATATGAACATTCCCTAAAATGAGTAGCCTAGGTATTGTATGGAAAGTAAATACATGGTAAAGTCCTTAGTAAGCTTTTGTGTAAATTGGCCTGATTCACACAAACTAGGCGGATAGAGTAACATTAATTAGTTGGTCTAGTTTTTCACTTATGTTTTTGATGCATTTTCAGTGTTTGACACTTTCTACACCCCACTACAAATAATTGGAATGTTTCTGCTCTGAAGTGATTACAGATACAACGTATAGAGTACAATTGATTTAGCTAATTACCTTGCCTATTTCAAGGAATAAAAAGTATATTTAATACAATGTCAAGTGTACCAAGTCTTTTATATTATAATTTTTTAATGGATGGTCATCATCAATGCACATCAACCATCCTGTGTAAAGCATTGACTCTTCATATTGATGCCGCTAATGCACAGGAATTCAGAACTTAATGCAATGTTTTTCTAGGAACTCACAGGTAGGCCCTATTTGGCAAAACAACAACCAAAAGGCCTGCAACACAAAAGCCATGGAACTGTTTATTGGCCAGGAGTGAGAGTGTGATTTGAAGGAATCAGGCGCAGGAGGGTCAATCACAGAATACAGAGTTTATTCCGTAGTACACAGTTACGCTGGATAGCGTCAACAGTCCAGTGCGCAAAACAGGCGCATTGGAACAAATACAGGCACACGGGGAAAATATACCCCGGCAATACAAAGTACAGGTAGCTCCACCGAGCTACACTCATCTCACATGAAACAATCACCCACAAGGACAAGGGGGCAGAGAGAACACTTATACATGTACTAATGAGGGGAATATGGTCTCCTTGTCTGACCATGTGTTCTCGCATACCCCGAGAGCATCTGGTCAGCGGGGTGGTGGCACAGGAATCCTCATCTCTCCCAAGTGGACATTCTCTATTTTTCCCCTGACCCATCTGTCTATCTCCTCATTTGAATTCCATGCTGTCACAGTCACTAGCCCATTCAAGCTTAACATCCTTGTCATTTATCGCCCTCCAGGTTCCCTTGGAGAGTTCATCAATGAGCTTGACGCCTTGATAAGTTCCTTCTCCCTCCAATCTCCTGATTCTGCCTACTCAAACCTCCTCTCCTCCCTTTCTGCATCCTTTGAACTCTATGTCCCCTATCCTCCCGGCCGGCTCGGTCCTCCCCTCCTGCTCCGTGGCTTGATGACTCATTGCGAGCTCACAGAACAGGGCTCCGGGCAGCCGAGCGGAAATGGAGGAAAACTAGACTGCCTGCGGACCTGGCATCTTTTCACTCCCTCTTCTCTACATTTTCTTAATCTGTTTCTGCTGCTAAAGCCACTTTCTACCACTCTAAATTCCAAGCATCTGCCTCTAACCCTAGGAAGCTCTTTGCCACCTTCTCCTCCCTGCTGAATCCTCCTCCTCCCCCCCCCCCTCCTCCCTCTCTGTGGATGACTTCGTCAACCATTTTGAAAATAAGGTTGACGACATCCGATCCTCGTTTGTTAAGTCAAATGACACTGCTGGTCCTGCTCACACTGCCCTACCCTATGCTTTGACTTCTTTCTCCCCTCTCTCTCCAGATAAAATCTTGCGACTTGTGACGGCCGGCCGCCCAACAACCTGCCCGCTTGACCCTATCCCCTCCTCTCTTCTCCAGACCATCTCCGGTGACCTTCTCCCTTACCTCACCTCGCTCATCCTTGACCGCTGGCTATGTCCCTTCCGTCTTCAAGAGAGCGAGAGTTGCACCCCTTCTCAAAGAACCAACACTCGATCCCTCTGATGTCAACAACTACAGACCAGTATCCCTTCTTTCTTTTCTCTCCAAAACTCTTGAGCGTGCCGTCTTTAGCCAACTCTCTTGCTATCTCTCTCAGAATGACCTTCTTGATCAAAACCAGTCAGGTTTCAAGACTGGTCATTCAACTGAGACTACTCTTCTCTGTGTCACGGAGGCTCTCCGCACTACTAAAGCTAACTCTCTCTCCTCTGCTCTTGTCCTTCTAGACCTGTCTGCTGCCTTTGATACTGTGAACCATCAGATCCTCCTCTCCACCCTCTCCGAGCTGGGCATCTCCGGCGAGGCTCACTCTTGGATTGCGTCCTACCTGACCGGTCGCTCCTGCCAAGTGGCGTGGCGAGAATCTGTCTCCGCACCACGTGCTCTCACCACTGGTGTCCCCCAGGGCTCAGTTCTAGGCCCTCTCCTATTCTCGCTATACACCAAGTCACTTGGCTCTGTCATATCCTCACATGGCCTCTCCTATCATTGCTACGCAGACGACACACAACTAATCTTCTCCTTTCCCCCTTCTGATAACCAGGTGGCGAATCGCATCTCTGCATGTCTGGCAGACATATCAGTGTGGATGACGGATCACCACCTCAAGCTGAACCTCGGCAAGACGGAGCTGCTCTTCCTCCCGGGGAAGGACTGCCCGTTCCATGATCTCGCCATCACGGTTGACAACTCTGTTGTGTCCTCCTCCCAGAGTGCGAAGAGCCTTGGCGTGACCCTGGACAACACCCTGTCGTTCTCCGCTAACATCAAGGCGGTGACCCGATTCCTGTAGGTTCGTGCTCTACAACATTCGGAGAGTACGACCCTGCCTTACACAGGAAGCGGCACAGGTCCTAATCCAGGCACTTGTCATCTCCCGTCTGGATTACTGCAACTCGCTGTTGGCTGGGCTCCCTGCCTGTGCCATTAAACCCCTACAACTCATCCAGAATGCCGCAGCCCGTCTGGTGTTCAACCTTCCCAAGTTCTCTCACGTCACCCCGCTCCTCCGCACACTCCACTGGCTTCCAGTTGAAGCTCGCATCTGCTACAAGACCATGGTGCTTGCCTACGGAGCTGAGGGGAACGGCACCTCCGTACCTTCAGGCTCTGATCAGTCCCTACACCCAAACGAGGGCATTGCGTTCATCCACCTCTGGCCTGCTGGCCCCCTACCTCTGCAGAAGCACAGTCCCTGCTCAGCCCAGTCAAAACTGTTCTCTGCTCTGGCACCCCAATGGTGGAACAAGCTCCCTCACGACGCCAGGACAGCGGAGTCACTCACCACCTTCAGGAGGCACTTGAAACCCCACCACTTTAAGGAATACCTGGGATAGGATAAAGTAATCATTCTACCCCCCCTTACCCCACCCCCCCCTAAAAAAAAAAAAAAAACTTTACAAAAAATAAAATATATATATAAGGTGAATGCACCAATTTGTATGTCGCTCTGGATAAGAGCGTCTGCTAAATGACGTAAATGTAAATGTAATTGACAAGACAAGACAAATGGAATGATGAGATATGGAGCGGCAGTGCCTAGAAGGCCGGTCTGTACCCCCCCCCCCCCTTGACGCGCAGCTCCAGCAGCGCGCCTACACCGGTCTCAGGGACGGCCAGGAGGACGCGGAGCAGGGCGAGACGGATGGCGACGGTGGAAATCCCGCAAAAGGATCAAGGATATCCCTCACCGGGACCCAGCACCGTTCCTCCGGACAGTACCCCTCCCACTCCACAAGGTACTGAAGGCCCCCCACCCAACGCCTCGAGTCCAGGATGGAACAGACGGAGTACGCCGGGGCCCCTGCGATGTCAAGAGGAGGCGGAGGGACCTCCCGCATCTCAGACTCCTGGAGTGGACCAGCCACCACCGGCCTGAGGAGAGACACATGAAACGAGGTTTTAATACGGTAACCAGGGGGGAGTAATAACCTATAGGTAACCTCATTGATTCTCCTCAGGACTTTGAACGGCCCCACAAACCGCGGGCTCAGCTTCCAGCAGGGCAGGCGGAGGGGCAGATTCCGGGTCAAGAGCCAGACCCGATCACCCGGTACGAAGACCGGGGCCTCACTGGGGTGGCAGTCAGCGTTGGCCTTCTGACGACGCACGGCACGTTGGAAGTGGACGTGGGCAGCGTCCCATGTCTCCTCCGCGCACCGAAACCAGTCATCCACCGCAGGAGCCTCGGTCTGGCTCTGGTGCCACGGTGCCAGAACCGGTTGGTAACCTAAAACACATTGGAATGGCGTTAGGTTAGTTGAGGAGTGACGGAGAGTGTTCTGGGCATATTCGGCCCATGGCAAGAACACCGACCACTCCCCTGGCCGGTCCTGGCAGTAGGACCGCAGGAACCTACCCACATCCTAATTTACCCATTCCACCTGCCCATTAGACTCGGGGTGGAAACCAGAGGTCAGGCTGACCGAGACCCCTAGATGTTCCATGAACGCCTTCCAGATCTTGGATGTGAACTGGGGACCTCGGTCAGACACTATATCCTCTGGTACCCCGTAGTGCCGGAAGACGTGTGTAAACAGGGCCTCCGCAGTTTGCAGGGCCGTGGGGAGACCGGGCAGAGGAAGAAGGTGGCAGGCCTTGGAAAAGCGGTCCACAACGACCAGGATGGTGGTGTTACCTTGGGAGAGGGGAAGATCAGTCAGGAAATCAACACTCAGGTGAGACCATGGTTGTTGTGGAACTGGTAAAGGTTGTAACTTACCCGCTGGGAGGTGCACACTCTGGGCGCACACCGAGCAGGAGGAGACATACACCCTCACGTCCTTAGCCAAGGTAGGCCACCAGTACTCTCCGGTCAGGCAGCGCACTCTACGACCGATAACTGGGTGACCAGAGGAGGGTGACGTGTGTGCCCAGTAGATCAGACGATCACGGATAAGAGCAGGCACGTACTGCAGCCCAGCTGGACACTGAGGTGGAGATGGCTCTGTGCATAACGCCTGCTCTATATCCGCGTCCATTGCCCATACTACCGGCGCCACAATGCAGGAGGCCGGGAGTATGGGGGTGTTGTCTCTGGGCCTCTCCTCTGTGTCATACAGCCATGACAATGCGTCTGCCTTTACGTTCTTCGTACCCAGGATGTATGATAGTGTGAAATTAAACCGGGTGAAGAATAGGGCCCACCTGGCCTGGCGAGGATTCAGCCTCCTCGCTGCCCGGATGTACTCCAGGTTACGGTGGTCCGTCCAGACGAGGAAAAGGTGTTTCGCCCCTTTGAGCCAATGCCTCCACATGGTCAGGGCTCGGACAACAGCCAACAGCTCCCGATCACCAACGTCGTAGTTCTGCTCCGCCGGGCTGAGCTTCTTAGAGAAGAAGGCACAGGGGCGGAGCTTGGGTGGCATGCCTGAGCGTTGAGATAGGACAGCGCCTATCCCTACCTCGGACGCATCCACCTCCACTACGAACGGTAGTGATGGATCAGGGTGGGCCAGTACCGGGGCTGAGGTGAACAGACCCCTCAGGTTACTGAAGGCCCTGTCAGCCTCAGCAAACCAGCGGAGCCGGGACGGCCCACCCTTCAACAGAGATGTAATGGGAGCTGCGACCTTGCCAAAGCCCCGGATAAACCTCCGATAGTAGTTGACGAAGCCAAGAAAGCGCTGCACCTCCTTAACCGTGGTGGGAGTCGGCCAATTGCACACGGCTGAAATGCGATCTCCCTCCATCTCCACATCTGAGGTGGTAATGCGGTATCCAAGGAAGGAGACGGACTGCTGGAAAAACATACACTTCTCTGCTTTGGCATGAAGGTCATTTTCCAACAGTCGGGCCAGCACTTTGCGAACCAGGGACACATGCTCGGCGCGCGTAGCGGAATACACCAAAATGTCATCGATGTAGACCACTACACCGCGACCAAGCATGTCCCGAAACACCTTGTTCACAAAGGACTGGAAGACGGATGGAGCATTCATCAAACCATAGGGCATCACCAGGTATTCATAATGCCCCGTGGTTGTGCTGAATGCTGTCTTCCCCTCATCCCCCTCTCGGATACGCACCAGGTTGTACGCACTCCTGAGATCTAATTTGGTGAAGAAGCACGCCCCATGCATTGACTCGATAACTGAAGGAATGAGGGGGAGAGGATAACTCAATCTTATCGTCTCCTTGTTCAGTGGTCGATAATCAATGTAAGGGTGCAGACCGCCGTCTTTCTTCTTCACAAAAAATTTACTTGAGGCGGGTGAAGTGGAGGGACGTATATACCCCTGGCGCAGGGACTCGGTGACGTATGTTTCCATATCCTCCGTTTCAGCCTGTGACAGGGGATACACATGACTCCTGGGAGGCTCGGCGTCTACCCGGAGGTTTATCGTGCAATCCCCCACCCGATGAGGTGGTAACTTGGTCGCCTGCATTTTAGAAAACGCATGCGCCAAGTCAAGGTATTCGGGGGGAATGCGAACGGTGGAGGTACTGTCTGGACTTTCCACCATGGTTGCACCAACGGAAACACCTAGACACCTTCTGGATGCAATTAAAGACTTTAAGTCCGGGAAAACTCCAGGGTTGGATGTCATACCAATCGAGGTATACCAAACCTTTTTTTATATACTAAGAGGACCGTTATTAGCATGTTTTAACCACTCCTATGTAAATGGTAGATTATCTGACACTCAAGAAGAAGGTCTGATCTCATTATTACTGAAACAGGATACAAGTGGAAAATATAAAGATCCAGTCCATTTACAAAATTGGAGGCCCCTTACACTTCAGTGTTGTGATGCAAAAATTCTAGCAAAATGTATAGCGCATAGAATTAAAAAGGTATTGTCGGATATTAATCATTCTAATCAGACAGGTTTTTTACATGGAAGATACATTGGAGATAATATAAGGCAAGTATTGGAAACAATAGAACACTATGGAAAATATGGGAAACCAGGCCTGCTATTCATAGCAGACTTCGAAAAGGCATTTGATAAAGTTCGACTGGGGTTTATATATAAATGCCTGGAGCATTTCAATTTTGGAGAATCTCTTATAAAATGGGTCAAAATCATGTATAGTAACCCTATGTGTAAAATAGTAAATAATGGCTATTTCTCAGAAAGTTTTAAACTGTCAAGAGGAGTGAAACAAGGTTGTCCACTATCGGCATATCTATTTATTGTGGCCATCGAGATGTTAGCTATTAAAATCAGATCCAATAATAATATCAGAGGATTAGAAATACAGGGCTTAAAAACAAAGGTGTCATTGTACGCAGATGATTCATGTTTTCTTTTAGATCCACAACTAGAATCCCTCCACAGCCTCATAGAGGATCTAGATACATTTTCTAACCTCTCTGGATTAAAACCAAATTATGACAAATGTACTATATTACGTATTGGATCACTAAAAAATACAATTTTTACATTACCATGTAGTTTACCAATAAAATGGTCTGATGGTGATGTGGATATACTCGGAATACATATCCCAAAGGAAATAAATGATCTCACTTCAATAAATTTTAATAGAAAGTTAGCAAAAATAGATAAGATCTTACTACCATGGAAAGGAAAATACCTGTCAATTTGTGGAAAAATCACCCTGATTAACTCTTTAGTATTATCCCAGTTTACCTATTTGCTTATGGTCTTGCCTACGCCTAGCAAAGAGTTTTTTAAATTATATGAGAAAAAAATATTCAATTTTATTTGGAACGGCAAGCCAGACAAAATTAAAAGAGCATATTTATATAATGAATATGAATTCGGAGGACAGAAATTATTAAATATTAAAGCATTAGACCTATCACTAAAATCTTCAGTCATCCAAAAGTTATACTTAAATCCGAACTGGTTCTCAAGCAAATTAGTAAGATTGTCTCACCCACTGTTCAAGAAAGGCCTTTTTCCCTTTATTCAGATTACAACCTCTCACTTTCAGTTATTTGAAAAGGAAATAATCTCCCAAATGTCACTATTTCTAAAACAAGCCATAGAAAGTTGGTTGCAATTTCAATTTAATCCTCCAGAAACGACAGAACAAATAATGCAACAAATATTGTGGTTAAATTCAAATATACTAATTGACAAAAAACCTTTATTTTTTGACAGAATGTTTAAAAAAGGTATAATCTTCGTAAATGATATCATCGGTAGGACTGGTGGAGTTATGTCGCACATGCAGCTAACAAAAACATATGGAAATGTCTGCTCTACCCAAAATTACAATCAAATAATTGCAGCCTTACCGCAAAAGTGGAAGAGGAAAGTTGAAGGGGGAGAAAGTAAGGAACTTGTCTGTCGGCCTTGCATTAAAGAACATAATTGGTTAAGGAAAACTGTGATAAATAAAAAAGTATATTAGTTTCACTTAAGGACCAAAGGATTGACAGCCGTCCCATATAGATTGCAAAATAGTTGGGAAGAGATCTTTGACGTACCGATCCCATGGCATAGTGTTTATGAACTGACACGCAAAACGACACCGGATTCAAAAATTAGAATCTTTCAATATAAATGATTATATAAAATTCTTGCTACCAATAGAATGTTATTTATATGGGGGATACAATCTTCCCAGCTCTGCATATTTTGCTGTGAAGAGACAGAATCATTAGATCATTTGTTTTGGTTCTGTCCATTTGTAGCTTGTTTTTGGAATGTTTATTTTTAATTCACAATCTGTAGAAGCAATGAGAATAGAAAGGTTCAGAACTTTTGTAAAACATCACAGTACGGTTGAAATATATATGCCAAATAGAAATCCTATATGGATGGTGTTAAGAGATAGATGGGAGGTATTGAATAGAGTTGAAGGATGGGACTAATAACAAATAACAACAAATAATAACAAAGATAGCTAATAATGTAAGCATGCTGTGTCCATAATAAGTATATAGGTTGTATGTTGGGAGCTTTTGGGAAAGAGCACAGTTAGAAAGATATGGCATTTAGAAGCAAACCGGATGGACATCATGAAAATGATCGGAGAGGTTGAGAGTAGAAGAAGTTCAGGAGCAAAAAATATATATATATATATATAAATAGAATTATTGTAAAATTAACTCTGTCCATAAGGTGTAGATAGTAAGTATAGACCGGAAGTAGAGGCCTGGGCGTTGTTGTTCACTAATTTACTCCAAGTAGGGAAAGGATGGTGGGGTTGAAAAGTAATAAAGGGGAATTTACAGTGGGGGAAAAAAGTATTTAGTCAGCCACCAATTGTGCAAGTTCTCCCACTTAAAAAGATGAGAGAGGCCTGTAATTTTCATCATAGGTACACGTCAACTATGACAGACAAAATGAGAAAAAACATTCCAGAAAATCACATTGTAGGATTTATAATGAATTTATTAGCAAATTATGGTGGAAAATAAGTATTTGGTCAATAACAAAAGTTTCTAAATACTTTGTTATATACCCTTTGTTGGCAATGACACAGGTCAAACGTTTTCTGTAAGTCTTCATAAGGTTTTCACACACTGTTGCTGGTATTTTGGCCCATTCCTCCATGCAGATCTCCTCTAGAGCAGTGATGTTTTGGGGCTATCGCTGGGCAACACAGACTTTCAACTCCCTCCAAAGATTTTCTATGGGGTTGAGATCTGGAGACTGGCTAGGCCACTCCAGGACCTTGAAATGCTTCTTACGAAGCCACTCCTTCGTTGCCCGGGCGGTGTGTTTGGGATCATTGTCATGCTGAAAGACCCAGCCACATTTCATCTTCAATGCCCTTGCTGATGGAAGGAGGTTTTCACTCAAAATCTCACGATACATGGCCCCATTCATTCTTTCCTTTACATGGATCAGTCGTCCTGGTCCCTTTGCAGAAAAACAGCCCCAAAGCATGATGTTTCCACCCCCATGCTTCACAGTAGGTATGGTGTTCTTTGGATGCAACTCAGCATTATTTTCCTCCAAACACGACGAGTTGAGTTTTTACCAAAAAGTTCTATTTTGGTTTCATCTGACCATATGACATTCTCCCAATCATCTTCTGGATCATCCAAATGCACTCTAGCAAACTTCAGACGGGCCTGGACATGTACTGGCTTAAGCAGGGGGACACGTCTTGTACTGCAGGATTTGAGTCCCTGGCGGCGTAGTGTGTTACTGATGGTAGGCTTTGTTACTTTGGTCCCAGCTCTCTGCAGGTCATTCACTTGGTCCCCCCGTGTGGTTCTGGGATTTTTGCTCACCGTTCTTGTGATCATTTTTACCCCGCGGGATGAGATCTTGCGTGGAGCCCCAGATCGAGGGAGATTATCAGTGGTCTTGTATGTCTTCCATTTCCTAATAATTGCTCCTACAGTTGATTTCTCCAAACCAAGCCGCTTACCTATTGCAGATTCAGTCTTCCCAGCCTGGTGCAGGTCTACAATTTTGTTTCTGGTGTCCTTTGACAGCTCTTTGGTCTTGGCCATAGTGGAGTTTGGAGTGTGACTGTTTGAGGTTGTGGACAGGTGTCTTTTATACTGATAACAAGTTCAAACAGGTGCCATTAATACAGGTAACGAGTGGAGGACAGAGGAGCCTCTTAAAGAAGAAGTTGCAGGTCTGTGAGAGCCAGAAATCTTGCTTGTTTGTAGGTGACCAAATACTTATTTTCCACCATAATTTGCAAATAAATTCATTAAAAATCCTACAATGTGATTTTCTGGATTTTTTTTCCTCAATTCCTCATTTTTCAGACACGGGAAGTGAGCTGCATCACCACCGGCAAGTTGCGTCTCCCACAATGACAGCTTCAACTTGAAAGAACGTATGCTGTCATAATACTGCGTGACAACTTTGTTGCGCCCTTGCAGCTGTTTGTTCAAGTTATTCAGGTGCTCTGTAACATCCACCATAAATGCAAGGTCCGGCATCCATTCTGCGGAATGAAATTCTAACACTGGTTTGCCCTTTTCTTCCATGAACTGTTCAATTTCTTCTCGTAAATCAAAGAAACGCCTCAGCACAGCACCTCGGCTTAACCATCTTACCTCAGTGTGGTATGGCAGGCCATAGATGTGGTCTTTCTCTCTGAGAAGGCTGTCAAACTGACGGTGATTCAGGCTTCTGGATCGGATGAAATTAACAGTTTGGATGACCACCTTCATGACGTTATCCATCTTTAATGACTTGCAACACAAAGCCTCCTGGTGCAAAATACAGTGAAAAGTCAAAAAATCACGTCCTCCATTTGCAGATTGCACTTTCTCTCTGAACTTTGTCACAATGCCTGCTTTTTTCCCGATCATTGAGGGCGCACCATCTGTAGCCAGGCTGACAGCGCGGGACCAGTCCACTCCGACCCTGTCCAGCGCGCCGACGAGTGCGGTAAAAATATCAGCTGCTGTCGTATTTTTTATTTTTTTATTTTTTTAAACAAAATCATCTCGCGGGCCGGATTAAACCCGTTTGCGGGCCTGATCCGGCCCGCGGGCCGTACGTTTGACACCCCTGGACTAGCGCCTTACACTGGGGAACTACCATGTGATCAGGAAAGTAGATGGGTATGGTACTCTGAACGAGTGTGGGTGTTTGATACCTGGGGTGATGCGAGAATGCCCTGCCTGCCGCCTCCAGACCCAAAAGAACGCTGACGAAAACACGCAGTGTAATGTCCCTTCATGCCAGCAGAGTGACACTGGCGCTGTCGTCCTCCGCTCTCTCGGATAGCGGTTCCACCCAGCTCCATCAGCTCGGGATCCTTGTCGGCCGGGGTGGGAACGGGCAGACCCCCTCCAGGACGTCCTCTGGCTGCCAGCAGGTTGTCCAAACGGATGGCCATGTCCACCAGTTGCGTGAAGGACAACATGGTGTCCCGGCAGACTAGCTCCCTTCGGACGTCCTCCCGCAGATGGCACCGGAAGTGGTCGATAAGGGCCCGCTCGTTCTACCCAGAACCAGCTGCTAGAGTCCGAAACTCCAAGGCGAAGTCCTGCGCAGTCCTCGTCCCCTGCTTCAGGTGGACCAGCCGCTCGCCCGGCTCTCGACCTTCGGGCGGGTGATCGAAGACAACCCAAAAGAGGCGAGCGAACTCCCCGTAGTTGTCCAACACGGCTCTTCCTTCGTTCCAGACCGCGTTGGCCCACTCCAAGGCTTTCCCCGAGAGGCAGGAGACGAGGGCGGACGCCTTCTCCGGCTCCGATGGGGCCGGCCTGATGCTGGAGAAGTAGAGCTCCAGTTGGAGGAGGAATCCTTGGCAGAGAGCAGCTGTCCCGTCAAACTCCCGTGGTCGGGATATATTTTCCCTGTGTGCCTGTATTTGTTCCAGTGAGCAAAACAGGCGCACTGGAACAAATACAGGCACACGGGGAAAATATACCCCGGCAATACAAAGTACAGGTAGCTCCACCGAGCTACACTCATCTCACATGAAACAATCACCCACAATGACAAGGGGGCAGAGGGAACACTTATACATGTACTAATGAGGGGAATATGAACCAGGTGTGTGTAATTGACAAGACAAGACAAATGGAATGATGAGATATGGAGCGGCAGTGGCTAGAAGACCGGTGACGACAAACGCCGAAGCCTGCCCGAAAAAGGATGGGAGGCAGCTTCAGAGGAAGTCGTGACACCAGGACAGATGTTTTAACACAGTCAATGGATTGGAGACTGAAGCTAGCTCAGTGCACTTTAGAGGTTTAAAATCAAAAGGACCAAGATATCAAAAGTTGAGGATATTTTCAGAACAGACAGGTTAAAATTATAAAGGTAAAGAAGGTTTAAAATGCTAAAAACTTGTCTACAAACCTTCCTCTTCAAACAAAGAATTCCCCAGTCTGAACTTGCAAGCTCCAGGAGTTCAAACAATCAAGAACAGGTGTGTGGCCAATCAACTAAAAATACCTGCAAAATCCTTCTTCTACGTGTGAATTTCCGGCAGACTAGACGCTTTTTGGCGTATGGCTGCCTTTCTCAGTTCAGAATGTGCATTCCACATTGTGACAAAACAAAAAATAAAGAGAAGGGGAAAAAGTTAAATTGCACCACACATAACCCTGCCACTATAAAACCAAAACCGCTAAACACCCCCATTATCCCACTACTTTGCCCTAACCATTCCTACCCCTGGCCACCAGCCTGGGAGGACGGGACTCCTTCATTCAACACCTCCTGTAACTCTTCTGCCGTAAAACCTCTCACTCCCAATTACTTTTCTGCTGCTGCTACTACTACTTTTAGCTTCTGCGACGTCCTTTCCACACTTTGCAGTACAGCTAATTACCATAGCAATGAATGCCAAGAAACCAACCTTGATAAAACACAAACTGTTCGGGTCACTCAGTCCTTGCCTACTACTTAGTGGTATCTTCTCATGATCCCTCACCTTTTGCCCATCATCCTCTACTTTCCTCACTGCCTCAGCATATGACACTTTCTGCCCTGCTCGAACCCTGGCAACCTCAACCTGTGTCACTCACACAGGACATTTCTGATCCCCAGCAACATGGGCTCCCCCCACAATTGAAACACACTACTTTATCCTCCGAAACTACACACTCCTTTGTCTCATGCCCTCCTGCACACTTCTCACACCTCAGCATCTTCATCCTACACACTGCTGCTACATGACCATAGCCTTGGCACCTGAAACATCGTAGTGGATTTCGAACAAACGCTCTCACAGGATAACTCATATATCCTAGCATGACTTTATCAGGCACTCAATATCAAAACTCTGAAGGATAGACATGGTCTCCTCATTCTCGCGCTCGCCACCAGGTCTGCGTCTCACCAAACTGCATACATCACAGACACCAGGGATCCTCAACTTCAGTTGATCCATCTTCACACTCAAAGCCACCCCCAAAATCACTCCTTTCAGCGGTGCTATGTTCCTGAGAGCAAAGCAATATACAGCTCTTGTCCTGAGGGTGTGAGGCAGAGCGCACGCTCCTTCTGGGCGGAAGACATACAGAAAATCTAAATAAGTCCACTTCTGGATACTTTGAGTGAGTTAACAACACCCAACTTCTTTTCCACCCAGCACGATGCCACAAATAGGTTGGCCAAAATGCTCTCCCACTGGGCCAGAATAATCTCAGGCGTTTTCCTGCTCATTGGGGTGAGGCTCAGAAGCCTTCCCCACACCTGTCAACGCAGGTTCTTCCTCTTCACTTTTGTCAGATTCTATCTCTGAACTCCCACTATCCGCCTCCATCTCAAGGTTCTCAAGGTTCTCAAGCGATAAAGTAGATTCATAAGTAATTCCAATTGGCTTGTATTCCGGGGACGTAGGTTTATACTTAACACCATTGTTTTCGCCATCGCGTCATCGCACTTCCTCCGACAGTCCCACTTCTCGACCTGCACAATGAACACAAGACAAACAATTAAAGGTACGCTTTGTAGTGTTGGACTTTAGGCACAATGTCGATTCCATGCCTGTACTTGAACACGCTTTATCTCGTGCCCCATACTCTATGAACTAGACTGACTAGAGTGGAAATGACAATTCAGAGGTGTTTTTACTTAATGGATATGATGAATATCTATCAGAGGTCAGAATATAGAGGTAGTAGAGGAATACAAATATCTGGGTGTCCTCTTGGACAATAAGCTTCAGTGGAGTAAATGTACAGACCTGATCTACAAAAAGGGTCAGCAGAGACTGTACTTTCTAAAAAAGCTGGGACCTTTTAATGTTGACTGTACTATACTGACTCTGTTTTACAAATCTTTCATTGAGAGTATTTTAACTTTTTGTATTGTTTGGCACTACCACTGTCAGTCAGAAGATACTTGGAGCCAAACAGGCAGGCTTGGATGAGATCTTTAAGGTCAGGGCCCTCAGCAGGCTCACAAAATCATTTTAGACCAAAGCCACCCCCTGTACCTGGACTTTGAACTAATTCCCTTTGGGTGCAGGTATAGGGCACCCCGCAGGAAAAACAGAACCAGACAATCATTTGTGCCAGGTGTGATAACCCTCCTAAACAGCTCAGGTTAATGTTCCTATCCACCCAGTAAGGCCAGCAGGCTGGTGTTCTTTTATCGGTATATACTGTATGTAACTGTTATGGATTTTGCATTGTCAGTTTGTTGTCAACTGTTTTTAAACACCACTTTAAATGTGTACATGATACTGCAACAACATTTCCCCATGGGGACAATAAAGTCAGTAAAGTAGAGTGGAAATGACAATTGAGAGCCGTTTTTACTAAATGGATATGATGAATAGATAAGTGTGCCCAGATAAATAGAATACACAAAATTACAGTTAAAACAGTTTGGTGATTAAAAATGGTGTCCAATAAGGACGTTATCCTCACAGAAACATAGGTAAATTCACCCAAAAACTTGTGTTATTCTTTTTTTAAATGTGTCCACTGTTTGATACAGTCCCAAAATGTTTTGCATGTCAGCAGTCAAGTTTTCAAGATATTGGACTTTCAAGAAGCAAAGTGTCACTTGCCACATCGATTAAGTGTCACTTGCCGATGATGTCGATTAAGGCAGCCCCTCGCACCGCTCTGATTCAGAGGGGTTGGGTTAAATGCGGAAGACACATTTCGGTTGAACGCAGCTTATTTTGCTTATTGGAACTATTCTAGTTTCGCCGGGGGCATAGGAGGGGCATTTTTTTTGTCTTGCCTATGGAGGCAGAATGGCCATGACTGGGCCTGCTTGGAGGCCAGTAAAAGTTGATAGAAGTGCTTATTTTCGTCCCTTAGCCGCATCCATCATGGTTTTACAGATGGGAATTGGCGGATTCGATTATGCTGAGCCCCGTCACGTGAACTAGGTTTTCCCTTCCTCAACCGTGGACTAATCAGAGATGGGACCAAGTCCTAACTTTTGTGTCTCAAGTCAAGTCCCAAGTTTTTGAATCATTATTACAAATGCCATCCAAATGATGATTTACAGCTAGTGTTGACAGTCAGCTACCATTTGACTGACATTGTGAAATCTCCAATTAGAATCAAGTGTTTTCCCCGCGCCCACTATATGCGCGTTGAGAGGACTGTAGTGGACTGAGAATAAACATTCACAGAAACTCTTGCTCAGAGTGCATATTTTCAAGTGATAAGCATTGAAAATATAGGAGAGTGCTCTATTTTCCCCCATGCCTTTCCGCACCTGCCGGCGTAGCAGCACTAAGAACATAATTTAATGGTCATTTCCCATATGCGATTCTCCACTTTGAGCAACGGAATTGCCACAAATGTATATTGTTCCCGGTGTAATAACAGAATTTAACAGGAGAGGAAGGTGGTGCTGCTCTTTTGGGAGGGGGAAATCCAAGTCTCTTGAGTGTTACAGCTCAAGTGTCCCCTGTAGCTCAGTTGGTAGAGCATGGCGCTTGCAACGCCAGGGTTGTGGGTTTGTTTCCCACGTGGGGCCAGTATGAAAAATGTATGCACTCACTAACTGTAAGTCGCTCTGTATAAGAGCGTCTGCTAAATGACTAAAATGTAAATGTAAAATGTAAGTAAAAGTTCAGTCCTGAGTCATAGATACTCAAGTCGAAGTCGAGTGTCAAGTGTTTTTTCTTTTTGCCATGTCAAGTCACGTGACTCGAGTCCACATCTCTGGGATTAATGACAAAAATACCTAAATATTGTTTTTCAGTGGAGTTTTACTTTAATCTGTAGGTGCTCTAACCAGTAATCTTGGAGGCATGGCCAGCCCACCCATTAGGCAGGATTACACAAGAGATCCTTATAGCACGTTGGGGGCGATGAAACAATGGAAGCCCATTCATTTTCAATGAAGGAAGCAAGGTGGACGAGGGGGGAGGACTACCATTGGGCGATGCGAGCATGGGCGAGGGAGCGTGGACAGGGCGGGACCAAAGTTGGGAAAAGCTGAACATTATGCAAATACTCAGCGACATCGCATTGCTATTGGCCAATCGAAGCGCACTATAGTTTCCAGCCCCGACTGTTGATACACTACATGACCAAAAGTATGTGGACACCTGCTCGGAGCCTATGAAGACTCACATCATCTTCTCCCTGCCTACCCGAGGCACTCATCAGCAGCTCCCGTGGTTCCGCACCCAGCTCCAGCTCCTGTGGTTCTGCACCCAGCTGCAGCACCTGTGGCTTCGTACCCCGGACCAGCACCTGCGGCTCCATGACCCGGACCAGCACCTGCGGCCCCATACCCCGGACCAGCACCTGCAGCTCCATGCCCCGGACCAGCACCTGCGGCTCCATGCCCCAGACCAGCACTTGCGGATCCATACCCTGGACTAGCATCCGCAGCACCACATCCTGCACCAGGATTTACACCTACCCTGTTCCAGGTGAACCCTACTTACCTGCAGGACAAAGCATGCCTTATCCAGTTCCAGCAACACCAGGCTTCCATCCAGGTTTAGGCGTGCCCTATCCCAATCCAGCAGCACCATATCCTTCCCTGGGACAGATGGCACCCTACTGCCACCTGGCACGGATCAGCTGATTGCCTCATCATACGGCATGCCGAAGCCGTTGTTGCCCTACTTTGAGAACGGTAGAGAGAGTGACTTCCTCAAGATGGCCCTAGATAACCTGATGAGCAGTCACAGACCCCTAAACAAGCGGTATAAGTATCAAGTGCTCCTGGCCCACCTGAAACTACAGAGTGCAGTCCAGCTCGCTTAGGCCTACATGCACGGCCCGAGACCTTACACTGCTGCCTTACAAGCCCTGCAGAACAAGTATGGTCAGCCCCGCCAACTCGTCCAGTGTGAGCTAGCCACCATGCTATGAGCTCAGATGTGGATCCCACGTCGACCGGCTCTTGAGCAAGATGCCACAGAGCTACCGGGATCAATTTGTCAAGTACTGCTTCGATCGTGGCATCCTCAGGACTGGCATGGACCAGACGTACACCCTGCACAACTTGGTAGCCTGGTTGCAGAAGAAATCCCAGGCTAAGCGCATATCAAGCAGAGCCGCAGCCCTCTATCAATGTGATATGCCTACGCCACGAGACAGAAGGAGAAATCTGCTTAAATCCTTTTCAATGCAAGTGAAGATCCAAACCCCAAGGAGCCTGCTCAATCCAAGGAGAAATCCAAACCCAAGCCATACTGTCCCCACTGTGACAATAAAGAAAACTTGTGAAGGGTTCAAGAAGCTGAACACAGGACAGATTGTCAAGTGGATAAAGGATGGAAAAAGGTGTTCGAAGTGCGGATGATCCCATAAAGCTGGTGCTTGCACCTTCAGATGACCTTGCAAGACATGTAAAGAGCAGCACCTAACGATCCTTCATGACACCATACAGAAAAACCAGAAAACCGGACTCATGGTGAGTGCCCATACGACCAAGGTGCACCTGGACAGACCCAACCAATCGGAGAAAGTATTGCTAAAGGTCGTGAAGGTCTTACTTCACAAGGGGACCGAGCCCTGGAGACATATGCCGTGCTCGACGATGGCTCGGAGCGCAGCATCGTCCTGCCACAGGCTGTTGAACAACTAAACCTTACTTCTGAGCCGAAGACCCTCACCACAGGACAGTTCGACAAGATGTTGTGCAACTACAAGGTGCCTCAGTTACCTTTGACGTGTCCCCCCTGCTCAAACCTTTCAAGAAGTATCAGATACGTCAGGCATTTACCGCAGACAACCTAGGCCTTTCCGAACACTCCTACCCAGTAGCAGCTCTCCAAAGGCGATACGACCACCTCCGTAAGCTGCATTTGCCACCGGTGGACCAAGCACAACCTCTGCTGCTGATTGGTTTCATAATGCCTCACCTCCTGATACCCATACAGCCAGTGTGTACCGCCTGGTGGACCCATTGCCGTCCACACCGAACTCAGCTGCTCCCTGCAAGGCCCCACTAGCTTTGTCCACACAGCACCAGCTGAACAACAGTGCCTGCTCACCACTACCGTTCCGCCTTTCACCCAAGCTCTTCAGAAACGTGGAGCGACATTCGCAGGTCGATACCCTTCCCTATGTGAGTGAGAAGCTGGCGACTCGCTCGAAAGAAGACCAGCAAGCCATAACGCTTCTCCAGTCATCCACCTCTAGGATAGAAGTTGATGGCGTTCAGCGCTACGCTACACCCCTGCTTCGTCGAGTCAACGATGCAACTCTCCATGCTCCAAAGGAAGCTGTACTGCCAAGCCTCAGAGTCATTGTGCATCACAATGGAAAGGATAGGATTGTGTTTAACTGTTCGTTCCAGCATAAAGGACAGTCGCTCAATGGACCAACCTTGAGGCCATTCCTGCTCGGTGTCCTCCTCAGATTCCGTAAAGATTCCGTAGCAATTTAAGTGGTCAAAGGCATGTTTCATCATATCCGTATTTTACCATATGACAAACCTGTGCTATGCTTCATCTGGTGGAACATGCAAAGAACTGAAGAACTGAGCATCTATGAGTGGCAGGTCTTGCCATTTGACATGACTTGTAGTCCCTGTTGCGCCATCTGCGCTCTGCAGCGATACGTTCAGGACAACGTAGGAGCCAACCAAGAGCTTGTGAAGTCAGTTGAGAAGTCATTCTACGTGGACAACTGCCTTCGAAGCATCCCCTCTGTCGATGAAGCAAGAAACCTCGTTAATGGTCTGCGGCAGTTGCTCCATACTGGAGGCTTTGAGATACGCCAGTGAGCTAGCAATGTACCAGTTGTCATCGAACACCTACTGCCCGAGGACAGATCGGAAAGCAGTTAACTGTGGCTTTCCCAAGGTTGCACGGATCTCCAGGACCCAACCATGGGGCTACGATGGAACTGTCTCAGAGACTCCTTGGGATACAAGCACCGCACTGTGTAGCGCTCCAAATCTACAATGAGGAATATCTACAGCATGCTCACCCGTCAATACGACCCGCTAGGCTACATCACGCCTTTCACAAACCGAGCTAAGGTACTCGTCCAGGACCTGTGGAAAGAAGGGATAGGTTGGGACGACCCCATTCAGCCTCAGAGCCTGCTGGACAGATGGCTTGTCTGGGAACAAGATATTCCTGACCTTGTCCAGGTGGAACTCCCCAGAACTTACGCACCACCATATGTGGACAACCCAAAGTCAACCAGAGACCACATATTCTGTGATGTGTCAGAGAGAAAATATGGCTCTGTTGCCTACATGCGGACTGTGGAAGACCAGAAGCAGATACACATTTCCTTCGTTCTGGCAAGGTCTCGCGTTGCGCCAAAGAAGCAGCTGTCAATGACACGCTTGGAGATGAGTGCTGCACTCACTGGGGCTCAACTGGACAGTGTCCTCCAAGCAGAACTCACCCTTCCCATCGGACAAGTCATCCTCTGGTCCGATTCCACCACAGTCCTTCATTGGCTCAAGTCAGAATCTTGTAGATACAAGGTCTTCGTAGGAATTAGTGTTGCAGAGATTCAGAACCTTACGGATGTAGCCAACTGGAGGTATGTGGATACCGCGAACAACCCGGTGGATAAACATCCCTTGGGGCAAGACCTTGAAAGAGAGTTCCTCCAACACTCAGAATATCATTGGCCTTCAATGCCTTCTGCTGACCCGGAGCCTGATGACAGCGAACTGAAGAAATCAGCCTTCAGTTACAGTCCTCAGCTCCCAGATATCAGCAAGTTTGATAGATGGAAAGACCTCATGAAGCCAACAACTAGAGCCCTATACGGGGCGGCCGATCCACTCTCCAGTTCACCCAGCGAAGCAGCAGACTACATGGCCACAGAGAACCTCCTCCGCAAGCTCAGATGGAATCGTTTCCTGAAGAGGTCATGGCTGTCATGTCAAAACGGTCTATACCTTCTAACAGTCGTCTAGGTCCCTTGTCTCCTGAGTACGATAAGGAATGAATATGCCCCCCGTGTAACTCAGTTGGTAGAGCATGGCGTTTGCAACATCAGGGTTGTGGGTTCGATTCCCACAGGGGGCCAGTATGAAAATGTATGCACTCACTAACTGTAAGTCGCTCTGGATAAGAGCGTCTGCTAAAATCACTTTAAAAAATTATGTATCTCGTTTTTATGCTAGCTATCTAAAATTGTTAGCTACATTTTCGCCTGTCATTGTTAGCTGGTTAGTCTGATGTTGCTAGCTACTTGTATTTTCGTTTCAGTCATTGGATTATTATAACAGATGAGAGTTGTATATCTTGTTTTGTTATTGCTAAATGAATGTGCCTTATCTTAGTATTGATGCCATTGTATTCATGTTTATTATTTCCAGACCACATCTTGTGTGGATAAATGGACAGTTAATTGGATAATCATAGCTGAGTGACATGGCACAGAATTGCAAACATTGTTAATCTCCAATCAACATTAAAGAACCCTAAACTGTCTCTCTCACCGTCTCTCTAACAGGAGTACAATCTCCATAACTTCACCTACTCAATCAGTGTATAAATTCCAGAGTCATCACCCTCTAATTCAAAAATAATAATATTATTATTTATTTATTTATTATTTTATACATCCTTAGCCTTTCTCTTAAAGCGTAGAAGGCCCTCATTGTTCCCCAGTGTGTTTGGGTTAGTAAAAATGTATAGAGTGGCTCTATTTGCCCTTGCTCTTAAAGCATGTACAGTTGAAGTCGGAAGTTTACATACACCTTAGCCAAATACATTTACACTGAGTTTTTCACAATTCCTGACATTTAATCCTAGTAAGAATTCCCTGTCTTAGGTCAGTTAGGATCATCACTTTATTTTAAGAATGTGAAATGTAAGAATAATAGTAGAGAGAATGATTTATTTCAGCTATTATTTCTTTCATCACATTCCCAGTGAGTCAGAAGTGTACATACACTAAATTAGTATTTGGTAGCATTGCCTTTAAATTGTTTAACTTGGGTCAAACATTTCGGGTAGCCTTCCACAAGCTTCCCACAATAAGTTGGGTGATTTTTGGCCCATTCCTCCTGACAGAGCTGGTGTAACTGAGTCAGGATTGGAGGCCTCCTTGCTCGCAAACGCTTTTTCAGTTCTGCCCACAAATTGTCTATAGTATTGAGGACAGGGCTTTGTGATAGCCACTACAATACCTGGACTTTGTTGTCCTTAAGCCATTTTGCCACAACTTTGGAAGTATGCTTGGGGTCATTGTCCATTTGGAAGACCAATTTGCGACCAAGCTTTAACTTCCTGACTGATGTCTTGGGATGTTGCTTCAATATATCCACATAATTTTCCTTCCTCATGATGCCATCTATTTTGTGAAGTGCACAAGTCCCTCCTGCGGCAAAGCACCCCCACAGCATGATGCTGCCACCCCGTTCTTCACGGTTGGGATGGTGTTCTTCGACTTGCAAGGTTCCCCTTTTTCCTCCAAACATAACGATGGTCATTATGGCCAAACAGTTCTATTTTTGTTTCATCAGACCAGAGGACATTTCTCCAAAAAGTACAATCTTTGTCCTCATGTGCAGTTGCAAACCGTAGTCTGGCTTTTTTATGGCGGTTTTGGAGCAGTGGCTTCTTCCTTGCTGAGCGGCCTTTCAGGTTATGTCGATATAGGACTCGTTTTACTGTGGATATAGATACTTTTGTACCTGTTTCCTCCAGCATCTTCACAAGGTCCTTTGCTGTTGTTCTGGGATTGATTTGCACTTTTCGCACCAAAGTACGTTCATCTCTAGGAGACAGAACGCATCTCCTTCCTGAGCGGTATTACGGCTGCATGGTCCCATGTTGTTTATACTTGCGTACTATTGTTTGTACAGATGAACATGGTACCTTCAGGCGTTTGGCAATTGCTCCCAAGGACGAACCAGACTTGTGGAGGTCTACAAAAAAATTTTGGAGGTCTTGGCTGATTTCTTTTCATTTTCCAATGATGTCAAGCAAAGACGCACTGAGGTTGAAGGTAGGCCTTGAAATACATCCACAGGTACACGTCCAATTGACTCAAATGATGTCAATTAGCCTATCAGAAGCTTCTAAAGCCATGACATCATTTTCTGGAATTTTCCAAGCTGTTTAAAGGCACAGTCAACTTAGTGTATGTAAACTTCTGACCCACTGGAATTGTGATACAATGAATTATAAGTGAAATAATCTGTCTGTAAACAATTGTTGGAAAAATTACTTGTGTCATGCACAAAGTAGATGTCCTAACTGACTTGCCAAAACTAAAGTTTGTTAACAAGAAATTTGTGGAGTGGTTGAAAAACGAGTTTTAATGACTCCAACCTAAGTGTATGTAAACTTCCGGTGGAGGAGGAATAACGGTCTGGGGTTGTTTTTCAGGGTTCGAGCTAGGCCCCTTAACGCTACAGCATACAGTCGTGGTCAAAAGTTGAGAATGACACAAGTATTGGTCTTCACAAAGTTCGCTGCTTCAGTGTTATTAGATATTCTTGTCAGATGTTACTATGGTATTGTCACGAACCGGCTCAAAGTTCGTAACAAAAGGGAGACAACATGGAGACAAGGAATACCAAAATATATATTTATTAACTAAAGTAAACTAAGTATAATTAACAATGGTGTGTAATCAGTAATCAGTAGTGTAAGTGAGTGTTTTGCATGCATAAATGTAATAATGCAAGGTGTTGAAAGGTGCCAAAGCAAACAACCAAAAAGCCACAAAACTACCACAACAAAACTCAATCAAGGTGTCTGCATGGAGAGAGTCTCCTCAATGAATGTGGAAGAGGTCCATTTATCCTGGGACACACCCAAGCCCAGGTGTTTCCCATGTAGCTGACGACCCTCCCAACTCCGCCCACTGGCATCCTAATAAGGAAACAAGAGCAAAGAGAGAAAATACGTCAGAGATTGGGAGGGTCGTCACAGTATACTGAAGTATAATTACAAGCATTCCATAAGTGTCAAAGGCTTTTATTGACAATTACATTAAGTTTATGCAAAGAGTCAATATTTGCAGTGTTGACCCTTCTTTTTCAAGACCTCTGCAATCCGCCCTGGCATGCTGTCAATTAACTTCTGGGCCACATCCTGACTGATGGCAGCCCATTCTTGCATTATCAATGCTTGGAGTTTGTCAGAATTTGTGGGTTTTTGTTTGTCCACCCGCCTCTTGAGGATCGACCACAAGTTCTCAATGGGATTAGGGTCTGGGGAGTTTCCTGGCCATGGACCCAAAATGTCGATGTTTTGTTCCCCAAGCCACTTAGTTATCACTTTTGCCTTATGGCAAGGTGCTCCATCATGCTGGAAAAGGCATTGGTCGTCACCAAACTGTTCTTGGATGGTTGGGAGAAGTTGCTCTCGGAGGATGTGTTGGTACCATTCTTTATTCATGCTGTGTTCTTAGGCAAAATTGTGAGTGAGACCACTCCCTTGGCTGAGAAGCAACCCCACACATGAATGGTCTTAAGATGCTTTACTGTTGGCATGACACAGGACTGATGGTAGCGCTCACATTGTCTTCTCCGGACAAGGTGTTTTCCGGATGCCCCAAACAATCGGAAAAGGGGATTCATCAGAAAAAATGACTTTACCCCAGTCCTCAGCAGCCCAATCCCTGTACCTTTTGAGGAATATCAGTCTGTCCCTGATGTTTTCCTGGAGAGAAGTGGCTTTTTTGCTGCCCTTCTTGACACCAGGCCATCCTCCAAAAGTATTCGCCTCACTGTGCGTGCAGATGCACTCACACCTGCCTGCTGCCATTCCTGAGCAAGCTCTGCACTGGTGGTGCCCCAATCCCGCAGCTGAATCAACTTTAGGAGACGGTTCTGGAGCTTGCTGGACTTTCTTGGGCGCCCTGACGCCTTCTTCACAACAATTGAACCTCTCCCCTTGAAGTTCTTGATGATCCGATAAATGGTTGATTTAGGTGCAATCTTACTAGCAGCAATATCCTTGCCTGTGAAGCCCTTTTTGTGCAAAGCAATGATGACGGCACATGTTTCCTTGCAGGTAACCATGGTTAACAGAGGAAGAACAATGATTTCAAGCACCACCCTCCTTTTAAAGCTTCCAGTCTGTTATTCTAACTCAATCAGCATGACAGAGTGATCTCCAGCCTTGTCCTCGTTAACGAGAGAATCACTGACATGATGTCAGCTGGTCCTTTTGTGGCAGGGCTGAAATGCAGTGGAAATGTTTTGGGGGGATTACGTTCATTTTCGTGGCAAAGGGGGACTTTGCAATTCATTGCAATTCATCTGAACACTCTTCATGACATTCTGGAGTATAGGCAAATTGCCATCATCAAAACTGAGGCAGCAGACTTTGTGAAAATTAGTATTTGTGTCATTCTCAAAACTTTTGACCAAGGCTGTACAATGACATTCTAGACGATTCTGTGCTTCCAACTTTGTGGCAACAGTTTGGGGAAGGCCCTTTCAGCATGACAATGCCCCCGTGCACAAAGCGAGGTCCATACAGAAAGGGTTTGTCGAGATCGGTGTGGAAGAACTTGACTGGCCTGCTCAGAGCCCTGACCTCAACCACATCGAAACACCTTTGGGATGAATTGGAACGCCGACTGTAAGCCAGGCCTAATCGCCCAACATCAGTGCCTGACCTCACTAATGCTCTTGTGGCTGAATTGAAGCAAGACCCCGCAGCAATGTTCCAACATCTAGTGGAGCGCCTTCCCAGAAGAGTGGAGGCTGTTATTGCAACAAAGGGGGTACCAACTCCATATTAATGCCCATGATTTTGGAATGAGATGTTCCGACAAGCAGGTGTCCACATACTTTTGGTCATGTAGTGTATGTTACATTTCGTGTGGTATGTATTAATTTGTGGATGTCCATCACCTGTTTCTTATGATATGTTACATATTTGCAAAACGTACATTATGTTACAAATTCTAGCTAGGTGGCTAAAGTTAGTTAGCTCGCTAACATTAGCTAGGCTAGGGGTTAGGGTTAAGTTTAGGAGTTAGGTTAAAGGGTTAAGGTTAGGGGAAGGGTTAGCTAAAAGGATTAAGGTTAGGGGAAGGGTTAGCTAATATGCAAAGTAGTTGCAAAGTAGTTAAAAAGTAGTATGTAGTTGAATTTGCTAAAATGCTAAAGTTGTCCATGATGAGAATTGAACTCACAACCTTTGGGTTGCTAGATGTATGTAATATATGCCCACCCATCTGTTTTATTTAACCATACCAGACATAACATATCATCCTAAATCGAATCTCAGATTTACCTATAGAATAATACGAAATGCTCTGAGACCGGGCTGGTTTGTTTTGTATTATGATTGGTCCCTGAATCCATATGTGACTGTTTTGAAATGTATGAAAGCCATCTTCACTTTTCTATCTGTAAAGCGTTTATGAAAGTTATGAAACCGAAATGCGTTGTTTTTTACTTGTAATAATTAAGCACTTTATCAAGTGTTGCTGAATTTCCTATTCACCTCAGTTTGCTCCTGTATTCATGCGCCTTGGTTGGAGAGCGAGGTGTTCCCTTCTCTTTGCTAAAAATCACACAGGTGTTCCTTAATCGTTCCATTTATTGGAAGTGTAGTAGTCAACAGCTAGTTTTATGATCAATACAGGGCTCTAGTGGTGGGCAATTATATGGCAGTTCTTCCTCGAGACTGCAGGGTCGTCACTAGTTTCCACAGCCACAAAGTAATACATCTCCCCTATTTCTACTATTTATCTTCTTAAAATGTTATTTTGAAACTAACCTTAACCACACTGTTTACCTTATGCCTAACCTTAAATTAAGACCAAATAGCTGATTTTAGTTTTCATGAATATTGTGACTTTGTGGCTGTGGTAACTAGTGGAATCCAGACTGCAGAGGGAGAACTGAAACTGAAACTGGTTGCATTTCCTGAGAATAGAATCTCGGTTGACGCATGTTGATTTAACTATTTGCACTACAGTTAGCCTACTCCTCCGTGTGCTTGTCTACGGTACTCAGGACTTTGAAGTGACCAAGTATTTCGTGTATATCTCTGATCAACCTGATCGATGGCCTCTAACGCCGCCAACATCAGTCTGATTGAGGACTTCAGACCTAGGCTACGGAAACTCATTGAAGTCGAGTATGTGCTGGATCTCCTGAATTTCTTAGACAATGACCACAAGGACTTGATCCGAACTAAGGCGAGAAAGGAGAGCAATCTAAAGGCAGTGGATCTACTTATTGATACAATCATCAGGATCCGGCCACATCCGGACGGTTGGTTCAGGGAGTTTGTGGATGCACTGTCAGCTGGGGGTTGTAAACATGCGGCCATCTACGTGGAGGATAGCCCGCCAAGTCCTTCTCTGGAGGCAGAGAATGACTACTGCGTCAGACTTATTGAACTTCTGTCTCCAAGTCTTTTGGGGATGAAGACTACTGATGTTTGCTTGGCCTGTTTTACTAGAGAAATTCTCACCAAAGAGGACCGTGAAATTGTAAGTAATTGTATGTGTGTAGACTGTATGAGCCATATGGGATCTTGTCCATAGCCTAAACTCTTATTAAATCAGATTATTGATGATGACCTAAATGCACGAGAAGTGTGCAATTTCGGCTGGCAATCGGGGCGTTCCTGCACGGTAATATTCTGGATTTCCCCTGATTGTCTGTGCGATTAAAATGTGGGTCAAAAGGGAAATAACAGTATTATGTGAGTTTTTAACTAGCTACCCAGCCAGGTCGTTCAAGATTGACGTCGAACTTGGACGTATATCGATGTCCTGAGAATGTCTGGAAATGCCTTCAAAACTGGCCACTAGGGTTTTGCTAGAGTTGAAAGAGAGCGACCCAGCTCTATGTATTTTACTGGTTTGTGACTCTCTGACACCGCCCAGGTTAGAGGGGAATAAATCAGCCCAAGAGTTAACACACACAGGAACTTTAATCACACACAGGAGAAGATGAACATGGTTATGTTCTTGGGTATGTAAATGGTTATATACATGGGTATGGTTCTGTAATGGACAGAAACAGAGATATAATAAATATGCTATACAGGAGATAAATACACTGGCCTAAATAGATATTTGAAAAGTACGATATAATGGGATAGAACAACAAGGACTGTATCTAATAATAACCATAGTAACACCCGATTAATTACTAGCATGGCAATAGCATATTAAGAATAATGGCAAGGATTATACAAATGGTAGGCTATTGCACAGCAACACATAAGAGCAAGGACACATCATTGCAGACAATATCAGTAGTAACATAATAATAATAGGAATGAGAACTACATAGAATACTGCTACTCTACATACTGCAATGATAACAAGAGCGAACCCAACTTACTTTGTAGTCACACATTCCATGCACATATGTCCACTCATAGACTAGATTAACATCATTCAAGTATGGGCAATATTTACTCCCTTGAAGAGCTTCGGTCAGGTTGGCTAGCCAATCAGGGCCTAGAGAGACTGCATGGCTAGAGCGTGCACAGGGGTGAGACACTTGGCTATTGTACAATTGGCTGAAGCCATGAGCTGGAGGAGATACTGATCTCTTATGTGAGGTGGAGAAAGGGTGAGGATTGGTGAGAGTCAGACAGCACTGCTCCAGCCACACATAAACAACAACACACACAAGTGCCCTTGGCAGGGGGGTTCTGTAGTGGTGTGGGTGGGGGTGGTGGATGGACATAATCCCTTGGCTCTGGATCAGAAGGTGAATTTAATGTTATAACCCTATCCCAAACCCATATCTTCACCATTCAGAATGAGTGCCTAAATGGAATGTTTTAACCCTGTCCCAAACCTTGACCCTTACCTTAACCATTCGGAATGAGGGCCTAAACTTATCCCTTAACTTTGAAATTTGACTTTGGAGAAATGGAACGATACAGAGCAACAATCCCATGACTCTGGATCAGAAGGTTTCATGTTCGATCCCAGTCGTGGACACTGGTTTTAATTTTTATATTGGAACCCTACCCTATTTGACCTTTGGAGAATTTGAATGATACAGAGCAGCAGGAGCAACAAAAACACGTAGAAATGTGGCTTTTGGAGAATGTGGATGAAAGTCTAATTCTGCAGTGAGACCTTGTTGAGCTACCGGTGTCACCCCCGCCGCCTGCCTGCTGTGTACCGGAGTCCTTCTAGAGATAACTATCTAGCTAGCTAGCACACAGTGTCCTTCGCTCCCACCTGCCCTCGCCGCCATTAACAGAACTGCGGGAAAACAGTGCCTACAGGCAGGGGGCGAAGGACACTGTCTACCGGTGTCCTATCTATCGTTAGCTAGATAGATACCTATCCCACCTGCTGTGTACCGGTCCTAGCTAACTAGCTAGCTAGCACCCAGTATCCTTTCCTAACACCTGCCCTCGCCGTCGTTAACAGTACTGCGGGAAAACAGTGCCTGACAGGCAGGGGCGAAGGACACTGTCTACCGTTGTCCTAGCTAGCTACCGTTGTCGCAACTGTCGCCCCGTCTCTTCTTCTGTAGGCGGTTGGCATCCAACGTTATGGTCCATTACCACTACATACCAGAGCACCCTGTCTCCCGCCTGTGTACCGGAGTCCTAGCTTAAAAATGGACCAATAGACGTATAAAGAGGGTTTCCTGAAGGTTAAATCCATATGAATTCAATCACTTTTTGACAGCATCCCTTTTGAAACTTTCCATTCATGTTTGCCCATGGAAGAAGTGGTTAGAAAGTGACTTTTTGAACATGAATGCCAAAACATTCAGGAGATCGAGGTCCTCAAAGTTGACCCATTTTGGATACCCAACCATACCATGAGACATCCATGTCTTCATCACTGTAAAATAATAAACGTTTGAGTTTGATATCAAGAGCATTATGTGTCTCAACCAATGGCGGGCACAACACAAAAACTTCAGATGTAAAATACGGTCTAAGCTACAACATATGTGAATCAGAAAAAAATATTGAGTTTACGCATTTTTCGATAAGTGACATTTAACAGTAAAACATTTTTTTTCAAGGAATTATAAAACAGTTTGACAACCCTCTTTGTAAGCTTTTAAATTATATATAAATCTCAAAGGATTATCTTTTCCAGTGATGAAGACATTGATGTCTCATGGTATGGTGGGGTATTCAAAATAGGTCAACTTTGAGCACCTTTATCTCTCAAATGTTTTGTCATTCAAGTCCAAAATGTCAATTTCTTAGCACTTCTACAATGGGCAAATACAGTGCCTTCAGAAAGTATTCACAACCCTTGACTTTTTCCACATTTTGTTGTGTTACAAATTGGGATTAAAATGGATTTAATTGTTTCAACGATCTACACCAAATACTATGTAATGTCTAAGTAGAAGAGATATATATATACACTGCTCAAAAAAATTAAGGGAACACTAAAATAACACATGCTAGATCTGAATGAATGAAATAATCTTATTAAATACTTTTTTCTTTACATAGTTGAATGTGCTGACAACAAAATCACACAAAAATTATCAATGGAAATCATTATCAACCCATGGAGGTCTGGATTTCAAAATTAAAGTGGAAAACCACACTACAGGCTGATCCAACTTTGATGTAATGTCCTTAAAACAAGTCAAAATGAGGCTCAGTAGTGTGTGTGGCCTCCACGTGCCTGTATGACCTCCCTACAACACCTGGGCATGCTCCTGATGAGGTGGCGGATGGTCTCCTGAGGTATCTCCTCCCAGACCTGGACTAAAGCATCCGCCAACTCCTGGACAGTCTATGGTGCAACGTGGCGTTGGTGGATGGAGCGAGACATGATGTCCCAGATGTGCTCAATTGGATTCAGGTCTGGGGAACGGGCGGGCCAGTCCATAGCATCAATGCCTTCCTCTTGCAGGAACTGCTGACACACTCCAGCCACATGAGGTCTAGCATTGTCTTGCATTAGGAGGAACCCAGGGCCAACCGCACCAGCATATGGTCTCACAAGGGGTCTGAGGATCTCATCTCGGTACCTAATGGCAGTCAGGCTACCTCTGGCAAGCACATGGAGGGCTGTGCGGCCCACCAAAGAAATGCCACCCCACACCATGACTGACCCACCGCCAAACCAGTCATGCTGGAGGATGTTGCAGGCAGCAGAACGCTCTCCACGGCGTCTCCAGACTGTCACGTCTGTCATGTGCTCAGTGTGAACCTGCTTTCATCTGTGAAGAGCACAGGGCGCCAGTGGCGAATTTGCCAATCTTGGTGTTCTCTGGCAAATGCCAAACGTCCTGCACGGTGTTGGGCTGTAAGCACAACCCCCACCTGTGGATGTCGGGCCCTCATACCACCCTCATGGAGTCTGTTTCTGACCGTTTGAGCAGACACATGCACATTTGTGGCCTGCTGGAGGTCATTTTGCAGGGCTCTGGCAGTGCTCCTCCTGCTCCTCCTTGCACAAAGGCGGAGGTAGCAGTCCTGCTGCTGGGTTGTTGCCCTCCTACAGCCTCCTCCATGTCTCCTGATGTACTGGCCTGTCTCCTGGTAGCGCCTCCATGCTCTGGACACTACGCTGACAGACACAGCAAACCTTCTTGCCACAGCTCTCATTGATGTGCCATCCTGGATGAGCTGCACTACCTGAGCCACTTGTGTGGGTTGTAGACTCCGTCTCATGCTACCACTAGAGTGAAAGCACCGCCACCATTCAAAAGTGACCAAAACATCAGCCAGGAAGCATAGGAACTGAGAAGTGGTCTGTGGTCACCACCTGCAAAACCAGTCCTTTATTGGGGGTGTCTTGCTAATTGCCTATAATTTCCACCTGTTGTCTATGCCATTTGCACAACAGCATGTGCAATTTATTGTCAATCAGTGTTGCTTCCTAAGTGGACAGTTTGATTTCACAGAAGTGTGATTGACTTGGAGTTACATTGTGTTGTTTAAGTGTTCCCTTTATTTTTTTGAGCAGTGTATATACACAGTCGTATGAAAAAGTTTGGGCACCCCTGACAATTTCCATGATTTCCATTTATAAATAATTGGGTGTTTGGATCAGCAATTTCATTTGCTGATCCAAACATTTCATTTTGATCTATCAAATAACTGATGGACACAGTAGTGAAATGAGGTTTATTGGATTAACAGAAAATGTGCTATATGCATCAAAATGAAATTAGACAGGTGCAAAATTTGGGCACCCCAACAGAAAAATCACATCAATATTTAGTAGAGCCTCCTTTTGCTAAAATAACAGCCCCTAGACGCTTCCTATAGCCTCTAATGAGTGTCTGGATTCTGGATGAAGGTATTTTGGACCATTCCTCCTTACAAAACATCTCCAGTTCAGTTAGGTTTGATGGTTGCCGAGCATGGACAGCCCGCTTCAAATCATCCCACAGATTCTCAATGATATTCAGGTCTGGGGACTGGGATGGCCATTCCAGAACATTGTACTTGTTCCTCTGCATAAATGCCCAGGTAGATTTTGAGCAGTGTTTTGGGTCGTTGTCTTGTTGAAATATCCAGGTGGTCTGTGGGCTGTTTTTGACCGTTCTCACCATCCTTCGCCTTTGCCTCTCCAATATTCTACTTGGCCTGCCACTTCTGGCCTTAACAAGAACTGTGCCTGTGGTCTTCCATTTCCTCACTATGTTCCTCACGGTGGACACTGACAGCTTACATCTCTGTGATAGCTTTTTGTAGCCTTCCCCTAAACCATAATGTTGAACAATCTTTGTTTTCAGGTCATTTGAGAGTTGTTTTGAGGCCCCCATGTTGCCACTCTTCAGAGGAGAGTCAAAGAGAACAACAACTTGCAATTGGCCACCTTAAATACCTTTTCTCATGATTGGATGCACTTGTCTATGAAGTTCAAGGCTTAATGAGCTCACCAAACCATTTGTGTGTTCCAATTAATCAGTGCTATGTAGTTACAGGTATTCAAATCAACAGAATGACAAGGGTGCCCAAATTTTTGCATAGCCTATTTTTCACATCTGATTTAATTTAATACAACTTAATATTGCTACACTAAAAATCTTTGTCTGGACAATACCCCAGTACTCAGCTTTTATTAGAAAATGAATGGCATGCCACTGTGATCATTTTTCTGTGACGACAGAGTAAATTATTATGCAGCCTCAGAGGGGTGCCCAAACTTTTTCATACGACTGTATATAAAGTGCTGTTAAAAAGTATTTGCCTCCTTTCTAATTTTCTCTACTTTTGCATATTTGTGATACTGAATGTTATCAGATCTTCAACCAAAACCTAATATTAGATAAAGGGAACATAAGTGAACAAATAACACAACAATTACATATTTATTTCATTTATTTCAGAAACAAAGTTATGCAACACCCAATTCCCCTGTGTGAAAAAGTAATTGCCCCCTTACACTCAATTACTGGTTGTGCCACCTTTAGCTGCAATGACTCCAACCAAATGCTTCCTGTAGTTGTTGATCTGTCTCTCACGTCGCTGTGGAGGAATTTTGGCCCACTCTTCCATGCAGAACTGCTTTAACTCAGTGACGTATGGGTTTTCAAGCATGAACTGCTCGTTTCAAGTCCTGCCACAACATCTCAATTGGGATTAGGTCTGGACTTTGACTAGGCCATTCCAAGACTTGATTGTGTGTTTTGGATCATTGTCTTGCTGCATGACCCAGCTGCGCTTCAGCTTCAGCTCACAGACGGATGGTCTGACATTCTCCTGTAGAATTCTCTGATACAGAGCAGAATTCATGTTTCCTTCTATTAAGGCAAGTCGTCCAGGTCCTGAGGCAGCAAAGCATCCCCAAACCATCACACCATCACCACCATGCTTGACCTTTGGTATGATGTTCTTACTGTGGAATGCAGAGTTTGGTTTTCGCCAGACATAATGGGACCCATCTCGTCCAAAAAGTTGACTCAAGTTTGCCAAAAAGCACCTGAATGATCATCAAGACTCTTGGAAGAACGTTCTATGTACAGATGATTCAAAAGTATAATTTCTTTGGACGACATGGTTCCAGTAATGTCCAGTAATGTCAGACCATCCGTCTGTGTGCTGAAGCTGAAGCGCAGCTGGGTCATGCAGCAAGACAATGATCCAAAACACACAATCAAGTCTACATGAAAATTGCTAAAAAGCAACAAATTGGAAGTTTTGGAATGGCCTAGTCAAAGTCCAGACCTAATCCCAATTGAGATGTTGTGGCAGGACTTGAAACGAGCAGTTCATGCTTGAAAACCCACACGTCACTGAGTTAAAGCAGTTCTGCATGGAAGAGTGGGCCAAAATTCCTCCACAGCGACGTGAGAGACTGATCAACAACTACAGGAAGCATTTGATTGGAGTCATTGCAGCTAAAGGTGGCACAACCAGTTATTGAGTGTAAGGAGGCAATTACTTTTTCACACAGGGGAATTGGGTGTTGCATAATTTTGTTTATGAAATAAATATGTAATTGTTGTGTTATTTGTTCACTTATGTTCCCTTTATCTAATATTAGGTTTTGGTTGAAGATCTGATAACATTCAGTATCACAAATATGCAAAAGTAGAGAAAATTAGAAAGGGGGCAAATACTTTTTCACAGCACTGTGTATATATATATATATATATATCTCAGCAAAAAAAGAAACGTCCTCTCACTGTCAACTGCGTTTATTTTCAGCAAACTTAACATGTGTAAATATTTGTATGAACATAACAAGATTCAACAACTGAGACATACACTGAACAAGTTCCACAGACATGTGACTAACAGAAATTGAACATTGAACAAAGGGGGGGTCAAAATCAAAAGTAACAGTCAGTATCTGGTGTGGCCACCAGCTGCATTAAGTACTGCAGTGCATCTCCTCCTCATGGACTGCACCAGATTTGCCAGTTCTTGCTGTGAGATGTTACCCCACTCTTCCACCAAGGCAACTGCAAGTTCCCAGACATTTCTGGGGGGAATGGCCCTAGCCCTCACCCTCCGATCCAACAGGTCCCAGACATGCTCAATGGGATTGAGATCCGGGCTCTTCGCTGGCCATGGCAGAACACTGACATTCCTGTCTTGCAGGAAGTCACGCACAGAATGAGCAGTATGGCTGGTGGCATTGTCATGCTGGAGGGTCATGTCAGGATGAGCCTGCAGGAAGGGTACCACATGAGGGAGGAGGATGTCTTCCCTGTAACGCACAGCGTTGAGATTGCCTGCAATGACAACAAGCTCAGTCCGATGATGCTGTGTGACACCGCCCCAGATCATGACAGACCCTCCACCTCCAAATCGATCCCGCTCCAGAGTATAGGCCTCGGTGTAACGCTCATTCCTTCGACGATAAACGCGAATCCGACCATCACCCCTGGTGAGACAAAACCGCGACTCGTCAGCAACGGTGGGTTTGTGCTCATAGGCAACGTTGTTGCCAGTGATGTCTGGTGAGCACCTACCTTACAACAGGCCTACAAGCCCTCAGTCCAGCCTCTCTCAGCCTATTGCGGACAGTCTGAGCACTGATGGAGGGATTGTGCGTTCCTGGTGTAACTCAGGCAGTTGTTGTTACAATCCTGTACCTGTCCCGCAGGTGTGATGTTCGGATGTACCGATCCTGTGCAGGTGTTGTTACACGTGGTCTGCCACTGCGAGGACGATCAGCTGTCCGTCCTGTCTCCCTGTAGGGCTGTCTTAGGCGTCTCACAGTACGGACATTGCAATTTATTTCCCTGGCCACATCTGCAGTCCTCATGCCTCCTTGCAGCATGCCTAAGGCACGTTCACGCAGATGAGCAGGGACCCTGGGCATCTTTCTTTTGGTGTTTTTCAGAGTCAGTAGAAAGGCCTCTTTAGTGTCCTAAGTTTTCATAACTGTGACCTTAATTGCCTACCGTCTGTAAGCTGTTAGTGTCTTGCCATAGATTTTCAAGCTGATTTTAAGTCAAAACTGTAACTAGGCCACTTGGGAACATTCAATGTCATCTTGGTAAGTAAATCCAGTGTATATTTGGCCTTGAGTTTTAGGTTATTGTCCTGCTGAAAGGTGAATTTGTCTCGCAGTGTCTGTTGGAAAGCTGACTGAAGCAGGTTTTCCTCTAGGACTTTGCCTATGCTACATTTTTTGCTCTATTCCGTATCTTTTTATCCTAAAAACTCCCTAGTCCTTGCCGATGACGATCATATCCATAACATGATGCGGCCACCACCATGCTTGATTATATGAAGAGTGGTACTCAGGGATGTGTTGGATTTGCCCCAAACATAATGCTTTGTATTCATGACAAAAGTTCATTTCTTTGCCAATTTTTTGGCAGTATTACTTTAGTGCCTTATTGCAAACTGTCACGATCGCCAATAAAGTAGGACCAAAGCGCAGCGTTGGGAGTGAACATGATGACTTTAATGTTGAAATAACGACAAAACAAAACACGATCCGTAACGTCCTCAGTACACCGACTGAACATAGAACAAAAACCCACAACCACAAGGTGAACACAGACATATAAATATGGCTCCCAATCAGAGATAGCGAGCCGACAGCTGACACTCGTTACCTCCGATTGGGAGTCACTGACCAAACATAGAACGCGAACACCTAGACACTACCCACAGTACACAACACACGGAAATCTACACACCCTGACTAAACACAAAAAGTCCTAGAACCAGAGTGTGACAGTACCCCCCCCCAAAGACGCGGACTGCGACCGCGCCTAACTACAAGCAAACAGGGGAGGGCTGGGTGGGCATTCCTCCTCGGCGGCGGCTCCGGCTCTGGCGGATCCCGGCTGGACGGCTCTGGCGGATCCCGGCTGGACGGCTCTGGCGGATCCCGGCTGGACGGCTCTGGCGGATCCCGGCTGGACGGCTCTGGCGGATCCTGGCTGGAAGGCTCTGGCGGATCCCGGCTGGAAGGCTCTGGCGGATCCCGGCTGGACGGCTCTGGCGGATCCCGGCTGGACGGCTCTGGCGGATCCTGGCTGGACGGCTCTGGCGGATCCTGGCTGGACGGCTCTGGCGGATCCTGGCTGGACGGCTCATGGCTGGCTGACGGATCTGGCTGCTCATGGCTGGCTGACGGATCTGGCTGCTCATGGCAGGCGGAAGGCTCTGGCTGATCCCGTCTGGCGGAAGGCTCTGGCTGATCCCGTCTGGCGGAAGGCTCTGGCTGATCCGGTCTGACGGAAGGCTCTGGCTGCTCCTGTCTGGCGGAAGGCTCTGGCTGATCCTGTCTGGCGGAAGGCTCTGGCTGATCCTGTCTGGCGGAAGGCTCTGGCTGATCCTGTCTGGCGGAAGGCTCTGGCTGATCCTGTCTGGCGGAGAGCTCTAGCGGCTCCGGTCTGGCGGACGGCTCTGAAGGCTCATGGCAGACGGGCGGCTTTGCAGGCTCAGTACAGACGGGCAGTTCAGACGGCGTTGGGCAGACGGACAGTTCAGACGGCGTTGGGCAGACGGGCAGTTCAGGCGCCGTTGGGCAGACGGGCAGTTCAGACGGCGTTGGGCAGACGGACAGTTCAGGCCCCGTTGGGCAGACGGCAGACTCCGGCCGTCTGAGGCGCACCGTAGGCCTGGTGCGTGGTGCCGGAACTGGAGGTACCGGGCTGAGGACACGCATCTCAGGGCTAGTGCGGGGAGAAGCAACAGGGCATGCTTGGCCCTGGGGACGCACCGTAGGCCTGATGCGTGGTGCCGGAACTGGAGGTACCGGGCTGAGGACACGCATCTCAGGGCTAGTGCGGGGAGAAGCAACAGGGCATGCTTGGCCCTGGGGACGCACCGTAGGCCTAGTGCGGAGAGCAGGAACAGGCCGGGCTGGGCTGGCGACGCGCACCGTATCTCTGGTGCGAGAGGCCGGAACAGGCCGGGCCGGGCTGGCGAAGCGCACCGTATCCCTGGTGCGTGGAGTAGGAACAGGCCGGGCTGGGCTGGCGACGCGCACCGTATCCCTGGTGCGAGTGGCCGGAACAGGCCGGGCCGGGCTGGCGAAGCGCACCGTATCCCTGGTGCGTGGAGTAGGAACAGGCCGGGCTGAGCTGGCGACGCGCACCGTATCCCTGGTGCGAGTGGCCGGAACAGGCCGGGCCGGGCTGGCGAAGCGCACCGTATCCCTGGTGCGAGTGGCCGGAACAGGCCGGGCTGGGCTGGCGACGCGCACCGTAGGCTTCGTATGAGGCTCAGGAACAGGCCGGGCTGGGCTGGCGACGCGCACCGTACACTTAGTGCGAGGGGCCGGAACAGGCCGTACCGTACTGGGGACACACACTACTGGCTGTACCTCGGGATTAGGAACGGGCCGGACCGGACTGGATACACACCTCAGTCTCTCACGCCGTGCCTCTACATCTCCTTTCCCTACTTTGGCCAGTGACCCCCTTAACCTGGTAGCCTCCTGAATCCGTCCCTTCTCTGCCTCCGTCAGCCCCCTTAACCTGGTAGCCTTCTGAATCTGCCTTGTGGCAGCCTCCTGCTGCTCAGTCGCCCAAGCCATGTGCCCCCCCCCAAAAACTTTTTGGGGTTGCCTCTCGTCCTTCCGACGATGGCCCTGCCGATGCCGTTGCTCCTCTCGCCGTCGCCTCTCCACCGTCTCGTTCCATGGTCGGCGATCCATACCATCCAGGATCTCCTCCCAAGTCCAGGACCCTTTACCGTCCAACAGTTCCATCCATGTCCAGACCCTTTGTTCCTGGACGCGCTGCTTGGTCCCTTTATGGTGGGTTTTTCTGTCACGATCGCCAATAAAGTAGGACCAAAGCGCAGCGTTGGGAGTGAACATGATGACTTTAATGTTGAAATAACGACAAAACAAAACACGATCCGTAACGTCCTCAGTACACCGACTGAACATAGAACAAAAACCCACAACCACAAGGTGAACACAGACATATAAATATGGCTCCCAATCAGAGATAGCGAGCCGACAGCTGACACTCGTTACCTCCGATTGGGAGTCACTGACCAAACATAGAACGCGAACACCTAGACACTACCCACAGTACACAACACACGGAAATCTACACACCCTGACTAAACACAAAAAGTCCTAGAACCAGAGTGTGACACAAACATGATTCATATTTTGGAATATTTCGGTTCAGACTTCCTTCTTTTCACTCTGTCATTTAGGTTAGTATTGTGGAGTAACTACAATATTGTTGATCCATCCTCACAGCCATTAAACTTTGTAACTGTTTTAAAATCACTATTGGCCTCATGGTGAATTCCCTGAGCTGTTTCCTTCCTCTCCGGCAACTGAGTTAGGAAGGACGCCTGTATCTTTGTAGTGACTGGGTGTATTGATACACCATACAAAGCTTAATTAATAACTTCACCATGCTCAAAGGGATATTCGTTGTCTGCTTTTTTTATTTACCCATCTACCAATAGGTGCCCTTCATTGTGAGGCATTGGAAAACCTCCCTGGTCTTTGTGGTTGAATCTGTGCTTGAAATTCACTACTCGACTGAGGGACCTTATAGAAAATTGAATGTGTGGGGAACAGAGATGGGGTAATCGTTCAAAAATCATGTTAAACACTAACTTATTATGTGACTTGATAAGGAAATGTTTACTCCTGGACGTTTTTAGGCTTGCCATAACAAAGGGGTTGAATACTTATTGACTAAAGACATTTCAGCTTTAAATGTTTTATTAATTTATACATAAAAACATATTATTGTGTGTAGATCAGTGGCACAAAGTCTCAATTTAATCCATTTTAAATTCAGGCAGTAACACCATTTCTGGGGGGGGGGGAAGTCAAGGGGTGTCAATACTTTCTGAAGGCACTGTATGTATGGAAGGTTTCATTCAAATAAAAAGGGGTGCTGTAAAAAAGTGATTGATTTCAAATGGTTTTATCCCACATGCAGGAACGCAATTGCGCCCTTCTCGGTACACAGGTGGGAGGCGGGGGTGCTCCAGTACAGTAATGCACCAGGACGGTAATGCACCGTAACGTTGGATGCCAACCGCCGATAAACGCCACAGAAGAAAAGGCGGGGGCGACAACGCCACTAGCTAGCTAGAACTCCAGTACACAGCAGGCGGGAGAGGTAGCTAGCTAACGATAGCTAGGACACCGGTAGACACAGTGTCCTTCGCCCCCGCCTGTCAAGCACTGTTTTCCCACAGTTCTGTTAACAAAGCTGAGGGCAGGTGTTCGGCAGACGAGAGGAAAGGGTACTGTGTGCTAGCTAGCTAGTTAGCTAGCTAGAACTCCGGAGCACAGCAGGCGGGATAGATAGCTAGCTAGCTAACGATAGCTAGGACACAGGTAGACCGTGTCCTTCACCCCCACCTGTCGGGCACTGTTTTCCTGCAGTTCTGTTAACAACGGCGAGGGCAGGCGGGAGCGAAGGACACTGTGCTAGCTAGCTAGGAGGACTCCGGTACACAGCTAGCTAGGTAACCGGTAGACAGTGTCCTCGCCTCCAAAAAACTCAGAAAAACTTTTGACCCACATTTTAATTGTGTAGACAATCAGGGAAAATCATTTTTGAGCGTGGTATGATCGTCGGTGCCAGGCGTGCCGGTTCCAGTATCTCAGAAACATCCGGCCTTCTGGGCTTTTGACTCACAACAGTGTCTAGGGTTTACAGAGAATGGTGTGACAAACAAAAAACATCCGTTCAGCGGCAGTCCTGTGGGCGAAAACAGCTAGTTTATGAGAGGTCGAAGGAGAATGGCAAAAATCGTGCAAGAATACATGCGGGCCACAAACAGACAAATAATGGCGCAGTGTACAACAGTGGTGTACAGAACGGCATCTCTGAATGCACAACTCGTCGGTCCTTGTCACGGATGGGCTATTGCAGCAGACAACCACACCGGGATCCACTCCTATCAGCTAAAAACAAGAAGAAGTGGCTCCAGTGGGCACGCGATCACCAACACTGGAGAGTTGAGGAGTGGAAAAAGATTGCCTGATCCGACGAATCCCAGTTCCTGTTGCGTCATGCTGATGGCAGAGTCAGGATTTGGCTGAAGCAGCACGAGTCCATAGCCCCATCCTGCCTAGTGTCAACGGTACAGGCTGGGGGCGGTGGTGTAATGGTGTGGGGAATGTTTTCTTGGCACACGTTACTTCCCTTGATACCAATTGAGTAATGTTTTAATGCCCCGAAGAATTCTGGCTGTTCTGGAGGTAAAGGGGGGTCCATCCCGGTACTAGATGGGTGTACCTAATAAACTGGCCATTTAGTGTATTAATGTGATACATCTCTGGACCAGATGAGGGCAGACTATTGCCACTAACTGTACTGCAGCTATTGATGTGAGTACATAACTCTCACATTAGCCTATATTTAACCCATTCTATTTCTGTTCTAGATATTAGCTGAATGTCAAAACCGAGGAAATATGAGTGGTGCTCGTGAACTTCTCAGGAGAATCGTGAGATTCCCGCCAGGATGGTTCTCCATCTTCTTGAAGGCATTACAGGACACTGAACACCCTGACCTGTTTAAAGAACTGACAGGGGAGACACCTGGTGATAACCTGATAGGTAAGGATTCATAGATTGCCCATATATTGCCTTCATGCTAGCCTAAACCATGCTCCTTTGAACTTGAATAGATGTTGTGAGGAATAGTAGCTTTGAATAAGTTGTAAATATTGACTAGCCTATCCCTGTCTTTTTCTCATCATTATATAATTTATAACATGATCAATACCCCAGATATGATGGTATGATGAGGGTGGTTGGTCTTTGAAATGTTCTGCTTCCTCATTCTAGAGCCAGTGGTGGGTGTGAGTGATGAGCCAGGTGTCCTGATGGATGTGAATGACGCTCCAGGGAATGTGGACCACATGGTGGAGGAGGGGGGGCCTGTAGAAGCAGCAGAGAACTCTGTTCTCCCAGAGCAGGAGACACTGGACAGCAGTGTGACCAGCATGCATCTGGATGAACCTTCAGAGGCTGCCCCAGAAACTGCAGGTGCAATATAACAGAGTCATACCCTTTCACTGACCTTTATAGCCTTGATCATGAGAGTCAAGGTTGTAGTACTGGGCCTTTTGTTCATAAAGCGTCTCATAGTAGGAGTGCTGATCTAGGGTCAGTTTTGCATTTTAGATTATAATGAATGGACACTGGGGGGGACCTGTTCATAGAGTGGCTTTTTATTGTCACCAGCACAAGGTGCACCTGTTTAATAATCATGCTGTTTAATCAGATTCTTGATATGCCACATCTGTCAGCTGGATGGATTATCTTGGTAAAGGAGAAATGCTCACTAACAGGGATGTACACAAATTTGTGAACAAAATTAGAGACCAATAAGCTTTTTGTGCGAATGGAACATTTCTGGGATCTTTTATTTCAGCTCATGAAACATGGGACCATCACTTTACATGTTGCATTTATATTTTCTTCAGTATAAAATCTGTGTAAACAAATGTTAAGCCATTAAACTGAAAATAACACATTGAGATGGATGACTAACTTTTGAAAATGATTAACATGTCAGTTGTGTAAATAATTATTGTTTGATTTTTTAGACCTATACAGTGGCACAGAAGAACAAGTGGAAAACGGGCAACCTGAAAATAGCTTGAATCTCTCAATGTCAGGTAATGTTTAATTTACCTTGTTTTCCTGTTCTGTTTCATATGTAGGATTTTGGGGAAAATAGCTCAACCCCTAATCATTCTTTGAACAAAAGTTAGATACTGTATCTGACATGACCTTAGAAAATAATGCAGTTGGATTACATGTTAGATTCATAGCAGAGGCTCTTTTTAAAACAGTTTGAAGTGTTGCTAGTCAACAGTCAATCACAAATATAGTCCTACTGAACTCCACCTTGTACAAAATGGGGAACCATCAAAGTCACACTTGAAGGGGAGTTCTAAGCCACCCCTCACTATAGTCTGCAGTCCGCAGCTCTGGATTAAGTTAGCATTAATCTTGAAATGATAATGGTGGAATCAGTTGAACACTTTTGGGAATGAGTGATTAAATGCAGGAAATATGTAGGAGAGGGAGCTTGCAAAGCTTGCTCAAAGGAAGGCCAAATGTGCAATGGAATCCAGTCTGCTGTTCCCTTCATACGTTTACCTCAAGTTCTTCACTCAGTCAAGTTTCCTGAAAAGTTGTTTCTTCTCAACCTGCTGTGATGTTAGTCTTATATTGCATCATGTCCTCATAACATTCTTTGAAAGCTCTCTTCATTGTTTTATGGATTTAAAACATTCCATAATATCTTTCAGGACCATCTATTGAATTTCAAAACCAGGTGTTGCGCTGATGAATAAAATAATTCAGATCACTAAAAATAATGAGATGAATTTGTAATTATAGTCAAGTTTAAATAAGCATTGTTGCTCGTATTTTAGTTAACATTTTGAATATGATAGAATGAAAGGAACTTTCAATTGGTTTTCCATTTGGAGGAGAATCCATAGTTTGGGTAAGAGAGAAATGGAATGAGAGACAAGTTTGAATGGAAGAGTTCCTAGAGCCTATACTATTTGGCTCATTTGGCTCATGTGTATCATGACAAGCCACACAAGTTAAAAGAGGACGGAGCATAGCCAAAGATCCCAATTGCAAACACATGCTATTTAGACTCCGTATAGGGACTAAACGAAGAGTTGGATGTTGTTACATGGTTATGATTCAGTAATATGAAATAGCATTTTTCCAAACAAAAAATGATTACTTTCTCCTCAAAACTGAATTTAGTAAAGTAAATTCCCAACACAACTCTGCAAGCATCAGGTCAAATAGAAGTGGTGTTTCATTTCACTTTCATCATCACATTTGTTTAGTAATATGACCTGTCATTGCTTTGTCTACATAGATAGGTCTTGGTTTTCCAGGAAGACTCTCCTTTCTTGTTCATATCAGGAAGAGGCTTGAATGTATGTTAGACAGCGATGCCTTGGGTTCATAATCTTTCACACGCTTGAAATCAATTTAAGTATGAAGGAACATGCCCTTTTAAAGGCAACACTTTTACTTTTCTCACCTCACATAAAAAAGGTGACTGATTAGTTCACTTTAATAGGCTTTTTTAAATCAGCCAATTGATATTTATGCCATGAATCCGCCAGAAGGGGTCTGTGACATCATGATGATGTCAGGTGAGCTAACAAGAGGACACAGCCAGGTGAAGCGTAACACACCGATGCGGACAGCTCCTGTCACTCAAACCAGCCTCTGATGACACCACAGTGTGTCTGTTGCATCGCCTTGATTTTGAGTTACTCTCAATCTTGCTTACATTACTCTGCTATCAAGACCGTGAGTCACCATATTCAGCTACATGTTGGGGATTTTTTATTTATTTAGCTACTCTGGAAGTTGGGCAGAATGCCTGATGTGAGCAGATCCAATACATATGGGGTTATGGTGCGTTTCCATAAACCAGTGGTATGTGTGCTCTGCTGCTTAAAGAAGACATTGGGAGTACTTAATTAAAATACAGTATATTGCATTCTGCTTTCTCTATCAGACAGAAAAACAGTGTGTGTGGGATTCATATCTTATTGACATGATATTAACCATGACTAATAGAGGAATTTCCTCTAATAAGTCTGGGATTTACTGACCAGGAGACCACAATGTTCACTGTCTATTTCCTATTGAGTTTAGGACACCATATCTCTCCATCTCCATAGTTTTGTGTTGCAAGAGTCCAATTTAATAATGTTACTTCAGACAAGACTGAGACCTCTAACATACAATGTATGAGTAGGGAGATTAAAACGTTTTCCATGTAGTTATACACTGAGTATACAAAACATTAAGCACACCTGCTCTTTCCATAACATAGACTGACCAGGTGAATTCAGGTGAAACCTATGATCCCTTATTGATGTCACTTGTTAAATCCACTTCAATCAATGTAGGTGAAGGGAAGTACACGGGTTAAAGAAGGATTTTCATGGTGCTGATGTGGACAATAGTTTTGATCTGAACCTCTCTCCTCTGCTCTACTCTACAGGCTGCGCTGCTGCTGAAAGCCCCCCAAAAGCTGACATTGTTCTTCGAGATTATCAGATGGCCGTGGCCAGGCCCGCCTTGGAGGGAAAAAACATCATCATATGCCTCCCAACAGGAAGTGGTAAAACCAGAGTTGCTGTCTATATTACCAAAGAACATCTGGACAGCAGGGGGAAAGAGGGCCGACCAGGGAAAGTGGTTGTCTTGGTTAACAAGGTACTCCAGTTTCCCATGTAATGTCCTGTGCACACAACCTGTCTGTACTGTATGTGTGTGTATTGTAACATACTGTAGCTTATAGAGATCACAAAGAAAGCTGCTAGCAAAGTACAGTACAGTACTGGGCATGACACAGTTAGTCTCTCTGCTCTCCACAAATAATTATGTTAAGAGTAATAAAATACACCACTTTACAACATTTCAGTTTGGAACAGACATTCCCATGCATTTTTTCTATATTGGACAAACCATTGTCATATCACATCTAGCACGGTTCACATGTAGGGTAAAACCTATTTTCTTCTCTATATAAAGGGTTGCATATAAACAGTGCTTGGACTTAAATAGGTGCCAGTACTCATTTTGGGTGCCGGTACTGTTTATATTTAGGTGCAGGAGCTCCACAATACTTTTGAGGTGCAGGAGCTCAAGCAGTAGAAGAATGTAGGTGCCGGTACTCCGCTCCGGTGAGCTCCTGCCCAAGTCAAGCACTGTATATAAACAATGCACATCCCTACAAGTATGACTGTGTTATGAAGTTACTTTTGAAGTTACTTAGTGTTCTTTTTCTCAGCATATAAAAAATACATCCCGACCCAATTTGAGAAATTAATTCAATAAAACCCACCACATGATATGCATCTTCATTGAAGTAGAAATAACCTTTCTAGTGCTGTTTTTGGCAGGAAAGTGAGTGTTTTCCTCCGAGTACCTTCCCAAACTAAAAACCACTAAATATACCATCTTGTTGCACACGTTATCGTAACACACGGCCAATTTAAAACCCTCCGTCAAACAAACTCCACCACTTCAGTGTTATCAGTCTAGTCTGAACAATATTTCTTATTAACTCTGTTCATAAGTAGTTTTACTTTCAAACATAAACTGTGCATATGCACCAGCTAAGTACATACTGACAGTGAGAAATACAGTATAGCATTCTTTTTAGAGGCAGACCCTCACATATTGAATGTGAATAATCTCTAGTCTTTGTAATAATGATATGTTCTCCTTCAGGTGCCCCTGGTAGAGCAGCACTACTCCACAGAGTTCTGGAAGTTCCTTAAAAACAAATACAGAGTTGAGAGGGTCAGTGGGGACTCCCAGCTCAAAATCTCCTTCACAGAGATTGTCCAGAAAAACGATATCATCATCTGTACAGCCCAGATTCTGGAGAACTACTTGGAAAGGGCTCACAGTGGAGATGACGATGGGATTAAACTTTCAGGTTTGACATCATTTTCTTGAATTTAGTTGCCTAATTACTACATCTGGGATGGGAGTAAAGGTAATGGGAAACATATCTACAGATAGCTAGGCATGTTTATGCAAATGTTCGACTGTGGGTTTTATCTCCACCTTATTCCAAAGTCAGTTTGTTGCCCACAGCTATGGACGCTAGCGGGGTTTGGAATTGGAATTGAAAGTAAACTGACTTTGGACTCATTCTGAGTGCGTTTCCTCTGAGAATTCATTTGACAGGTTCTTGTCAGTCAGTTGCTTCCGGCTCTCCTGCCTGCTCTTGCTGGCACTCGCCAGTCCAAGGTGGAATATCCCTCAGTGTAACATATGCTGTTTGTTGAAATGCCTCGAGGGTTAGGTTTTTTCTGGTGCTTTCCAGGCCACACGTCTGTTCAAGCCATCAGTGTGTGGCTGATCAAATTCACATGAGAGCCTCTGTCACTGCATCAGACTGAATGTTCCACTTCAGACTCTTATACCCTCTGGGGAAGGGATTTGTAGCACTCCTATTTAAAGTTGTATTTGTGAATGTTCATACCTCATCACACTCTAGCGACATAGCAGTCATGCAGTGTGGTGGAAACTGCATCATAGACTTCCTAGAAAAGTGGTGGTTAGTCTGGGAGGGCCTCAGACACAGAGGCAGACCAGGGAGGGTGTAATTTGTGGGTGTCAATAAGCCACTTGTATATTTACAGCACTAGCATTATGGGAGATAAAACAAAGGAGATTTTGAATACAGGTAGTAAAGCTAGAGCAAACTATTGTTCCTAGGAACCCTACAGCAATGTAACCAGACCCACGGCACAATGTAATGGGAAAATCAGGAGACAAAGTGACCAGCAGACCAAGCTGGCCTCGGCAGAGGCTTTTCTACAGTCTGAGGGTCAGACGGTTATAGATTGTTGAATGAGTAATAGCAGGAATGTTTATGATTTGAAATATACACCAGATGTCTCCTATATGCATTATATGACACGTTCTTATGTTAAACCAATATATTTAATTTGTCTTTCTGTTAACTTCAACAATCGCATGAGTGTATTTGCTCCTTATTTCTGTTGTGTAGATTTGTCACTGATTGTGATCGATGAGTGCCACCACACACAGAAGGGAGGAGTCTACAACCACATCATGATCCGCTACCTGAAGCAGAAGCACAAGAACGCCAAGTTAAAGAAAGAGCAGAAGGATACGGTGGCCATCCCACAGATCCTAGGCTTGACCGCCTCACCTGGCGTCGGGGGAGCCAAGAAAATTGAGAAAGCCGAGGAGCACATTCTACGAGTAAATAACATGCACTACTAGGCTACATCTCTCCTTCTTTCTCATTCTCTCTCTCTAGACACACACCCTCATCATTCTCATTCTTGCCTTCCCTCTGTTCATTAAACAATTTCCTCCCTCCCTGTCAAGCACTTTGTCCTTCCCTCATTCAGTTGGTACTCTGCTCAGTGCTCACCCCTGCTCAGCCAAGCTGTTTCCAATGTTCCACATGGCCTCCGCACTCCAGGCAGCCGTAAACCTCACCATGCCTCTTTTAACCATGCCTACTTTCTTTCACCACACAGGAAAATATTGGAAACAGCTTTTGGTTTGAACTCTACAGGTCACACTGAAGTGGTGACGCAAAATAGTTGTTATTGTTGTTTTATTTTAATATACTTAGTGGTGTAAAGTACTTAAGTAAAAATACTTTAAAGTACTACTTAGGTCGTTTTTTGGGGTATCTGTACATTACTTTACTATTTATATTTTTGACAACTTTTCCTTTTACTCCACTACATTCCTAAAGAAGATAATGTACTTTTTACTCCATACATTTTCCCTGACAGCCAAAAGTATTCGTTACATTTCGAATGCTTAGCAGGACAGGAAAATGGTCCAATTCATGCACTTATTAAGAGAACATCCCTGGTCATCCCTACTACCTCTGATCTGGCAGACTCTCTAAACACAAGTGCTTCGTTTGTAAATGGTGTCTGAGTGCTGGAGTGTGCCCCTGGCTATCCGTAAATACATTTTTTTTAAACGAGCAAATCGTGCCGTCTGGTTTGCTAATATAAGGAATGTGAAATGATTTATACTTTTACTTTTGATACTTAAGTATATCTTATCAATTACATTTACTTTTTGATACTTAAGTATATTTAAAACCAAATACTTTTAGACTTTAACTCAAGTAGTATTTTACTGGGTGACTTTAACTTTTACTTGAGTCATTTTCTACTAAGGTTTCTTTACTTTTACTCAAGTATGACAATTGGGTACTTTTTCCACCACTGAATATACTGTGTGATTGATTAATAGAGCACTACTTTGGAAGTATTGCATTGCTAAGCATTGTGACTGATCTTTATTACAGATGTAGATGGTTTCTAATAAATGTATTTGTTTTTATGTTTTTGCTCATTCCTTCAACTCATGTTCTGTCTTTTGTAGATCTGTGCAAACTTGGACGCATACAAAATAATGACGGGGAACCTTGGGGAAAACAAAAAAGAACCGCACAAAAAAATTGACACTGCTGAAGAGAGAAAGGAGGTACTCTTTTAAAAAATTCCCAGTAGAAAGAGAAGTATACATATTATTTCATGAAAATCCACATAATCCTGAGTTTTTTAAGTGTGTAACAGTGCAGACTTATATTTATGTACTTACATCTGTATAATTATCTCTTGTCAGGATCCCTTTGGCGATGTTATCAAAGGAATCATGACTGCCATCCACATCCATGCTGAACTGAACCCTACCTGCGACCTAGGCACACAGAATTATGAGCAGTGGGTGGTCCAGAAAGAACAAAATGGTGAGGGAACACATTTATTTTCATGTTCTTTTGTACTGGAGGGCTACTGATAAGAGGCGCAATCTAAATATTTTTTAACCATTCTTCATACCAAGTGTCATAGCTGAATAAATAGACACCCTGTCATACCCCAAAAGTATACTAAACAAAAATATAAATGTAAAGTGTTGGTCCGAATTTTCATGAGCTGAAATAAAAAATCTAAGACATTTTCCAGATGCACAAAAAGCATTTTTTTCTCGAATTTTGTGCACATTTGTTTACATCCCTGCTAGTGAGCATTTCTCAGATGCCAAGATAATCCATCCACCTAACAGGTGTGGCATATCAAGAAGCTGATCATTACACAGCATGATCATTACACAGGTGCACCTTGTGCTGTGGACAATAAAAGGTCACTAAAATGTGCAGTTTTGTCACATAACACAATGTCACAGATGTCTCAAGTTGAGGGAGCATGCAATTGGCATGCTGACTGCAGGAATGTCCACCAGAGCTGTTGCCAGAGAATTCAATGTTCATTTCTCTACCATAAGCCACCTCCAACGTCGTTTTAGAGAATTTGGCAGTACGTCCAACCAACCTCACAACCACCGACCACGTGTAACAACGCCAGTCCAGGACCTCCCCAGCTGGCTTCTTCACCTGCGGGATCATCTGAGACCAGCCACCCGGACAGCTGATGAAACTGTGGGTTTGTACAACCGAAGGATTTCTGCACAAACTGTCAAAAACCGTTTCAGGGAAGCTCATCTGCGTGCTCGTCATCCTCACCAGGGTCTTGACCTGACTGCAGTTCTGCGTCGCAACCGACTTCAGTGGACAAATGCTCACCTTCGATGGCCACTGGCACGCTGGAGAAGTGTGCTCTTCACGGATGAATCCTGCTTTCAACTGTACCGGGCAGATGGCAGACAGCATGTATGGCGTCGTGTGGGCGAACGATTTGCTGATGTCAACTTTGTGAACAGAGTGCCCATGGTGGCAGTGGGGTTATGGTATGGGCAGGCATAAGCTACGGACAACGAACACAATTGCATTTTATCGATGGCTATTTGAATGCACAGAGGGAGGTCGGAGACCTGGCTGTGTGGTGCCAGGATAACAACCTCTCCCTCAACGTGATCAAGACAAAGGAGATGATTGTGGACTACAGGAAAACATTAGCATGTTTGGGATGCTCTGGATCGGTGTGTACAACAGCGTGTTCCAGTTCCCAAAACTCCAGTAACTTCGCACAGCCATTGAAGAGGAATGCGACAACATTCCACGGGCCACAATCATCAGCCTGATCAACTCTATGCAAAGGAGATGTGTTGCGCTGCATGAGGCAAATGGTGGTCACACCAGATAATGACTGGTTTTCTGATCCACGCCCTTTTCTAAGGTATCTGTGACCAACAGATGCATGTCTGTATTCCCAGTCATGTGAAATCCATAGATTAGGGCCTAATGAATTTATTTCAACTGACTGATTTCCTTATATGAACTGTAACTCAGTAAAATCTTTGAAATTGTTGCGTTTTATATTTTTGTTCAGTGTACATTCCTAAGCGATTTATCTATGTTTTCCTACAGCTGCAAAAGAGGAGAATCAAAAAGTGCGAGTTTGTGCTGAGCATCTACGGCAGTACAACGAGGCTCTGTACCTAGGCAAAACCATCCGCATGTGGGATGCCTTTAGCTTCCTGGACAAATACTTTGACGAGGAGCTGAAGAAGAAAGTGGCCCCAGAGGACGAGGAGGCCATCATTAAGACCGAAACAGAAATATTCCTTTTCACACTCTTTAAAGGTAGCTTACTGTACATCTAATGTTTTTAGTACATTGTAATGTAGCCCTACATATATATCTGGGAGTTTAACTATTTTTCACTGCTTTCTTCAAAATCTACTTTCTTGCAGATAGCAAAGTGAAACTGCAGGAGTTGGCTAAGCTTCCGCAGTATGAAAATAATAGCCTATCTATGCTGAGAACCAAAATCCTGCAAGAGTTTACAACTAGAGAAAAGGCTAGAGGGATCATTTTCACAAAGACCCGTCGCAGTGCCATCGCATTAGCTCAATGGGTTCAGGAGAACTCCAAGTTCGAGGAAGTCGGAGTAAAAGCTTGCCATGTGATTGGAGGAGGAGGCCAGAGTGTAGTGAAACCAATGACTGCTGTGAGGGCACTTTTTCCCCATTTTACAAAGGCTGGCTGCTAGACAAGTCTGCTTTTTTACTTAAATAGATTACTTTGAAAACATTTACTGTTAAAATGTACTTAAGTGGATGATTGTAGTATTACATCAAAGTGGTTCATCTTTGTTTGACTAATGCACACCGTCATACATCCTCTGCTGTGAAAAAGTTGTGCTTGTATTCAATAATTTATTTTGACCACATTTGTGTTTTTCAGGCAGAACAAAGGGATGTTTTGAACAAGTTTCAGCATGCGGAGATCAACTTGCTGATTGCAACAACAGTGGCTGAAGAGGGTCTGGACATAGCAGCATGTAACTTTGTGATACGATATGAGCTTGTGACCAATGAGATCGCTATGATTCAGGTCAGTGATTTAAAGGTTAACTGGCTTTGCCAAAAACATGTCATTATTAGTCAATATCCACGGTGTCATTATTAACTAAGAACTATGAACTTAGATTCTGTATTGTCTGCTAACTCTTCGGCATGCGCCACATGAGATTTTCAAATAAATAGTATTCACTGGTTAGCAGACAATGTATTCACTGTATAACTCAAACCGCATTATCATACTGTTAGCATGACTTCAAGCGCTCACTGCCATGGTTTAATGAGAACATGTTCATTGTGTTTGTGTCTTGTAGGCCCGAGGCAGAGGCAGAGCTGAGGACAGTAGTTACACCTTAGTGGCGGGGGAGGGTTCTGGGGTTGCTGAACGAGAGAGTGTCAATGAGTACCGTGAGAAGATGATGAGCAAAGCTATCGATAAAGTCAAGAAATTAGATCAAGAGGAATATGAGAAGAGAGTAAGTCTCCTCTCAACTCTTAACTGCCAGCTTGATATTAAATGAAATGTTTTCCTGCAATTGAGAAAAATTTTTTAAAGATTTGATTTGATTTCTTAAACCTAGTTGAGTAATGTCAAAAAAGTATATACTAATTGCGTTTTAATTGTTTGTTGCTAGATTAAGGAATTCCAGATTCAGGCGATCATGGAGGAAAGAGTGCGAACAACCAAGAAGAAGCAGAAAGGAATGAAAAAGGAGAGCCCGTCCAAAGTGAAGTTCAGCTGTAGAAGCTGCAACAAACCAGTCTGCTCTGGGGAAGATGTCGAAATCATTGAAAACATGCACAGAGTCAACGTGACACCCCAATTTAAGTATGTTCTGTTGCAAACAGCTGTCCTCTTGTCAAAGTAACCCAACCTGTGCAAGTTTGTAGCCTAATTGACAGTACACAGTTGTTGGTAAAGATGTGTTGTCATACACACATTCTAGCATTAGAAAACTAAAAGATATACCCCAAACCTATATTCACATTTAAAATGCTTGCCTTGAGTCCGCATACAGCCCCTCAACCACAGATTTAAGTTATGAAACAATGTCTGATTTCTCTTTTGCAGGGAACTTTTCATTCAAAGAGAAAACACCTCACTTGTTCAGAGGCTACTGGATTACGAGACCAATGGTTTCATAGCATGCAAAGACTGTGGACAGGTAGGCCTATGTCCTGTCCTAATTCTGTAAAGAGAGAAAGATGTTGGTGTTGACCTATAATAGACAACATTTGACGTTAAAGTCTGAAAGGTACTTGCTCATCTAGCAAGTAAGGAGTTTTTTTGGTTGCCTGAAGATTATGATCACTTGCCTGAACATGTAAATTTGCTTTTTACATGAGGAGAGACATATCATTTATTACCTACCTTTCACCTACACATAGCAGAGGAATCAGAAAGATCAGTACTGGAATTCTTTATATTTTGGTTATCAGTAAAAGATTCTCAGAGCAGGCTCAACTTGCCCGACTGCCATAAATGCCATGAATTGTCTATTTTTCACTTAAACAATTGGGAGAAACCCAAATGATCCGTTTTAGGCTACTAGAATTATTTCTGTTTGGTTGTTTTCAGAGAAGGCCTGACTGCATAGTTAATTTGCCCCAGGCAATAGGGCAACCCTTAATGTCAATCCCTGAATAGATATTCAAACAGTTCAATCTATATCTACTGGAAGTGCATGTTACAAAGCTAATGCCAATTGTCCACTCACATCGATTTCATCCTGCAGAGATGGGGTTCAATGATGCTCTACCGTGGAATCGAGTGTCCTTGTCTTCACGTCAAGAACTTCCTGGTGACGTATGATGAAAAGAGGAAGAACATCAACAAGTGGAACGAGCTGGGTATCCAGTTACCTGCCTTTGACTATGCTGAACATGCTCGATCTGTGGCCGAAAGCTCAGAAGATGAAGAATCAATGTAATAATATGGTAACTACAAGAATTGCTGGCGAATAGTAAGAATCAAAACAAATGCATGCGTCTCCCTGTATCTGTGGTAGTTGGATTTAATAAATCAGCCTTACATTTTCACTGGAAATTACACATGCAAGCTTTTAACTAAATGACTTTGCTTTTATCTTTTTAATTGTGAAAAGGGTTATTGATGCAGTATGATATGGGGGTTTCAGGTGTCTTTTTTTAGTTTTAAGAAGTTGCTGATTTTAATTAAATGAATCATTGTATTAAATGTATTGACAATGACTATCAGTAAATGTTGAATCAAATGAATAATGTGCTTGTATGATTGAAAAAAAGGATCATGGAGAAAATATGACATTTATTTATAACTATGTGCCCTAGATATCTCCATGCTTAATCACTGACGTGGGAAAACTGGTTTAGCAGGAAGAGAGATTACTAGTTGAATATGCTGTGCAAACATTTTATTTTCTCCATTTTCTTTTTCTTTAAAAACATTTCTAATCTGTGCTCCTAGATGAGCTGTTATTGTGTCAGACACCGTAATTTGCTTCCATCAGTAACAATGAAGGTAGACACTGCATACATCATGAATGGATCAAACTAAAGATGATATTGCACTTCTTGACACACTTCCTCTCCCTTGGGATCCGCTGGTGTTTTCCCGGACCCTATGGTACTTTCTTACTACAGTGCACCTGTCAGCACACATGTTCATGTTAGATCTGACATACTGTAGATGGGTGTTTTTTTTGTGCACTTTCTGTAAATTCACTTATTTCTGGTGTGACCTGTCCAGGGGTATGGTGATGTGTTGGCATGGCTACTGTGATTCGATAGTTCAGGGAGTAATCAAAGGAGAGAATATGAGAGCTTGCCTTATAGATTGTACCAATAACTTTGCCACAAGGTAACTTTTTTTCTTCATTGTTTTGTTTAATCCTAAATGCATAGCTTTCTAAATATTTCCAGAATACAATTCCTGCCATGTGTAAAGTGAATGAGGAGACAATAAATTGAGCAGACAATTTGCTTCGATGTGTGTTTGCTTTCAATCCTCTGTCACTTGGCACACACCATTCCCAAAATGCATAGAACTCCACAACTTGCAAATGTATTATATATAATTACAAAGGTTACCCATGTTCACTGATAATAACTGGACTACTTATGATATGTGGTTAATGTAAAAGCCACTTCCTAACACTTAATAAATTCAGCGCCCTCGGAAAGCTATGTGGGCTGCTGACTTCGAGGAGGCATCCCTGTGACTAGTAAGCATTTCCAACTCTTCCTTATTGTTGCATCCTGGAGTTCAAGGGAAGCCAAGTTCAAATTTAATTGGACAGAGTAATATTTATTTTTGGTGCTTAAGTTACGGTTTAAGACTTTTTTCTGCGTTATGTTAATTATTTGACATCCAGAGAGTACGAAGAAGTTGACTGTCATTCCACATCAGCAAACTTATGAGAATCCTCAGGTTGAGATCTGCATGTCCACTCGCCGGTGAATGCCGATACAGAATCGGTGCAACTATGGTCAGTAAAACTAATGCACATTAGAAATACATACAAATTATGTTTTTTAATTAATTAATTACATTAATATGTAGGCCTAGTCATATTAATAAGGCAATATACAAACTTACAGTGGGGAAAAAAAGTATTTAGTCAGCCACCAATTGTGCAAGTTCTCCCACTTAAAAAGATGAGAGAGGACTGTAATTTTCATCATAGGTACACGTCAACTATGACAGACAAAATGAGAAAAAAAAAATCAGAAAATCACATTGTAGGATTTTTAATGAATTTATTTGCAAATTATGGTGGAAAATAATTATTTGGTAAATAACAAAAGTTTCTCAATACTTTGTTATATACCCTTTGTTGGCAATGACACAGGTCAAACGTTTTCTGTAAGTCTTCACAAGGTTGTCACACACTGTTGCTGGTATTTTGGCCCATTCCTCCATGCAGATCTCCTCTAGAGCAGTGATGTTTTGGGGCTGTCGCTGGGCAACATGGACTTTCAATGGGGTTGAGATCTGGAGACTGGCTAGGCCACTCCAGGACCTTGAAATGCTTCTTACGAAGCCACTCCTTCGTTGCCCGGGCGGTGTGTTTGGGATCATTGTCATGCTGAAAGACCCAGCCACGTTTCATCTTCAATGCCATTGCTGAATACCTGGGATAGGATAAAGTAATCCTTCTACCCCCCCCCCCCCCCCCCCCTAAAAAATAAATATATATATATATATATATAAAAAATAATAATAATAAAATAAATAAATAAATAAACAATTGTAAAGTGGTTATCCCTCTGGCTATAGGGTGAATGCACCAATTTGTAAGTCGCTCTGGATAAGAGCGTCTGCTAAATGACGTAAATGTAAATGTAAATCAAATCAAATCAAATCAAATTTTATTGGTCACATGCGCCGAATACAACAGGTGCAGACATTACAGTGAAATGCTTACTTACAGCCCTTAACCAACAGTGCATTTATTTTAAACAAAAAAAGTAAGAATAAAACAACAACAAAAAAGTGTTGAGAAAAAAAGAGCAGAAGTAAAAATAAAGTGACAGTAGGGAGGCTATATATACAATAGAATAAAGTGACAGTAGGGAGGCTATATATACAGGGGGGTACCGTTGCATAGTCAATGTGCGGGGGCACCGGCTAGTTGAGGTAGTTGAGGTAATATGTACATGTGGGTAGAGTTAAAGTGACTATGCATAAATACTTAACAGAGTAGCAGCAGCGTAAAAAGTATGGGGTGGGGGGGCAGTGCAAATAGTCCGGGTAGCCATGATTAGCTGTTCAGGAGTCTTATGGCTTGGGGGTAGAAGCTGTTGAGAAGTCTTTTGGACCTAGACTTGGCACTCCGGTACCGCTTGCCGTGCGGTAGCAGAGAGAACAGTCTATGACTAGGGTGACTGGAGTCTTTGACAATTTTGAGGGCCTTCCTCTGACACCGCCTGGTATAGAGGTCCTGGATGGCAGGGAGCTTTGCCCCTGTGATGTACTGGGCCGTACGCACTACCCTCTGTAGTGCCTTGCGGTCAGAGGCCAAGCAGTTGCCATACCAGGCGGTGATGCAACCAGTCAGGATGCTCTCGATGGTGCAGCTGTAGAATTTTTTGAGGATCTGAGGACCCATGCCAAATCTTTTTAGTCTCCTGAGGGGGAATAGGCTTTGTCGTGCCCTCTTCACGACTGTCTTGGTGTGTTTGGACCATGATAGTTCGTTGGTGATGTGGACACCAAGGAACTTGAAGCTCTCAACCTGTTCCACTACAGCCCCGTCGATGAGAATGGGGGCGTGCTCAGTCCTCTTTTTTTTCCTGTAGTCCACAATCATCTCCTTTGTCTTGGTCACGTTGAGGGAGAGGTTGTTGTCCTGGCACCACACGGCCAGATCTCTGACCTCCTCCCTATAGGCTGTCTCATCGTTGTCGGTGATCAGGCCTACCACTGTTGTGTCGTCGGCAAACTTAATGATGGTGTTGGAGTCGTGCCTGGCCATGCAGTCATGGGTGAACAGAGAGTACAGGAGGGGACTGAGCACGCACCCCTGAGGGGCCCCCGTGTTGAGGATCAGTGTGGCAGATGTGTTGTTACCTACCCTTACCACCTGGGGGCGGCCCGTCAGGAAGTCCAGGATCCAGTTGCAGAGGGAGGTGTTTAGTCCCAGGATCCTTAGCTTAGTGATGAGCTTTGAGGGCACTATGGTGTTGAATGCTGAGCTGTAGTCAATGAATAGCATTCTCACGTAGGTGTTCCTCTTGTCCAGGTGGGAAAGGGCAGTGTGGAGTGCGATAGAGATTGCATCATCTGTGGATCTGTTGGGGCGGTATGCAAATTGGAGTGGGTCTAGGGTTTCTGGGATTATGCTGTTGATGTGAGCCATGACCAGTCTTTCAAAGCACTTCATGGCTACAGACGTCAGTGCCACGGGTCGGTAGTCATTTAGGCAGGTTATCTTAGAGTTCTTGGGCACGGGGACTATGGTGGTCTGCTTGAAACATGTTGGTATTACAGACTCAGTCAGGGACATGTTGAAAATGTCAGTGAAGACACTTGCCAGTTGGTCAGCACATGCTCGGAGTACACGTCCTGGTAATCCGTCTGGCCCTGCGGCCTTGTGAATGTTGACCTGCTTAAAAGTCTTACTCACATCGGCTACGGAGAGCGTGATCACATAGTCGTCCGGAACAGCTGGTGCTCTCATGCATGCTTCAGTGTTGCTTGCCTCGAAGCGAGCATAGAAGTGGTTTAGCTCGTCTGGTAGGCTTGTGTCACTGGGCAGCTCGCGGCTGTGCTTCCCTTTGTAGTCTGTAATAGTTTTCAAGCCCTGCCACATCCGACGAGCGTCAGAGCCAGTGTAGTATGATTCAATCTTAGACCTGTATTGACTCTTTGCCTGTTTGATGGTTCGTCGGAGGTCATAGCGGGATTTCTTATAAGCGTCCGGGTTAGAGTCCCGTTCCTTGAAAGCGGCAGCTCTACCCTTTAGCTCAGTGCGGATGTTTCCTGTAATCCATGGCTTCTGGTTGGGGTATGTACGTACGGTCACTGTGGGGACGACATCATCGATGCACTTATTGATGAAGCCAGTGACTGATGTGGTGTACTCCTCAATGCTGTCTGAAGAATCCCGGAACATGTTCCAGTCTGTGCTAGCAAAACAGTCCTGTAGCTTAGCATCTGCGTCATCTGACCACTTTTTTATTAGCCGAATCACTGGTGCTTCCTGCTTCAGTTTTTGCTTATAAGCAGGAATCAGGAGGATAGAGTTATGGTCAGATTTGCCAAATGGAGGGCGAGGGAGAGCTTTGTATGCGTCTCTGTGTGTGGAGTAAAGGTGGTCTAGAGTTTTTTCCCCTCTGGTTGCACATTTAACATGCTGGTAGAAATTAGGTAGAACGGATTTAAGTTTCCCTGCATTAAAGTCCCCTGCTACTAGGAGCGCTGCATCTGGATGAGCGTTTTCCTGTTGATTAATGGCCTTGTACAACTCATTCAGTGCAATCTTAATGCCAGCATTGGTTTGTGGTGGTAAATAGACAGCTATGAAAAATATAGATGAAAACTCTCTTGGTAAATAGTGTGGTCTGCAGCTTATCATAAGATACTCTACCTCAGGCGAGCAAAACCTTGAGACTTCCTTAGTATTTGATTTGGTGCACCAGCTGTTGTTTACAAATATACAGAGACCGCCACCCCTCGTCTTACCCGAGTCTGCCGTTCTGTCCTGCCGATGTAGCGTATAGCCTGCTAGCTGAATGTTATCGTTGTCGTCGTTCAGCCACGACTCCGTGAAACATAAGATATTACAGTTTTTAATGTCCCGTTGGTAGGATAACCGTAATCTTAAATCGTCCATTTTATTCTCCAAAGCTTGAACGTTGGCTAATAGGATTGATGGGAGAGGCAGTTTACTCGTTCGCCGTCGGATCCTTACAAGGCACCCCGACCTACGTCCACGATATCTCCGTCTCTTCCTCACGCGAATGACGGGGATCTGGGCCTTGTCGGGAGTCTGTAGAATATCCTTCGCGAACGCCTCGTTGAAGAAAAAGTGTTCGTCCAACGCGAGGTGAGTAATCGCTGTCCTGATATCCAGAAGCTCTCTTTGGTTATAAGAGACGATGGCAGAAACATTATGTACAAAATAAATTACAAATAACGCGGAAAAACACACATAATAGTACAATTGGTTAGAGGGCTGTAAAACGGCAGCCATCTTCTTCCGGCGCTGTCTGATGGAAGGAGGTTTTCACTCAAAATCTCACGATACATGGCCCCATTCATTCTTTCCTTTACACGGATCAGTCGTCCTGGTCCCTTTGCAGAAAAACAGCCCCAAAGCATGATGTTTCCACCCCCATGCTTCACAGTAGTTATGGTGTTCTTTGGAAGCAACTCAGCATTCTTTGTCCTCCAAACACGACGAGTTGAGTTTTTACCAAAAAGTTCTATTTTGGTTTCATTTGACCATATGACATTCTCCCAATCCTCTTCTGGATCATCCAAATGCACTCTAGCAAACTTCAGACGGGCCTGGACATGTACTGGCTTAAGCAGGGGGACACGTCTGGCACTGCAGGATTTGAGTCCCTGGCGGCGTAGTGTGTTACTGATGGTAGGCTTTGTTACTTTGGTCCCAGCTCTCTGCAGGTCATTCACTAGGTCCCCCCGTGTGGTTCTGGGATTTTTGCTCACCGTTCTTGTGATCATTTTGACCCCACGGGGTGAGATCTTGCGTGGAGCCCCAGATCGAGGGAGATTATCAGTGGTCTTGTATGTCTTCCATTTCCTAATAATTGCTCCCACAGTTGATTTCTTCAAACCAAGCTGCTTACCTATTGCAGATTCAGTCTTCCCAGCCTGGTGCAGTTCTACAATTTTGTTTCTGGTGTCCTTTGATAGCTCTTTGGTCTTGGCCATAGTGGAGTTTGGAGTGTGACTGTTTGAGGTTGTGGACAGGTGTCTTTTATACTGATAACAAGTTCAAACAGGTGCCATTAATACAGGTAACGAGTGGAGGACAGAGGTGCCTCTTAAAGAAGAAGTTACAGGTCTGTGAGAGCCAGAAATCTTGCTTGTTTGTAGGTGACCAAATACTTATTTTCCACCATAATTTGCAAATAAATTCATTAAAAATCCTACAATGTGATTTTCTGGATTTTTTTTCCTCAATTTGTCTGTCATAGTTGACGTGTACCTATGATGAAAATTACAGGCCTCTCTCATCTTTTTAAGTGGGAGAACTTGCACAATTGGTGGCTGACTAAATCCTTTTTTCCCCACTGTACCTAGAGATATTGATAGCATGTCAGTGAGTTCTCCTCCAATACTATATTATAGGCTACTTTATAATTCACACAGAGCTTTTTGCAACATTGTTTCACCCTCATCTTTAATAACCGTGCTACAACAAGGTGCTTTGGGTGGTACTTGGGGGTTGCTGTCGTCATCACGTTAATTGTCCCCATGGCAATATATCTGAATAGTAAGTTGCTTTATCTTATCATTCATGGATGATTTCAACATTTAATTATATGAGAAATGGTTTTATTTCAATCTGTAAACAATTTGCACATTATGGTGTCCACTGGGTAGCTTATTATGCATATTTGCTGACCAAAGACCCTTCAAATGGATGATTGTTCAACTTCACCAAGTTCAATTTAGTCAGTCATCATAAATAACCAACACAACTCTGATTTTAGGATTCAAATTAGTTTGTTGTTCACTGAAACTTCCAATATGAGCATTAATTAATTAGTGTTGAGAGTTCTTAGAATTCTAGAATTCTTTACATTTCCTGTATCGCTAAATCCAAAGATGAGATAGGATGGGGTTTATTGAACCACCAATGTGAACATTTCAAATTCAAGTAGGCCTACTACATGCAATATAGTATACTGATAACCATGTGTTGCCACCAAGTGATTGCTATTGCCTCTGTGGATGCTGTACAATTTCCAAGGATTTGTTGAACATATCCACTTTTGTGGCAGTACTAACCTATTGTTTGATTATCTTCAGTCATTGATTTGAGTAAAATGCATTTGTCACTAATTCAAGTTCATTTTTATTTAATGGAAAGGACGGAAGACCCACGAGTCCTTTTACCCTGGCAGATTATTTCAATGACACCATTAGGTATAAAATATATAATTTGCCGTGGATATCTGGTATTTCATTGTTTTGTTTATTCAATTGCTTCCAATAGAGTATGCATGCATTACTTGTCATTATCTGTTTTGATTTTGAAGTGACCGCGTTTTGCTCATGTGTCTCAAAAAGTTACATTTCTGTCTTATTCTCCTATAGATAACGAATACCTGCATAAAATGAGACAAGGCAACATTATGCTTCACAATGCTGAAACAGGGGATTTCTTTATATACACTACCAGTCAAAAGTTTTAGAACACCTACTCATTCAAAGGTTTTTCTTTATTTTTACTATTTTCTACATTGTAGATGTCACGTTGTATAATGATTAAAAGACAGGCGCAGGAATACGTATAGGGGTTTTATACTCCAACCAACACAAACACGTATACTACCGTTCAAAGGTTTGGGGTCACTTAGAAATGTCCTTGTTTTCAAAAGAAAAGCAATGTTTTTGTCCATTAAAATAACATCAAATTGATCAGAAATACAGTGTAGATATTGTTAATGTTGTAAATGGCTATTGTAGCTGTAAACGGCTGATTTTTTATGGAATATCTACATAGGTGTACAGAGGCCCATTATCAGCAACCATCAGTCCTGTGTTCCAATGGCACGTTGTGTTTGTTAATCCAAGTTTATCATTTTAAAAGGCTAATTGATCATTAGAAAACCCTTTTAAAATCATGTTAGCACAGCTGAAAACTGTTGTGCTGATTAAAGAAGCAATAAAACTGGCCTTCTTGAGACTAGTTGAGTATTTGGAGCATCAGCAATTGTGGGTTCGATTACAGGCTCAAAATGGCTAGAAACAAATAACTTTCTTCTGAAACTCGTCAGTCTATTCTTGTTCTGAGGAATTAAGGCTATTCCATGCGAGAAATTGCCAAGAAACTGAAGATCCCGTACAACGCTGTGTACTACTCCCTTCATAGAACAGCGCAAACTGTCTCTAATCAGAATAGAATGAGGAGTGGGAGGCCCAGGTGCACAACTGAGCAAGAGGACAAATACATTAGTGTCTAGTTTGAGAAACAGGCACCTCACAGGTCCTCAACTGGCAGCTTCATTAAATAGTACCCGCAAAACACCATTCTCAACGACAACAGTGAAGAGGCGACTCCGGGATGCTGACCTAGGCAGAGATGCAAAGAAAAAGCCATATCTCAGACTGCCCAACTTCATCTTTTATTTTTATTGGCCAGTCTACAATAGCCATTTACAACATTAACAATGTCTACACTGTATTTCTGATCAATTTGATGTTATTTTAATGGACAGAAAAATTGCTTTTCTTTTGAAAACAAGAACATTTCTAAGTGACCCCAAACTTTTGAACAATAGTGTATACAGTTGAAGTCGGAAGTTTACATACACCTTAGCCAAATACATTTCAACTCAGTTTTTCACAATTCCAGACATTAATCCTAGTACAAATTCCCTATCTTAGGTAAGTTAGGATCACCACTTTATTTTAACAATGTGAAATGTCTTAGAGTAGAGAGTGATTTATTTCAGCTTTCATTTCGTTCATCACATTCCCAGTGGCTCAGAAGTTTACATACACTCAATTAGTATTTGGTAGCATTGCCTTTAAATTGTTTAACTTGGGTCAAACGTTTCGGGTAGCCTTCCACAAGCTTTCCACAATAAGTTGGGTGAATTTTGGCCCATTCCTCCTGACAGAGCTGGTGTAACGGAATCAGGTTTGTAGGCCTCCTTGCTCGCACACGCTTTTTCAGTTCTGCCCACAAATGTTCTATAGGATTGAGGTCAGGGCTTTGTGATGGTCACTCCAATACCTTTACTTTATTGTCCTTAAGCCATTTTGCCACAACTTTGGAAGTATGCTTGGGGTCATTGTCCATTTGGAAGACTCATTTGCGACCAAGCTTTAACTTCCTGACTGATGTCTTGAGATGTTGCTTCAATATATCCACATAATTTTCCTTCCTCATGATGCCATCTATTTTGTGAAGTGCACCAGTCCCTCCTGCAGCAAAGCACCCCTACAGCATAATGCTGCCACCCCCGTGCTTCACGGTTGGGCTGGTGTTCTTCGGCTTGCAAGCCACCCTCTTTTTCCTCCAAACATAACGATGGTCATTATGGCCAAACATTTCTATTTTTGTTTCATCAGACCAGAGGACATTTCTCCAAAAAGTATGATCTTTGTCCCCAGTTGCAAACCGTAGTCTGGCTTTTTAATGGCGGTTTTGGAGCAGTGGCTTCTTCCTTGCTGAGCGGCCTTTCAGGTTATGTCGAAATAGGACTCGTTTTACTGTGGATATACAGTGAGGGAAAAAAGTATTTGATCCCCTGCTGATTTTGTACGTTTGCCCACTGACAAAGAAATGATCAGTCTATAATTTTAATGGTAGGTTTATTTGAACAGTGAGAGACAGAATAATAACAAGAAAATCCAGAAAAACGCATGTCAAAAATGTTATACATTTATTTGCATTTTAATGAGGGAAATAAGTATTTGACCCCCTCTCAATCAGAAAGATTTCTGGCTCCCAGGTGTCTTTTATACAGGTAAAGAGCTGAGATTAGGAGCACACTCTTAAAGGGAGTGCTCCTAATCTCAGCTTGTTACCTGTATAAAAGACACCTGTCCACAGAAGCAATCAATCAATCAGATTCCAAACTCTCCACCATGGCCAAGACCAAAGAGCTCTCCAAGGATGTCAGGGACAAGAGTGTAGACCTACACAAGGCTGGAATGGCTACAAGACCATCGCCAAGCAGCTTGGTGAGAAGGTGACAACAGTTGGTGCAATTATTCGCAAATGGAAGAAACAAAAAATAACTGTCAATCTCCCTCGACCTGGGGCTCCATGCAAGATCTCACCTCGTGGAGTTGCAATGATCATGAGAACGGTGAGGAATCAGACCAGAACTACAGGGAAGGATCTTGTCAATGATCTCAAGGCAGCTGGGACCATAGTCACCAAGATAACAATTGGCAACACACTACGCCGTGAAGGACTGAAATACAGCAGCGCCCGCAACGTCCCCCTGCTCAAGAAAGCACATATACAGGGCCATTTGAAGTTTGCCAATGAACATCTGAATGATTCAGAGGAGAACTGGGTGAAAGTGTTGTGGTCAGATGAGACCAAAATCGAGCTCTTTGGCATCAACTCAACTCGCTGTGTTTGGAGGAGGAGGAATGCTGCCTATGACCCCAAGAACACCATCCCCACCGTCAAGCATGGAAGTGGAAACATTATGCTTTGGGGGTGTTTTTCTGCTAAGGGCACAGAACAACTTCACCGCATCAAAGGGATGATGGACGAGGCCATGTACCGTCAAATCTTGGGTGAGAACCTCCTTCCCTCAGCCAGGGCATTGAACATGGGTCGTGGATGGGTATTCCAGCATGACAATGACCCAAAACACACGGCCAAGGCAACAAAGGAGTGGCTCAAGAAGAAGCACATTAAGGTCCTGGAGTGGCCTAGCCAGTCTCCAGACCTTAATCCCATAGAAAATCTGTGGAGGGAGCTGAAGGTTCGAGTTGCCAAACGTCAGCCTCGAAAATTTAATGACTTGGAGAAGATCTGCAAAGATGAGTGGTACAAAATCCCTCCTGAGATGTGTGCAAACCTGGTGGCCAACTACAAGAAACGTCTGACCTCTGTGATTGCCAACAAGGGTTTTGCCACCAAGTACTAAGTCATGTTTTGCAGAGGGGTCAAATACTTATTTCCCTCATTAAAATGCAAAACATTTTTGACATGCGTTTTTCTAGATTTTTTTGTCTCTCACTGTTCAAATAAACGGATTATTAAAATTATAGACTGATCATGTCTTTGTCAGTGGGCAAACGTACAAAATCAGCAGGGGATCAAATACTTTTTTCCCTCAATGTAGATACTTTTGTACCTGTTTTCTCCAGCCTCTTCACAAGGTCCTTTGCTGTTGTTCTGGGATTGATTTGCACTTTTCGCACCAAAGTACGTTCATCTCTAGGAGACAGAACGCGTCTCCTTCCTGAGCGGTATGATGCTGCGTGGTCCCATGGTGTTTATACTTGCGTACTATTGTTTGTACAGATGAACGTGGTACCTTCAGGCATTTGGAAATAGCTCCCAAGGATGAACCAGACTTGTGGAGGTCTACCATTTATTTTCTGAGATCTTGGCTGATTTCTTTTGATTTTCCCATGATGTCAAGCAAAGAGGCACTGAGTTTGAAGGTAGGCCTTGAAATACATCCACAGGTACACCTCCAATAGACTCAAATGATGTAAATTAGCCTATCAGAAGCTTCTAAAGCCATTGACATAATTTTCTGGAATTTTCCAAGCTGTTTGAAGGCACAGTCAACTTAGTGTGTGTAAACTTCTGACCCACTGGAATTGTGATACAGTGAATTATAAGTGAAATAATCTGTCTGTAAACAATTGTTGGAAAAATTACTTGTGTCATGCACAAAGTAGATGTCCTAACCGACTTGCCAAAACTATAGTTTGTTAACAAGAAATGTGTGTAGTGGTTGAAAAAAAAGTTTTAATGACTCCAACCTAAGTGTATGTAAACTTCCGACTTCAACTGTATATATACAAATGGGATATAACCCAAACAAAGAGCGAGGTGTAACCTCTAAACAATACACGGGACGAGACCCGTAAACAACAAGAGCACTATACACGGTACTCACGAGACCAACGGACATGGGACAATAATCGAAAAGGACAATGGGGAACACAGTACACATATATACACATACTAATCAGGGGGAATGGGAACCAGGTGTGTGTAATGAGACAAGACAGTCCGGGGTTGGTGATAATGATCCATGTCAGTGACACCTAGAAAGCCGGTGACGTAGACCTCCGGAACTGGTGAATGGACTGAGCAGCAGTACCGGGGGGATCAGTGACAGTAGAATAATAGTGAAGAAACTAAAAACTATGAAATAACACATATGGAATCATGTAGTAACCAAAAGTTATATATTTGAGATTCTTCAAATAGCCACCTGTGACGAGGTGTGAATGAAGGAGTCAGGCGCGGGACGTAAAATACCGAAGTCCAGAGTTTATTCCGTTTACATAAATCAAAAGCCCCAAGCCAACGGGAACAGAGGGAACACTTATACACATACTAATTAGGGGAATGAGCACCAGGTGTGTGTGATTGACAAGACATGACAAGTGGAGTGATGAGAATGGGATCGGCAGTAGCTAGTACTCCGGTGACGACGAACGCCGAAGCCTGCCCGAACCAGGAGGGGGGGCAGCCTTGGCGGAAGCCGTGACAGTACCCCCCCACCCCAACCCCCACTCAACTCGGCTCCAGCAGTGCGGAGGACGCGGAGCAGGGCGAGTCTGATGGCGACGGTGGAAATCCCTCAACAGGGAGGGATCGAGGATGTCCCGCCTTGGGACGCAGCACCGTTCCTCCGGACCGTACCCCTCCCACTCCACGAGATACTGAAGGCCCCCCACCCGACGCCTCGAATCCAGGATGGAACGGACCGAGTACGCCGGGGCCCCCTCAATGTCCAGAGGAGGTGGAGGAACCTCCCGTACCTCAGACTCCTGGAGCGGACCAGCTACCACCGGCCTGAGGAGAGACACATGAAACGAGGGGTTAATACGGTAATCAGGGGGGAGTAACAACCTGTATGTCACCTCGTTTATTCTCCTCGGGACTTTAAACGGCCCCACAAACCGCGGGCTCAGCTTCAGGCAGGGCAGGCGAAGGGGCAGATTCCGGGACGAGATCCAGACCCGATCCCCTGGTACGAACACCGGGGCCTCCCTGCGGTGGCGGTCAGCGATGGCCTTCTGACGATGCACGGCGCGCTGGAGGCGAACGTGGGCAGCGTCCCAAGTCTCCTCCGCGCGCCAAAACCAGTCATCCACCGCAGGAGCCTCGGTCTGGCTCTGGTGCCATGGTGCCAGCACCGGTTGGTAACCCAAAACACATTGGAAGGGTGTTAGGTTAGTGGAGAAGTGGCGGAGAGAGTTCTGAGCATATTCTGCCCATGGCAGGAACACCGACCACTCCCCCGGCCGGTCCTGAGAGTAGGTCCTCAGGAACCTACCCACATCTTGATTCACCTTTTCCACCAGCCCATTACTCTCGGGGTTCCATGAACGCCTTCCAGACTCTAGACGTGAACTGGGGACCTCGGTCGGACACTATATCCTCTGGTACCCCGAAGTGCCGAAAGACGTGAGTAAACAGAGCCTCTGCAGTTTGTAGGGCTGTGGGGAGACCGGCAGAGGAAGGAGGCGGCAGGACTTTGAAAAGCGGTCCACAATGACCAGGAAAGTGGTGTTACCTTGGGAGGGGGGAAGATCAGTGAGAAAATCAATACTCAGGTGAGACCATGGTCGTTGTGGAACTGGTAAAGATTGTAGCTTACCCGCTGGGAGGTGCCTAGGTACCTTACTCTGGGTGCACACTGAGCATGAGGAAACATACACCCTCACATCCTTAGCCAAGGTAGGCCACCAGTACTTCTCGGTCAGGCAGCGCATGGTACGACCGATACCTGGATGACTAGAGGAGGGTGATGTGTGTGCCCAGTAGATCAGACGATCACGGATAAGTGCAGACACGTACTTCAGCCCAGATGGACACTGCGGTGGAGATGGATCTGTGGGTAATGCCTACGCTATATCTACGTCCATCGCCCATACTACCGGCGCCACAATGCATGAGGCCGGGAGTATGGGGGTGTTGTCTCTGGGCCTCTCCTCCGTGTCATACAGCCGAGGCAGTGCGTCTGCCTTCACGTTCTTCGTACCCGGAATGTATGAGAGTGTGAAATCAAACCGGGTGAAGAAGAGGGCCCACCTGGCCTGGCGAGGATTCAGCCTCCTCGCTGCCCGAATATACTACAGGTTACAGTGGTCTGTCCAGACGAGGAAAGGGTGTTTTGCACCTTTGAGCCAATGTCTCCAAACCGTCAAAGCTCGGACAACAGCCAGCAGCTCCCGATCACCAACGCTGTAGTTCTGCTCCGCCGAGCTGAGCTTCTTAGAAAAGAAGGCACAGCTTGGGTGGCGTGTCCGAGCGTTGGGATAAGACAACTCCTATCCCTACCTCGGATGCATCCACCTCCACTACAAATGGTAGTGATGGATCGGGGTGAGCCAGTACCAGGGCTGAGATGAACAAACCCTGCAATCTACTGAAGGCCAAATCAGCCTCAGCAGACCAGCGGAGCCGGGACGGCCCACCCTTCAACAAGGAGGTAATGGGAGCTGCGACCTTGCCAAAGCCCCGAATAAACCTTCGATAGTAGTTGGCAAAGCCAAGGAAGCGCTGCACCTCCTTTACCGTGGTTGGAGTCGGCCAATTACGCACGGCTTCAATGCGGTCTCCCTCCATCTCCACACCTGTGGTGGTAATGCGATATCCGAGGAAGGAGATTGACTGCTGGAAAAACTCACACTTCTCTGCCTTGGCATAAAGATCATTCTCCAGCAGTCGGACCAGTACCTTGCGAACCAGGGACACATGCTCGGCGCGCGTAGCGGAATACACCAGGATGTCATCGATGTAGACCACCACACCGCGACCAAGCATGTCCCGAAACACCTCGTTCACAAAGGACTGGAAAACGGATCGAGCATTCATCAAACCGTAGGGCATCACCAGGTATTCATAATGCCCCGAGGTTGTGCTGAATGCTGTTTTCCACTCATCCCCTTCCCGAATACGCACCAGGTTGTAGGCACTCCTGAGGTCGAATTTGGTGAAAAGCGGGCCCCATGCATTGACTCAATCACTGAATGAATGAGGGGAAGAGGATAACTAAATCGTACCGTCACATTATTCAGTGGTCGATAATCAATGCACAGGCGTAAACCGCCATCTTTCTTCTTCACAAAGAAGAAACTCGAGGAGGCAGGTGAAGTGGAGGGACGCATATACCCCTGGCGCAGGGACTCGGTGACGTATGTTTCCATAGCCTCCGTTTCAGCCTGTGACAAGGGATACACATGACTCCTGAGAGGTACAGCGTCTACCCGAAGGATTATCGCGCAATCCCCCTCCTGATGAGGTGGTAATTTAGTCGCTTGCGTCTTGGAAAACGCGAGCGCCAGATCATGGTATTCGGGGGGAATGCGCACGGTGGGGGTACCGTCTGGACTTTCCACCATGGTCGCACCAACGGAAACACCTAGACCCCTACCCGGACACTCACGCGACCTCCCTGTAAGAACCCTCTGCGGCCATGAGAAATTGGGGTTGTGAAGAGCTAACCACGGTATACCCAAGACTACAGGGTAAGCAGGAGACTCAATAATCATAAAGGTGATCTGCTCAACATGCGTCTCCTGCGTAATCATGGTGACTGGTACAGTAACTTCCTTAACCAACCCGGACCCTAATTGTCGACTATCAAGTGCTCTGCTGGGGAGTGGAATGGTTAGGGGAACCAATGAAATGCCTTGACGGCGTGCAAATGCCCTGTCCATAAAATTCCCTGCTGCGCCTGAATTGACACTGGGAACCTACCAAGTGATCGGGAAAGGAGATAGATAAAGTACAGTGCGCCGCAAAGGGCTCTGAACACATTTGGGTGTTCATTACCTGGGGTGACGCGTGAGTACCCTGCCTACCGCCTCCAGACTCAAAATAATGTTTACTGCGACGTGAGGTGGATTGTCCCTTCGTGCCACCAGAGTGGCACTGTCGCTGTCCTCCTGCTCTCTCTCGACCAGCGGCTCCCTCCAGCTCCATCTGCTCAGGGTCAGAGTCGTCCGAAGTGGGAACGGGCAGACCCCTACCAGGACGTCCTCTGGCTGCTAGCAGATTGTCCAGCCGGATGGCCATGTCCACCAGTTGGGAGAACGATAGCATGGCATCCCGGCAAGCTAGCACCCGTCGGACATCCTCCCTTAGGTGGCACCAGAAATGGTCGATTAGGGCCCACTCGTTCCACCCGGACCCCGCTGCCAGCGTCCGGAATTCCAGCGCGTAGTCCTGAGCGGTCCTCATCCCCTGCCTCAGGTGAACCAGTCGTTCGCCCGCCTCTCGACCCTCAGGCGGGTGATAAAAAACGGCCCTAACGAGGCGAGCAAACTCCCCGTAGTCCTCTAACACGGTACCTCCCTCATTCCACACCGCGTTGGCCCACTCTAGGGCTCTCCCACAAAAGCAGGAAACGAGGACGGATACCTTCTCCCGCTCCCGGGGCTCCGGCCTGATGCTGGAGAAATACAACTCCAGTTGGAGTAGGAATCCCTTACATCGCGCTGTCGTCCCATCAAACGCCGGTGTCCGGGATATCTGGATCCCTCCAGGGGCTGGGGTGTAGATGGCTGGATCCGGTTGACCAGCTGGTCTCGATAGATCGGATCCTCTCCTCTCCAGGCGTTCTACCACCTGAAGAACCCAATCCATCGCTTCCCCCAAGCTGGCCATCATCGAGGAATGCTCCTGGACCCTTGCCACAACTCCAGGCATGCGGTCTTCTCCTGCTGACTCCATATCAGAACAGGTGAGTGATTCTGTGACGAGGTGTGAATGAAGGAGTCAGGCGCAGGAGGTAAAATACCGAAGTCCAGAGTTTATACCATTTACATAAATCAAACGCCCCAAGCGTCAAACGAAACTATTACAATGGAAAACATCCACCTTGGCATAAACACAGTGAATAGTAGCTCAACCGAGCTACACGCTCTCACAACAAACAATCACTCACAAAGACAAGGGGAACATAGGGAACACTTATACACATACTAATTAGGGGAATGAGCACCAGGTGTGTGTGATTGACAAGACATGACAAGTGGAGTGATGAGAATGGGATCAGCAGTAGCTAGTACTCCGGTGACGACGAACGCCGAAGCCTGTCCGAACCAGGAGGGGGGGCAGCCTTGGCGGAAGTCGTGACACCACCATTTGCCTTGATGACAGCTTTGCACTGACATGGCATTATCTAGGCATTCTCTCAACCAGCTTCACCTGGAATGCTTTTCCAACAGTCTTTTAGGACTTCCCACATATGCAAAAATCTCAAATTTGGACTCCAGACCAAAGGACAAATTTCCACCAGTCTAATGTCCATTGCTCGTGTTTCTTGGCCCAAGCAAGTCTCTTCTTCTTATTGGTGTCCTTTAGTAGTGGTTTCTTTGCAACAATTCAACCATGAAGCCTGATTCCCACAGTCTCCTCTGAACAGTTGATGTTGAGATGTGTCTGTTACTTGAACTCTGTGAAGCATTTATTTGGGCAACAATTTCTGAGTCTGGTAACTCTAATGAACTTATCCTCTGCAGCAGAGGTAACTGGGTCTTCCATTCCTGTGGCAGTCCTCATGAGAGCCAGTTTCATCATAGCGCTTGATGGTTTTTGCGACTGCACTTGAAGAAACTTTCAAAGCTCTTGAAATGTTCCGTATTGACTGACCTTCATGTCTTAAAGAAATGATGGACTGTAATTTCTCTTTGCTTATTTGACCTGTTCTTGCCATTATATGGACTTGGTCTTTTACCAAATAGGGCTATCATCTGTATACCCCCCCTAACTTGTCACAACACAACTGATTGGCTCAAACGCATTAAGAAGGAAATAAATTCCACAAATTAACTTTTAAGAAGGCACACCTGTTAATTGAAATGCATTCCAGGTGACTACCTCATGAAGCTGGTTGAGAGAATGCCAAGAGTGTGCAAAGCTGCGTCAAGACAAAGGGTGGCTATTTGAACAATCTCTATCAAATGTTTTTTGATTTGTTTAACACCTTTTTGGTTACTACATGATTCCATATGTGTTATTTCATAGTTTTGATGTCTTCACTATTATTCTACAATGTAGAAAATAGTAAAAATAAACAAAAACCCTTGAATGAGTAGGTGTTCTAAAACTTTTGACCGGTAGTGTATATTAGCAACAAAACATTTTAAATATGTTTTTCATGCAAAGTTCATTTTAATCACCCATAGTATATTTAAAATGTTTATGTCATAGGAACAAGTGGATGCCACAGACTATGTCATTTCTGCTGAAGGGAAATATATCTGCTTTGAGAGCAAGTACTCCAAGGTAATATATTGAAAGGTTGTTTATAGTTTGATGATGGTGTGTCTTTTTCAATACAGGCCTAACACAACACTGATTTACTGTATAATGTGTTTACAGCAATGGAGACATTCACTCACAGCATCTTACTCCATCTATGAATATGAGAGTTCGTAAGTACATCTCTGTTTTCCCAGTGATAAAGCATCTCTATTTAAATGATGTTACTGGTAATGAATAGCCAGACTCAACATCAACTCTTTCACTGAAGACCAGGGCACAATTTCCCAAAAGCATCTTAAGACTAAATTCATCGTTAGAACTTCCGTAGGAGCATCAATAAATCTCTGAGCTGTTTTCCAAAACAATCGTTACTAAAGTTGTACTTGAAAACGCTTGTTATTTACCGAATGCCTCAGACCACTCATAGAACAGGCTAAGTGCGTTGTTAGATGCTTTTTTGCCCTTCTGCGTCACTTTAGATCTCCGTTAAACATTGAATGAAGAAGTTTATCTGTCTCATTGTGACCGCAGATGGGGGTGGTATTGCCCCTCCAGATATGGTACAGAAAATGGTCCTCGCTGAGAGATGACACGATCTTGTTTTCTGTGCGATCCACTGATCATGATCAAACAGGACCTTCTGAATGAATTGCAAGTGGCCCTGTTGTTAGGGGTACGACCCAGGGTTTTTCCTGGTCAGGTCACATGGTCAGGAAATGCTCAGGGCACTTCACAACGAAGTTGAATGCAAATACAAAGTTGACAAAGTCTTTGCAATTGTTACATTAAAGTGAAGGATAAAATATGATTAAAATGAAAGATGAATGCATTAAAATATATATAGGCTACAATGCTAAGCGTCGGCTGGAGTGGTGTAAAGCTCACCGCCATTGCACTCTGGAGCAGTGGAAACGCATTCTCTGGAGTGATGAATCATGCTTCACCATCTGGCAGTCCGACGGACAAATCTGGGTTTGGCAGATGCCACAAGAACGCTACCTGCCATAGTGCCAACTGGAAAGTTTGGTGGAGGAGGAATAATGGTCTGGGGCTGTTTTTCATGGTTCGAGCTAGGCCCCTTAGTTCCAGTGAAGGGAAATCTTAACGCTACAGCATACAATGACATTCTAGACAATTCTGTGCTTCCAACTTTGTGGCAACAGTTTGGGGAAGGCCCTTTCCTGTTTCAGCATGACAATGCCCCCGTGCACAAAGCGAGGTCCATACAGAAATGGTTTGTCAAGATTGGTGTGGAAGAATTTGACTGGCCTGCACAGAGCCCTGACCTCAATCCCATCAAACACCTTTGGGATGAATTGGAACGTCGACTGCGAGCCAGGCCTAATCGCCCAACATCCGTGCCCGACCTCAATAATGCTCTTGTGGCTGAATGGAAGCAAGTCCCCTGCAGCAATGTTCCAACATCTAGTGGAAAGCCTTCCCAGAATATAGCATCAAAGGGGGTACCAACTCCATATTAATGCCCATGATTTTGGAATGAGATGTTCGACGACCGGGTGTCCACATACTTTTGGTCATGTAGTGTATTTCATGATGTATAACAACAGCGCAATGATGTGCCCAATTTGTGATTTAGTGCATTATTGGGTAAGCATAATAAACCGCATCAATATTTCCAGCCATAGGTGGTAATATCGCTTTAGTAGCTGATCCGTCGTCAGTATTGTGGAATAATTATAATGTTATGGTAAGATTTAAATGGAGAAAACTGATCCGAAAGCTGCACTGCTTTTCTTTCAATCCTATCAGTATCGATGCATGGTTTAACAACACACTAAACCGGGCCCTGGGCTTTTCCAAAAGCATCTTGAGGCAAAGTTCATAGTTGGAACCTTCGTAGGAGCATCGTTAAATCTCAGAGTTGTTTCACAAAACCATAATTACTAAAGTATTACTTGAAAACGCTAATTATTTACCAACTGGCTTCAGACCACTCGTAGAACAGCTAAGTGCATGTTTAGATGAGTTTTTTTCCCTAAAGCGTCACTTTATGAACAGAAGTTCTCCGCTAAACATAGAATCAATGTCAAACCCTGATCTGTTTCACCTGTCTTGAGCTTGTCTCCACCCCTGACCAGGTGTCTCCCATTTGTCTCCATTATCTCCTGTGTTTTTATACCTGCGTTTTCTGTTTGTCTGTTGCCAGTTCGTCTTGTCCCGTCAAGTCCTGCCAGCGTGTTCTTACCGTTTTCGAGTTTCTATAGTCACTGTTTTCTAGTCCTCACAGTTTTGACCATGCTGCCTGCCCTGACCCTGAGCCTGCCTGCCGTTCTGTACCTTACTGACACTGCCCTGGATTACTGATCTCTGCCTGCCCTTGACCTGTCGTTTGCCTGCTCCCTGTTTTGTAATAAACATCTGTGATTCGAACTGTCTGCATCTGGGTCTTATCCTGAGTCCTGATAGTATGAACTGGCCATGATTGACCCAGCAGACTCGGACCGGCACTGCGACACCGTCTACTCCCACGGAGCCACCATTGGAAGACACGAGGAGTTACTTCACAACCTTATGGAAGGATTCCAGACTTTGACGGAACGCCACGACCGTGCATTCCATAGTGTGCTGGAGCAAGCCCACGGATTGTCTATTAGACAGCCAGCCACTACCGTAACCTCCCAGCCTCTCAGTAACCCCGCTGTCAGCAGCTCGTCCCCCCAGCCCACCCCGGCTTCCCGAGAACCCTGCTTACCTCCTCTGGAACGCTTCGCTGGAGATTCAGGGACCTGTCGGGCGTTTCTCTCCCAGTGCTCCCTCATCTTCGAGCTACAGCCCTCTTCTTTTCCCTCTGACCTCTTGAAGGTACCGTACATACAGTGGGGAAAAAAAGTATTTAGTCAGCCACCAATTGTGCAAGTTCTCCCACTTAAAAAGATGAGAGAGGCCTGTAATTTTCATCATAGGTACACGTCATCTATGACAGACAAAATGAGAAAAAGAAATCCAGAAAATCACATTGTAGGATTTTTAATGAATTTATTAGCAAATTATGGTGGAAAATAAGTATTTGGTCAATAACAAAAAGTTTCTCAATACTTTGTTATATACCCTTTGTTGGCAATGACACAGGTCAAACGTTTTCTCTAAGTCTTCACAAGGTTTTCATACACTGTTGCTGGTATTTTGGCCCATTCCTCCATGCAGATCTCCTCTAGAGCAGTGATGTTTTGGGGCTGTCACTGGGCAACACAGACTTTCAACTCCCTCCAAAGATTTTCTATGGGGTTGAGATCTGGAGACTGGCTAGGCCACTCCAGGACCTTGAAATGCTTCTTACGAAGCCACTCCTTCGTTGCCCGGGCGGTGTGTTTGGGATCATTGTCATGCTGAAAGACCCAACCACGTTTCATCTTCAATGCCCTTGCTGATGGAAGGAGGTTTTCACTCAAAATCTCACGATACATGGCCCCATTCATTCTTTCATTTACACGGATCAGTCGTCCTGGTCCCTTTGCAGAAAAACAGCCCCAAAGCATGATGTTTCCACCCCCATGCTTCACAGTAGGTATGGTGTTCTTTGGATGCAACTCAGCATTCTTTGTCCTCCAAACACGACGAGTTGAGTTTTTACCAAAAAGTTATATTTTGGTTTCATCTGACATTCTCCCAATCCTCTTCTGGATCATCCAAATGCACTCTAGCAAACTTCAGACGGGCCTGGACATGTACTGGCTTAAGCAGGGGGACACATCTGGCACTGCAGGATTTGACTCCCTGGCGGCGTAGTGTGTTACTGATGGTAGGCTTTGTTACTTTGGTCCCAGCTCTCTGCAGGTCATTCACTAGGTCCCCCCGTGTGGTTCTGGGATTTTTGCTCACCGTTCTTGTGATCATTTTGACCCCACGGGGTGAGATCTTGCGTGGAGCCCCAGATCGAGGGAGATTATCAGTGGTCTTGTATGTCTTCCATTTCCTAATAATTGCTCCCACAGTTGATTTCTTCAAACCAAGCTGCTTACCTATTGCAGATTCAGTCTTCCCAGCCTGGTGCAGGTCTGCAATTTTGTTTCTGGTGTCCTTTGACAGCTCTTTGGTCTTGGCCATAGTGGAGTTTGGAGTGTGACTGTTTGAGGTTGTGGACAGGTGTCTTTTATACTGATAACAAGTTCAAACAGGTGCCATTAATACAGGTAACGAGTGGAGGACAGAGGAGCCTCTTAAAGAAGAAGTTACAGGTCTGTGAGAGACAGAAATCTTGCTTGTTTGTAGGTGACCAAATACTTATTTTCCACCATAATTTGCAAATAAATTCATTAAAAATCTTACAATGTGATTTTCTGGATTTTTTTTCCTCAATTTGTCTGTCATAGTTGACGTGCACCTATGATGAAAATTACAGGCCTCTCTCATCTTTTTAAGTTGGAGAACTTGCACAATTGGTGGCTGACTAAATACTTTTTTTCCCCACTGTATAACACTGATGTCCGGGAGGGCTCTTGCCTGTGTTACGGCGGTGTGGGAGCAACAAGCCACGGTGTGTTTCTGTCTAGAGGAGTTCATGGCGGAGGTGAAGAAAGTGTTTGATTCTCTGTTGTCTGAGAGAGATGCTGCTCGGAAGCTATGCCAAGACTCCCGTAGTGTGGCAGACTATGCGGTCGATTTCCGCATGTTGGCCGCCGGGAGTGCCTGGAACCCGGAAGCCCTGTTCGACACATTTCTTCACGGGTTATCGGAGGAGGTAAAAGACGAGCTCGCAGCCCGGGAGCTGCCCATCGATCACGACTCTCTCATCACCTTGACCATCCGGATCGATGGGCGACTACAGGAATGTAGGAGGGAGAGGAGGTCTGTTCCCACTCACCCTCGCTTGTCCATGGATCTCACCTCACCTCGAGGAATCCCGGAAGTCCTCGGCATCTACATTGCCGAAAGAATCCGATGTTACCCGAGTTCCCCTGGGTATCACCGAGGTCTGCCGACTCGCCTCCTCTGGAGCCTATGCAACTTGGCAGAGCTAGATTGTCTCCTGCCGAATGGTTACACAGACTGAATACCAAGAGCTGTCTGTATTGTGGGACTACAGGTCATTACATTTCTACCTGTCCTGTAAAAATACCTTGCTCATCAGGAGGTATGAGTAGGCTGGTGGGCATTACAGAGAATGTCCAGGCTCCCCTTACTCATACCCCTCTCCATGCCATCCTGCTGTGGGGTGACCTGTCCAAATCGAGTGCGAGTGTCAGGCAGCCACAGCGAGTTGATCCAGTTTCTACTTATCGAATCCCCTCAGGTACCCGTTGTGTTGCGGTTTTCATGACTCCAGAGACACAATCCCCTTGTTGACTGGACTGTGGGTTCGATCAAGGGTTGGATCCCATTCTGCCACGCTCATTGCCTGAGGTCGGCGCATTCTACCCCAGGACGTCTTCCTGCGGGCTTGGGAAAAGCCCCGGACCTCTCTACCGTTCCCGCGGAATACCAGTCCCTCCGGGAGGTTTTCAGCAAGGCCCGTGCCATCTCGCTTCCTCCGCATCGGCCCTATGACTGCACAATCGACCTTCTCCCGGGCTCTACACCGCCTCGGGGGCGGCTTTATTTCCTGTCGGGTCCGGAGGATAGATGGGACCAGGTGCGGTGAGGAATGGGAAGAGGTTGAAGGAGGCCAGCCGTAGCTTTGTATGACAAAGTTTTTGGTGGCCCACCTTGGTTCCTGACGTCTCCGCATTCATCGCAGCCTGCACCGTGTGTGCCCAGAATAAGACTCCGCGGCAAGCTACGGCTGGCCTCCTTCAACCTCTTCCCATTCCTCACCGCACATGGTCCCATTTATCCCTGGACTTCGTCATGGGTCTCACTCCATCAGATGGCAACACCACTATCCTCGCGGTGGTGGATAGTTTTTCCAAAACCGCCCCATTTGATTCCCCTTCCCAAGTTACCCTCAGCCAAGGAAACGGCCCAGCTCATGGTGCAGCACATCTTCCGGATCCATTGACTTCCGGTGGACATGGTCTCCGACAGCAGTCCTCAGTTCTCGTCCCGGTTCTGGAAGGCATTCTGCACCCTCATTGGGGCATCGGCCAGCCTGTCCTCCAGTTTTCACCCCCAATCTAAAGGGCCAGTTGGAGCGAGCCAATCAGGACCTGGAGACGACTCTTCGTTGCCTCGTCTCCACCAACCCCACCACCTGGAGCCAGCAACTCGTGTGGGTGGAATACGCTCACAACACCCTTCACTGCTCGGCCACTGGTCTCTCGCCGTTCGAGTGTTCCATGGGTTATCAGCTTGAGCAAGAGGGAAGAGCGGATGTTTATCTGTTTATCTGAGAAAGCTGATCCGAGTGCAGCACTGACTTTCTTTCAATACTATCAGTATCAACATATACCTCAACAACGCATTTAGCGAATGTTCTATCTGCTTGGTGTTTTGGTAAACGCATGTTACATCAGATGTTTTATTCTGATTTATCAGGGGGTGATGCAGCACTCTCAGCACCCCTACTTTCCACGGCTATGGATCGTACCAGTTTAATCTTTATTTATGAGCCAACTTTTTAAGAGTGTTTCCCAAATAAGTGCGTCGTTAGACCGTAGGTCGATACTTATAGGATCGAATGAAAAGCAATGCTGCTCTCAGATCAGCCTTCTACGCTCAACCTTAAACCCTTTAGAGTCTAAGCCCTGTTTAAGCTGGGGGAGGGGCGAGGGTTCTAAGCTAACATATGGAATTGTTTTAAGATGGTCATACAAAGGATTATTTAGTATTTTGAATTTTAAGACCCCTTAAGGTATAAAAATATGTATATATATATCCCTAGCCGCGTCCTCAGAGCATGCGCAGACCAGCTGGCTGGTGTGTTTACGGACATATTCAATCTCTCCCTTTCCCAGTCTGCTGTTCCCACATTCTTCAAGATGGCCACCATTGTTCCTGTACCCAAGAAAGCAAAGGTAACTGAACTAAATGACTATCGCCCTGTAGCACTCACCTCTGTCATCATGAAGTGCTTTGAGAGACTAGTCAAGGATCATATCACCTCTACCTTACCTGTCACCCTAGACTCACTCCAATTTGCATACCGCCCCAATAGATCCACAGACGATGCAATCGCCATCACACTGCACACTGCCCTATCCCATCTGGACAAGAGGAATACCTATGTAAGAATGCTGTTCATTGACTATAGCTCAGCATTCAACACCATAGTACCCTCCAAGCTCATCATTAAGCTTGAGGCCCTGGGTCTGAAACCCGCCCTGTGCAACTGGGTCCTGGACTTCCTGACGGACCGCCCCCATGTGGTGAAGGTAGGAAACAACATCTCCACTTCGCTGATCCTCAACACTGGGGCCCCACAAGGGTGCGTGCTCACACCCCTCCTGTACTCCCTGTTCACCCATGACTGCGTGGCCAAGCACTCCTCCAACTCAATCATCAAGTTTGCAGACGACACAACAGTTGTAGGCTTGATTACCAACAATGACGAGACCGCCTACAGGGAGGAGGTGAGGGCTCTGGGAGTGTGGTGCCAGGAAAATAACCTCTCACTCAACATTAGCAAAACAAAGGAGATGATCGTGGACTTCAGGAAACAGCAGAGGATGCACCCCCCTATCCTCATCGGCGGGACCGCAGTGGAGAAGGTGGAAAGCTTCAAGTTCCTTGGCGTACACATCACCGACAAACTGAAATGGTCCACCCACGCAGACAGTGTGATGAAGAAGGCGCAACAGAGCCTCTTCAACCTCAGGAGGCTGAAGAAATTTGGCTTAGCACCTAAAACCCTCACAAACTTTTACAGATGCACAATTGAGAGCATCCTGTCGGGCTGTATCACCGCCTGGTATGGCAACTGCACCGCCCACAACCGCAGGGCTCTCCAGAGGGTGGTGCGGTCTGCCGAACGCATTACCGGGGGCAAACTACCCGCCCTCCAAGACATATACAGCACCCGATGACACAGGAAGGCCAAAAAGATCATCAAGGACATCAACCACCCGAGCCACTGCCTGTTCACCCCGCTATCATCCAGAAGGCGAGGTCAGTACATGTGCATCAAAGCTGGGACCGAGAGAATGAAAAACAGCTTCTATCTCAAGCCATCAGACTGTTAAATAGCCATCACTAGCACATTAGTTTTTGTTTTGTTTTTTTGGTCATTTAGCAGACGCTCTTATCCAGAGCGACTTACAGGAGCAATTAGGGTTAAGTGTCTTGCTCAAGGGCACATCGACAGATTTTTCACCTAGTCAGCTCGGGGATTAGAACCAGCGACCTTTCGGTTACTGGCACTATGCTCTTAACCACTAAGCCACCTGCCGCCCATTAGAGGCTGCTGCTGCTTATTGAAATCACTGGCCACTTTAAAAATGGAACACTAGTCACTTTAATAATGTTTACATATCTTGCACTACTCATCTCATATGTATATACTGCATTCTATTCTATAATATTCTACTGTATCTTAGTCCATGCCGCTCTGTCATTGCTTGTCCATATATGTACAGTATATATTCTTAAATCCCATTCCTTACTAGTTTTGTGTGTATTGGGTATATGTTGTGAAATTGTCAGATATTACTTGTTAGATATTACTGCAGTTGGAGCTAGAAGCACAAGCATTTCGCTATAAAAAAATAACATCTGCTAAACACGTGTATGTGACAAATAAAATGTGATTTGATTTGATTTTTATTTTATTTGTTTATTATGTTAATTCGATTTCCATGGGGGAGCGGAAATTGTAGGCCACAGTTGTTTCAAGGTGGCTGGATGTCCTTTGAGTGGTGGACCATTGTTGATACACACAAGAAACTGTTGATTGTGAAAAACCCATCAGTGCTGCAGTTCTTGACACATTCAAACCGGTGCGCCTGGCACCTACTACCATACACCGTCCAAAGGCATTTAAATATTTTGTCTTGCCCATTCACCCTCTGAATGGCACATATACACAATCCATTTCTCAACTGTCTCAAGGCTTAAAAATCCTTCTTTAACTTGTCTCCTCCCCTTCATCTACACTGATTGAAGGGGATGTGGTCCAGTGTGGCTCAGTTGGTAGAGCATGGTACTTGAAACGGCAGTGTTGTGGGTTCGATTCCCACAGGGGACCAGTATGAAAATGTATGCATTCACTACTGTAAGTTGCTCTGGATAAGAGCATCTGCTAAATGACTAAAATGTAACAAGTGACATCAATAAGGGATCATAGATTGCACCTGGTCAGTCTATGTCATGGAAAGAGCAGGTGTTCCCAGTGTTTTGTACTCCTATTGATCTTTTAATGCAGTCATCTCAGTTTTTATTTGAAGCATTGTTTTATCTTTCACTTGTTTGTAACAATTGCAAATACTTTGTATTTGTAGTCAACTTCGTTCTGATCCTGCAGTCAAAGTCAAACAGATACCTAGCCTAAACATCTTGATTCTATGTTTAGCGGATATCTTCTGTGAATACAGTGGGTAGAAAAGGCCAAAAAGCATCTAACAATGCTATTGGCTGCTCTATGAGTGGTCTGGATCACTCCTAGATGTGGAAAGGTTTTTAAGAGCAACGTTACTAATGAAGGCTCTTGGAAACAAGGCCCTGATGTTTCCATCTTTTTTTCCCCAGAACATTTATCAATCCTATGAACATTCCACAAGTTGTGCAATACTTTTCCTGGGCGCCAACAGGAAACAAACTGGTGAGTAATTAAAAAACAGTCTGATTCACTATCTAGTAATGTGTCCCAAATGGTACCCTATTCCCTATTTAGTGCACTCATTTTAACCAGGGCCCATAGGGAATGTATGTAGGGAATAGGGTGCCATTTGGGACTGAGTCAAGGTGTACAAAGTCATGTGTGTCACGGTTTCGGCCGAGGCTGCTCCTCCTCCTTGTTCGGGCAGGCTTCGGCGGTCGTCGTCCCCGGAGTACTAGCTGCCACCGTTCGATGTTTCATGTTTGTTTGGTTTTGTCTGTTTGTACACCTGTCCCTTGTTAGTGTTTGATTTTGTTTCCTATTTAGTTATCGTGTGTTGGGGGCAGGTGTTATGTGTGATTGTTATGTCAGCTGTTGCTGTTGATGGTTTTTCTCTCTCGTGTTGTTTGTGTCGAGAGTCCGCACTGCGTGCGCCTTTTCTTGTTTTACGCACTGTTGTGTGTGTGCGTAATTTGTTCATGCCTCCCGGTTGGGTTGGCTCTTCACCTGTTTGGAGTTACTATTTTGGATTACTAAAGTCTGTTGACGAACACCCTTCTTCCTGCGCTTGATTCCCTGCACCACATCCACACTCAGCGTTCTGACAGAATCACACATCACACCATGGAATCAGCAGGAGCAACCGCGCCAACAGAGATCATGGAGGACCGTCTTCGTGGGCAGGAGGACAGGATCAACCAGATCGGTCACGCCCTGGATCGGGTGATGAACACTCTCCACCGATGGGAAAGCAGCGGGGTACCCACGCCCCCACCTACCGGACCATCCCCATCGGTCAGTCCTCCTGTCCACCTTCCGGAAACCAGTGGGATTCGGCTCTCGCTCCCGAGGGCGTACGACGGCTCCGCTGCCGGGTGTCAAGGGTTCCTGCTGCAAGTGGAGCTCTACCTCGCCACCGTACACCCGGCGCCCTTGGGACACGAGAGCGTCTCCGCCCTCATCTCCTGTCTCACCGGCAAGGCGTTGGAGTGGGCCAACGCCGAATGGAGGAGAATGGACGCCGCTACCATTACCTATGCGGAGTTCTCCCGCCGCTTCCGTGCCGTGTTTGACCATCCACCAGAAGGGAAGGCGGCGGGGGAGCGTCTGTTCTACCTCCGACAGGGGATGAGGAGCGCCCAGGATTTTGCTCTGGAGTTCCGGACTCTAGCGGCAGATGCAGGGTGGAATGAGCGGGCCCTCATAGACCACTTCCGCTGCAGCCTCCGGGAGGACGTCCAGAGAGAGTTGGCGTGCAGGGATACCACGTTGTCGTTTGACCAACTGGTCGGCATGGCCATTCGGCTGGACACCCTGCTCGCCACCCGTGGACGTCCCGGGTGGGGGTCGCCCATTTCACCCTCCAGCACCTCCGAGCCGAGCCCTATGGAGCTCGGAGGTGCTGGCGCTAGAGAACGGAGGAGTAGGAACCTGAGGGGGGCCGTTCCCTGCACTAACTGTGGCCGTGGAGGGCACACCGCGGCTAGGTGTTGGGGAAGGTCCCCCGGTGGAGGTGAAGGCAGGCCACGCATTGGGGAGTCCCCCCAGGTGAGTAGGCGCCCTACTTACCCAGAGCTTTCTGTCGTTCACATAACCTTGCCTGTTTGTTTTCCACAGGTTGCACCTCGTTCCCAGCATAAGGCGCTAGTAGATTCAGGCGCAGCTGGGAATTTTGTAGATCGCCAGTTCTGTGTAGAGTTAGGGATTCCTCTCCTTCCCGTTGATAAGCCTTTCCCTGTACATGCCCTAGATAGCCGTCCGTTAGGATCTGGTTTGATTAGGGAGGTCACAGCGCCCCTTAAGATGGTGGCGCAGGGGGGTCATGAGGAGACGATTCAGCTCTATCTGATTGACTCTCCTGCGTATCCGGTGGTGCTGGGGCTTCCCTGGTTGATTACCCATGACCCTACTATTTCGTGGCGAGAGAAAGCTCTTAAAGGGTGGTCTGCTCAGTGTGAGGGGCAGTGTCTGGGTGTTTCCATAGGGGCGACCTCGGTGGAAAGTCCGAATCTAATGCCAGCACTGCATATTCCCCCCGAGTATGAGGATTTGAAACTGGTGTTTAGTAAGACTAGGGCGGCGCAGCTGCCGCCTCATAGACAGGGGGATTGTGCGATAGATCTCCAGTCAGGAGCAGCCCTCCCGCGGAGCCATGTGTATCCCTTGTCTCAAGAGGAGAGGAAGGCAATGGAAACTTACATCGCCGAGTCTCTGAGACAGGGATACATACGGGCCTCCACTTCACCCGCTTCCTCAAGCTTCTTTTTTGTGAAGAAAAAAAATGGAGGTCTGCGCCCGTGTATTGATTACCGCGGTCTCAATCAGATTACGGTGAAGTACAGCTATCCACTCCCTCTGATTGCGACTATGACGGAGTCATTACACGGTGCTCAGTTCTTCACAAAATTGGATCTCAGGAGCGCATATAACTTGGTGCGCATTAGAGAGGGCGATGAATGGAAGACAGCGTTTAGCACGACCTCCGGACATTACGAGTATCTCGTCATGCCATATGGGTTAATGAATGCTCCCTCAGTCTTCCAATCCTTCGTCGATGAGATTTTCCGGGACATGCAGGGACAGGGAGTAGTCGTGTACATAGACGATATTCTGGTGTACAGTTCTACCCGAGCAGAGCATGTAGCCCTGGTGCGCCGAGTGTTGAGGAGGCTGTTGGAGCATGACCTATATGTCAAGGCAGAGAAATGTCTGTTCTTTCAGAAGTCGGTCTCCTTTTTGGGTTATCAGTTGTCTGCGTCAGGGGTGAAGATGGAGGTTGACCGGGTGTTAGCTGTGCGTAATTGGCAAACCCCAACCACTGTGAAAGAGGTGCAACAGTTCTTGGGTTTTGCGAATTATTACTGGAGGTTTATCCGGGGTTTTGGACAGGTGGCAGCTCCCATAACGTCTCTGTTGAAGGGGGGTCCGGTGCGCTTGCGGTGGTCAGCTGAGGCGGACAGGGCTTTTGGGAAACTGAAGGACCTGTTTACCTCAGCGCCGGTGTTGGCGCATCCGGATCCCGCTTTACCTTTCCAGGTAGAGGTAGACGCGTCCGAGGCCGGTATTGGGGCCGTTCTCTCACAACGGTCTGGCACACCACCTAAACTCCGCCCCTGTGCTTTTTATTCTAAGAAGCTTAGTCCGGCGGAGCGGAATTATGACGTAGGGGACAGGGAGCTGTTAGCCGTGGTACAGGCCCTAAAGGTGTGGAGGCATTGGCTTGAGGGGGCTCAACACCCTTTCCTCATTCTAACTGACCACCGTAACCTGGAATACATCCAGGCAGCTAGGAGACTGAATCCTCGCCAGGCCTGCTGGACTATGTTTCTAGCCCGGTTTGTGTTTAAAATCACTTACATCCCTGGGTCCCAGAACGGGAAGGCAGATGCCCTGTCTCGGCGGTATGACACGGAGGAGAGGTCCGTTGAGCCCACTCCCATACTACCAAAGTCTTGTCTGGTTGCACCGGTGGTATGGGAGGTCGATGCCGAGATCGAGCGGGCGTTACGCACCGACCCAAGTCCTCCACAGTGTCCAGTGGGTCGGACGTACGTTCCGCTCGAGGTACGCGATCGCCTCATTTATTGGGCTCATACGTCCCCCTCCTCTGGACATCCAGGTATCGGCCGGACAGTTCACTGCCTTAGCACTAAGTACTGGTGGCCAACGTTAGCCAGGGATGTGAGGATTTATGTCTCCTCCTGTTCGGTGTGTGCCCAGTGTAAGGCGCCCAGACATTTGCCCAGGGGTAAGCTACAACCCCTGCCCGTTCCACAACGACCCTGGTCCCACCTCTCGGTGGATTTTGTTACAGACCTTCCCCCCTCACAGGGGAATACTACCATCCTGGTCGTTGTGGATCGGTTCTCGAAGGCCTGTCGTCTCCTTCCCATGCCGGGTCTACCTACTGCCCTACAGACCGCTGAGGCTCTGTTTACCCATGTCTTCCGGCATTACGGGGTACCCGAGGATATAGTGTCTGATCGAGGCCCCCAGTTCACCTCCAGAGTGTGGAGAGCGTTTATGGAACGGTTGGGGGTTTCGGTGAGCCTTACCTCGGGTTACCACCCGGAGAGTAATGGGCAGGTTGAACGTGTTAACCAGGATGTGGGTAGGTTTCTGAGGTCTTATTGCCAGGGCCGGCCGGAGGAGTGGGCGAGATACGTTCCTTGGGCCGAGATGGCACAGAACTCTCTCCGCCACTCCTCCACCCAACTAACCCCTTTCCAGTGTGTGTTAGGGTACCAGCCGGTTCTGGCACCTTGGCACGAGAGCCAGATCGAGGCCCCTGCGGTGGATGAGTGGGTGCGGCGCTCGGAGGAGACATGGAACGCTGCCCACGTTCATCTGCAGCGGGCCATCCGTCGGCATAAGACGAGCGCCGATCTCCACCGCAGTGAGGGGCCTGTGTACGCACCTGGAGATCGAGTCTGGCTCTCGACCAGAAACCTGCCCCTCCGCCTGCCCTGCCGGAAGCTGGGTCGGCGGTTTGTGGGGCCATTCAAAGTCCTGAGGAGGTTGAACGAGGTGTGTTACAGGTTAGAACTGCCTATTGATTACAGGAATATTAACCCCTCGTTCCATGTGTCTCTCCTCAGGCCGGTGGTAGCTGGTCCACTCCAGGACTATGAGATAGAAGAGACTCCTCCGCCCCCGTTGGACATCGAGGGGGCTCCGGCGTACACTGTGAGGTCCATCCTTGATTCGAGACGCCGGATGGGGGGTCTTCAATATCTCGTGGAGTGGGAGGGGTACGGCCCGGAGGAGCGGTGCTGGGTGCCGAGGAGGGACATATTAGACCAGTCCCTGCTGACCGAGTTCCATCGGGGTCATCCTACGCGCCCTGCTCCGCGTCGTCCTGGTCGTCCCCGAGGCCGGGATCGGCGCACGGCTGGAGCCGCGCGTCAAGGGGGGGGTACTGTCACGGTTTCGGCCGAGGCTGCTCCTCCTCCTTGTTCGGGCAGGCTTCGGCGGTCGTCGTCCCCGGAGTACTAGCTGCCACCGTTCGATGTTTCATGTTTGTTTGGTTTTGTCTGTTTGTACACCTGTCCCTTGTTAGTGTTTGATTTTGTTTCCTATTTAGTTATCGTGTGTTGGGGGCAGGTGTTATGTGTGATTGTTATGTCAGCTGTTGCTGTTGATGGTTTTTCTCTCTCGTGTTGTTTGTGTCGAGAGTCCGCACTGCGTGCGCCTTTTCTTGTTTTACGCACTGTTGTGTGTGTGCGTAATTTGTTCATGCCTCCCGGTTGGGTTGGCTCTTCACCTGTTTGGAGTTACTATTTTGGATTACTAAAGTCTGTTGACGAACACCCTTGTTCCTGCGCTTGATTCCCTGCACCACATCCACACTCAGCGTTCTGACAATGTGTATACACTATAAAATACAAAGTGAAGTCTATCCATGGACAATATCAAACAACAACAGAACAATTTGAGAAATCAGAATATAACATATGTTCTATTTGAAATTATTTCGTTTTTTGATTTTTATTCCCATTAGCTACAGCCAAAGCTGCAGCTACTCTTCCTGGGTGTCACGCCCTGGCTCTGGGGACGCTTGTATGTTGAGCCAGGGTGTGAGTGTTCTTTGTGTTGTTCTAGTTTTGTGTTTCTAGGGTGTTCTAGTTATTGTGTTTCTATGTTGGCCAGAGTGGTTCTCAATCAGAGGCAACGAGTGTCAGCTGTTGCTGGTTGTCTCTGATTGGGAACCATATTTAAACAGTCTGTTTTTCCACAGTATTTGTGGGATCTTGTTCCTGTATGGGTTTGTACCGTTGGATGTCATGTTATCGTTTGTTGTTTTTGTTCGTGTTATCATTCAAATTAATAAAATATGTTCACCTTCCACGCTGCGCCTTGGTCCTCTGTACCTGACGATCGTGACAGAAGATCCCACCAAAACTGGACCAAGCAGCGTGTCCAGGAGCCATCGCCAGGGGAATCTCTAGCGGATCTCCGTTGCAACCTCGACTGGGTCAAGCCAAGTTAAGAGCAGAGAGGTTGGACTTTGGAGCAGTGGAGTAAGAGTCTCGACTGGGCCAAGTCAAGTGAAGAGCAGAGAGGTTGGACTTTGAAGCAGTGGAGTGAGTGTCTGGCTAGAGACATGGAGGCCTGGTCCAAGAGGAGAGCCGCCCAGAAATGTTTTAGGGGGGGGCTCACGCCGTGGACGACGGGGCAGCAGGAGGCCGCGATAGAGCGGTCCAGTGGGTTGGCAGAGGAGGCCGCCAGGTTACGGGGGTTGCTGGTCACAAAGGGGAAGGAAAGTGTAGAGGCACGGCGAGAGGTACTGGGGTGTGTTACCAGTCCGGTCCGGCCCGTTCCTGATCCCCGCGTGGGGCCAGTGGTGTGTGTCCCCAGTACGGTCCGGCCTGTTCCTGTCCCTCGCACCGAGCCTGTGGTGCGCGTCGCCAACCCAGTCCGGCCTGTTCCTGCTCCCCGCACCAAGCCTATGGTGTGCGTCGCCAGCCCGGCCCGGCCTGTTCCTGCTCCCCGCACCAAGCCAATGGTGCGCGTCGCCAGCCCAGCCCGGCCTGTTCCTGCTCCCCGCACCAAGCCTATGGTGCGCGTCGCCAGCCCGGCCCGGCCTGTTCCTGCTCCCCGCACCAAGCCAATGGTGCGCGTCGCAGCCCGGCCCGGCCTGTTCCTGCTCCCCGCACCAAGCCTATGGTGCGCGTCGCCAGCCCGGCCCGGCCTGTTCCTGCTCCCCGCACCAAGCCAATGGTGCGCGTCGCCAGCCCGGCCCGGCCTGTTCCTGCTCCCCGCACCAAGCCAATGGTGTGCGTCGCCAGCCTGGCCCGGTCCGTTCCTGCTCCCCGCACCAGGCCAATGGTGCGCGTCACCAGCCCGGCCCGGCCTGTTCCTGCTCCCCGCACCAAGCCAATGGTGCGCGTCGCCAGCCCGGCTCGGCCTGTTCCTGCTCCCCACACCAAGCCAGTGGTGTGCGTCGTCAGTCCGGCACAGCTTGTGCCTGTTCCACCGGTGCCTGGTCCGGCACCGGTCAGCTGCTCCACGCTGGAGCTAGTGCAATCCGCTCCACCAGTGTTGAGTCCAGCTCCGGCCAGCAGGGCCAGACCGGACCAGGGGTACTGTGGGGGGTTAGAGAGGGAGTGGGGATCATGCCCGGAGTCGGATCCGCCGCCAAGGCGGAGTGCCCACCCGGTCCCTCCCCTGTGGTGTTCTGTTGGCGCGGTCGGAGTCTGCGCCTTTGGGGGAGGGTACTGTCACGCCCTGGCTCTGGGGACGCTTGTATGTTGAGCCAGGGTGTGAGTGTTCTTTGTGGTGTTCTAGTTTTGTGTTTCTAGGGTGTTCTAGTTATTGTGTTTCTATGTTGGCCAGAGTGGTTCTCAATCAGAGGCAACGAGTGTCAGCTGTTGCTGGTTGTCTCTGATTGGGAACCATATTTAAACAGTCTGTTTTTCCACAGTATTTGTGGGATCTTGTTCCTGTATAGGTTTGTGTTTTGCACCTTTGGACGTCACGTTATCGTTTGTTGTTTTTGTTCGTGTTATCATTCAAATTAATAAAATATGTTCACCTTCCACGCTGCGCCTTGGTCCTCTGTACCCGACGATCGTGACACTGGGTCCACACAAAACATAAAACATGACATAATACATAACATTAATAGTCAATTACAGCTGAAGGACAGAACTACATAACATGACATAATACATAACATTAATAGACAGGTACAGAACTACATACATTTAAAATAAGAATACACACTTTCATATTCTTATGCCTTAGCAATCCATGCAACATGTATACATAATAACAGCTACACTGCAGTCATCCATTTTGTTACAGTTGCTTACTGTTACAATTGCAGGTCCTGATCCTAATCTCTCAGAACCAGTTGTTCTGTAAACACTAGCGAGAATCGCATAACATTAGGAACCACCTGTGTCCTTGGTTCTCCCATTTGACGTTAAGACTATTCATAATAATAATGTGATTCATAGATGTTACGGATTGCAAGTGCAATGAAAACAACAATGGAAATGCAACAATTCCTCCAGCTAAGGCTTCAACCACAGTTTTCACCCTAGCAACCGTGCTATTCAGCTCATAAATGAGCTACATATGAAATTTCCTCCCCGCTAAGGCGTCAATTTAATATTTCACTTCAGCAACCATGTTGGAGTTTCCTCCAGCGAACGTTTCAGTTAAACCCTTCACTTTAACTACATATTTGGACTTTTTAGAGATCCATCACTCCACTCAGTTCAATAAATTGAACAGAGTCATCATTAGATTGGGGCTTCTCCAAAGTCTATCACCCCCTGCTCATAGCAATGAGCTACAGATGGAGTTTCCTCCCCGCTAAGGCTTCAATTTAATCTTTCACTTCAGCAACCATGTTGGAGTTTCCTCCAGCTAAAGTTTCAATGTAATCCTTCACTTTAACTACCAATGTGGACTTTTTAGAGATCCATTACTCCACTCTGTTCAATAAATTGAACAAAATCATAATTATCATCAGATGGGCTTCACTTACGTCCTTCGCTCTGTCAAGTGCATAGAAACTTAGAACTTAACCCAACATTTAGTCTACCGCCCATAAAGGGTTAACTGAGGTATAGTGTAATGTGTTACAGTCTACCACCCGTAAAGGGTTAGCTAAGATATAGTGGGTGGTCTTTGGACTTATTCATAAAATGAATAAATTTCCCTTGATATGGAGTTTCCTCTGCTTCTCTTATTGAGTTTCCTCTGCTTCTCTTATGGAGTTTCCTCTACTTCTCTTATGGAGTTTCCTCCACTTCTCTCATGGAGTTTCCTCCGGTTCTCTTATGGAGTTTCCTCCGGTTCTCTTATGGAGTTTCCTCCGGTTCTCTTATGGATATTCCTCCAGTTCTCTTATGGCGTTTCCTCCGGTTCTCAGAAACGTGCATTTCCATTTTCATTCCCCGCACCACACACACATAAGAATACACTTTCATACACTTCGATAAAACTTTGCTCTACTGACTAACATCAGTAAGCTGACCAGACTATGACATCATATGGAGCAGTAGGCCCTTACTCTACTGAGGCTTTGCTTACAATTGCTTTCTCTGAGCAGGCCCTGATATCCTGATGCCAAAGGCGCATCTTATCTTTAACCCAAACACCAGATGTGCTCTCTCTCTCCCATGTCAAGTATGGGCAATGGTCCTGAGAGATAAACATGCAAAAAATGTTGGGAATAGCTGCTGCACCAACCCAAATAATCTGGAGTAGGATTCCAGGGCATTAAAACCACTGTGGAGGAAATCCCAGTAGGGGATCTCTAGTATAAACTAAAGAGAATGGAATGCTGACATTAACTTGACAGCTGTTCTCTCTGTCAGGCTTACGTCTGGAATGCCAACATTTATTTGAAACCCAACAGCACTGCTAAAGCAATGCAAGTGATCCATAATGGAGAGGATCATCAGATTGTTAACGGTGCCCCTGACTGGGCATATGAGGGTGAGTACTGAGTAACATTGACCCATTTTAGAGGGAAGGGACGAGGTGGGTTTCATCACACACAAGGCTTTTGAGTAACTTGATTTCTTCCACTTTTTTCAGAGGAGGTTTTCTCATCGAATGAGGCAATATGGTGGTCACCAACTGGAAAGTATCTGGCTGGGTTTAATGACACAGAGGTCCACACGATCGAGAACTCTTTGTATGGATATGAACAATACCCCAGAACAGTGGTTGTCCCATACCCTAAGGTGGGATGTTGTAATATGTGCCCTTTTTAAAGCATGGTATGAATGAGAGATATACCACAGATAGCAGGTAATAGGTCAAATATATACCATGATCACACATTATGTGTGTGTTGTACATTGTACACAGTAAATACAGTATGTGAATTATATGTTTTGTACCCTGAAAGAATGCTCATCATTTTTGTTATTCATGTTATCTCCTATCTTCTGGCTCAACAAATTCTAAGGCAAAGCTGTTTGTGGTGGACACAGGTGGTGGTGCCAGATTCCATTGGTGCAGGGTACAGTATCATGTCATACTTTCATATACATTGATTTCGGTTGAAATAGTAAAGTATCATCATAGCTATTCACATGTAAAAAGTGTGATATAAACCGGTCGCTTTGTGTTGTTTTTCTCCCAGTGATCACTATTTGAGATCAGTCACATGGATGACGGATGAGATGTTCAGTGGACCAAGAGGAAGCAGAACCATGTCCTTTTACAGATGTATGACTTTGACGGAAACAACTGGAATGAGAACCAGGTAGTTGTCACCTCACCCCAGACTCTGTGGGTGGGCTCCTTGGTAAACAACAGCACTCAGAGAACAGAGAACCATGTGTTTTCCAACATTAACACCAGGAATGTTGCTGTGTGAATCATTCTGAAACTGTATAGGCTAATAGGATATTTTGTCTTGATAAATGTATTAAAATAAACTTCTTTTTTTCTTTTAGCAATATGAACAAATAAGAAAGACTAGGGCTGGTATTCATTCAAATGTGCAGATTTGAATGATTGATTCCAGTCTACTAAATGTTAGCAATATCAGAATTCAATACCTATGGAAGTATATCATTCCAAAGGGCAAGGCAACACCCATTACCTCAGGCAAATGGGAGGTCATCTACATTTCTAAACTCACCAAAGGCGCTATGTAAGTGAAAATCCATTTCACTTAATTAGATAACAAAATAGAGTAAACCGACTATTTATCTATCACTATGACCACATTGTCTTTAATGTGTTTCTCATAACCCCCCATGGATATTTCAATTCAAGTGGTTTCTCTAAATTCATAATCCTGAATACCAAATAAATCATGAAGGGATGTTAAATCGTTCATCATTCAGACAGAGATGTTAACTCGTATGAACCTGTGTTTGTTTTTCTGTTTGTCAGTGTTATGATCGGAAGCAGCCACTCTGCTCCCCAGTGCCTCACCTGTGGCCTGTATAAGGACAGGTGTCAGTACAACTCAGCCTACTTCAGCTACGATGCCTCTTACTACCGCATGGACTGCTATGGTCAGTTACCCCATTCCCCATTCACACCCTGAGCACTAACCCATCCATGATCAACGCACAAAAATAACTGTTGTTCGCAATATCAATGAGTGATACAAAGTGTCCCAAATAACATCCTATTCCCTATGTAGTGCACTACTTTTGACCAGGGCCCATAGGGAATAAGGTGCAATTTGGGACATAGCCACAGTCTCAGTTCTGACCTCTGACCTCCAGGTCAGTTAGTACCTGAGGTTATGTGGTGAACAATTAGCCTACGTTATGTTATACCATATTGTGTGTGCTGATTGTTTCTTAACAGGACCTGGAACACCTTTGTTCACACTCAGTGGTGATAGAGGCTCAGGTGAAGGAATGCAAAAAGTACCACTACTATGAAGATACTCTTTGTAACTGACCAATACTCAGGTTCATGAATCTTTACCATAAACGGGTCAACCTCTGATTTTAATTGATAAAGAAGTTTTGTTTTAGAGCTCCTGGTTCTTCATGACATCAAAAATCTTGAAGACATGCTACAAGAATTCCAAATGCCAACCATGCAGCGTGGGACCCTGAGGGTAGCAGAATTTGGTGAGTCTGAAGTTTTACAGACTGGCAGATCAAATCATACCATGCAAAATCAAATGTATATCTCATGTTTCACTACCTGTTGCCAACAGATCTTTGGTATCAAACGATGTTACCCCCTAATTTCCCAAAAAACGAAAAGTACCTTCTTCTAATTGATGTGTAAGTATACAGGCCTAAGCATCTTAAAAGAGGATTTGCAGAGAATTGATTACCCCATCCATTTCACTTCACTTTACTGCCTCCAGATCCAGTACATTATATTACAATATAGCTGTAATTGGTCAAGTTGTGTGAAGTTATATACTGATTTCCCTTGCAGATATGGAGGCCCCTGTAGTCAGAAGACAGATTATCGCTACAGACTGAACTGGGGTTCGTACCTCTCCAGTACGAAGGGGATCATAGTGGCCAGTTTCGATGGACGGGGAAGCGGTTACCAGTGTGAGAAAATAATGCACTCCATCTACCAACGTCTTGGAACATTTAAGGTGGAAGATTAAATAACGTCCGTGGGGTAAAATGCCATTGAACTACAGAGTCCTCAGTGTGTCAAGTATAACATCTGTTTAACAATATGTACAAAAAAAAATACAAGGCAATGTATTCATATCTGATAATTAATGCAAATTGGGAGTATCCCAAAGTGGGCTATCTGTTGCTCTTGAAAAAGGTCTCATCAATGTAATCTGCTCTCATCAGTTTTTGATTCTGATGAGATCAACACTTGAATGCCATAATACCGTAGCTAGAGCAGATCAAATAAAGATGTTTAGTTTTTTTGTTACTAGAAAATTCATTGACATGGGCTTTATAGACAAAGAATGAATAGTCATATGGGGTTTCGTCAATTGGATATTCTCTTAGATTTTGTCTATATTTCTTATAAATGTGTTGTCGTAAATAATTGGTAAATTAAACTCTAACTGATGTGGTTTGAAATCATCTGTTTTTCAGTCATATGGTGGCTTTGTCACGTTGATGGCTTTGGTTGCTGGAAGTGGAGTTTTCAAGTGTGGAATAGCAGTTGCCCCAGTAGCTAAATGGGAATATTATTACATTTACATTTACGTCATTTAGCAGACGCTCTTATCCAGAGCGACTTACAAATATGTGCATTCACCTTATAGCCAGTGGGATAACCACTTTACAAATATTTTTTTATTTTTTATTTTAGGGGGGGGGGGGGGGGGGTGGGTTGGGGTAAGGGGGGGGTAGAAGGATTACTTTATCCTATCCCAGGTATTCCTTAAAGAGGTGGGGTTTCAAATGTCTCCGGAAGGTGGTGAGTGACTCCGCTGTCCTGGCGTCGTGAGGGAGCTTGTTCCACCATTGGGGTGCCAGAGCAGCGAACAGTTTTGACTGGGCTGAGCGGGAACTATGCTTCCGCAGAGGTAGGGGAGCCAGCAGGCCAGAGGTGGATGAACGCAATGCCCTCGTTTGGGTGTAGGAACTGATCAGAGCCTGAAGGTACGGAGGTGCCGTTCCCCTCACAGCTCCGTAGGCAAGCACCATGGTCTTGTAGCAGATGCGAGCTTCAACTGGAAGCCAGTGGAGTGTGCGGAGGAGCGGGGTGACGTGAGAGAACTTGGGAAGGTTGAACACCAGACGGGCTGCGGCATTCTGGATGAGTTGTAGGGGTTTAATGGCACAGGCAGGGAGCCCAGCCAACAGCGAGTTGCAGTAATCCAGACGGGAGATGACAAGTGCCTGGATTAGGACCTGTGCCGCTTCCTGTGTAAGGCAGGGTCGTACTCTCCGAATTTTGTAGAGCATGAACCTACAGGATCGGGTCACCGCCTTGATGTTAGCGGAGAACGACAGGGTGTTGTCCAGGGTCACACCAAGGCTCTTCGCACTCTGGGAGGAGGACACAACGGAGTTGTCAACCGTGATGGCGAGATCATGGAACAGGCAGTCCTTCCCCAGGAGGAAGAGCAGCTCCGTCTTGCCAAGGTTCAGCTTGAGGTGGTGATCCATCATCCATACTGATATGTCTGCCAGACATGCAGAGATGCGATTCGCCACCTGGTTATCAGAAGGGGGAAAGGAGAAGATTAGTTGTGTATCGTCAGCGTAGCAATGATAGGAGAGGCCATGTGAGGATATGACAGAGCCAAGTGACTTGGTGTATAGCGAGAATAGGAGAGGGCCTAGAACTGAGCCCTGGGGGACACCAGTGGTGAGAGCACGTGGTGCGGAGACAGCTTCTCGCCACGCCACTTGGTAGGAGCGACCGGTCAGGTAGGACGCAATCCAAGAGTGAGCCGCGCCGGAGATGCCCAGCTCGGAGAGGGTGGAGAGGAGGATCTGATGGTTCACAGTATCAAAGGCAGCAGACAGGTCTAGAAGGACAAGAGCAGAGGAGAGAGAGTTAGCTTTAGCAGTGCGGAGAGCCTCCGTGACACAGAGAAGAGCAGTCTCAGTTGAATGACCAGTCTTGAAACCTGACTGGTTTGGATCAAGAAGGTCATTCTGAGAGAGATAGCAAGAGAGTTGGCTAAAGACGGCACGCTCAATAGTTTTGGAGAGAAAAGAGAGAAGGGATACTGGTCTGTAGTTGTTGACATCAGAGGGATCGAGTGTTGGTTTTTTGAGAAGGGGTGCAACTCTCGCTCTCTTGAAGACGGAAGGGACATAGCCAGCGGTCAAGGATGAGTTGATCAGCGAGGTGAGGTAAGGGAGAAGGTCACCGGAGATCGTCTGGAGAAGAGAGGAGGGGATAGGGTCAAGCGGGCAGGTTGTTGGGCGGCCTGCCGTCACAAGTCGCAAGATTTTATCTGGAGAGAGAGGGGAGAAAGAGGTCAAAGCATAGGGTAGGGCAGTGTGAGCAGGACCAGCAGTGTCATTTGACTTAACAAACGAGGATCGGATGTCGTCAACCTTCTTTTCAAAATGGTTGACGAAGTCATCCACAGAGAGGGAGGATGGTGGGGGGGGGGGATTCAGCAGGGAGGAGAATGTGGCAAAGAGCTTCCTAGGGTTAGAGGCAGATGCTTGGAATTTAGAGTGGTAGAAAGTGGCCTTAGCAGCAGATGTTATGTTACGTATCAGGGTGTATAATCATACAACAGGTGAAATACCATAAGAACATGCATTTAGTAATGCATAAACTTCAAAAGGCTGTGTTTGTTTCACCTTATATGAGTACAGTCACTAGCTGGATATTCCTTTTCCAGACTCGTGTATACTGAAGGCTATATGAGTAAACCGGAGATGAATGCTGACTCTTACAAGATAAAGACATCAGAAACATCACAGTGTCCCTCTTATTCATCAAATAATCTATTGCATGTCAACTTTAACGGTGTCTACATAAAAACAACTTTCTATTCAACAGAATTCCACAGTAACAACTAGAGCACAGAATTTCAAATCAGATCCTGGTTCATGGGACAGCTGATGGTATGTGTCTCTGTTTCAGTTAAATATTTTACATGCTAATCAATCATGCACTCACACACAATGCTGTATTCTTCATTTATAATGTATAGAATACAGTCCTCACTACAGCCATTAACAGGTGAGTGCTCCTGATCTTACTCAAAATAGGTTTTAATGGTATTTGACAGATGCATATATTTCCTTGTTCAATAATATATTACAAACAGTTTATTTTTCTTGTAGACAATGTTCACATCCAGCAATCTGCACAGATTTCCAAAGCCCTGGTTGACCAACACGTTGACTTTGAGGCCATGGTAAATATTGGTTTGGGGAGGACTACCTGAGGGAGGTGGTGGGGATGATGGGTTGCACTTGGAGTCTGCGTAAGGAGTATCTAATATTCTTAATTGGTTCTAATCTACAGTATGCCTATGTTTGCCTATGTTTGATAGTCCTAGGGCTAACTACATGTGTAAGAATATTTTGGGGAGTTAGGACTGTATGTTACATCCAAACTATATGTTACAACTTTCATTACACACATTTGACAGTTTGTAAGACATTTTGCATACCCTTCACAGAGTGGTTTGGATATGACCTAACTGTATCTATGACATAATGATATGAACTACACAGAGTGTACAAAACATTAGGAACACCTGCTCTTTCCATGACATAGACTGACCAGGTAAATCCATGTGAAAGCTATGATCCCTTATTGATGCCACTTGTTAAATCCACTTCAATCAGTGTAGATGAAGGGAGAGGAGACAGGTTAAAGAAGGATTTTTAAGCCTTGAGACAATTGAGACGTGGATTGTCTATGTTTGCCATTCAGAGGGTGAATGGGCAAGACAAAAAAAATGTAAGTGCCTTTGAATGGGTTATGGTAGTAGGTGCCAGGCGCACCGGTTTTAATGTGTCAAGAATTTAATGTGTTTTTCACGCTCAACAGTTTCCCCTGTATCAAGAATGGTCCACCAGCAGTGGCGACCCGTCATTCAGGGCAGGTGGGGCAGAGCTCCACCTGTTTTGAGCCCCACCTGTTTAGCTAAAAAAATATATATATATATATTTTTTATTTTTATTTTTTTTATCCCTGTTTTGCATGTTATTTTGGCATTAAAACGTGTCACATATCAGTTTGCAAGCCATGATTGGCTCAGTGTTCTGTCACTCATGGGGACACTATGTCACCACAAAATCTATGGGTAGAGCTAGAAAATTCAAGCCCCTTGGGTGCTGCAATAGAATTACTTTAGAAGTGCCCATCCAAGAAGGCTCAAGGTCATTGGCCACAGATAAAGTGGCTTCAAATCACGTTATATCTACCGTAGCTTTGATTGGACTGATCATGTCAACATCATACTTTCAAAATCTTAGCTAGCAACCTAGCAGTCATCATCATGAATCAAGTCGACCGTCACTGGAAAATCCTTTTCAATCCTTGTCATATGAAGAGAAATTATAGATAAAACGTATCGGTGCTCATCGGCCATTGGACATAAACATTACACAAGTTGGAAATCGCAAATTCAACAGTGGTTTGGAATGAAGGAATCAGTGGCTAACTGCAAGCATTGCAAAGCATTCACTAGCCTGCTATTCAGTGGAGTGGGTGTGTGGTCCAAGTCTTGGTTTAAGGGTCTCTTTTCCAAGATTAAAAGGATAAACATTCAACATCATGGGCCATAAAAGGTTGAATACATTGGCCATGCTGTCAATCCAGCATGACTTCTGCCACTTCAAAACAACTGGAAACTCGTAACTGTGAAATCTCAGACTTCAGTTGTTCAAGACAACTGGGAACTCTGAGAAAAACGAGCTCCAACTGAGAAAATACGGTCATCCAACTCGGAATTCCAAGTCGGGAACTCTGGCCTCTTTCTAGAGTTCCGACCTAAAGATCACTGACGTCATGATTCAACCTTGTTTTTTCAGAGTTCCCAGTTGTCTTGAAAGCACCATAAATCCAGAGAATGCCAGACTTTGATGACAAAGTTTGATGACAAAATTTGCCCAAGAAGGCCCGCCGCGCCAGCTTCCTGTTCAAGTGAGCACAGCACAACAAGGTTAGTCCCAAAATGTATTGTATGCTGCTGCATAAATGATGTAATATGCCAGGGAGATATGTATACTGTAGCTAAGAAAGTAATACTGAGTGTATGTTGTGTAGTAAGCTGTTAGTAGCCCATGTGCCTCACCCTAATAATTTGGTCCCTTTCCCCCTCATAATTTAGCCTACTGTCCTGACTTGGTGGTGCACATGTAGCCTATAGCCTGTTTTAGGAAATGTAATCATTGAATATTGTAAGAGCTTTCATTGTCTGCTTATATGCCCCCTTTATTTATCCTACGGATCTGACTTGTTGTACAGGGAGAATAGTGTAAGAACGGCCCATCTTCTGAATTCTGTCGCTGTACATTTCAAAAGTATTGAACAAATAGTTATATTGACTACGTCCGTCTTAGCTCACTTATTAATGTCTTAATCGAAATTATAGATTGGCTCTTATCCGCTCGTCATCCATAAAGGCCTGATTCACGCAGTCTCCTCTGAACAGTTGACGTTGATGTGTCTGTTACTCTGTGAAGCATTTATTTGGGCTGCAATTTCTTAGGCTGATAACTCTAATGAACTTATCCTCTGCAGCAGAGGTAACTGGGTGTTCCTTTCCTGTGGCGGTCCTCATGAGAGCTAGTTTCATCATAGCACTTGATGGTTTTTGCGACTGCACTTGAAGAAACTTTAAAAGTTCTTGAAATTTTCTGGATTGACTGACCTTCATGTCTTAAAGTAACGATGGACTGTCGTTTCTCTTTGCTTATTTGAGCTGTTCTTGCCATAATATGGACTTGTTCTTTTACCAAATAGGGCTATCTTCTGTATACCACCCCTACCTTGTCACAACACAACTGATTGGCTCAAACACATTAAGAAGGAAAGAAATTCCACAAATTAACTTTTAAGAAAGCACACCTGTTAATTGAAATGCATTCCAGGTGACTACCTCATGAAGCTGGTTGAGAGAATGCCAAGAGTGTGCAAAGCTGTCATCAAGGCAAAGGGTGGCTACATTGAAGAATCCCAAATTGGCAAAAAAGGTAATTGTATTATTTAGAACAGTATTTTGCAGGATTCAATAGTTGGAACTGTAAGAGTTGCCCTGTCCCTTTCTCTGCGATTGTCATTCTAATGGATTCAGAAAGTACAAAACCCTGTTAATAAAACATTTACATCAAAAGGTGCAAAGTTATGGGCAAAGACACAAAACATCCACATCAAATTAAATATATTCTTGATCAAATAACATGGAAAACAACTACTTTTTGTGCAGTATTAATTTACCATCCTTACAAACCACTTAATGTAACATGTACATTACTGTATTGCACATAGGCTGGTCATCTAGGTTTGTTCCTGTAGACATTCCATCACCATGAAGAAAAACAATGCACAATACAGTAATTGAGTACATTGAAACATCAAGTGGTTTGTGATGATGTGATGTGATGATGTGGCTCAGTTAGTAGAGCATGGCACTTGCAATGCTAGGGTTGTGGGTTTGATTACCACGAGGGACCAGTATGAAAATGTATGCGCTCCCTACTGTAAGTTGCTCTGGATAAGAGCGTCTACTATAAAGGAATTAATAGACCATTTCAGTTTTCACAAATAAATAAGTTGCAATTGCAAAGTATTTCAAGAAATTGGAAAAAATATCAAGCAAGTATTTTTATATTCCACAAGTATTATCAGATTAACTGTTTTGTACAGATATTTATCAGACTCAAGTTAAAATGCTGGTAAACACTCAAATACATTTAGTTTTTAAAAAATCACAAAAGTAGTGCACTGGGCCTTTACTAGTCTTGTATTAGCAGACCAATGTCGACGTCTTCAGCGCTGGAATTCTTTTTCAATATACACATAACACCCAATAATGACAAAGCGAAAACAGGTTTTTAGCAATTTTTGCTAATTTATTGAAAATAAAAAACAGAAATACCTTATTTACAGAAGTATTCAGACCCTTTACTATGAGACTCGAAATTGAGCTCAGGTGCATCCTGTTTCCATTGATCATCCTTGAGATGTTTCTACAACTTGATTGGAGTCCACCTGTGGTAAATTCAATTGGCGCAGTGGTCTAAGGCACTGCATTGCAGTGCTAGCTGTGCCACTAGAGATCCTGGTTCGAATCCAGGCTCTGTCGTAGCCGGCCGTGACCGGGAGACCCATGGGGCGGCGCACAATTGGCCCAGCGTCGTCCAGGGTAGGGGAGGGAATGGCCGGCAGGGATGTAGCTCAGTTGGTAGAGCATGGCGTTTGCAACGCCAGGGTTGTGGGTTCATTTCCCACATGGGGCCAGTATTACAAAATAATAATAACAACAACAAAAAACATGTAATGTATGCACTCACTAACTGTAAGTCGCTCTGGATAAGAGCGTCTGCTAAATGACTTAAATGTAAAATTTGAAAAGGCACAAACATGTCTATATAAGGTCCTAGATTTGACAGTGCATGTCAGAGCAAAAACCAAGCCATGAGGTCGAAAGAATTGTCCGTAGAGCTCCGAGACAGGATTGTGTCGAGGATCACATCTGGGGGAGGGTACCAAAAAATTTCTGCAGCATTGAAGGTCCCCAAGAACACAGTGGCCTCCATCATTCTTAAATGGAAGAAGTTTGGAACCACCAAGACTCTTCCTAGAGCTGGCCACCCGGCCGAACTGATCAATTGGGGGAGAAGGGCCTTGGTCAGGAAGGTGACCAAGAACCCGATGGTCACTCTGACAGAGCTCCAGAGTTCCTCTGTGGAGATGGGAGAACCTTCCAGAAGGACAACCATCTCTGCAGCACTCCACCAATCAGGCCTTTATGGTAGAATGGTCAGACAGAAGCCACTCCTCAGTAAAAGGCACATGACAGCTCGCTTGGAGTTTGCCAAGAGGCACCTACAGGACTCTCAAACCATGAGAAACAAGATTCTCTGGTCTGATGAAACCAAGATTGAACTCTTTCGCCTGAATGCCAAGCGTCACATCTGGAGGAAACCTGACACCATCCCTACGGTGAAGCATGGTGGTGGCAGCATCATGGGGATGTTTTTCAGCAGCAGGGACTGGGAGACTAGTCAGGATCGAGGGAAGCCATGACAACGCAGGAGTGGCTTCGGGTCAAGTCTGAATGTCCTTGAGTGGCCCAGCCAGAGCCCCGACATGAACCTGATCGTACATCTCTGGAGAGACCTAAAAATAGCTGTGTGTTGATGCTCCCCATCCAACCTGACAGAGCTTGAGAGGATCTGCAGAGAAGAATAGGAGAAACTCCCCAAATACAGTTCCTGAATAGATACTGTATATTAGAGTGAGAAAACTCCCAAAATACAGGTGTGCCAAGCTTGTAGCGTCATACCCAAGAAGACTCGAGGCTGTAATCGCTGCCAAAGGTGCTTTAACAAAATACTGAGTAAAGGGTCTGAATACTTATGTAAATGTAATATTTCCATTTTTGATTTTTAATACATTTGCAAAGATTTGAAAAACCTGCTTTTGCTTTGTCAGTATGGGGTATTATGTGTAGATAGATGAGGGGAAAAAACGATTTAATCAATTTTAGAATACGGCTGTAACGTAACAAAATGTGGAAAAGTCAAGGGGTCTAAATACTTTCCGAATGCACAGTGAGTAAACAAAGTATATAAAGAGAATATGAGGTGACCAGCGTTCAATGACTCTCTATATACATGGCATATTAGTCTCAAGCTGCAGGGCAGAGTACCAGGTGGCTAGGGATGGCTATTCAACTGTATTGTGATTTAAACATTGGTATGAGTATATACCAAGTTCACATGGTACAGTGCCTTTAGAAAGTATTCACAACCCTTTACGTTTTCCACATTTTGTTGTGTTACAGCCTGAATTAAAAATGGATTACATAGAGATTTTAAGTCACTGGCCTACACACAATACCGCATAACCCCCATTGTCCTCTGTAGCTCAGCTGGTAGAGCACAGCGCTTGTAACGCCAAGGTAGTGGGTTCAATCCCCGGGACCACCCATACACAATTATTTTTATTTTTATTTTTATTTTTTAATATATAAAAAAAAATGTATGCACGCATGACTGTAAGTCGCTTTGGATAAAAGCGTCTGCTAAATGGCATATTTATTTTTATTTTAATGTCAAACTGGAATTATGTTTTTAGACATTCTTACAAATTAGTTACAAATTAAAAGCTGAAATGTCTTGAGTCAATAATTATTCAAACCCTTTGTTATGGCAAGCCTAAATAAGTTCAGGAGTAAAAATGTGCTTAACAAGTCACATAATAAGTTGCATGGACTCACTCTGTGTGCAATAATAGTGTTTAACCTGATTTTTGAATGACTACCTCATCTCTGTACCCCACACATACAATTATCTGTAAGGTCCCTCAGTCAAGTAGGGAATTTCAAACACAGATTCAACCACAAAGACCAGGGAGGTTTTCCAATGCCTCGCAAAGAAGGGCACCTATTGGTAGATGTGTGAAAAAAATTTAAGCAGACATCGAATATCCCTTTGAGCATGGTGAAGTTATTAATAATATGTAATATGTATCAATGCACCCAGTCCCTACAAAGATACAGAGGTCCTTCCTAAGTTGCCGGAGAGTAAGGAAACCGCTCAGGGGTTTCACCATGAGGCCAATCGTGACTTTAAAACAGTTACACAGTTTAATAGCTGTGATAGGAGAAAACTGAGGATGGATCAACAACATTGTAGTTACTCCACAATACTAAACTAATTGAGTGAAAAGAAGGAAGCTTGTACAGAATACAAATATTCCAAAACATGCATACTGTTTGCAACAAGGCACTAAAGTAATACTACAAAAAAAATGTGCAAAGCAATTTATTTTTTGTCCTGAATAAAACATGTTATTTTTTAGGCAAATCCAAAAAAACACATTACGGAGTACCCCTCTCCATATTTTCAAGCATTGTGGTGGCTGCATCATGTTATGGGTATGCAGATCGGCGTTCCAATTCATCCCAAAGGTGTTCGATGGGGTTGAGGTCAGGGCTCTGTGCAGGTCAGTCAAGTTCTTCCACACCGATGTCGACAAACTTTTTCAATATGGACCTCGCTTCATGCACAGGGTTATTGTCATGCTGAAACAGCAAAGGGACTTCCCCAAACTGTTGCCACAAAGTTGGAAGCACAGAATTGTCTAGAATGTCATTGTATGCTGTAGCGTTAAGATTTTCCTTCACTGGAACTAAGGGGCCTTGCCCAAACCATGAAAAACAGCCCCAGACCATTATTCCTCCTCCACCAACTTTACAGTTGGCACTATGTATTGGGGCAGGTAGTGTTCTCCTGACATCCGCCAAACCCAGATTCGCCACATGGTGAAGCGTGAATCATCACTCCAGAGAACGCGTTTCCACTGCTCCAGATTCGAATGGCGGCGAGCTTTACACCACTCAAGCCGACGCTTGGCATTGCACATGGTGATCTTAGGCTTGTGTGCGGCTGCTCGGCCATGGAAACCCATTTCATGAAGCTCCAGACGAAGAGTTCTTGTGCTGACGTTGCTTCCAGAGGCAGTTTGGAACTCGGTGGTGAGTGTTGCAACTGAGGACAGACAATTTTTACGCGCTATGCTTCAGCACTCGGCGGTCCCATTCTGTGAGCTTGTGTGGCCTACCACTTCGCGGCTGAGCCGTTGTTGCTCCGAGACGTTTGCACTTCACAATAACAGCGTTAGTTGACTGGGGTAGCTCTAGCAGGGCAGAAATTTGACGAACTGACTTATTGGAAAGGTATCATCCTATGACAGTGCGGGCCATTCTACTGCCAATATTTGTCTATGGAGATTGCATGGCTGTGTGCTCGATTTTATACACCTGTCAGCAACGGGTGTGGCTGGAATAGCTGAATCCACTCATTTGAAGTGGTGTCCACATACTTTTGGACATGTAGTGTATATGAGTATGTACCAAGTTCACATTGTACAGTTGAAGACGGAAGTTTACATACACCTTAGCCAAATACATTTAAACTCAGTTTTTCACAATTCCTGACATTTAATCCTAGGAACAATTCCCTGTCTTTGGTCAGTTCGGATCACCACTTTATTTTAAGAATGTGAAATGTCAGAATAATAGTAGAGAGAATGATTTATTTCAGCTTTTATTTCTTTCATCACATTCCCAGTGGGTCAGAAGTTTACATACACTCAATTAGTATTTGGTAGCATAGCCTTTAAATTGTTTAACTTGGGTCAAACGTTTTGGGGAGCCTTCCACAAGCTTCCCACAATAAGTTGGGTGAATTTTGGCCCATTCCTCCTGACAGAGCTGGTGTAACTGAGTCAGGTTTGTAGGCCTCCTTGCTCGCACACGCTTTTTCAGTTCTGCCCACAAATGTTCTATTGGATTGAGGTTAGGGCTTTGTGATGGCCACTCCAATACCTTGACTTTGTTGTCCTTAAGCCATTTTGCCACAACTTCGGAAGTATGCTTGGGGTCATTGTCCATTTGGAAGACCGATTTGCGACCAAGCTTTAACTTCCTGACTGATGTCTTGAGATGTTGCTTCAATATATCCACATAATTTTCCTTCCTCATGATGCCATCTATTTTGTGAAGTGCACCAGTCCCTCCTGCAGCAAAGCACCCCCACAGCTTGATGCTGCCAGCCCCTTGCTTCACGGCTGGGATGGTGTTCTTCGGCTTGCAAGCAACCCCATTTTTCCTCCAAACATAACGATGGTCATTATGGCCAAAAAGTACGATCTTCGTCCCCATGTGCAATTGTAAACTGTAGTCTGACTGTTTTATGGCGGTTTTGGAGCAGTGGCTTCTTCCTTGCTGAGCGGCGTTTAAGGTTATGTCGATATAGGACTCGTTTTACTGTGGATATTGATACTTTTGTACCTGTTTCCTCCAGCATCTTCACAAGGTCCTTTGCTGTTGTTCTGGGATTGATTTGCACTTTTCGCACCAAAGTACGTTCATCTCTAGGAGACAGAACGCGTCTCCTTCCTGAGCGGTATGACGGCTGCGTGGTCCCATGGTGTTTATACTTGCATACTATTGTTTGTACAGATGAACGTGGTACCTTCAGGCATTTGGAAATTGCTCCCAAGGATGAACCAGACTTGTGGAGGTCTACCATATTTTTTCTGAAGTCTTGGCTGATTTATTTTGATTTTCCCGTGATGTCAAGCAAAGAGGCACTGAGTTTGAAGGTAGGCCTTGAAATACATCCACAGGTACACCTCCAATTGACTGAAATGATGTCAATTAGCCTATCAGCAGCTTCTAAAGCCATGACATCATTTTCTGGAATTTTCCAAGCTGTTTAAAGGCACAGTCAACTTAGTGTATGTAAACTTCTGACCCACTGGAATTGTGATACAGTGAATTATAAGTGAAATAATCTGTCTGTAAACAATTGTTGGAAAAATTACTTGTGTCATTCACAAAGTAGATGTCCTAACTGACTTGCCAAAACTATAGTTTGTTAACAAGAAATTTGTGGAGTGGTTGAAAAAACGAGTTTTGACTCCAACCTAAGTGTATGTAAACTTCCGACTTCAACTGTATATGATTCTTCAGTCTGGACACATTATTGATACAGACTGTGTGTTTCGCATATGATCATATGAGTATTGAACAAATAAACAAATTAATATAATACTGAATTACATTGTGTTCGTGCCTTGATCACCTAAATATCTGATAATTCTCTAAATTCCACTCATGAATAAAATGCTGAAAAGAGGTGTTTCAAAGTTGAGTTAACTCCATATTCTTACATTCCACAAACACTGAACCTGCAGTGCAAACCAGGTTATGTGAACACAGATGGTAGACTGTTATATAAGTATTTGGATTTGTTGGACAGGATGAAATCCTGTTTGATTTCGACACCTAAGTGACAGCTTTTACCTCTGGACATTTCCACATCTCCCTTTAAACAAATATGGACTGCAAATGTATCTAGTGCATTGAGTCGAGTTCTGACTAATGGATTGAGAGTAACGAATCTGCTTGTGCGTCTGTGAGGAGGGTGCCACCTGAGCAGACAGTCACCCAGCTCAACTATATAAAGGCTGGCCAGACCAAGAAGGGACCAAGAAGCAGCTCCAGGGAGCCAAAGAGAGGAGAAACCAGCAGAGATCTACCTACGCACAGCAGGCAGCCAGACACAGACTCCCCCTTTCTCACTGACACTCAACAGAGGGAACACAGGTGAGCAGCACCAAACCCCTAAAACTCATTTTCAACCGCTGATACTTCCCATTAGGAAGTTTCTCTGAATGATATTCAATTCAGAATGAGATTATCTTCTATATGATGCTGTTTGGCTGAAGTTGCAGATTCTTTTTAACAATCTCCTATTTTCACTGCTAATATCTAGGAGGTCAAAAGATGAAAGGCACCCACTCTTTCGCTGGACTTCTGCTCTTGATCATTGTTCAGAGCAGCTTGCAGATCCCGCAGGAGGACACAGAGGACAACTCTAGGTAAGAGCCTCGAACTAGGAGCAACTTCTGAACTCTGCACCATTCAGGTTGAGGCTTCTCTCTCTCTCTCTCTCTCTCTCTCTCTCTCTCTCTCTCTCTCTCTCTCTCTCTCTCTCTGTAGATCAGCATCCTGTAACTACTGACTTGTCTGTTTTTGCAGCCTATTGACAGAGGACTCTATGTTCAGTGAGCCAAGGGAGCTTTCAAACATGAAGAGACATTCAGAGGGAACATTCTCTAACGACTACAGTAAATATCTCGAGTCGAGACGAGCGCAAGACTTTGTCCAGTGGCTAATGAACTCCAAGAGAAGTGGGTGAGTGTTTCTTTCTTCTTCTCCAACTGGTGTGTCTGTTTTCCTCATTCCATTTCACAAAGCAGTGGATCATCTTCCAATATGATCCAGCTTACACTGAAACTGTATGAATGCAGTACTTAAGAGATATGATGATTTTTTTTTTTGCTGAGCTATAACCGAAGATAAAAATGTCCTAGATTTTATGACATACTGTAAATATTTAACATCTTGGGGATTATCATGGTTTTATATGGTTTTAAATTACAGCTCAGTAAAATCTTACTATAGCAGCTTAATAATGCAAAGTGAATCAATCTGCTTAACAACTGTTAATCCTCATATTATCAACTATAAATAGTTACTATCAACACTATAAAATCTCTCCATGTTTTTTCAGTGGTCCCATCAAACGACATGCAGAGGGTACCTACACCAGTGACGTGAGCTCCTACCTGCAGGACCAGGCAGCCAAGGACTTTGTGTCCTGGCTGAAGAATGGCCGAGGCAGACGAGAATAGGGCTCCTCTACTCAGCCACAGAGTCCCAGTGTCTTATGTCTTATGACCCCCCAGCCAAGAGAGAATGCAACTCATCCAGAATGACCCCCCTGTTCCATTTCCTGTTTTATAACCTGTATCCTCCTTCCTCTGGTCATGCTAATAAATCCCCTAACAAGAAATCCTGTTGTCTGTCAATTGCTAATGTTTTTGGTTGTTAACAGAAAATGGTGACATAATGTATTAACTAAATACTTCACTTTGTACTTCAAGGACAAGATTTTCAGTGTTAAAAAAGGAGAGGAACAAGATCGAATGGTTAAAGAATAGCCAAATTAAGATTTTAAAAAATCACTAAAGATAACAGGTTCAAACTTTTTGTAAAACTGGCCCAAAATCTGTAGTCTATACCTTGCTAATTTTGGGGAGAAACATTTTAATAAACCATTATTCTTGCCATACAAAATCTATTCAAATATCCAAAGATACACTACATGGCCAAAAGTATGTGGACACCCCTTCAACTTAGTGGATTCGGCTATTTCAGCCACACCCGTTTCTGACAGGTGTATAAAATCGAGCACACAGCCATGCAATCTCAGTGCTCAGTGACTTTCAACGTGGCACCGTCATAGGATGCCACCTTTCCAACAAGTCAGTTAGTCAAACTTCTGCCCTGCTAGTGCTTCCCCGGTCAACTGTAAGTGCTGTTATTGTGTCGTGGAAACATCTAGGAGCAACAACGGCTCAGCCGTGAAATGGTAGGCCACACAAGCTCACAGAACGGGACCGCCGTGAAATGGGTTTCCATGGCCGAGCAGCCGCACACAAGCCAAAGATCACCATGCGCAATGCTAAGCGTCGGCTGGAGTGGTGTAAAGCTCGCCGCCATTGGACTCTGGAGCAGTGGAAATGCGTTCTCTGGAGAGATGAATCACGCTTCACCATCTGGCAGTCCGACAGACGAATCTGGTTTTGGCAGATGCCAGAAGAACGCTACCTACCTGAATGCATAGTGCCAACTGTAAAGTTGGTGGATGAAGAATAATGGTCTGGGGCTGCTTTTCATGGTTCGGGCTAGGCCCCTTAGTTCCAGTGAAGGGAAATATTAACGTTACAGCATACAATGACATTCTAGACAATTCTGTTCTTCCAACTTTGTGGCAACAGTTCGGGGAAGGCCCTTTCCTGTTTCAGCATGACAATGCCCCCGTACACTAATTATGGTCCATACAGAAATGGTTAGTCGAGATCGGTGTGGAAGAACTTGACTGGCCTGCACAGAGCCCTGACCTCAACCCCATCGAACACCTTTGGGATGAATTAGAACGCTAACTGCGAGCCAGGGCTAATCGCCCAACATCAGTGCCCGACCTCACTAATGCTCTTGTGGCTGAATGGAAGCAAGTCCCCGCAGCAATGTTCCAACATCTAGTGGAAAACCTTCCCAGAAGATTGGAGGCTGTTATAGCAGCATATAACTCCATATAATGCCCATAATTTTGGAATGAGATGTTCGACGAGTGTCCACATACGTTTGGTCATGTAGTGTATCTAAACACTAACAAGAGAGATGCCTTATCACACGAACCCATGAACACAAATTTAGTGGAAATACTATATTCAGTGCAAATGTAATCCTTACTTTTATAATAAATGTAATTGTATTATATATAATTATAGAACCTGTGTCAATCGATGAGTAACACTTCAAGAGCATCATGTTCAAGTAGAGTACCTGTGTTCACGGAGGTGGAACCCAAATCAATCAGCCTTGAGGACAGCCATTTCACCAAGGGGAAAACAGACCCAGGGATTTCAATCAGGTAATGGAATGACGTGATGTGACTCAACAGCCTGGCAGGGATCAGTGATCAGCCAGCACTTCCTAGGTGTTACTGGCATGGAAATAAACTAGTCACATGAGCCATATATATGTCATGCTTTGGGATGCGATACCTCTCCAAGCTGTCAGGTAATGCATTGAAAACCATCTGTTGATTTAAAAAACTCCTGGCCACTCAATTCTATTTATATTCCAAATCTCTAAGGGTCATACTGGGCATTTGTCGTAATAGAATTTGGGTCTCTTTTGTCGTTGAATAAAAAATGATATGTAACTCACTTCTGTGGATGAGGATGTCATTGTTTTGTACAGTATGTTCAAGTGAAGTCATAGTGTATAATCCATCGTATTACCTCAAGGCAAATTGAGTTCCTGCACTGAATGACTTCAGTACTTGTACTTCATCTTTATCCATACTTATGCTCACAAGGCAGATGTGGCTGTGAGTGAAGTGGAAGACTCAGTTCAGTAGAGCGGATTGCTGTCAAACACTTTCACCTACAGTCGTGATCAAAAGTTTTGAGAATGACACAAATATTAATTTTCATAAAGTCTGCTGCCTCAGTTTTTATGATGGCAATTTGCATATACTCTAGAATGTTATGAAGAGTGATCAGATGAATTGCAATTAATTGCAAAGTCCCTCTTTGCCATGAAAATGAACTTAATCCCAAAAAAACATTGCCACTGCATTTCAGCCCTGCCACAAAAGGACCAGCTGACATCATGTCAGTGATTCTCTCGTTAACACAGGTGAGAGTGTTGACGAGGACAAGGCTGGAGATCACTCTGTCATGCTGATTGAGTTAGAATAACAGACTGGAAGCTTTAAAAGGAGGGTGGTGCTTGAAATCATTGTTCTTCCTCTGTTAACCATGGTTACCTGCATGGAAACACGTGCCGTCATCATTGCTTTGCACAAAAAGGGCTTCACAGGCAAGAATATTGCTGCTAGTAAGATTGCACCTAAAGGAGAGACGTTCAATTTTTGTGAAGAAGGCTTCAGGGGGCGCCCAAGAAAGTCCAGCAAGCGCCAGGACCGTCTCCTAAAGTTGATTCAGCTGCGGGATCGGGGCACCATCAGTGCAGAGCTTGCTCAGGAATGGCAGCAGGCAGGTGTGAGTGCATCTGCACGCACAGTGAGGCAAAGACTTTTGGAGGATGGCCTGGTGTCAAGAAGGGCAGCGAGGAAGCCACTTCTCTCCAGGAAAAACATCAGGGACAGACTGATATTCTGCAAAAGGTACAGGGATTGGACTGCTGGGGACTGGGGTAATGTCATTTTCTATGATGAATACCCTTTCCGATTGTTTGGGGCATCCGGAAAAAAGCTTGTCCGGAGAAGACAAGGTGAGCGCTACCATCAGTCCTGTGTCATGCCAACAGTAAAGCATCCTGAGACCATTCATGTGTGGGGTTGCTTCTCAGCCAAGGGAGTGGGCTCACTCACAATTCTGCCTAAGAACACAGCCAACCATCCAAGAACAGTTTGGTGACGAACAATGCCTTTTCCAGCATGATGGAGCACCTTGCCATAAGGCAAAAGTGATAACTAAGTGGCTCGGGGAACAAAACATCGACATTTTGGGTCCATGGCCAGGAAACTCCGCAGACCTTAATCCCATTGAGAACTTGTGGTCAATCCTCAAGAGGCTGGTGGACAAACAAAAACCACAAATTCTGACAAACTCCAAGCATTGATTATGCAAGAATGGGCTGCCATCAGTCAGGATGTGGCCCAGAAGTTAATTGACAGCATGCCAGGGCGGATTGCAGAGGTCTTGAAAAAGAAGGGTCAACACTGCAAATATTGACTCTTTGCATAAACGTAATGTAATTGTCAATAAAAGCCTTTGACACTTATGGAATGCTTGTAATTATACTTCCGTATACCATAGTAACATCTGACAAAAATATCTAAAAACACTGAAGCAGCAAACTTTGTGAAGACCAATACTTGTGTCATTCTCAAAACTTTTGACCACGACTGTACAGTGTAACGTGACCTGACCTAGGTTGTGTTTAGACAGGCAGCCCAATTCTGATCTTTTTTCCACTAATTGGTCTTTTGACCAATCACATCAGATTTTTGTCAGAGCTGATCTGATTGGTCAAAAAAACAATTAGTGAAAAAATAATTCTGAATTGGACTGCCTGTCTAAACGCAGTCCTAGTGTATAAGGTTGACTGGTCAACTTGAACTCAAACTAGAACATCCCTGCCTTTATTCACTGGAATTTGCACACACCTTGGCTTTCTCATAGGTCAAAGCATACAGAGTGAATCTAAAAACTCTCACAAATTTAGAATTAAGGTATTTTTGGGGGGGGGTTATGTGTCAAGGCCATTTCAGATCACTAGTTGACTTACTCCAAATCAGACCTTCCAAACAGCATGCAGTAATATTGATGGGAAAATACACATGTTCAAATAAATGTATTAAGTTTGAGTTTTATACTTTCATAGTAAATGTACATATACAAGATACAGTGCTCTCCACTAATATTGGCACCCTTGGTAAATATGAGCAAAACGGGTTGTGAATTTGTATTTATTTATTATTTATCCTCTTGGTCTTTCATTCAAAATATTCACAAAAATCTAACCTTTAATTAAAGTAAAATAATTGAAAGAAAAAATAAATTATTATCATAAAACAAATATTTTTCTCAAATATACGTGAGCCAGAATTATTGGCACCCCTTCATTCAATACTTTGTGCAACCTCCATTTGCCAAGATAACAGTTTGAAGTCTTCTCCTATAATGCGTAATGAGGTTGGAGAACACATGGCAAGGGATCTGAGACCATTCCTCCATACATCTCTAGACCCTTCAGATTCCAAGGTCCACGCTTATGGACTCTCCTCTTCAGCTCATCCCACTGGTTTTCAATGGGGTTTAGGTCAGGGATGGCCATGGCAAAACCTTGATTCTGTGGTCAGTGAACCATTTTTGTGTTGATGTTGAGGTGTGCTTTGGATCATTGTCCTGCTGGAAGATCCAACCACGGCCCAGTTTAAGCTTCCTAGCAGAGGCAGTTAGGTTTTGATTTCATATCTGCTGGTACTTGATGGAGTCCATGATACCATGTATCCTAACAAGTTGTCCAGGGCCTTTGGAAGAAAAACGGCCCCACAACATTAAAGATCCACCACCATACTTCACAGTGGGGATGAGGTACTTTTCTGCATGGCTATCTTTCTGTGTATGCCAGACCCACCTCTGGTGTTTGTTTCCAAAAAGCTATATTTTGGTCTCATCTGACCATAGAACACGGTCCCATTGAAAGTTCCAGTAACGTTTGGCAAACTGTAGGCTCTTGAGTTTGGTGTTTGATGACAGCAAAGGCTTTTTTATGGCAACCCTCCCAAACAACGTCTGCAACTGTGATCCTTGGAGATTTTTTGGCCACTATAACCATCCTCCTCACTGTGCGTGGGGTCAATATAGACACACGTCCTCTTCCAGGCCGTTTGTTAACATCTCCAGTTACTTTAAACTTCGTAATTATTGCCCTGATAGTGGAAATGGGCATTTTCAACCATTGAGCTATTTTCTTATAGCCATTTCCTGATTTGTGCAGCTCAACAACCTTTTGTCGCTCATCATTACTGTATTCTCTGGTCTTTCCCATTGTGATGGATGACTATGGGAACTTGGCCTCAGGTGAACTTAAAAACGTAAAATATGAATGGGAATATACTTCAGTTAGATTTTACTCATAAGAATTTTAGGGGTGCCAATAATTGTGGCACACATGTTTCGGAGAAAAATATTTATTTCATTTATTTCATATATATTTTTTCCAATCATTTTACTTAAATTAAAGGTTAGATTTTTGTGAATATTTTGAATGAAAGACCAAGAGCATAAACAGCAAAGACATTTTTTTCACAGCCCATTTTTTTTTCATATTTACCAAGGGTGCCAATATTAGTGGAGGGCACTGTACATAATAAACAGTAATACTTCAGCTCTAAAAACCAATAACAAAATGTTGTTTTGCAGTGCCATGTTTCCTTACACTGCTTCACGGATTTCTGCCACAAACAAAACTGATTGAGTGACTTTTTAAACACATTTATTCAGAGCTAAGTAAAATTAGTAACAAGAGTTGTAGCAGAGTAGAAATGTTCAACAAGAGATTTCAAAATATTTTGCAGATACTGATACTTTTAAATGAAGCAAAAGGTATTATAGATAAATAGGCATAGCAAATTAGATGTGAACAAATTAATTGTTGTTATAGTTTAATTTTTATAACAATAAATATAGCTCCTATAAATTTTCCCCTTTGAGAAAAAGTTATATTGCAATTGTTTCTATAGCCATGTATTTTTCCCTTTAGCAGACACCTTCAAGTATTAGTTAAGCTTCATCTTATTATTGAGTGGACAATCATTCCTGGGCACACACAATGGCCCCATGACAAACAACTCAAATAAAATGATACAAAAGCATTTACTTTGCAGCTTTAAAATATTGATATACTGCAATAACTGCAACTATTTCAACTTTGGCAGTATGACTATGACAACAAATATTATGATTTAAACTAAAGCCAGGATTATATTTTCTTCTTGAACATTGTTTCAATACTATCTATTTATATGCATGACAGTATTCTACAACGTAAGTCAGTCGTTTTTTACTAAGCAAATGCTCAATGCAATGCTTGCTCTTTGTACAAGAATACATTTCCAACCATAAATAATATAAAAATGCTATTTTCAACTAATCTCTTTACTGGTAGTAACACAATTGCAAAATATTCCAAGCTTAAAGACTATTGCAAATAGCTGAAATCATAATACAATACATTGAATGCTTTACCACAGATACTGTATATTTTATTTGCCTTTAGAGCATTTTCAAATGTAGCTCTTTCCTGCAGTCAAATGACCTAGTGGCCTCATAGGTGAAATGTTATTAATATTTTTCATAATTTCATAATTAATAAAGATTTTTATTTTTTTTACGCCTAAAATCTGGTGTGTCTATGTCAAACGGTTTTGTTATATTTCAGTCTTCTGTGATGTAAGTGTAATATTGGGATGCAAACTCAAAACTTAATACATTTTAACTCTCTATCTGACATGGTACAGGTCTTCTTTTTTTTAAGCCCATAACCAGGTGTATACTTTTGTTTCAAAGTAGATTTGTTTACGACTACCAAGAAACACTCTATGTGACCCTGATTTAGCCCACTGCAGTAAAACGTTAATCAGATGCTGTATATTTCATAAAAGTGAATTAATTAAAGCTGCATGCATACAGTACATTTTGACTTTGCCTATATTGTAGATATATGAATTCATCAATTGTATATACTGACGCACAGTACATAGTCTTTAACTGCAGTATTGTACAAACTTTTTAATCGATTGTTTATCTGGTTGGATAATTTATCAATTTCAAAACAACTGCAATATTATGATTTTGAAAAAATACAAAAACATACAAAATACATACAATAAATTCAAAAACAAACTTAACTTGAAAATAGTTTCTTAAAGTCACAGATACATCCTCGACAGAAACATTCCATTGCTTTCACATTCAGTCAAACTAACCTCTCCTATATCTTGCTGGTATTACATGACATTTAAAAACACAAAAACAACTGAAAAGAAGCTTACATTTCTTTAGATTGCCTCACAAAGAAGCAGCTTCTGACACATAAACTAAAAACACTGTTTAACGCTTTTGAACACACAAAGATTTACAAGACAAAACGTAAAGGAATGGTAAACTGTGGCACACAATATTGATTTGTTTAAAACACAGTGAAGGGGGAAATGTCATAGACTTGTCTCCCTGTCGAAGCAGCCCTTCTGCATCTTTCTCCTCTTCTTCTGTTTCCTTCCACTGTTCTTGAATAAGCTGTGGGTATAAACACTGGCTATTAGTGCTTTCAAGTATACAACTTCAGAACATAGCTTATAACTATCAGCTGTCCAGCTCCAACAATGGAGGTTCTCCATTTAGAATTATTTTTAGTCCAGGATTAGACTTAATCTGTGTCCGGGAAACTGCCCCCAAATGTATCATCAACTGATGTTTTAGTTGGGAGGGGCTTTACATGAACATTAACACCATATTTGATATGCTTTAGTAAATCGCATGGTAATCCCCTCCCATACAGAATCGCACTGTAGGTTCCAGGCAGCTGAGAGGTACAGTGGGGGAAAAAAGTATTTAGTCAGCCACCAATTGTGCATGTTCTCCCACTTAAAAAGATGAGAGAGGCCTGTAATTTTCATCATAGGTACACGTCAACTATGACAGACAAATTGAGAAAAAGAAATCCAGAAAATCACATTGTAGGATTTTTAATGAATTTATTTGCAAATTATGGTGGAAAATAAGTATTTGGTCACCTACAAACAAGCAAGATTTCTGGCTCTCACAGACCTGTAACTTCTTCTTTAAGAGGCTCCTCTGTCCTCCACTCGTTACCTGTATTAATGGCACCTGTTTTAACTTGTTATCAGTATAAAAGACACCTGTCCACAACCTCAAACAGTCACACACCAAACTCCACTATGGCCAAGACCAAAGAGCTGTCAAAGGACACCAGAAACAAAATTGTAGACCTGCACCAGGCTGGGAAGACTGAATCTGCAATAGCTAAGCAGCTTGGTTTGAAGAAATCAACTGTGGGAGCAATTATTAGGAAATGGAAGACATACAAGACCACTGATAATCTCCCTCGATCTGGGACTCCACGCAAGATCTCACCCCGTGGGGTCAAAATGATCACAAGAACGGTGAGCAAAAATCCCAGAACCACACGGGGGGACCTAGTGAATGACCTGCAGAGAGCTGGGACCAAAGTAACAAAGCCTACCATCAGTAACACACTACGCCGCCAGGGACTCAAATCCTGCAGTGCCAGACGTGTCCCCCTGCTTAAGCCAGTACATGTCCAGGCCCGTCTGAAGTTTGCTAGAGTGCATTTGGATGATCCAGAAGAGGATTGGGAGAATGTCATATGGTCAGATGAAACCAAAATATAACTTTTTGTTAAAAACTCAACTCGTCATGTTTGGAGGACAAAGAATGCTGAGTTGCATCCAAAGAACACCATACCTACTGTGAAGCATGGGGGTGGAAACATCATGCTTTGGGGCTGTTTTTCTGCAAAGGGACCAGGACGACTGATCCGTGTAAATGAAAGAATGAATGGGGCCATGTATCGTGAGATTTTGAGTGAAAACCTCCTTCCATCAGCAAGGGCATTGAAGATGAAACGTGGCTGGGTCTTTCAGCATGACAATGATCCCAAACACACCGCCCGGGCAACGAAGGAGTGGCTTCGTAAGAAGCATTTCAAGGTCCTGGAGTGGCCTAGCCAGTCTCCAGATCTCAACCCCATAGAAAATCTTTGGAGGGAGTTGAAAGTCTGTGTTGCCCAGCGACAGCCCCAAAACATCACTGCTCTAGAGGAGATCTGCATGGAGGAATGGACCAAAATACCAGCAACAGTGTGTGAAAACCTTGTGAAGACTTACAGAAAACATTTGACCTGTGTCATTGCCAACAAAGGGTATATAACAAAGTATTGAGAAACTTTTGTTATTGACCAAATACTTATTTTCCACCATAATTTGCAAATAAATTCATTAAAAATCCTACAATGTGATTTTCTGGAAAACATTTTCTCATTTTGTCTGTCATAGTTGACGTGTACCTATGATGAAAATTACAGGCCTCTCTCATCTTTTTAAGTGGGAGAACTTGCCCAATTGGTGGCTGACTAAATACTTTTTTTCCCCACTGTATAATGGGATCAGAATCTCAGACAATGTTCATGAAAGAGCAGTTCTCACAACTGAGATGTACTAATATAATGACACTCTCCAGCTATTGCGTAATGGAGCCTGCAGCTAGTATGCTGTAGTGCTCCTTGCCGAACTGCCCTTCACGGCCATTGGCTGAGGCATAGTAGATTGGGTAGAAGGATGATTGTCATGCTAGCAGAACCTGATTGGTACAGCAGCATCATGCAGTCAGAGATGGCTCCTACATGCACTTTTCATCCTTGCTTTCTCAGTCATGTCACTTTAGACTGAGCAAATTCATTCGTCACTGCCTGTAATATGCTGGGTTTATATTCCAAGCAGTGAAAAGGTAATGGACTTCGCATCCATAATATTTATCTTTGCCTAACATTAGCAGTCATCAAAGAGTTTTAAAGAGCTGTGCTCTCCCAGTGTTCAACTCGAAAATGCATAATGTCGAGGCCATGACAATTTGAAGGATGCTAAATAAGCAGCATCTAATTTCAACCCAATGGTAAATTGAGGAATTAGACCTTGTACAATCCTGCCTCATATCATGCAAAGATAAACACAATTATTTTATTCCAAAAAGTGATGGTCACCAAATGGAGTAAGGAGGAGTAAATGGCACGGGGATCAGACTCTTACCTCTGGGGGGTTCAGCATCTAAGAGGATATAAGGGAGTTTATGACAGAGATGGAATGGGAAAATACAGTCAAGAAACTCATCAGCTCTAAAATGGAGAGACAACTCCTTTATACAGTGAATAAGTAGCATCTAGTTTCAACTGAATGATACATCTGCAATTTCGTTCATATACAGTAGCAATGACATATCAATATCCTGAAAATTCTCTATATGAGCATGGAACTTGGTCAATATGAGGCATTTTATGAATTCAATGGTACATTGTCATCAGTTTCCATTATAATGGTTATAACACAATGTCTATTCAGTATAGGAGGAATCCTAACTTGAGATAGTCTCAACAAACTCCATATTTTCACAAGGATTGATGCCATGGGGAAATTTGCAAGAAAGTTTGAGTTACATGCACATATCTTAAATTAAGACACATTTTTACACAAACTGACAGAAGAAAAACAAAGTGACGTTTTAAATACAAAAATGTATCAACTCCAATGTGCTGATTTTGGGTATACATGTTTGAGGCAATGCGATACCTTTTTGAGTCTAGCTCTTTTTTAGAGTTGTTGGAGTTGACATTCCACGTGTTTCCAAAAGAGCCTTTGGACATTTCATCCGTGATGTTGAGTGCGGATTCACTCCTAAAAAAAAAACATATTCATGCATAATAATACACAACAAACCGTCAACTATTTTACAACCAATGAAGCTTGAAGTCTTTTTACAGTATAAAAAGGGAGATATAATGTTATCATAATAGCCTAACTTACTTTTGATATCCTTCTAATGGCAATTGCACTACTCCCTCTTCCTCTCCCAACATGCTTTGCGCCTCCTCCTGATGAATACGAGAATCAACAGGAAGCGTTTAAACTATAGTGTTAGTACTGTATATAATGAATTGGTTCAAACACATGCAGAAATAAACCATTACAATAAAAGTTACATATCTACAATAAAAAGGAACATTATTTTGAATTCTTGACATAGCCTTGTTCTGTTCAATGTTCTCTACCTATATAGTACTCTAAATAACCAAATTCATGTTGTTAGTTCAAAAGAATACAAGATAAAAATCGATGACACCATTCAAACCAATGAGGGTTTGGAACTTTAAAGCCAATTATTTCCTAATCATCTTTTTGCAGATAGAATCTTATAGTCCCAAGATCTCGCTTTGTTATGTAGATGCTATTTTCATACCTCTTCTTCAGCATCCTTCAGTTTCTTCTTCTTACTCTCTGGCATGAGATCATCCAGCCAGCTCATCTCTCTCTTGGTGAAGAAGCAATCCATCAGCTTCCTAATGAACACCAGAGCCAACACCTGCAAGGAACACAAACACACTGCATTACTACTATTGTTTGAACATTCATTTTGGACTGATGCCTGACTGAGCATTCTACTCAATGCATCATCAATGAGCGCTGATGAACATTTAATCAAAAGTGCATTACACTGGCTTGGAAATACAACCACATTCAAAAGGAGGCAAATAATTAGTACGAAAACCTTTTGTCATAATTTTGATGTCACCTGATTGACTTTAGATGCAGTATAACGTTAGTTAGCTAGGTTAGAATGAGGGGAGGCCACCGGATTTTAGCTAGCTAACGTTAGCATTGCTAGCTATTTTTGACGAACTTTGCTAGCTAATGACAACATTGCCATCTGTCTAAAGTACATTTGACGACATGATAATGCTGGCAAAGTTGTTTCCTACTAAATATTTGACTACTTGATCAATGTCATCGTATTTACATGTAATTTAAACGAAACAGAGGGCGGCTTGAAAACGTTCATAACAATGGCATGATGGAGGTGCAACCTATGATACTCTGACAAAATTATCTGCATAAATAATACTTGTCCCAGCGAGAACGGCCCATAGGGCAGGAGCCTATCTTCTGTTTCTGGTGCGCATCTATGCAGCTTGATGTACAAGTACACCCACTGGACAGGACGCATTGTTATGTATAACTTAATACAATGGCTATACTGCACATCTCATAGTGGTGCTAATTGTGTAAAACTACAATGTGGCCAAATAAATCTACATGTAGCCGGAATGTCTTGTATGAAATTTAGCCTATAACCCAGGGAGAAAGCTAGGAGAAAGGCATTTGCGAACCATCATGGGGAAGACGATGGCATAATTGGAGGTCTTGATGACCCAGAGCATGACCAGGCAGCTGAGCTGGATGATGGTGAAGAGGTGGACCTTCCTCATGGGAACGTATCTCAGGTAGATGAAGTCTGGCTGGTGCTTGGCTGGCATGCCAAACAGCTTCAGACGGTCAAAGAACTGATGAGCAATAGAACAAAGGCTTACATTACAACCTCAGGAGCATTAGATTCAGGCCAACTGTGTTGAGATAAGTCTACATTTTCTCACATGGTCTTTTTGAACTTCGCTTTAGATGTAAGCCAAGTGTGCTAGGCCTTAGCCTTACAAGCCTATTTTGATTGAGAGTGTACAGAAACTTTATCAGAGTGTGCTTAGTGATATCTTACCTGTATTCCTCTAAGCGAAGATGCTCCCATGTACAGGAATACTCCATACAAGACAGGCATGGGAATATACTGAAGGGACGAGAGCAATCATATTATGTTTAAGTTATACAAGCATCAATAAAGACAGGAAACCGTCAAAAAAGTGGGATAGAACCATATAAAAGGTAATGGTGTAAATTATCTGTTCACTTTGAGGCACTGCAGACTAATACTCTGGGTGCAAAATAAATACAACTTGTGCAAGACAGAGACACTTATATTACAGGGTGATAGAAACCGCCTTTGGACAGTCCGGAGGCTAGAGCCAACACAATGTGTGCTCAGAGAACCTATCTGACCTTGAGCACAGAGGTCATGAAGACGGAGCAGCCCATGAGCAGGAAGATCATGAGGCCGGTGAAGCGCTGCTCCCGGATCCCCAGGAACTTGGGCTGTTCCCCGGGGGCCGAGCACTCCGACTCCAGCTTCAGACTGTTGACGTGGGAGATGGAGAGCACGGTAGCAGCCACGAACCAGGGCAGCCCCATGATGGAGCACACCCCCAGCATGATGCCCACCACAAACAGATCCAGGTGGTACCCACAGCCTTTCTGTGGGGAGGGAAAGACAATAAAGTCCAACTGAGAATACACTACTCAATACTTAGGAACGGCCATGACCGAGTTTGGAAACCCTGGCCTACAGTACCTTTAGTTTGTGCTCCTTCCTGTTGATGATGACTGCGGTGATCTGTTGGTCCATAAAGATTAGGATAGTGCAGAGCAGAGCAGGGATCACTGTTACTAAGGTGGTCCACCAAGGGTTTCCGCCTAACGGGCTGATCAACCAACCACGGTCATCTCTGGTCGGCTGCAAGAATTTAGGTTATTGGTAAATATTGTATCTACATAGCATGCACATGTCTATAGTGTAGAGTATTTTGAGTAAAAATGTATAATCACGTTGTAATATTTTGTTATCTAGCTCACCTTAAACACACTGGGGACTTTTAGTTTTGGAGATGGGACCCCTAAGGCATAGTCCATCAGGACCATGGTAAAGATGGTGATGAACACAGCAAAGTCACTGATGACAGCTCTCAACTGTGCAAGAGAGGGGTGCATGTCAATTGTCTGGTCTTAGCACAGGAATAATCTATATTATTGTTTAATATCAAACTACTATGTCAGTCACAGATTACAGAGGAAAATCAAACACTGAGCACCTTGGTTGTGGATTTAATTCTCACATGGGCCACTCATTTTGCTTGAAGAAAAAAGGGGGTTCTGTGCTCAAACAACGGGAGAAAAAGTGCTGCCTTAAACCATAATAGAATCCCAAAGAAAGTGGTGTGACACTCTTCTCCATTAGAAACTATTTTATTACACGTTTTAATGTAAACCACCACAATCAGACAGTATTCACATATGACCACTAGAGTGCTCCACTGCACCATAAAACTCAGCAGAATGACAGAAACCCTGTCTGCAGTCTACAAACACATAATAGATACAAATGAGTGGGATTATAGTAGGATCTGGGTCTGCTGCCTTACCTTGGTGGGGAAATAACGGCTGAACTTGAACTCTTTGAGGAAAGCCGACATGAAGACAGTGGAGAAAAAGAGAACGACAGACCAGAAGAGAACATCTGGAATGTAGGGTCCATGAAGGCCACAGGCGCTGCCCACAAATTCCCCTCGCCTCTTTATGCAGTCCTGCAACAACAGGTGGAGGAGGGTATTTAGTCTGTTATACTGCATGTGGGGTTAATACTGTATGTATGACAACAAGTCATTCAAAACATGCTGTGTTACAGGGTTGGGGTCAATCCATTTCAATTCAGTCAATTAACTGAAATTACAATTACATTTTTTTCTCAGAGCATTGAGGGAAATTGAAATTGGAACATCCTAAATTTAAATGGAATTGACCCCATCAATGCTGGGGTTATAGGGTCCTGCTAGGATAAGAGCATCCTTGTCCACAAAAAGGTAAATTAATACTAAAAATGTGTTTTTCTGATTTGGCATGGCGTAATCCATCCACATGTCCTTCATCTCCTACACTGGGCCAGCTCCATCTGGGAGAGTATGCCACTTTGTGTGGAACAACCTAAATGTGCTATTTTCTGGTCTCTACTGCCATTCATTAAAATAAAAAATACAATACAACATTTTCTTTTGTGTATAGGGTAAAACGTTTATCCTCAACATATGACAAAACCTGGAAAAACCATGGGACTAACTCTGGGTTCTATTTATGTATGCATCATTTTCCTAATTTTGCTTGGTCCTATGCACAAATTAAGCCACACACTCTCATACAGTACCTTGACCTCAAGTGCCTCCCAATAGATCTCCGAAGCAGTGATGTTGTTCTGCTCCCAGTACCGTAGGGTGGCATTGCTGGGATCCGGAGGTTCAACACATGAACACCTATGGAAACAACAGAACACTTCACCATCAAATCCCTTACTGATTACGATCATCTCAAATGATTTGTGGGATTTCTTTCAAACACAATTTAAGATATTGCTGTCATTCTGAACTCTAAGGGACGGTTTGCTCGACACAGATTATTACTAGTTCTGGATTAAGATGCATGTTAAGAGACCAAGAAGATCATCAAGGACCTCAGCCACCTGAGCCACGGTCTGTTCACTCTACCTTCTAGCAGAGAGAGATGCATCAAAGGTGCATCAAAGAAAGACAGAAAAACAGCTTCTATCTCCAGGCCATCAGACTGTTGAATAGCCATCCCTAGCCACCGGGTACTCTGCCCTGCAGTTTGAGACTAATGTGCCATGTACACTACCAGTCAAAAGTTTGGACACTGTCACGGTTTCGGCCGAGGCTGCCTCTCTTCCTTTCTCGGGCAGGCTTCGGCGTTCGTCGTCTCCGGAATACTAGCTGCCACCGTTGCATGTTTCTATGTTCGTTTGCTTTTGTCTGATTGTTGTTACACCTGTTATCGTTTAGTGTAATTAGTGTCCTATAAGTTCTCGTTGTGTTTGTCTAGTGTTGTGTGTGATTGTTTTCACTGTCGTGCGCTTAGCTTTTGTATGTACAGTTTGCTCGGTTGAGCTGCTCTCCATTCTGTGTTTTTGGAGTATTTTGTCGCACGTATTTTGTGCGCCCGCTTTATTTCGCCTGTGTGCGGAGTTTCTCGCCTCAGGGCGTTTGTTTTCGTGCTGTGTTTTGTTGCCAAACAACTAAAGTCTTTTAGACTTACTTTGTGCGTCCTGCGCCTGATTCCACCACCACACCCACCTACAGCTACACTGACAGAATCACACACCCTACTCGATGGAGTCAGCAGGAGCCGCAGCAGCAAAGGCGACGTTGGAGGACAGGATCCGCGAACAAAATGACCAGATCCTGCGGATGGGGTCCGCACTGCAGGAGGTGATCACCACCATCCGAGGCTGGGAGACCCGAGGGACTCCTCCACCACCATCCTCCCTGCCCGCACCATCGGCAGGTCAGCCCATTCCCGCTCCGGAACCCAGAGGAGTTCGGCTCTCGCTCCCGAGGGCCTACGATGGGACCGCGGCCGGGTGTCAGGGATTCCTTCTCCAGGTGGAGCTTTACCTGGCCACCGTGCACCCGGCGCCCTCGGGACACGAGAGCGTGTCCGCCCTGATCTCCTGCCTTTCCGGGAAGGCGTTGGAATGGGCCAACGCAGAGTGGAGGAGAATCGACGCGAACACCATCACCTACGACGAGTTCTCCCGCCGCTTCAGGGCGGTGTTTGACCATCCCCCGGAGGGGAAAGCGGCGGGGGAGCGTCTGGTCTGCCTCCGGCAGGGGAAGAGGAGTGCCCAGGAGTTCGCCTTGGAATTCCGTACTCTAGCGGCGGATGCAGGGTGGAATGAGCGGGCTCTCATCGATCACTACCGATGTAGTCTACGCGAGGACGTCCGTAGGGAGCTGGCCTGTAGGGACACCAGCCTCTCGTTCGACCAGTTGGTCGACATGTCCATCAGGCTGGATACCCTGCTAGCTACCCGCGGACGTCCCGAGGGGGGTCCGTCCATTTCACCCTCCAGCGCCTCCGAGCCGTGCCCCATGGAGCTCGGGGGCGCTGGCGCTAGAGAGAGGAGGGGTCGGCTTACGAGGGGGTCCATCTCCTGCACCAACTGTGGTCGGGGAGGACACACCGCGGCTAGGTGCTGGGGATGGCCTCCTAGGGGAGAGGACGACAGGTCCCGCACTGGGGAGTCCTTCCAGGTGAGTAGGCGCCCCACTCACCCAGAGCTCTCTGTTGCACATTTCTGTATACCTGTGCGTTTTCCACAGGTAGCACCTCATTCCCAGCATAAGGCGCTGGTAGATTCAGGCGCGGCTGGGAATTTTGTTGATAAGAAGTTTTGCTTAGCCTTAGGGATTCCCCTTCTCCCTGTTGACGTTCCCTTCCCCGTTCATGCCCTAGATAGCCGTCCGTTGGGTACGGGCTTGATCAGGGAGGTCACTGCGCCACTTAGGATGTGTGCGCAGGGGGGTCATCAGGAGATGATCCAGCTATTTCTGATCGACTCGCCTGCGTATCCGGTGGTGCTGGGCATGCCCTGGTTGAGTACCCATAACCCATCTATTTCGTGGCAGGAGAGGGCTCTGATGGAGTGGTCTGCCCAGTGTGTGGGTCGATGTTTAGGCGTTTCCGTAGGGGCTACCTCGGTGGAGAGTCCAAACCAGGTGCCCGCATTGCACGTTCCCCCTGAGTATGGGGATTTGGCTATTGTGTTCAGTAAGTCGAGGGCGACGCAGTTGCCTCCCCATAGGCAGGGAGATTGTGCGATAGACCTCCAGGCAGGAGCTGAGCTCCCACGGAGCCATGTGTATCCTCTGTCTCAGGAGGAGAAGAGAGCTATGGAGACGTACATAGACGAATCTCTGAGACAAGGATACATACGGCCCTCCACTTCCCCTGCGTCCTCGAGTTTCTTTTTTGTGAAGAAAAAGGATGGAGGATTACGCCCGTGCATTGATTACCGTGGTCTCAATCAGATCACGGTGAAGTACAGTTATCCACTCCCGCTGATTGCGACCATGACGGAGTCATTGCACGGGGCGCGTTTCTTCACTAAATTAGATCTCAGGAGCGCGTACAACTTGGTGCGCATTAGGGGGGGCGATGAATGGAAGACAGCCTTTAGTACCACCTCGGGCCATTACGAGTATCTTGTCATGCCATACGGGTTGATGAACGCTCCTTCAGTTTTCCAATCCTTCGTGGATGAGATCTTCAGGGACATGCAGGGGCAGGGGGTGGTCGTGTACATCGATGACATTCTCGTGTACTCGCCTACCCGAGTCGAGCATGTGGCCCTGGTGCGCCGAGTGTTGCGGAGACTGTTGGAGCACGACCTGTATGTCAAGGCAGAGAAGTGTCTGTTCTTCCAGGAGTCGGTCTCCTTTTTGGGTTATCAGTTGTCTGCGTCAGGGGTGAAGATGGAGGTAGACCGGGTGTCAGCCGTGCGTAATTGGCAAACGCCAACCACTGTGAAGGAGGTGCAGCAGTTTTTGGGGTTTGCGAATTATTACCGGAGGTTTATCCGGGGTTTTGGACAGGTGGCAGCTCCCATAACGTCTCTTTTGAAGGGGGGTCCGGTGCGTCTGCAGTGGTCAGCCGAGGCGGACAGGGCGTTTGGGAGGCTGAAGGACCTGTTTACCTCGGCTCCGGTGCTGGCGCATCCGGATCCCTCTTTGCCATTTCAGGTAGAGGTGGACGCGTCAGAGGCCGGTATAGGAGCCGTGCTGTCGCAACGGTCCGGCGCGCCACCTAAACTCCGCCCCTGTGCTTTTTATTCCAAGAAGCTCAGTCCGGCGGAGCGAAACTATGACGTGGGGGACAGGGAGCTGTTAGCCGTGGTACAGGCCCTAAAGGTGTGGAGGCACTGGCTTGAGGGGGCTCAACACCCTTTCCTCATTTTGACGGACCACCGTAACCTGGAGTACATCCGGGCAGCGAGGAGGCTGAACCCTCGCCAGGCGAGGTGGAATATGTTTTTGACCCGGTTCACATTTAAGATCACGTACATCCCTGGGTCACAGAACGGTAAGGCAGACGCACTGTCTCGGCGGTATGACACGGAGGAGAGGTCCGTGGAGCCCACTCCCATACTGCCGGAGTCGTGTCTGGTGGCACCGGTAGTGTGGGAGGTCGATGCTGAACTCGAGCGGGCGTTACGCACCGACCCTAGTCCACCTCAATGCCCGGAGGGTCGGAAGTACGTTCCGCTCGAGGTTCGGGATCGATTGATCTATTGGGCTCACACGTCACCCTCCTCTGGACACCCTGGTATCGGCCGGACAGTGCACTGTCTTAGTGCCAAGTACTGGTGGCCCACGTTGGCGAGGGATGTGAGGGTTTATGTTTCCTCCTGCTCGGTGTGCGCCCAGTGTAAGGCGCCTAGACATCTGCCTAGGGGTAAGTTACTACCCCTGCCCGTTCCACAACGACCATGGTCTCACCTCTCGGTGGATTTCCTCACTGACCTTCCTCCTTCACAGGGGAATACCACTATACTGGTCGTTGTGGACCGGTTTTCTAAGGTCTGTCGTTTGCTCCCTATGCCGGGCCTTCCTACTGCCCTGCAAACCGCCGAAGCACTATTCACCCATGTGTTCCGGCACTACGGGGTACCCGAGGATATTGTGTCTGATCGAGGTCCCCAATTTACCTCCAGAGTCTGGAGAGCTTTTATGGAGCGGTTGGGGGTCTCGGTGAGCCTCACCTCGGGTTACCACCCGGAGAGTAATGGGCAGGTGGAACGCGTGAACCAGGATGTGGGGAGGTTTCTTAGAACATACTGCCAGGACCGGCCGGAGGAGTGGGCAAGGTACGTTCCCTGGGCCGAAATGGCCCAGAATTCCCTACGCCATTCCTCCACTAACCTAACCCCTTTCCAATGTGTGTTAGGTTACCAGCCGGTTCTGGCACCTTGGCAGCAGAGCCAGATCGAGGCTCCTGCGGTGGATGAGTGGGCGTGGCGTTCGGAGGAGACATGGAACGCTGCACACGTCCACCTGCAGCGGGCCCTCCGTCGTCATAAGGCGAGCGCCGATCTCCACCGCAGTGAGGGACCGGTGTACGCACCTGGTGATCGAGTCTGACTCTCTACCAGAAACCTGCCCTTCCGCCTGCCCTGTCGGAAACTGGGTCGGCGGTTTGTAGGGCCATTTAAAGTCCTGAGAAGGTTGAACGAGGTGTGTTACAAATTACAACTACCCGTTGAGTATAAAAGTATTAACCCCTCGTTCCATGTGTCTCTTCTCAGGCCGGTGGTAGCTGGCCCACTCCAAGAAAGTGAGATCAGGGAGACTCCTCCGCCCCCATTGGACATCGAGGGGGCACCGGCGTACTCCGTGCGGTCCATCTTGGATTCGAGACGTCGGATGGGGGGTCTCCAATATCTAGTGGAGTGGGAGGGGTACGGCCCGGAGGAACGGTGCTGGGTGCCGAGGAGAGACATTTTGGACCCGTCTCTCCTGACGGAATTCCATCGTGGGCACCCGACGCACCCTGCTCCGCGTCCTCCTGGTCGTCCCCGAGGCCGGAGTCGGCGCACGTCTGGAGCCGCGCGTCAAGGGGGGGGTACTGTCACGGTTTCGGCCGAGGCTGCCTCTCTTCCTTGCTCGGGCAGGCTTCGGCGTTCGTCGTCTCCGGAATACTAGCTGCCACCGTTGCATGTTTCTATGTTCGTTTGCTTTTGTCTGATTGTTGTTACACCTGTTATCGTTTAGTGTAATTAGTGTCCTATAAGTTCTCTTTGTGTTTGTCTAGTGTTGTGTGTGATTGTTTTCACTGTCGTGCGCTTAGCTTTTGTATGTACAGTTTGCTCGGTTGAGCTGCTCTCCATTCTGTGTTTTTGGAGTATTTTGTCGCACGTATTTTGTGCGCCCGCTTTATTTCGCCTGTGTGCGGAGTTTCTCGCCTCAGGGCGTTTGTTTTCGTGCTGTGTTTTGTTGCCAAACAACTAAAGTCTTTTGGACTTACTTTGTGCGTCCTGCGCCTGATTCCACCACCACACCCACCTACAGCTACACTGACAGACACACCTACTCATTCAAGGGTTTTTCTTTATTTGTACTATTTTTTACATTGTAGAATAATAGTGAAGACATCAAAACTATGAAATAACACATATGGAATCATGTAGTAACCAAAAAAGTGTTAAACAAATCAAAAATATATTTGAGATTTGAGATTATTCAAAGTAGCCACCCTTTGCCTTGATGACAGCTTTGCACACTCCTGGCATTCTTTCAACCAGCTTCATGAGGTAGTCACCTAGAATGCATTTCAATTAACAGGTGTGCCTTCTTAAAAGTTATTAAAAGTTAATTTCTTTCCAGAAGATAGCCCTATTTGGTAAAAGACAAAGTCAATATTATGGCAAGAACAGCTCAAATAAGCCAAGAGAAACAACAGTCCATCTTTACTTTAAGACATGAAGGTCAGTCAATATTTGAAGAACTTTGAAATTTTCTACAAGTTCAGTCACAAAAACTGTCAGGGGGCGTGTTGTAGGTGTAGTGTAGGAATCAAACGCAGGACGCAGACTGAATGTTCCAAAGGCTGTATTACTGGCCCAACACAGGCAACAGGACAACTAAGCCCGACAGCAAAAACACGCACGAAGGCGAAAGGTAAATGCGCACTAACAGGTGCGACAAAATGTAGCGGTGCACACACAGGTGCAAATAAGCTCCAGCACAGTGGAGAAATACGCTCAACCGAGCAAAACACAACACTGACGGGAACAATCACACACAACACTAGACAAACACAACGAGAAACTTATAGGACACTAATTACGTCAAAACAGAAACAGGTGTGGAAACAAACAGACAAAAGCAAACGAACATGAAACATATAGCGGTGGCAGCTAGAATTCCGGAGACGACGAACGCCGAAGCCTGCCCGAACAAGGGAGAGAGGCAGCCTCGGCCGAAACCGTGACAGTACCCCCCCCTTGACGCGCGGCTCCAGACGTGCGCCGACTCCGGCCTCGGGGACGACCAGGAGGACGCGGCGCAGGGCGCGTCGGATGCCTCCGATGGAACTCCGTCAGGAGCGACGGGTCCAACACGTCTCTCCTCGGCACCCAGCACCGCTCCTCCGGACCGTACCCCTCCCACTCCACTAGATACTGGAGACCCCCCATCCGACGTCTCGAATCCAAGATGGATCTCACGGAGTACGCCGGTGCCCCCTCGATGTCCAACGGGGGCGGAGGAGTCTCCAAGATCTCATCTTCTTGGAGTGGGCCCGCTACCACCGGCCTGAGAAGGGACACATGGAACGAGGGGTTAATACACTTATACTCCACAGGTAGCTGTAATCTATAACATACCTCGTTCAACCTTCTCAGGACTTTAAATGGCCCTACAAACCGCCGACCCAGTTTCCGACAGGGCAGGCGGAGGGGCAGGTTTCTGGTAGAGAGCCAGACTCGATCACCAGGTGCGTACACCGGTGCCTCACTGCGGTGGAGATCAGCGCTCGCCTTCTGACGTCGGAGGGCCCGCTGCAGGTGGACGTGTGCAGCGTTCCAAGTCTCCTCCGAGCGCCGCGCCCACTCATCCACCGCAGGAGCCTCGATCTGGCTCTGCTGCCAGGGTGCCAGAACCGGCTGGTAACCTAACACACATTGAAATGGAGTTAGGTTAGTGGAGGAATGGCGTAGGGAATTCTGGGCCATCTCGGCCCAGGGAACGTACCTTGACCACTCCTCCGGCCGGTCCTGGCAGTATGTTCTGAGAAACCTACCCACATCCTGGTTTACGCGTTCCACCTGCCCATTGCTCTCCGGGTGGTAACCCGAGGTGAGGCTCACCGAGACCCCCAACCGCTCCATAAACGCTCTCCAGACTCTGGAGGTGAATTGGGGACCCCGATCAGCCACAATGTCCTCGGGTACCCCGTAGTGCCGGAACACATGGGTAAACAGTGCCTCGGCAGTTTGCAGGGCCGTAGGAAGACCCGGCATGGGGAGCAAACGACAGGCCTTAGAGAACCGGTCCACAACGACCAGGATGGTAGTATTCCCTTGGGAGAGGGGAAGGTCTGTTATAAAGTCCACTGAGAGGTGGGACCATGGCCGTTGTGGAACGGGCAGGGGTAGCAACTTACCCCTAGGTAGATGTCTAGGCGCCTTACACTGGGCGCACACCGAGCAGGAGGAAACATAAACCCTCACATCCCTTGCCAACGTGGGCCACCAGTACTTGGCACTAAGACAGTGCACTGTCCGGCCGATACCCGGATGTCCAGAGGAGGGTGACGTGTGAGCCCAATAGATCAATCGATCCCGAACCTCGAGCGGAACGTACTTCCGACCCTCCGGGCACTGTGGTGGACTAGGGTCGGTGCGTAACGCCCGCTCGAGTTCAGCATCGACCTCCCACACTACCGGTGCCACCAGACACGACTCAGGCAGTATGGGAGTGGGCTCCACGGACCTCTCCTCCGCGTCATACCGCCGAGACAGCGCATCTGCCTTGCCATTCTGTGACCCAGGGATGTACGTGATCTTAAAAGTAAACCTGGTCAAGAACATACTCCATCTTGCCTGGCGAGGGTTCAGCCTCCTCGCCGCCCGGATGTACTCCAGGTTACGGTGGTCCGTCAAAATGAGGAAAGGGTGTTGAGCCCCCTCAAGCCAGTGCCTCCACACCTTTAGAGCCTGTACCACGGCTAACAGCTCCCTGTCCCCTACGTCATAGTTCCGCTCCGCCGGACTGAGCTTCTTAGAATAAAAAGCACAGGGGCGGAGTTTAGGTGGCGCGCCAGACCGTTGTGAAAGCACGGCTCCTAAACCGGCCTCCGACGCGTCCACCTCTACTTGGAACGGCAAAGAGGGATCCGGATGCGCCAGCACCGGGGCCGAGGTAAACAGGTCCTTCAGCCTCCCAAACGCCCTGTCCGCCTCGGCCGACCACTGCAGACGCACCGGACCCCCCTTCAACAGAGACGTGATGGGAGCTGCCACCTGTCCAAAACCCCGGATAAACCTCCTGTAGTAATTTGCAAACCCCAAAAACTGCTGCACCTCCTTCACAGTGGTTGGTGTTTGCCAATTACGCACGGCCGACACCCGGTCTACCTCCATCTTCACCCCTGACGCAGACAACTGATAACCCAAAAAGGAGACCGACTCCTGGAAAAACAGACACTTCTCTGCCTTCACATACAGGTCGTGCTCCACCAGCCTCCGCAACACCCTGCGCACCAGGGCCACATGCTCGACACGGGTAGGTGAGTACACGAGAATGTCATCAATGTACACCACCACCCCCTGCCCCTGCATGTCCCTGAAGATCTCATCCACAAATGATTGGAAAACTGACGGAGCGTTCATCAACCCGTATGGCATGACCAGATACTCGTAATGGCCCGAGGTGGTACTAAAGGCTGTTTTCCATTCATCACCCTCCCTGATGCGCACCAAGTTGTACGCGCTCCTGAGATCTAATTTCGTGAAGAAACGCGCCCCATGCAACGACTCAGTCATGGTCGCAATCAGCGGGAGTGGATAACTATACTTCACCGTAATCTGATTGAGACCACGGTAATCGATGCACGGACGCAAACCACCATCCTTTTTCTTCACGAAAAAGAAACTCGAGGACGCGGGGGAAGTGGACGGCTGTATGTATCCTTGTCTCAGCGATTCGTCTATGTAAATCTCCATAGCTTTCTTCTCCTCCTGAGACAGAGGATACACATGGCTCCGTGGGAGCGCAGCTCCTGCCTGGAGGTTTATCGCACAATCCCCCTGCCTATGGGGTGGCAACCGCGTCGCCCTCGCCTTACTAAACGCAATAGCCAAATCCCCATACTCAGGTGGAACGTGCAATGCGGGCACCTGGTTTGGACTCTCCACCGAGGTAGCCCCTACGGAAACGCCCAAACATCTACCCACACACTGAGCAGACCACTCCATCAGAGCCCTCTCCTGCCACGAAATCGCTGGGTTATGGGTACTCAACCAGGGCATGCCCAGCACCACCGGATACGCAGGAGAGTCAATCAGGAACAGCTGAATCATCTCCTGATGATCCCCCTGCGCACACATCCTAAGTGGCGCCGTGACCTCCCTGATTAAGCCCGTACCCAACGGACGACTATCTAGGGCGTGAACGGGAAAAGGAACCTCAACAGGAATGAGGGGAATCCCTAACGCTAAACAAAACTTTTTATCAATAAAATTCCCAGCCGCGCCTGAATCTACCAGCGCCTTATGCTGGGAATGAGGTGCTACCTGTGGAAAACGTACAGGCATACAAAAATGGGCAACAGTGAGCTCTGGGTGAGTGGGGCGCCTACTCACCTGGAGGGAATCCCCAGTGCGGGACCTGTCGTCATCTCCCCTAGGAGGCCATCCCCAGCACCTAGCCGTGGTGTGTCCTCCCCGACCACAGTTGGTGCAGTGGATGGACCCCCTAGCCTGCCGACTCCTCCTCTCTCTAGCGCCAGCGCCCCCGAGCTCCATAGGACACGGCTCGGAGGCGCTGGAGGGTGGAATGGACGGACCCTCCGCAGGACGTCCGCGGGTAGCCAGCAGGGTATCCAGCCTGATGGACATATCAACCAGCTGGTCGAAAGTGAGGCTGGTGTCCCTACAAGCCAGCTCCCGACGGACGTCCTCTCGTAGGCTACATCGGTATAGATCGATGAGGGCCCGATCATTCCACCCTGCATCTGCCGCTAGAGTACGGAATTCGAGCGCGAATTCCTGGGCACTTCTCCTCCCCTGCCGGAGGAAGACCAGACGCTCCCCCGCCGCTTTCCCCTCCGGGGGATGGTCAAACACCGCCCTGAAGCGGCGGGAGAACTCGGTGTACGTAATCGTCGTGGCGTCGATCTTCCTCCACTCCGCGTTGGCCCACTCCAACGCTTTTCCGGCCAGGCAGGAGATCAGGGCGGACACGCTCTCATGCCCTGAAAGTGCCGGGTGCACTGTGGCCAGGTATAGCTCTACCTGGAGCAGGAATCCCTGACACCCAGCCGCGGTCCCGTCGTAGGCCCTCGGGAGAGATAGTCGGACTCCTCGAGGTTCCGGCGCTGGAATGGGCGGGCTGGCCGATGGTGCTGGCAGGGCGGGCGGCGGTGGAGGCGAACCCCAGCCTCGGAGTGTGGTAATCACCTCCTGCAGGGCGGTCCCCATCTGCAGGAGCTGCTCTTGCTGGTCCCGAACCTGGGCTTCCAGTCTCGTCTGGGCTGCTTCGGCTCCTGCTGATTCCATTGGTGGTGTGTGATTCTGTCAGGGCGTGTTGTAGGTGTAGTGTAGGAATCAAACGCAGGACGCAGACTGAATGTTCCAAAGGCTGTATTACTGGCCCAACACAGGCAACAGGACAACTAAGCCCGACAGCAAAAACACGCACGAAGGCGAAAGGTAAATGCGCACTAACAGGTGCGACAAAATGTAGCGGTGCACACACAGGTGCAAATAAGCTCCAGCACAGTGGAGAAATACGCTCAACCGAGCAAAACACAACACTGACGGGAACAATCACACACAACACTAGACAAACACAACGAGAAACTTATAGGACACTAATTACGTCAAAACAGAAACAGGTGTGGAAACAAACAGACAAAAGCAAACGAACATGAAACATATAGCGGTGGCAGCTAGAATTCCGGAGACGACGAACGCCGAAGCCTGCCCGAACAAGGGAGAGAGGCAGCCTCGGCCGAAACCGTGACAAAAACCATCAAGCGCTATGATGAAACTGGCTCTCATGAGGACCACCACAGGAATGGAAGACCCAGGGTTACCTCTGCTGCAGAGGATAAATTCATTAGAGTTACCAGCCTCAGAAATTGCAGCCCAAATAAATGCTTCACAGAGTTCAAGTCACAGACCCATCTCAACATCAACTGTTCAGAGGGTACTGTGTGAATCAGGCCTTCATGGTCGAATTGCTGCAAAGAAACCACTACTAAAGGACACCAATAAGAAGAAGAGACCTGCTTGGGCCAAGAAACACGAGCAATGGACATTAGACCGGTAGAAATGTGTCCTTTGGTCTGGAGTCCAAATTGGAAATTTTTGGTTCCAACCGCCGTGCCTTTGTGAGATGCGGTGTGAGTGAACGGATGATCTCCGCCTTTGTAGTTCCCACCGTAAAGCATGGAGGAGGAGGTGTTATGGTGTGGGGGTGCTTTGCTGATGACACTGTCTGTGATTTATTTAGAATTCAAGGCACACTTAACCAGCATGGCTACCACAGCATTCTGCAGCGATACGCCATCCCATCTGGTTTGGCCTTAGTGGGACTATCATTTGTTTTTCAAAAGGAGAATGACCCAACACACCTCCAGGCTGTGTAAGGGCTATTTTACCAAGAAGGACAGTGATGGAGTGCTGCATCAGATGACCTCCACAATCCCCCGACCTCAACCCAATTGAGATGGTTTGGGATGAGTCGGATGGCAGAGTTAAGGAAAAGCAGCCAACAAGTGCTCAGCATATGTGGAAACACCTTCAAGACTACTGGAAAAGCATTCCAGGTGAAGCTGGTTGAGAGAACGCCAAGAGTGTGCAAAGCTGTCATCAAGGCAAAGGGTGGCTATTTGAAGAATCTCAAATATTGTCACGCCCTGACTCAGGGGACTCTTATATGTTGAGTCAGGGTGTGTGTATTCTTTGTTTGTATATATTCTATGTTGTAGTTCTATTATGTGTAGATCTATGTTGGCCGGTGTGGTTCCCAATCAGAGGCAGCTGTAGCTCGTTGTCTCTGATTGGGGATCATACTTAGGCAGCCTATTGGCACTAGTGGGTTGTGGGATCTTGTTCCGTGTAAGGTATGTTGTTTGTGTCTACCTTGGACTTCACATTTCGTTTAGTTTGTTGTTTTGTCGTTGTGTTTATTCGTTATAATAAACATGTATGCATATCACGCTGCGCCTTGGTCCGACCCGTCATTAAACGAACGTGACAAATATAAAATATATTTTGATTTGTTTAATACTTTTTTGGTTACTACATGATTCCATATGTGTTATTTCATAGTTTTGATGTCTTCACTATTATTCTACAATGTAGAAAATAGTAAAAATAAAGGAAAACCCTTGAATGAGTAGGTGTGTCCAAACTTTTGACTGGTAGTGTATATAGAGAGTCATTGAACGCTGGTCACTTCATATTCTGTTTATATACTTTTGTTTACTTACTGTGCATTCAGAAAGTATTCAGACCCCTTGACTTTTCCACATTTTGTTACGTTACAGCCTTATTCTAAAATTGATTAAATCGTTTTTTCCCCTCATCAATCTACACACAATACCCCATAATGACAAAGCAAAAACTGATTTTTAGAAAAAACTGAAATATCACATTTACATAAGTATTCAGACCCTTTACTCAGTACTTTGTTGAAGCACCTTTGGCAGCGATTACAGCCTCGATTCTTCTTGGGTATGACGCTACAAGCTTGGCACACCTGTATTTTGGGAGTTTGCTCACTCTAATATACAGTATCTATTCAGGATTATTCATTCGGCCCGTTCTGTCATTTCCTGATTTCATGTTTAGATTTTTTGATTACTTTTGTATTTGTATTGCATTTGTGAGACAATCTATTGCACTGTTGGAGCTAGTAACACAAGCATTTCGCTGCATCTTATATAATCTGTGTACGCGATCAATAAACTTTGATTTGATTTGATTCAATGGAGTGAGTGCACACTTACGAGTACTGTGTGAGTTTGTCAAGGTTGTTGTTCATGTTGATGGGGTAGTGTTCCCCCAGGTGGATGAGCTTCTCCAAGGCCTCGTAGATGAAGATGATGCAGATCAGCGAGGCGAAGGCCTCCTCTGTGAATCGTGTGATGTAACAGACCAGGGAGCTGGCGTCTGTGGCCACCAGGAGCAGACAGAGGAACGCTGTCCACAGCCCTATACAGGTTCTCAGTGAGAGGTAGGATAATCCGTACTCCCTGAGGAGAGAGTGCAAAACATCACTTTTATTTTACATTTTTAAATGTAATCTTTATTTATTCAGGAAGTCCCATTGAGGTCAGAAGACCTCTTTTACAAAGGAAAACTGGCCAAAAAAGGGCAGCTCAATTATAAAATACATAGATCCTTCACAGTACAATGCATACACAATGCATCACTGACACTGCAGCACTAACATTTCATATACTATACGACAACATCTGTGAGGTTTTTACCTCCCGTCTGATCTATCTGCAGGATATGGGATCTGAGGTTGTCATTATCACAATGGTATTTTAAAACTACTTAAAGCAGTATAGAACATTAAAATAAATGATCAATGTACTTTGGCAGTACTCTATGTGACATCCGGACATCCGGACATCCGGTCATCCTACACCAGTATGTGACCATAACTATTGTTATTGGGATGGATGATCATCATACAATCTAATCGCATATTATCAGATGTGGTGGCAGAATTTGGGGTGAGCTGTTGTAACTTCTCAAGGGATATGTTCTGTGTTGGACTGTGATGTTTTGCCTTTCATAGACTCCTGGTAAGTCTGCACCCTGTTTTAGGCCGTCATTGTAAATAAGAATTTGTTCTTAACTGACTTGCCACGTTAAATAAAGGTTAAATAAAATAAATAAAAATAAAACACAAGGCCATTGTGTTCCAGAACTGTTGCTTGTATAAAATAACTGTTGTGTAAACAATATGATTGTATTATCACCTCCCACTATATAAGGGACATGTACAGTGCCTTGCAAAAGTATTCATCCCCCATGGCGTTTTTTCCTATTTTGTTGCATTACAACCTGTAATTTAAATGGATTTTTATTTGGATTTCATGTAATGGACATACACAACATAGTCCAAATTGGTGAAGTGAAATTTAAAAAATAACTTATTTCAAAAAATTCTAAAAAATAAATAACGGAAAAGTGGTGCGTGCATATGTATTCACCCCCTTTGCTATGAAGCCCCTAAATAAGATCTGGTGCAACCAATTACCTTCAGAAGTCACATAATTAGTTAAATAAAGTCTACCTGTGTGCAATCTAAGTGTCACATGATCTGTCACATGATCTCAGTATATATACATCTGTTCTGAAAGGCCCCAGAGTCTGCAACACCACTAAGCAAGGGGCACCACCAAGCAAGCAGCACCATGAAGACCAAGGAGCTCTCCAAACAGGTCAGGGCCAAAGTTGTGGAGAAGTACAGATCAGGGTTGGGTTATAAAAAAATATCAGAAACTTTGAACATCCCACGGAGCACCATTAAATCCATTATTAAAAAATTGAAAGAATATGGCACCACAACAAACCTGCCAAGAGAGGGCCGCCCACCAAAATTCACGGACCAGGCAAGGAGGGCATTAATCAGAGAGGCAACAAAGAGATCAAAGATAACCTTGAAGGAGCTGCAAAGCTCCACAGCGGAGATTGGAGTATCTGTCCATAGGCCCACTTTAAGCCGTACACTCCACAGAGCTGGGCTTTACGGAAGAGTGGCCAGAAAAAAGCCATTGCTTAAAGAAAAAAATAAGCAAACACATTTGGTGTTCACCAAAAGCCATGTGGGAGACTCCCCAAACACATGGAAGATGAGACTAAAATTGAGCTTTTTGTCCATCAAGGAAAACGCTATGTCTGGCGTAAACCCAACACCTCTCATCACCCCGAGAACACCATCCCCACAGTGAAGCATGTTGGTGGCAGCATCATGCTGTGGAGATGTTTTTCATCGGCAGGGACTAGGAAACTGGTCAGAATTGAAGGAATGAGGGTAACCTGTTTCAGTCTTCCAGAGATTTGAGACTGGGACGGAGGTTCACCTTCCAGCAGGACAATGACCCTAAGCATACTGCTAAAGCAACACTCGAGTGGTTTAAGGGGAAACATTGAAATGTCTTGGAATGGCCTCGTCAAAGCCCAGACCTCAATCTAATTGAGAATCTGTGGTATGACTTAAAGATTGCTGTACAACAGCGGAACCCATCCAACTTGAAGGAGCTAGAGCAGTTTTGCCTTGAAGAATGGGCAAAAATCCCAGTGGCTAGATGTGCCAAGCTTATAGAGACATACCCCAATAAACTTGCAGCTGTAATTGCTGCAAAAGGTGGCTCTACAAAGTATTGACTTTGGGGGGGTGAATAGTTATGCACGCTCAAGTTTTCTGTTTTTTTGTCTTATTTCTTGTTTATTTCACAAGAAAAAATATTTTGCATCTTCAAAGTGGTAGGCATGTTGTGTAAATCAAATGATACAAACCCCCAAAAAATCCATTTTAATTACATTTACATTTTACAGACGCTCTTATCCAGAGCGACTTACAGGAGCAATTACGGTTAAGCGCCTTGCTCAAGGGCACAGACAGATTTCTCATCTAGTCAGCAATTAGAACCAGCGACCTTTCGGTTACTGGCACAACGCTCTTAACCACTAAGCTACCTGCCACTGTAATTCCAGGTTGTAAGGCAACAAAATAGGAAAAATGCCAAGGGGGGTGAATACTTTCGCAAGCCACTGTAACCATTTATTATTTGAGTTCTTCTCTGTGAAATCAGAGGTGGATCTCCCCTGCAGCTGCTTGTATTAAAGATTGTTCTATTATATCATCATATTATATTATATCTCTGCCTTAACCTTTGGATCGAATTTTCCACAACACAGAGATGCAAGTACAGAAATGGCCTGAGTGCTATGGACAATACATACATTGAGGGAAAAAAGTATTTGATCCCCTGCTGATTTTGTACGTTTGCCCACTGACAAAGACATGATCAATCTATCATTTTAATGGTAGGTTTATTTGAACAGTGAGAGGCAGAATAACAACAACAAAATCCAGAAAAATGCATGTCAAAAATGTTATAAATTGATTTGCATTTTAATGAGGGAAATAAGTATTTGACCCCTCTGCAAAACATGACTTAGTACTTGGTGGCAAAACCCTTGTTGGAAATCACAGAGGTCAGACGTTTCTTGTAGTTGGCCACCAGGTTTTCACACATCTCAGGAGGGATTTTGTTCCACTCCTCTTTGCAGATCTTCTCCAAGTCATTAAGGTTTCAAGGCTGATGTTTGGCAACTCGAACCTTCAGCTCCCACCACAGATTTTCTATGGGATTAAGGTCCAGAGACTGGCTAGGCCACTCCAGGACCTGAATGTGCTTCTTCTTGAGCCACTCCTTTGTTGCCTTGGCTGTGTGTTTTGGGCAGTGGCGGCTCCTGAAAAAATTCTCAGGGGGGGCAATTTTTCTGATGATTTAGGTGACCTACACACATTTTAAAAAAGATATGTCCAGCAACAACATGAAGACAGGGGCAGCATATAAGTCAATACCAGAAGCATTTATTGACTGATCTCAAAAGTGTTGGCTTACCAGGGTTGGTGGAGCCCTCAGTTTCATCTTTGCCTCGCAAAGCTAACTCAAACACTCCGCAAAACTTCACACACTGGATTAGCCGGCTGAGGATGTGGCGGTTCTTGCTAATGTCGTAGTAAATATATTTGTTATAGTGAATATGGAATATGATATGTTGAGTAAAATGTTGTGCTAAGATCTATTTAGGTCAGGAGCTGGTTATAAGTTCTGTTCCTATCCAATAACAATGGACAAAAGGGTCCTATCTTGTCAGCCTTGTCAGTTTCAGTTCTCCAGTAAACTTGTGATTATCAACACTAACCTCATCGTTGTGGCGGCGGACAGCTAGCCTGTATCCCTCATCCAGTTGAGTGGGAATGTTCACTCTCCCCAAAGCAGACAATCTCAAACAGCTATCCATGTGGGTCTTTGACAGCTCATGTTTCTTAATCTTTCCTGAAAGATGGTGCATGTCCGTTACACACCAGTCGCTGTCCAAGCGGTGCTGTCTGCCGTGCCGCCTTCAGGGTGAAAGAGTAAGCAGGGGGTAGCAGAAGACTGCATTAGCTACATCGCAGCCTGCTAGCCAGGTTTTTCGTTCGTACCAATTTTTGGAAATACCTCGGGTGTAGGACTTCCCCCCTTTAGTAGAAACCTGTTGAATTATTAAATTTAGTCTGGGAGGTCCTAATTGTTTCGTTGCCAATTTATCTTCATTTGTTCGCCGACAAAAAGGAACTTCTTTCAAAGACACAATCGAGTTGCACTGAAGCCTAGCCATTTTGATAGTAGTAGTGAATTGATTGACGAGGCTACCCGCTCTTTTCTTAGTTACGTTCATGGTTATGTTACGTATGACGAAAGCGCGTAAGTGCAAGCCCTCAGAAACCCATAGAGATTGTATTGAAAGCTCTGATATTTGAAAAAAATAGATTTTACATGGGAGTCTATGACAGACTTCTGGGCGATTTTCAACCTGACTGAAATCGCCCCAAAAGGGGGGGGGGGCCATTTGAAGCACGACTTTAGCCTGATTGGACATTTAGTGGCACTGTGGCAGATCAGACGTCTAGATTACAACACTGATAACTACTGTTGCCGTGATATAATTGATTAGAAAAAAAATCCCTTCCTTTTCCCGTTTGGCAGTGCGTCGCCCATATCGCCCTATTGAACACACCGCCCCTGGTTTTGGGTCATTGTCATGCTGGAATACCCATCCACGACCCATTTTCAATGCCCTGGCTGAGGGAAGGAGGTTCACACTCAAGATTTGATGGTACATGGCCCCGTCCATCGTCCCTTTGATGCGGTGAAGTTGTCCTGTCCCCTTAGCAGAAAAACACCCCCAAAGCTTAATGTTTCCACCTTCATGTTTGACGGTGGGGATGGTGTTCTTGAGGTCATAGGCAGCATTCCTCCTCCTCCAAACACGGCGAGTTGAGTTGATGCCAAAGAGCTCAATTTTGGTCTCATCTGACCACAACACTTTCACCCAGTTCTCGTCTGAATCATTCAGATGTTCATTGGCAAACTTCAGACGGCCCTGTATATGTGCTTTCTTGAGCAGGGGGACCTTGCAGGCGTTGCAGGATTTCAGTCCTTCACGGCGTAGTGTGTTACCAATTGTTTTCTTGGTGACTATGGTCCCAGCTGCTTTGAGATCATTGACAAGATCCTCCCGTGTAGTTCTGGGCTGATTCCTCACCGTTCTCATGATCATTGCAACTCCACGAGGTGAGATCTTGCATGGAGCCCCAGGCCGAGGGAGATTGACAGTTCTTTTGTGTTTCTTCCATTTGCGAATAATCGCACCAACTGTTGTCACCTTCTCACCAAGCTGCTTGGCGATGGTCTTGTAGCCCATTCCAGCCTTGTGTAGGTCTACAATCTTGTCCATGACATCCTTGGAGAGCTCTTTGGTCTTGGCCATGGTGGAGAGTTTGGAATCTGATTGATTGATTGCTCCTGTGGACAGGTGTCTTTTATACAGGTAACAAACTGAGATTAGGAGCACCCCCTTTAAGAGTGTGCTCCTAATCTCAGCTCGTTACCTGTATAAAAGACACCTGGGAGCCAGAAATCTTTCTGATTGAGAGGAGGTCAAATACTTATTTCCCTCATTAAAATGCTAATCAATTTATAACATTTTTTACATGCGTTTTTCTTGATTTTTTTGTTGTTATTCTGTCTCTCACTGTTCAAATAAATCTACCATTAAAATTATAGACTGATAATTTCTTTGTCAGTGGGCAAACGTACAAAATCAGCAGGGGATCAAATACTTTTTTCCCTCACTGTAGAGATTATTAATCATGTGGGCCCATAGTGTTATACAACTACTGTATATATAATTATAGCTATATAAAACAATACACCTATAGTGTTGTAAACAAACTTACTTGCAGAATTTATACAATATCTTCTCAAACACCAGCACAGGCCCTGTGCTGCCCAATATGGTGAGTGGCTGGCCAGCAAACAGGGAATAAGCTATTCCTGTCATTGAGGCGCCAAAAAGTGATTCAATTGCACTCTGCAGGACACAAAGAAACATACACTGTAAACCCCAAGGTATTTTTAACTCAAATACTTCTAGTAAGTTGTACTCAAACTCAATGAAAAGCCATTATTACAGTGGTACTGACTCAGAACTAAATGAGAAGTCACACCAACTACATTTTTTAACGATATGATAACAAATTAACTTTTTCCCAGCATGCTCTACTGCAGGTAGATTTTTTGGAATTGTTTTTAATATCTGCATTTTTGCATGTACATTGAGTGATTGATTGATTTAATGTTTTGATACACAAAGATAATTATTTATAAACTAATCCAATCATTGAGTTTTTGCACCCGTTACTGAAATGGTTGTTCCAGTTTAAATGGCTTAGGTAGTTTCCTCCCATTGTTCTTAACCCTGGCAGTCATTATGAATGCAGGTTGCGGGTGAATACAAATTTCAACTGTTGGATAGCCTAACGCTGGCTAGATTCCAATAGGAATTACACATCACTTTGCAAGCCAACATTATGGGATTTACAGTTAGGGTTGCAAAATTCTTGGAAATGTCCATGGTTTTTCCAGAAATCCTGGTTGGAAGATTACTGGAAAAATATTTGGGAAAGTTTGTGGCATTTTGCAACCCTACTTGCAGGCCTGATGTGGCCTGTAAACTATGAGTTTCAGGCCACTGTATAAGGCCTTATGATATATGTAATGGTTCAATTATAACGATAATATTCACCTAGGAACTCACTTGGTGAAGGCCACAGGACTGAAAATAAACGAATTCAACAACCATGTCTCTGTCACTAACAAATACAGTCATGGATGGTAACTACAATTAAATCAAAAAAGTATACCTTACTCAAAAAAACTGCATTTGTATTACTTATATGAAGGTAGTACTGCTCACTTCAGCTATTTAAGTTTCTTAACCTAATTTATTTTAGGTAATCTGTTTCCTCAAAATGTTTGAGTAGCCAGAATTTATCTGGTTTTACAGTGTAGTTTATCTCTCAATAAATCTCTAAGCACTTTTTTATTCTATTACTGTGTATTTGACCGGGATGGGCAGCATCCTAAATGGAATGCTATTCTCTATATAGTGCACTACTTTTGACCAGGTCACAAAAGTAGTGCACTATGTAAGGAATAGGGAGCCATTTGGGATGAAACCATGGTGACTTACTATGCGTCCTTCTGTTGCCTCTCCCAGTAAACCGCCGAACGTGATGACGGGTGACATGCAAGCACAGTACAGGAAGAGGAAGGAGGCCAAGCACTGCAGGCTGAGAGCGTCTGTGTAGTCGGACAGGTAGTGGGGCGCTTTGCGTTTGATGTCCAACAAGAGACCCCCACAGAATCTGGAAACATAATAATAATATAAACCATTTAGCAGACAGGTTTATCCAAAATTACTAATATTAGTGTGTGCATACAAGTTTAGGTGGCTCCAGCATTACTGGAACCCACAATCCTGGCTTTGCAAGCGCCATGCTCTATCAACTAAGACACACAGGACACCTACTGTATATGTAATAACAGCACAGATAGAAATTATTTAATTGTATTTTATATAATAGTCATTCATTTAATCTCTTCTGACGCTCACATTGAAACTAGCCTCCTAACAAATGCCTGCATTTCAAATCCATATCCAACCGCATTGGTAATCTGCTGTCTCGTGGTGAAGTGTGGAGTTTGCTTGCAGTTGGAGCCTTTTTTTAAACTCATTTTTTTACTTTATGTACTCCTCACACGACTTAATGTGCATGAAATACTGTAGAGACAGTAATGAGGATGACTTAGCATGAGCTCATGCCCATGCGGCAGAATATAGACCAGGCATTTAGGAGCCAATCATTACGTTGCTACACTCTGAGAAGAAAAGGTTGCAAATTGTCCTTAAATGTGTACAAACGCTTGTCACTGTAGTTGTACCCTGTAATGTACGTCAATTGTACCATTAGTTATAAGTAAATAATTGTACCCTTGCGAGCAATACTCGAACTTGAATTAACAGACCATAGACCACTTAAACTGGTACAACACTTCTACTCAAGGGTGGCAAAAATAACTAACTGAAAGCCAATTCCCCACTAAGCCACACCTCCAATGATTATTGTACCATCATACTAGATTATACCATTGTACCATTATACCATTATACTAGATTATACCATTGTACCATTATACTAGATTATCCACACATGTACCCTTAAAGATACCAGACAGTACCATGTGAGATCATATGTGTACCTCTGTAGGTACATTATGTGTATTTTGATCTTTTTGTACCCCAGGGAACAATACTGTACCTGAACCTTACCTTTTTTCTGAGAGCGTATGGCAACCATTGCATGACTTTCGTTCACACCTAAGATGAACTGCACACAGTGGCAATGGCAAACCTGGCCTCTGTCCAATGTTCCATAGATGTTTTTCAAAAAATAGCTGAAAAACCTGATCACTTTTAATCTATCGTTATTTCTTAATACACAACCACAAAATACACAACCACAACCACATACAACCACAACCACATACACTCACACTCTCTAAGCCTCTGGCTGCCCCCCCCCCCCCCCCCCCCCCACCTACCGTCCTGTCCGCTGCAGCTCCGGACCACCATGTCCCTCGTGCTCCTCTTCATCACCTGTGCCGGTCTGTGCTGCAATCTTCCTCTTCTCCTTTTATTCAAAGAACACTTCTCTGTTATTTCTTTCATTTTTCAAATCAAACTTTATTTGTCACATGCGCTGAATACAACAGGTGTAGACCTTACAGTGAAATGCTTACTTACAAGCCCTTAACCAACAATGCAGTTTAAAGAAAGTAACAACTAATTAAAGACCAGCAGTAAAATAACAATAGCGAGGCTATATACAGGGGGTACCGGTACCGAGTCAATGTGCGGGGGCACCGGTTAGTCGAGGTAATTGAGGTAATATGTACATGTATGTAGTTATTTGTATGTCCGCTGATGACAGACTTGTTAAAGAAGGGGCTAAACTCACCTGAGACGGTACATTTTTTGGGGGCTCTATTCGTATAGAAGGATCCCACTCCCCTGGTGGCAGGACTGTCACTTGGTCCAGGAACTCATCGATTCCAGCAATTAGATCATTGCGGTCCTTCGCTTTGTAGGCAACATCATGGAAAACCTTGGAACGAAGAACCAGAATAAATTCAGTCATGAATTGACATGTTCATTCAGTCATGCCCAACAACTATGTTCAGTATTGGAGAGGCTGTCTTACCTCGTCTGTCATTAGTGTTGCGATGGATCGGCCAATCTCATGGTACTGTGGCCCTTTCCCAAGAGGCCCTAACAGAATGAACAAGAACCTAAAAAAAAACAGAGCAGTGTATACAATTGAGGGTCAGCCCAAAAAGGACTAAGGAGGGCATAGTGTTAGTCATAGACAGGAGACCATAGTTATACACTAATTGAAGGTAGGGTTGTGAAATTCCGGTAACTTTCTCAAAAATCCCAGGTTTACAGAAATCCTGGTTTGAGGATTCCCGGATTTCCTGCTGATTCCAGGAATCTTCCTACCGGGATTTCTGGAAAACCTGGGAATTTTGGGAAAGTTACGGGAATACTGCAACACTAATTTGGGGTCATAGTGTTACTAACCTGGTAACGATGGGGACCTCAGCCAGCCCGTTGAGCATGACTGCAGGTGAGAGACGTACAAACGCCACCACAGGCTTGTCTAGGAACTCCGCCTCACCCACCAACACATTGGACGCTTCCGCTCCCGGGGGAATCTTCTTCATGAAATGGAGGTCTATCTAGATGGACACAGGATAGAATATGCTGTTTTTAGTGGAGCATTTTACGACTGAAGTCTGAATATAGCATTTTACTGTATTAATATCTCAACTCAAAAGAAGAGTATTCATGGATGCACATTTCGTCACAATATTGTTTTGAACATTTGTTTTAAGACTGATGCCCAACTGAGAATTCTACTCAATGCATTGTCAATGGGCGCTGATGAAGATGTAGTCTAAAGTGCATTACCGTGGCTTGAAAACACAATGACATTTCAAAAGTAGGCAAATAATTAGTAGGAAAACCTTTTGTCATCATTGTGATGTCGCCAGATTGACTTTAGATGCAGTATAACTTTAGTTAGCTAGCTAAGACTGAGGTGACAGCACCGTTTTGACAAACTTTGATAGCTAATGGCAACATTGCCATATCTCTAAAGTAAATTTGACAACATCAAAATCATGGCAAAGTTGTTTCCTACTAATTATTTGCCTACTTTAGCTATGTCATCGTATACAGTGACTTGCAAAAGTATTCATCCCCCTTGTCATTTTTCCTATTTTGTTGCATTACAACCTGTAATTAAAATGGATTTTTATTTGGATTTAAAAATAGTCAAAATTGGTGAAGTGAAATGAAAAAAATAACTTATTAAAAAAATTCTAACAAATAAATAACGGAAAAATGGTATGTGCATATGTATTCACCCCCTTTGCTAAGAAGCCCCTAAATAAGATCTGCTCTGCAACACCACTAAGCAAGGGGCACCACCAAGCAAGAGGCACCATGAAGACCAAGGAGCTCTCCAAACAGGTCAGGGACAAAGTTGAGGAAAAGTACAGATCAGGGTTGGGTTATAAAAAAATATCTGAAACTTTGAACCTCCCACGGAGCACCATTAAATCCATTATTAAAAAATTGAAAGAATATGGCACCACAACAAACCTGCCAAGAGAGGGCCGCCCACCAAAACTCACGGACCAGGAAAGGAGGGCATTAATCAGAGAGGCAACAAAGAGACCAAAGATAACCCTGAAGGAGCTGCAAAGCTCCACAGCGGAGATTGGAGTATCTGTCCATAGGACCACTTTAAGCCATACACTCCACAGAGCTGGGCTTTACGGAAGAGTGGCCAGAAAAAAAGCCATTGCTTAAAGAAAACAATAAGCAAACACGTTTGGTGTTCGCCAAAAGGCATGTGGGAGACTCCCCAAACATATGGAAGAAGGTACTCTGGTCAGATTGAGCTTTTTGGCCATCAAGGAAAATGTCTAGCGGAAACCCAACACCTCTCATCACCCCGAGAACACCATCCCCAGTGAAGCATGGTGGTGGCAGCATCATGCTGTGGGGATGTTTTTCATCGGCAGGGACTGGGAAACTGGTCAGAATTGAAGGATTGATGGATGGTGCTAAATACAGGGAAATTCTTGAGGGAAACCTGTTTCAGTCTTCCAGAGATTTGAGACTGGGACGGAGGTTCACCTTCCAGCAGGACAATGACCCTAAGCATACTGCTAAAGCAACACTCGAGTGGTTTAAGGGGAAACATTGAAATGTCTTGGAATGGCCTAGTCAAAGCCCAGAACTCAATTCAATTGAGAATCTGTGGTATGACTTAAATATTGCTGTACACAAGCAGAACCCATCCAACTTGAAGGAGCTGGAGCAGTTTTGCCTTGAAGAATGGGCAAAAATCCCAGTGGCTAGATGTGCCAAGCTTATAGAGACATACCCCAAGAGACTTGCAGCTGTAATTGCTGCAAAAGGTTGCTCTACAAAGAATTGACTTTGGGGGGGGTGAATAGTTATGCACGCTCAAGTTTTCTGTTTTTTTTTGGTCTTATTTCTTGTTTGCTTCACAAAAAAAATATTTTGCATCTTCAAAGTGGTCGGTTCCTGTCTCTCCATTGGGATTCTCTGCCTCTGACCCTATTCCGGGGGCTGAGTCACTGGCTTACTGGTGCTTTCCATGCCGTCCCTAGGAGGGGTGAAGCACTTGAGTGGGTTGAGTCACTTATGTGATCTTCCTGTCCGGTTTGTCGCTCCCTTGGGCTCGTGCAGTTGAGGAGATCTTTGTGGGCTATACTTAGCCTTGTCTCAGGGTAGTAGGTTGGTAGTCTGTTGATATCCCTCTGGTGGTGTGGGGGCTGTGCTTTGGCAAGGTTGGTGGGGTTATATCCTGCCTGGTTGGCCCTGTCTGAGGGTATCGTCGGATGGGACCACAGTGTCTCCCGACCCCCCCTGTCTCAGCCTCTTTGCTGCAATAGTCTATGTGCCGGGGGGCTAGGGTCAGTCTGTTATATCTGGTGTTATTCTCCTGTCTTATTCGGTGTCCTGTGTGAATTTAAGTATGCTCCCTCTAATTATCTCTCTCTCTCCCTCCCATCCCGGAGGACCTGAGCCCTAGAACCATGCCTCAGGACTACCTGGCCTGATGACTCCTTGCTGTCCCCAGTCCACCTGGTCGTGCTGCTACTCCAGTTTCCACTCTTCTGCCTGCGGCTATGGAACCCTGACCTGTTCACCGGACGTACTACCTTGTCCCAGACCTGCTGTTTTCAACTTTCTCTCTCTACCGCACCTGCTATTTGAACCTCTAAATGCCCGGCTATGAAAAGCCAAGTGACATTTACTCCTGATGTACTAACCTGTTGCAACCTCTACAACCACTGTGATTATTATTTGACCCTGCTGGTCATCTTTGAACGTTTGAACATCTTGGAGAAAATAATGTACAGTTATAATCTCCACCCGTCACAACCAGAAAGGGACTGGCCACCCCTCAGAGCCTGGTTCCTCTCTAGGTTTCTTCCTAGGTTTCTGCCTTTCTATGGAGTTTTTCCTAGCCACCGTGCTTCTACATCTGCATTGCTTGCTGTTTGGGGTTTTAGGCTGGGTTTCTGTATAGCACTTTGTGACATCTGCAGATGTAAAAAGGGCTGATTTGATTGATTGATTGATTGAATTTGGTAGGCATCTTGTGTAACTCAAATGACACAAACCCCCCAAAAATCTATTTTAATTCCAGGTTGTAAGGCAACAAAATAGGAAAAATGCCAAGGGGGGTGAATACTTTCGCAAGCCACTGTATCGAGGCCACTATAGTGTAATTTTAACGAAACAGTCATTAGTCCCCGTTCAGAATGTGTGGGCACCAGTCGCCGTAATGGCGGAGGCGTTTTAAGAACACTCATAACAATGGCATGACGCAACTGAGTGATGAAGGTGCAACCCATGAATAAGAAAAGAAAAGCAGACAATCTGAAATACATTCTCAAAACAAAAATAACCTAATCCCTACCGTTGATCCCTCCTGACAATGTGTGACTAGGGTTACAAAATTCGGATAACTTTCCTAAAATTCCCTGGTTTTCCGGATTGCCTGCTTGTTTTCTCCTGATTCCGGGAATCGTCCAACCAGGATTTCTGTAAAATCTTGGATTTTTGGGATAGGTACCACAATTATGCAACCCTATGTGTGATAATAGTGTATTTCCTGTTAATAGCTAAATATAGATTGGCCAACTGGACCCTATTTCATAATATAACCATCATAACATACATATGAACTATTACAGAAGATGACCATAATCAGCCTAAAGTGGTATCACTAGTTACATAACATTTCCAGAGGTTTTCATCTCCTTGTTGTTACACTGTGACTGCCCCCGCAATAACACATCCATCCAGACCTGAGCCTGCCTGGCTGCCTGCTAACTGATCCTCCTGTCTCTATTCTGCTGTGATCCTGTCTGTCTGCTATGGAGCTGCACTGCATCAAATGGAAGTGATGTAACTTTAAGAAGAAGCAGTAGAAGCATCAGAGTCCCAGCTATAAACTCCATGCTCACTGCTAACTGAATAAGGAGGCCACAAACTATATTGTAGTGAAGTGGAACAGAAAAGCTCAGCCTATAGAATGTGTAACAAATTGAAGTAATTTAGCAATTGCATTTTTTATAATATTGTGGGACAATAAATGTGTAACATGGGCTTCTGCCTCCTGACAGAAGAGTATGGATATGGACTTGCAGCAGATACTGAGGTTAAATATATTATTTATGTAATTTGTACTTTGTATTGATAGATACAGTGAATAAGTGATTGGGATGAGGAGATAGAGGAGAGGGACATAGAATGGAAAGTGGCACAGTCAGGGTTTGAACCCATGCCTCCATGGGCAATGTGTGGTCCGTGAGCAGCATCACTACCACTAAATCAGCCCCTGGCACAATACTGAGGTTAATGAAGGTGCTAAGTGTACAGTTCAAATACAGGCCTAAGTATGTTAAACAGCCATGTTAAATCCAGAACATATATAGAATACTCTCCATTAAGCTTCTTTGTCTAAAAAATATTTGGTTGCATTTTATTTATGGATTTATTCAACCCAGGGACGGCCTGTTCAATAGGGCGATATGGGCGACGCACTGCCAAACGGGAAAAGGAAGGGATTTTTTTTCTAATCAATTATATCACGGCAACAGTAGTTATCAGTGTTCACGTCTGATCTGCCAGCCACTAAATGTCAAATCAGGCTAAAGTCGTGCTTCAAATGGCCCCGCCCGTTTTTGGGGCGATTTCAGTCAAGTTGAAAATCGCCCAGAAGTCTCTCATAGCCTGTCATGTAAAATCTATTTTTTTCAAATTTCAAAGCTTTCAATACATTCTCTATGGGTGTCTGTGGGCTTGCACTTACGCGCTTTCGTCATACGTGACGTAACCATGAACGTAACTAAGACAATAGCGGCTAGCAGCGTCTCTGTTGTGACCTGCAGTGTGGCGTTATTTTATGTTTTTAATTTGTAGACTTAGTTTACAAACATTCTGCCAACCATGGATTTCCAGTGGTTGGTTTTGGACTGATCTTGTTGATCGTGTACATACCCGCTACGAACGGACTAAATAATGAAAACGCTGCTGGCAGCGGAATCCCAATACAGCTGGGAGACTTGGCTGGATGACAGAGTCCCGGACAGAGAAGTGGAGCCGGCCGGCTTCACCCTGGTCAGAGCGGACCGCGATCCTGGTAAGAGAGCGACTCTGTACCCCGACATTGAACTGCTTTCTGTGTCATTGCGACCTTACTATCTGCCCCGTGAGTTCCCCCAATTGTTTGTTACCATTGTGTACTGTTGATAATCACAAGTTTACTGGAGAACTGAGACCAAGTAGAGACTTTGGACAGGGTGGATATGGTATAATAAAGGCAGTTTATTCAGAGGTAAAGATATCTGGAATCACGTGCACGGACTCGTTCGTGCACGCGAGTAAAGTAAAAGTGTCCTGTCTTAGGTCAGCTAGGATCACCACTCCTTGGCCACCTGCTGACAAGGCTGACAAGATAGGACTCTTTTGTCCATTGTTATAGGATAGGAACAGCATTGATTGAAAACAAACGCCCAACACAAAATGGGTCATGCACAAGATTTTAGTCAGACCAAGCTATAACATTATATATTTACTACGACAGTACATTCAACCAAAAGCTAATATAACAAAGGCATCAGAGATTATTTATAATCTGTCACAGAAACTGGAATCCATCTCCCCAGATCAGTCAATAAATGCTTCTGGTATTGACTTATATGCTGCCCCTGTCTTCATGTTGTTGCTGGACATATCTTTTTTAAAATGTGTGTAGGTCACCTAAATCATCAGAAAAATTGCCCCTCCTGAGAATTTTTTCAGGAGCCGCCACTGATTCAACCACATTAGACAGTTTTAAATACATTCTCAGAACAAGAACAATAGGCTCTGATACTTTGGTACAAAAGGTTAACTGACAAAAGGTTAGCATTGTAGGATTTAGAGGTAAGTGAGACTGTTGTTGTCCCAGTATAATCCACAGCGCTAATGGCAGTGTTGGTGAGATTACTGTTTTGCTATAGCGTGGTTATAATGGTTTAAATCCTAATCCACAAAAAGAGGACTTCTATGGATAATAACAGCAACAAACAAATGAAAATGGAACAGATTATTTTTAATGTTCATACACCCGTCAACTGCAACAGCTGGTATGTTAAGTGCAGTATGTGGCACTGTAGTATGTTAGTGAGTTCAAGGTCTATATTCATAAAGTGTCTCAGAGTTGGAGTGCTGATCTAGGATCAGTTTGGCCTTTTAAATCATAATGAATGAGAGGGAGGGACCTGATCCTAGATCAGCACTCCTACTCTGAGATTCTTTGAGAATACGGGCCCAGAATGTCTTACTGTACCTTACTGAAGTCCACAGCACTGTTCTCTCTGCTGACTTCAGCTTTGCCGTCATTGGGGATGGGTAGAGAGGTCTGGGGAGGAATCACCTGACCTGGATCAAAAAGAGAGGAAGGAGTCCAATAAGTCAACTACTGAGCCCTGTATATTAGACCAACATCAAGGTTTCACAGCAGTGCAGGTGCCAATGGTAATAAATCACAGCGTCTCACAGAGAGAGAAAGAAAGGGAGAGAGCACTCCTGGGATACCAAAATTACCAACAGTGCTTCAGATATCTATAGATTTGCACTCTAATGTTGATGTAATCTGGGATTTATCAGACATTGGCAAAGTACCCTTATTCAGTGCAGATCCCAAGAGAGGACCGAAGATAAAGCCTAAGAGTGGCTGCATGGGGGAGGATGGAAGTCATGGATGGCCTTGGTGAGGATGGGTGGGTGAAGCTTGTCCATTAGGATTTCAGCATGATCATTTTAGCATTATCATTGTGTCAAGGAGACTGACTGATGCAAACAGGAAATTAGCCCACAGCTGCCAGAGTAGAGCAAAAGGATTTAAATCGCAAGGATTAATTTTATTTGTGAGAGGGCACAGATAAATACTAATTTCAGTGTTTGATCCTTTCACAAGCCAGTAGAAACTATCAGTGACTAACGGATGCATAACAAATCTAAATAATCTGAAATAAAAGCATGCCTTGCAATGATTCATTTTGACTCATATTTCCACATGAACTCAAATGAGAGAAGCCTCAAGCAATTTACCAAGCTAGCTGCTGTGGCCAGTGAAGAAACACCACAGCCTCAACCCCTTTAGCTTTAAATGGCATTACTTGCAATGAGTAGGAGGGTGCCCTCACTAACATGGCTCTGGTTTTGTTTATTAATCACGCACTCGGTGTTGCCACTCTTTAATTTAGCTTTTGGATAAGCACTCTACTAAAATGAATGTGCCTGTGTCACACCACTCTGAATAAAATGACAGCAGAGAATGACTTGCTAAAAGGGTTTTGGGTGGTCTTCATGTATCAAAATTGGCATGTGGAATGCTGGCAAACTTGCTTCCGAAACATAATTCCTGTAAAAGGTGATGGACATTCTCAATAAGGTATCATTCACATGGAACCTAAGGGATCCTTATTATCAGTGAACCCTGCTGCTCAGGGCCTTTTCTCTTCTGAATATTTCCCTGTCCACATCTTCTACACTGATCACACCTTATCTCTATATTTTAAATTCTGATATTAAAAACGTAGAAATCAACGTATAGTTGATGTTAATGTTTAAGATAAGTACAGCAACTCTTTTAACATTATCCCTGTTGATAGATATACCTAATAACTGTCACTGATGTCTCATCGTGATCAATGGAATACATTTACAATGTACGGCTCCCGAGTGGCGCAGCGGTCTAAGGCACTGCATCTCAGTGTTAGAGGCGTCACTACAGACCCTGGTTTGATTCCAGGCTGTATCACATCCGGCTGTGATTGGGAGTCCCATAGGGCGGTGCACAATTGGTCTAGCGTCGTCTGGGTTTGGCCGGGGTAGGCCGTCATTGTAAATACGAATTTGTTCTTAACTGACTTGCCTAGTTAAATAAAGGTTAAAAGAAATATGATATGAGTATTGTCTATACTATACACTTTCTCACCTGATGGTCTATAACTGACAGTTGATTAAATGACCTGAAGCACACAACACAACCTCTAACTATTATTGAAGGAAAAAGCTTAGAGATTACCACCTTCACAAGGTATGTTTAGGAAGTGCTACCAGTAGAGAAAGGTTCTGTCAATGTTTAAGAGTTGCCTGGGTCCGGGTCATCCTCCTTGTCCACGGGTTGGATATCAAACTGGGGTCTCTGGCCCTTTTTCTGTGGTCTGGGGTCTGGGTATGAAGTGGCTGGAGGGAGGCGGGTGGTGGATGAGGTCGGGTGTGGAGAGGAGATGGAGGAGGAGACACACTGGGGACAACACAGTGGCCATGGGGTGCAGGATGAGACCTGCCTGTCACTGCTAGACCCCGCTGCCATAAATGAGCACCAGAAGGACTTAAGGGTAGAACAGAGTGATGGACCACCTGCCAGACACACATACATCCACATATACAGACACACACAAGCACACTCACACACACACACACACAAGGAAACAAGAGAAGAGAGACACACTGAACACTGAAAAGAAGGTAAAATATGTACAAGGTCATGTAGAATGAGAAAGTTATCCACGTGGGATGATTGAAACCACTACTAAGATTATTTCAAATGTTAACGTTGCTGTGACCAGTAGTAAAAGGTGAGGAGAACTGAAACACTTCTGGATGCACCAGGGCCCGGGTTTCACAAAAATATTTGTGAAAAAAACATCTAGGATGTTTCTTAAAAGAAAAATAATAAGTTCATAAGATAGTTCTTAAATCCCACGCTATCTTCGGCAATATTTTAGTGCTTCCAAATCCTCTTAAACGTTGTGTGTTTCTGTAGCTCGTTGTTTGCATCAGATTTGTCTATTTCTTCTGCATCCACTGATGCCAACCATTAGTCTGTGTGATTGATGGGGGCTGAACTAGAGCTGTGTTTGCGAGACTCGAAAACGGTTTGTCTCACATAAACATCTGTAAAGTCCGAATGGTTGAGCTACAAACAATTATGACCCCACTATAAAAAGCTGAGGCTCTCACAAACACGCACATGTAATCTGTTTACAAGCAGTAGAAGTCTTAAGGGTCACAAGGGTTCTTCTACATAGAAGACCATATACAATTATTGCATTGCGATCTTGCCTAATGTTTTTCTGAGCTTTCCTATATCTCTCAGATGTATTTCAGACACTTATCGTGTGGATATTAACGTTTATTTCACTAATTTCAAGTTCAAGTACAAATTCCGCCCAGGACATAGTGTCTATAATATTGTAATAACCTTACATAGTTGCTGTCACAAACTCCGAACTCCACACAGTTGTCACTGACTGGTTGGATATTCATTTCCCACTGAGCAAACAATTTCTGTACTTACAGCATTCTTATCAATTATTTTTTATCAGGTTTCTGCTTGACAGACCTTATTTTTTTATTTACATTTGTCAATAAAACTCATGAATGCAACTGTTTATGTCAATTTTGTGTTCTACTTGTAGCCCTGGTTGTCCTGAAAATAAAATTGTAAAACACTTCAATGTGAGGCTAAATATGAGGACATAAAAGATAAGATAAATAAAAGTAATGAATTTTCAGGTTTTAGATTTAGGGACTGGCTGGATTCAATGAGTTAAGAACTTTTCAAATATCTTCTTATGATGATTGTTCCTATGTACTTGAGCAGAGAGCTGCCTGTTTCTCACCGTTCTTGTCCATGGAGTGGGGCTCGGACTGCTTCTTGTCAGCGAAGGAGCGTACAATGGGGATGCGGTTGGCCAGCTTCTTCTGGTTCTGGTGGTGGTGCTGTTTGAGGAGGGTCTCTCTCACCTTCCTCCTCACCTCGTCCCCCAGCGGACCTACAGTCTCTTGCTGGTCCAACACCATGTCTGACAAACAGCACCACACAGTCAACAGTTTAACAGCAATTAGGAAACCATCTATTACATTCTGATTACAATGTTTACAATTAAAGATTGAAATTAAGATCATAGAACAGGGTCATATTCACTAGGAACAAAATGGAAGAAATGCTTTTTTTGTTTTATGTTGCAAAACGTTTCTCTACGGTATGCACTAATGAATATGACGCAGGTGTATGGCGTAGTTCCAGATGCCACTCTGGTCCCCGGACATTACTTTTCACAATGCAAATTGTTAAACAAACATCCATCTGTAATAATCTACCTTCAATCTGTTACATTTACTGACAAAATTGACTCTACATTTTATCGCTAAGAAATGTGTTAATATATTCTGTGACTCAGTTAATGGTGGTCATCAAGAGATTTTGATTGTGAGCTGATGGTCAACGGAAAGGAAGATGTTGGGAACCGCTGCTCTACAATACCTGCTACCTCCTCCACGGAGTTGGCCCTCATGTCTAGCAGCACGACGCCATTGAGGATGCAGCTGCGCAGCTCGAACAGGCTGTGCAGGGACAGCGTGGCCACGTAGGGCTTACTCCAGCGCTCCCCTCCATCCTCCACATCCTCTTCAAACTTCAGCCACCTGTATGAGGGACAGAGGCCCAGTTTCAGTCAAACTGTTCCAGGGGACTAGGGGATAGATGACAGCCAGCTGTTCAGCCATCTGGAAGCCCTGTACTGATAGAGCTCAGCTTACACAGACGGGGACACTAAGAACATATCGATGCTGTGCTGGAGTCTGGTCGAGCGGTAATGCTCTCGACTCCGCTGTAGTCTGTGCCCTCCCTACCAGTCATTCCTCCTTAATTGACTGCCCCCGGTCCTGTCTAAAAACCAATATAAAAGGATGTTTGGATTTCCGATTTGGTAGGGACTGACTGACTGACAATCCATGTAAAGGTGTATCAGTCAATATCAATGTGACAGAAAGTACTGTAGTGTAGAAAGCCCAACAGGATATTTATTCAGTCCAGACATTATGCTTGTTTACTACAAGTAGAGGTACAGAAATGTTTACTACAAGTAAACAAGCGTTAGTTTCCCTTTAAATCTGGGCTCCCAGATCTCATGCACCAGACTTTATGCACCAGACTTAATAATTAGAGCTTTATTTAGCCCATCCATCCCCAAGGTCTACAATCCCTCTTTATGTAATGTTTACTCTTGCTTCTGGCATTTGGATATTATCACAGAGAATAAAATTATAAATAAATAAATAATATCATATATATCAATGCCATCACTTAGCATGATTAAAAAGCAACCTATGGACCAACATGGAATCCCTAGGATGTGTCATTGGAATTGATTAAAAGCTTTCAGTAATCAAATCAAATCAAATGTTATTTGCCACATGCGCCGAATACAACAGGTGTAGATCTTACAGTAAAACGCTTACTTACAAGCCCTTAACCAACAATGCAGTTTTAAGAAAAAAAGTGTTAAGTAAAAAACAGATAAGTAAAAAATCAAAATAACAAATATGACAGGGGTGTGTCATGTGACTCCCTACCTGGCTGTTTCCCTCCACTCGGTGTCCTCTCCGTCTTTCAGGCAGATCTCGTCCAGCTCAGTGAAGAGGTCATGGGGGATGTGCTCCTCGTCGTCATCCTCTGTGCCCAGCAGGAACTGCACTCTCTGGGAGGGCGTGTCTGGAGCACAGGGTCAGGTAACGGCATCACTTACAGTATTGTCTGCCATACAGACTCCCTGACTAAGGAGCTCTGCAGCAGGTTATGCACATACACTTTTGGGCAGTGTGTCAGTGTGTGGACAACATCCCCTATGCAGCCATATAGACATTACATATTATTACAGAATCCTATAACTCATCAAATGATAGAAATATAATATATTGTAATAACAAACAAAAAGGAAAATGGCTTTATTCTACCCAAAGGACCAGACAATCCGGCTGCTGCTTTTAAATGGGCCAGCCAGACAGTGGCAATACTTACTGTATGTGGGAGATTCTCTTCCATCGTCCACTCCAGAGTCCCGCTCCCTGCTTCTCTTCCTGTGTCTGTGTCCGTGATGTCGATGTCTCCGGTGGCTCTTCCTCCCCATGGGGACATGTACCCCAATATAGAGTGTCCTGTGACCTAGATGCAGCCACCGGGATATGAATAAGATAAGATAAGATGATAACATAAGAAATTGAGAGGTAGAGAAATAATTATATTCAAAGAGGTCACTGATTAAGGCTGCCCATTCTGTTTGTATTTATGGGTCAATATCAACAGATATATACCCACAACAAAGACAAACATTATGGATTACACTTTACTTTCTAATCAGCTATAAGTAAATACCAGCTTACATACCAGCTATAAAATAAAGCATTACCAAATTGCATAAATATATCTTAGAATAATCTGGATTTCTGCTTCCAAGGTCATGCCACCAATATTTCATTGAGAGATACAATAACCTACCCCACATCTCTCTGACATTAAACAACTGCCATGTATGCAACCCTTTACTAATGTCATTATTTTGTATCAGTGGAAAATACATCTCTAGGAATGTATTATCTTCAACATCTGCCATATAAGTACTATACAGGCCTGGTCCCTCTTACTGTAAAATCCCCTAGTGCATCATCTTGTACGATGAATAAAACATTTGTCACCTAAAAATAGTGAAACGATTTGATAGAAAGTTACGGAGTATATTACATGAATGGCAGTAAAAAGACTGTGCGAGGTTGAAGCATGTGACTGTCTGTTAGAAAAACATGATAAAACGTATAAACTGGGTGGTTCGAGCCCTGAATGCTGATTGGCTGAAAGCTGTGGTATATCAGACCGTATACCACGTGTATGACAAAACATGTATTTTTACTGTTGGTAGCCAGTTTATAATAGCAATAAGGCACCTCAGGGGTTTGTGGTATATGGCCAATATACCACGGCTAAGGTTGTATCCAGGCACTCTGCGTTGCGTCGTGCTTAAGAACAGCCCTTAGCCTTGGTATATCGGTATATACCCCCTTGTACCTTATTGCTTAATTATCTATCATTTACCGTATTGTACAGATTAATATTATGAAATTGATAAGTAATTCACCTTGGTCTCATATAGAAACTAAACCATTTGGTGTTGACCGGGATCTGTGCAACCAGCCAACTGCAGAATGGGGAGGATGATGAGACAGCAAGGAGTTTAGATGAGATCTGCAGCAGGCAGCAGGGGTGGACCGTCGCCTTGCTGATATCAGTGAGACTGAATGGATGTGCTGCTGTGACAGTGTAAGGGTAATCCGACCTGACTCCACGCCTGCTCTCGCCTCGGGGAGAAACACAGCTTCTTGTAGCCTGGGGCTACAAGAAGGCAGCTAGCAGCCTCTGCTGTTCAAACCAATCCCAGTTATCCCACAAACACTAGGGAATCATGGCTAATCACTTCCTCCATTTACGCAAGTACTGGGAACTTCCGTGCTATGATAAATGTATAGCTGGAAATTAAGATGAAATGAATTGTAAGTAACGTTCTTGAAAGCTCAGCATAAATATATAGTTCTGTACACTCTTGCTTTGTTACTGGAGCAGTGTGCTTTTGTGTGCATATGTGACTGTGAACAGTATGTGCATGTGCGTTCATGCATGCGTGTGTGTGTGTATGTTTCCATGTGTATGTTTCCGTGTGGGTGTGTTTGTGTGTGTGTGTGTGTGTGTGTTTGTGTGTGTGTGTGTGTGTGTGTGTGTGTGTGTGTGTGTGTGTGTGTGTGTGTGTGTGTGTGTGTGTGTGTGTGTGTGTGTGTGTGTGTGTGTGTGTGTGTGTGTGTGTGTGTGTGTGTGTGTGTGTGTGTGTGTGTGTGTGTGTGTGTGAGTGAGTGAGTGAGTGTGTGTGTGTGTGTGTGTGTGTGTACCAGTGGAGGCTCCTCAGAGGAGGAAGGGGAGGACCATCCTCCTCAGTGAATTTCAGAAATACTTAAATAGTGAAACATAAAAAAGTTAAAACTATATTAAATATATTCAGCAAATAATTAATTAAAACACATTGTTTTGCAATGAAGGTCTACAGTAGCCTCAACAGCACTCTCTGGGGTAGCACCATGGTGTAGCTAGTTTCCGTCCTCTGGGTACATTGACTTCAATACAAAACCTAGGAGGCTCATGGTTCTCACCACCTTCCATAGACTTACACAGTAATTATGACAACTTCCGGAGGACGTCCTCCAACCTATCTGTCACGCCCTGACTCAGAGGACGCTTGTATGTTGAGTCAGGGTGTGTATTTTCCTTGCTGTGTTTGTCCATGTTGTACAGTCTAGTATGTATAGATCTATGTTGGCCTGTGTGGTTCCCAATCAGAGGCAGCTGTCGCTCGTTGTCTCTGATTGGGGACCATACTTAGGCAGCCTATTGGCACTAGTGGGTTGTGGGATCTTGTTCCGTGTTAAGGTATGTTGTGTTGTGCTGCCTTGGACTTCACGTTTCGTTTTGTTTGTTATTTTGTCGTTGTGTTTGATATTTAATAAACATGTACGCATATCACGCTGCGCCTTGGTCCGTCCCGTCTGTAAACGAACGTGACAGAAGATCCCACCAAACGAGGACCAAGCAGCGTGTTCAGGAGCAAAGGCCAGGAATTCAACAGGAGGTTACATTAGTAGATGTCCTCCTCGGTTGGGGGAGAATTACGGAGGAGGAGGCCGTCCGTTACCGGAAGGCGATGAAGGAGGATGCCCAGGTAGGAGAGGAGAAACGGCGCCAACAGTGCCGACGACGGAGACCCGAGAGGCAACCCCAAGAATTTTTTTTGGGGGGGCACACGGTGTGGACGACGAGGCAGCAGGAGGCCGTTAAAGGGCGGATCTGCAGGTTAGGAGAGGAGGCCACAATGTTACGGGGGCTATTGGTTCAGAGGGAGCAGGAGTTATTCGGTCGGAGGGAGGCACTACAGGAGGCTATAAGGGAGAAGGAAAGTGTAGAGGCACGGCGAGAGGAGCTGGTTAGGCAGCAGAAGGAGCGGGGGTTAATAAAGGAACCCAGTCCCGCTCCTCGCACCAAGCAAGTGGTGCGTGTCGCCAGTCCGGTCCGGCCCGTTCCTGCTTCCCGCACTAAGCCAGTGGTGCGTGTTCCCAGTACGGCCCGACCCGTTCCTGCCCCTCGCACCAAGCCAGTGGTGCGCGTCGCCAGCCCGGCCCGGCCTGTTCCTGCCCCTCGCACCAAGCCAGTGGTGCGCGTCGCCAGCCCGGCCCGGCCTGTTCCTGCCCCTCGCACCAAGCCAGTGGTGCGCGTCGCCAGCCCGGTCCGGCCTGTTCCTGTCCCTCGCACCATGCGAGTGGTGCGCGTCGCCAGCCCGGTCCGGCCTGTTCCTGCCCCTCGCACCAAGCTAGTGGTGCGCGTCGCCAGCCCGGCCCGGCCTGTTCCTGCCCCTCGCACCAAGCCAGTGGTGCGCGTCGCCAGCCCGGTCCGGCCTGTTCCTGACCCTCGCACCAAGCCAGTGGTGCGCGTCGCCAGCCCGGCCCGGCCTGTACCTGCTCCCCGCACCAGGCCAGTGGTGCGCGTCGCCAGTCCGGTACGGCCCATTCCTGCTCCCCGCACCAAGCCAGTGGTGCGCGTCGCCAGCCCGGTCCGGCCCGTTCCTGTTCCACCGGTGCCTGGTCCAGCACCAGTCAGCTGCTCCACTCCGGAGCCAGAGTAGTCCGCTCCACCGGTGCCCAGTTCAGCTCCGGTCAGCTGCTCCACTCCGGAGCCAGAGCAATCCGCTTCACCGGGGTCCAGTCCAGCTCCGGTCAGCGGCTCCACTCCGGAGCCAGAGCAGTCCGCTCCACCGGTGCCTGATCCAGCTCCTGTCAGCTGCTCCACTCCGGAGCCAGAGCAGTCCGCTCCACCGGGGTCTAGTCCAGATCCGGTCAGCGGCTCCACTCCGGAGCCAGAGCAGTCCGCTCCAATCAATCAATCAATCAATTTTATTTTATATAGCCCTTCTTACATCAGCTAATATCTCGAAGTGCTGTACAGAAACCCAGCCTAAAACCCCAAACAGCTAGTAATGCAGGTGTAGAAGCACGGTGGCTAGGAAAAACTCCCTAGAAAGGCGAAAACCTAGGAAGAAACCTAGAGAGGAACCAGGCTATGAGGGGTGGCCAGTCCTCTTCTGGCTGTGCCGGGTGGAGATTATAACAGAACCATGCCAAGATGTTCAAAAATGTTCATAAGTGACAAGCATGGTCAAATAATAATCAGGAATAAATCTCAGTTGGCTTTTCATAGCCGATCATTAAGAGTTGAAAACAGCAGGTCTGGGACAGGTAGGGGTTCCATAACCGCAGGCAGAACAGTTTAAACTGGAATAGCAGCAAGGCCAGGCGGACTGGGGACAGCAAGGAGTCACCACGGCCGGTAGTCCCGACGTATGGTCCTAGGGCTCAGGTCTCTCAGTTGGCTTTTCATAGCCGATCATTAAGAGTTGAAAACAGCAGGTCTGGGACAGGTAGGGGTTTCGTAGCCGCAGGCAGAACAGTTGAAACTGGAATAGCAGCAAGGCCAGGCGGACTGGGGACAGCAAGGTGTCATCATGCCCGGTAGTCCTGACGTATGGTCCTAGGGCTCAGGTTCTCAGAGAGAAAGAGAGAACGAGAGAATTAGAGAGAGCATACTTAAATTCACACAGGACACTGGATAAGACAGGAGAAGTACTCCAGGTATAACCAACTAACCCCAGCCCCCCGACACATAAACTACTGCAGCATAAATACTGGAGGCTGAGACAGGAGCGGTCCGGAGACACTGTGGCCCCATCCGAAGAAACCCCCGGACAGGGCCAAACAGGAAGGATATAACCCCACCCACTCCGCCAAAGCACAGCCCCCGCACCACTAGAGGGATATCCCCAACCACCAACTTACAATCCTGAGACAAGGCCGAGTATAGCCCACAGAGGTCTCCACCACAGCACAAACCAAGGGGGGGGCGCCAACCCAGACAGGAAGATCACGTCAGTAACTCAACCCACTCAAGTGACGCACCCCTCCCAGGGACGGCATGAAAGAGCACCAGCAAGCCAGTGACTCAGCCCCTGCAACAGGGTTAGAGGCAGAGAACCCCAGTGGAGAGGGGAACCGGCCCGGCAGAGACAGCAAGGGCTGTTCGTTGCTCCAGCCTTTCCGTTCACCTTCACACTCCTGGGCCAGACTACACTCAATCATATGACCTACTGAAGAGATAAGTCTTCAGTAAAGACTTAAAGGTTGAGACCGAGTCTGCATCTCTCACATGGGTAGGCAGACTGTTCCATAAAAATGGAGATCTATAGGAGAAAGCCCTGCCTCCCGCTGTTTGCTTAGAAATTCTAGGGACAATTAGGAGGCCTGCGTCTTGTGACCGTAGCGTACGTATTGGTATGTACGGCAGGACCAACTCGGAAAGATAGGTAGGAGCAAGCCCATGTAACGCTTTATAGGTTAACAGTAAAACCTTGAAATCAGCCCTTGCCTTAACAGGAAGCCAGTGTAGGGAAGCTAGCACTGGAGTAATATGATCAAATTTCTTGGTTCTAGTCAGGATTCTAGCAGCCGTATTTAGCACTAACTGAAGTTTATTTAGTGCTTTATCCGGGTAGCCGGAAAATAGAGCATTGCAGTAGTCTAACCTAGAAGTAACAAATGCATGGATTAATTTCTGTCCATGTTGTACTTTCTATTATGTGTAGATCTATGTTGGCCGGTGTGGTTCCCAATCAGAGGCAGCTGTAGCTCGTTGTCTCTGATTGGGGACCATACTTAGGCAGCCTATTGGCACTAGTGAGTTGTGGGATCTTGTTCCAGTTAAGGTATGTTGTGTTGCCTTGGACTTCACGTTTCGTTTTGTTTGTTATTTTGTCGTTGTGTTTAATATTTAATAAACATGTACGCATATCACGCTGCACCTTGGTCTGACCTGTCGATGAATGAACGTGACACTATCAGAGCTCTTGCAGCATGAACTGATGGATCAGAGAATTACTCTAGTCCTGAAAAGCATAAGCTACAGCTAGCTAGCACTGCAGTGCATGAAATGTGGTGAGTAGTTCACTCAAAGAGAAAGAAAGACAATATTTGAACAGTTTTGAACAAAGTAATTTCTTCACAAATGAAGGAAAAGCAAGAGAGTGATAGAGAGAGAGATTTTTTTTTACGTTCACTTTCACAGCTAGTGAATGCAGCTAGCTAGTTTAGCCTACTCAAACATGCTATGTTAGTTAGCTGGCTATGGCTATCCAACACTGGAACTCTTCCAAGTCAAGGTAAGCTTTTGGTTTGATTAATTTATTGCAAATGTGGCGGTGTAACTGCTAAACTGCTTGCTGTCCACTGTACTGCATGATTGTAACGGGTTTTCTAACGCGTTGGTTCTAGTAGCTATGTTGACTATGACGTTAGCTAATATGGTGACAACGATGTAGGCTGTGTGTAGCGGTTAGCGGTTATGGTATGAAGGTTTGGCTTGGAAAGCTTTTTTCGCCTGGTCAGAGACAGCTGTTGCGTTGTGCAATGAAGTCCACAAGCAAAGGGAAAAGGTGAGAGGAGGAGAGGGCGTAGATGCGAGAAGGAATTATGATCAAAGTGATCATGCTGTTTTTATGTGCCTGCTATGAAAGTGAACTGTGTTTGCAGGTTATCAGGGGTGTATTTATTCCGCCGATTCTTTTGAAAAACGTTTCTTAAACGGAAGCAAACGGAACGAAATGGGGATAAACATACCTGAATTTGTCCAATAGAAACTCTCGTTTGCAACTGTTGGACTAATGATTACACCCTAGATCAGCTAGATGCAGGCTAGAGTGTGCAAGGCTGTATTGAATGTGTCACTGTCTATCACCTTGATTACTCACATTTTTCTCTCGACCTGTGCACCTATGTTTTAAACTTTCATTTGTAGGCTAGGTTGTAGCAACCTCATGATGGGTATAGGGAAACATTTTGTATCATGTAGTAGCCTAAACCTATCGATGTTACATTGAGCTGGGTGAATGGAATATGAATGACAGTCATCCAATATGCTGTAATAGAAATAATGCCATGCTCATAAAAAATACATTTGTCTTCCCTCATCTTAAACGGCACTGACCACCACTGGTGTGTACTCAAACTATGTTGTTCAGATACTGTGATTCTGGCCTGGGGGCTTGTGAGTAACATCACATGGAAGACACCTGAGCACACACTGTTGGCGTGAGCTGAATCCTAGTCACAACACACAGCTCAGTGACCAGCCACTAGAGCAACTCAAGAACCAGGCAAATCAACCTTCACAATGTGTTACTATGTGCTAAAATGAGCAGGCCTTCTCTTTAGTCGTCAGGTCTTTACAATTCAGACACAAAAATAGATTATTTTCAGCGATCTACACACTATTATTGTCATGAGTCACGACTAACCGACCAATCAGAGTATTTTCCTGTCCTGAAGTGCACTGCAGCTCAAACAGCTGTCTTGTTACCACCCTATCTAGTCTCATGGGTACGGTGTCCATATTAGGACAGCCTCAGTCTCAGCAGGAGTAGCCTCAGTCTTGAAAACAACAGCCTTCTCTCAATTGGCCATGTGGGTGGCCTTCTAACCTTCCTTCCAGGCTTCCACACAATTTACTTAAGGTATTGTACTTCATAATGTCAATGTACCTTCGAGTTCCTCCTTCTCAAAGTTGGTTTTCAGCATGGACCGGGTTCCACCTCTGTCCACCACAGCCTCTTCATCATTTCTCTGTGAAGGAGAGACAAAGTTCTGTCAGAATTTGTCTTTGGAGAATAATTCAAATGGTCAGCAAACACTTTGTTGGACAGGCCTCTAAAGAAGCCAAGCAGCCAATGAAAAACTGAAATGATTGCAGTTGTGTAGTGTTGTGCTGTGCTGTGCATTGCTTGGTGGCGATATTGTTCCATAATTGGAACAATTGCAATGTTGAATCCATGTAGTCATTATCTTCCCCAGGATAATATTATTGCTTTAAAAAACACTGGATAATACCCAGGAGTCTCGTTTGGCATGGTTTATTTGAGGTGCACTGAATCACACTGATCGCACTTAGTTAGCAGATTGTAACGGGCTAAAGTGATGCGCCATTAGCCAATACAGGTTAGGTACTGTTTGGCGTAGCACAGATAATTTTTTGACCAACCTTAACTTGCCGATACTTCCTCAATTCCCGACTTGGAAGACAACCAATGTTTTCTAAACGTACATGTCTAGTTGCAGGGGGTACATTTGAATTGAATTACATTTGAAAATGCTCCGTTATTAAATAAATTAAATGTTTTGCTCCATGAAGTAATCCAACGATGTGTACGACGCCATCTTGTCTATTTCAAATATTCTCTCATTGATTGAAACAGGTGGGTGTCCACTCCAAAGTGCTGCATGTCATGATGACACTCACCTGTCTTGATCAATGAGAGAAGATTTGAAATAGACAAGATGGTAGTACCTATCTAATAATTCCTATCAGCCAGCTGGAACAGAGTCATGGTCTGACTAGGCAATATTTTAAATAGCTACATCACACTTTGGTTAAACAGAATAGCACATTATGCTTGTTGTCTTAGCTGCATGCACATGGTAGCCAGGTCACCTAGGCATTTCAATGTTCCAGCTCAAACAATAATCTACTCGAGGGTCAACTAAAAAGTACTCAAGGTATAGTTTTTTACATGACCATGACAGATGTATTCATTACTGACAAATAACATTGACAGACTTACATAGTATCAAGAATGATAAACCGGCACATTAGCTCCTATAAGCATTGGGGCTATAGAAGTGAACGAGGTTATAACATAAAAACAGAAAGGGTATATAATACCTTTGTGAGAAGTAAGTTGACCTCAGAAAACGTCATTACATGGTGACAGCTGGATAGTGTAGATTTACACACAGTGTTTCCTGTTTGGAAAAGCCAGAGTCTGACTAAAAGAGCCTCTTCTAAAAACACTTATCAGAGTGAACAACCACTCAGTCCTATTGCGAATGAACTGTGATGCAGTTACTAAACACATTTTAACACATTTGGCACCTTACACCACACAGTCATTGTGAAACGAATCCTCTGCTATCCAGAACCATAGACGTGTCTAGATTAAGTGTGAAAGTGTCAGATGTGTGGTGCTGATGAGAAGGAGACTTGGGGAGATTAGTGGTGAATGCTGCTGATATGATGACCGCACATGTCATAGAGAGAGAGAGAGAGAGAGAGAGAGAGAGAGAGAGAGAGAGAGAGAGAGAGAGAGAGAGAGAGAGAGAGAGAGAGAGAGAGAGAGAGAGAGAGAGAGAGAGAGAGAGAGAGAGAGAGAGAGAGAGAGAGAGAGAGAGAGAGAGAGAGAGAGAGAGAGAGAGAGAGAGAGAGAGAGAGAGAGAGAGAGAGAGAGAGAGAGAGAGAGAGAGAGAGAGAGAGAGAGAGAGAGAGAGAGAGAGAGAGAGAGAGAGAGAGAGAGAGAGAGAGAGAGAGAGAGAGAGAGAGAGAGAGAGAGAGAGAGAGAGAGAGAGAGAGAGAGAGAGAGAGAGAGATTCAGGGCTGGGTGTCACGACACAACAAGATGCTCACAAATCTAATTTAAAGACATTTCCCCTTCGAAACCCTAGGAATTACAATCTCCAACTGAGCAGTCTTTGTCCTGAGCAGTCTTTCTCCGGATGTGATGTGTTATCAATCGTCTGCTCCCAAACATGACAGTTATAGTAAATCACAAGGTTGTACAATAGTTATAAATAAGTGAATTATGCTTTGTCATTGTTATGACTTGGGCTATGGTCTCAGGGTGGCTGTTATATTTCGAAGTCCAGATGTTATGTTGCTGCTGCAAACAATAAGAACTTACAAATAGCAGAGACGCCGCAGAAATCCAACAACCCAACAACTTCAAGATGTCTTACCCCTGCTTCAGTGGAACACAAACCCTACATGGTGTGCTTCTTTTCTGTCTGTGAGCCTATGTATGAGTGTCTGTGTGTGTGTCTATGTGTGATTCTGTGTGTCTGTGTGTGAGGTGACTCATATACAGTATATAGCATATGGTACAACAAACTACCGGATCATTCACATATATCTCCGTGCATTCATCAAGCAAGAAAATTAGCAACGTTCTGGTTAATGTATGCAGGCCTATCCAATGTTGCAGTATGTTTCTGACAGTCCATACTGATAAACCAATCAAAGAGTAGACCTGTTGAGCAGTACTGACAAAAACATCCAATGGCACTTTGTAGGGGGCAGTATCATTGAAGTGCTGGCGTAGCTTACTAGAGCCTTCCCACAATTCACTGGCTCTGCCTGTTCCTCCACCCTACAGTGTAGAAAGGGCTAGTGGTTAGAGGGAGTATATCTTCATCTGGCCATGCTTCTCTCTCTGCTGTGTGCCACTCTCTCTCTCTCTTATGTCTCCTCAAAGGCTTCATTGATGCCGGGAGACAGACAATGTATGTATCTCTTGCAGACGTCACTGAGTGGGCTGGTGACGTGCACGCTCCTGCTCCATCCTGCAGTACCAGCCCCCCACCCCCCCCCCCCCTCAACTCCCCCCACAGCTCCTGGGAGTTTTGGTCATATGACCTCCCAGCTGACACCTGCATACATTAGCATTAGCACTCATTACCATATTAAGTGAATGGAAGGCGCTCAATAAGGCATGTTGAAACACATAGAGTTGTGAACTACTGCGAAGGCACAAAATAAGGCATGTTAAAACACAGAGCTGTGAACTACTGAGAAGGCACTCAATAAGGCATGATAAAATATATAGCAGTGAACTATTGCGAAGGCTTGAGCAGAGCTGTGATGATGATTCAGTGCCCTTGTCCAGTTAGCTCTGTGTCTGGGGAAATAACAGGTCGTGATAGAGCTGGCCAATGTCTGCTAACAGAGTAGCAGTACTAGCAGAAGCACTTGTACTTTTAGGGTTTGTGTTCAAAATAAATGAGTGACATTTAATTTGTATAAGACATGATCCAGATCCCTCTTCTCCTGACATAAATACTATCATTACGGTGTCAGCCTGTCTACGGAGTTTTGTGACCCAAATAGCTGTCTTCGCCCTAACCACAGAAGTCCAAGGAGTGTTCAGGAGAACTAGCAGTAATAACCTCATTACTGACAGTGTACAAAACATTAAGAACACCTTCCTAATATTGAGTTGCAAGGTCTGGCCTGTCAATAGTACTACAGTTTGTATACAATTAGTACACCCTGAACACAATCAATAAACAAACTGGATCCCATGTCTCACTGCTTCACTGTAACAACATGGACAGGGCATCATGACATGGATATCACACAAAATTTTTCCATGGGTAGTAGTTACTAACTGTTACGAGTGAACTGAAGCCAATTGAACAAGTTATACTATATTCTTTAAATACAGTTATTGCACCATGTTCATACTAAGCACAAGAAATGTGAAACACTGACAAAGTTACTATGTTGTACATCTGTGTACACTAAGAATGATAGAATCAGCTTTATTTGGATGTGTTCTCTAAGATGGTCAGAAACTGACAGATGAAATCTACTTAGTAACCAAAATAAGTAGATTTATTACTAAAAGATTCCAACGTATAAACCAAACAATGTGCGTGAAAACCTTGCTGGATGGCAAAAAGCTAAATTGAGCTTTGAAGACAGCACTTTGTACTGCTCTGATTCTTCAGTCAGGACTATGGCCTCTCACACAAAACGCTCTCTAGTAGGATGATGTCATGTGCGTGAACAGGTGGGGCTTCAGAATGACTCAAAACAGAGACCAATAAATGACAGAAAGCAAAGTTCAGAGGTCAAAGATCAAGTTTTCGAAAGCATTGATGACATCTCTCAAGTCCATGACTGCGTCCCGAATGGCACCCTATTCCCTATACAGTGTCCTACTTTTGACCAGTGCCCATTGGGATGCAACCAATCTATTGTAAAATAGTGTGCTAATGGTCTGGTATCATCAAGTGCAGTAGGAGTAAACCCAAGCTGTAATTACAGTGCAGCAGCATATCTGTGTAGAGCAAACATCTGGGCTTGGGAGCATTACAGTACACATCACACGCTACTGTAGTACTTCAATGATGCAGCAGCACGCTCTGCTATTAGACTTGCCACTCCCAGAACACAAACACAAGCATAGAGGTTTATCTACAAATGACATCTACAGTTTAACTGAAGTGTGTGTGAAGTGTGTTATCATTGATTACCTGTGCTGTATAGATATAGCATTTCTATTTCACTCTATGGTTTGCCTTGGTACATGCTTTCCTGAAACCTGTCTTGGACATCAAATCAAAATAAAATAAAATGTTATTGGTCGCATACACATATTTAGCAGATGTTATTGCGGGTGTAGCGAAATGCTTGTGTTCCTAGCTCCAACAGAAGCTCTGGCCCTGGACCAGCGCTAGGACACAAGGGCCCATTTGGATGCTGAAGGACACTGCTGTCCGTCCACAGCTGCAGTGGCATATGGTTCAGTCTCCGTGGCCAGGACCCAGGATGGTAATCTGAATGCTAATACACTGGAGGGCTCAAAATATGTGCAGCGCTACAGGATTAAAGTACACACTGCACATTTTGGTTAGCGATATATTAACAGTACATTTACTTACTTAGTCCTCTTCGTCCCGGGTGAGACCTAAGGCTGCACAGCACATTAGCTTACATTAAAATGTGTTATTACTGTATTCAGTTTTGTCTGTGTGCATCCGGAAGTGTTTGTTTGTCGAGTATAGCATTCTTTGCTGTCTGTACAATATAGTAAACCAAGGCATGTGTTGTTGTGCGTGTAAAGAGTTAATGTCATGTAAAACTGTTTTAGGGTTAATCTACTTTTTCCAAAAGCAATGGCTTGTGACCTATTTTCCCCAACTAGAACACCTCTCTATGTGGGGTTTCTGGCTAACCTGGTGGGCTATATCCAATACTCCTAATGAGAATGACGTTGAGCATTGCAGTAGCAGCATGACATACTGTAGGAATGAAAAACAAGAGAAAAAATATGGCCAAAGATCAGTAGGCTACAATAAATGAACAACAGTGGTGAAAATGGAAGGGTGATGATGTTGAATAGTGTTGGCCTAACTCGTACTGTATGAGTGTTGTGCATTCAAAGGTAAATCCATATTTAAGAGCAGAGGACTGTGGGGGATTAGTGGGGGCAGCCCAAGTGATTTAATTGGATGAGGCAGACATAATTTGAGGTCTGATCCCTGCAGATGGCAATAGTCACTCAGCACCAGCAGCATCATAATGACAACAACACTGTGTTCAGATGGCTCCGGTGTGAAGTTTCCCATAGGTACAGATCTAGGATCAGCTTCCCTTCCCCCAATCCTAACCTTAACCATATGAGGGGGGAAATGCTAAACTGACCCAAGATCAGTGTCTACTGCTCAGATGAGCTCAGCTTTGCATAGAACACAAAGTACATAATACAAAGAATACAGTTGAAAAATATATTGCAAATAGAAATCCAATATGGATGTGTTAAGAGATAGATGGGAGGTGTTGAATGGAGCTGAAGGATGGGACTAATAACAACTAACAACAACTAATAACAACAAGATAACTAATGTAAAGCATACAGTGTCCATAATAAGTATATAGGTTATAGCTTGAGAGCTTTCGTGAAAGAGCACAGTTAGAAAGATATGGCATATAGAAGCAAACTGGATGGACATCATGAAAATGATCAGAGAGGTTGAGGGTAGAGGAAGTTCAGGAGTAAAAACAAACAAAATGTAATTATTGTAAAATTGACTGTGTCCATAAAATGTACACTACCGTTCAAAGTTTGGGGTCACTTAGAAATGTCCTTGTTTTCGAAAGAAAAACAATTTTTTGTCCATTAAAATAACATCAAATTGATCAGAAATACAGTGTAGACATTGTTAATGTTGAAAATGGTTATTGTAGCTGGAAACGTCAGATTTTTTATGGAATATCTACATAGGCGTACCGAGGCCCATTATCAGCAACCATCAGTCCTGTGTTCCAATGGCACGTTGTGTTTGCTAATCCAAGTTTATCATTTTAAAAGGCTAATTGATCATTAGAAAACCTTTTGCAATTATGTTAGCACAGCTGAAAACTGTAGTGCTGATTAAAGAAGCATTAAAACTGGCCTTCTTGAGACTAGTTGAGTATCTGGAGCATCAGCAATTGTGGGTTCGATTACAGGCTCAAAATGGCCAGAAACAAATAACTTTCTTCTGAAACTCGACAAATGAAGGCTATTCCATGCGAGAAATTGCCAAGAAACTGAAGATGTCGTACAACGCTGTGTACTACTCCCTTCACAGAAGGCCCCGGTGCCCAACTGAGCAAGAGGACAAATACATTAGAGTGTCTAGTTTAAGAAACAGACGCATCACAGGTCCTCAACTGGCAGCTTCATTAAATAGTACCCGCAAAACACCTGTGAGGAGTCTGTTTCTCAAACTAGACACTCTAATGTATTTGTCCTCTTGCATAGTTGTGCACCGGGGCCTCCCACTCCTCTTTCTATTCTGGTTAGAGCCAGTTTGCGCTGTTCTGTGAAGGGAGTAGATATTCCATTAAAAATCAGCCGTTTCCAGCTACAATAGCCATTTACAACATTAACAATGTCTACATTGAATTTCTGATCAATTTGATGTTATTTTAATGGACAAAAACATTGCTTTTCTTTCGAAAACAAGGACATTTCTAAGTGACCCCAAACTTTTGAACGGTAGTGTATATATATTTATATGTATGTATGTGTATATGTATGTGTATATATGGATATGTATATATATATATATATATATATATATATATATATATATATATATATATATATATATATATTTATATGTATGTATGTGTATATGTATGTGTATATATGGATATGTATATATATATATATATATATATATATATATATATTTGCGAGAAAAAAAACATATGGGGGATTGGAAGTGATGCAGACAATTACATTGATGGAAGTTACAATCTATCTGCAATATTAAAGCTGATCTACCCCCTAAAAAAAAAAGTTAAAAAAAAAAAGATTACAATCCTTCAACTTCCATTCACTTTTACCCGCAACAAAGTTGACACCTCTCTAAGACTCAGGAAGGACATCCAAAAACATTTCGCCCTTACAGGCTCTGTAATACAAAATGGTAAGCAGGCTTTGCCTTTGCTGGTGCAGAATTAATATGAGTGCACTCATCTCCTCTCCTGTATCCAAGGGATCAATGGCTGACATCAGCAGGACAGGCTATCTCCTTTCTCCTTTCTCTCCCACCTCAGCCCACTGGCTGCCCCCTATCTCTCCCCTATCTCCTCCTATCTCTGAGAGGTATACTTACTGTACACTTAGATACGACGTTAACTTCGCTATTAACTTAACACCATTCAAATAGTATATTTAATTGTGTTAACTTTGCCCTCATGTTATTAAAGAACAGGATACTGCAAGCATGATGAAGTGAAGCTGTTTGACAATGAGGTGTACAGATATTTCAAAATGTATTTTAGCATAACCAGGAAACATCAGCATCACACACACACCCTTTAACCTTAGATAACCTAAAGAATGTCTGGCGATGAACATCCTCCCAAACACAGAGCAGAACAGAGAGCAGAGCATAGTCATACCGTTTCAGAGTAAACAGAGCACAGTTATACCTTTAAAGAATAAAAGCGACTTTTAGGATCCAAGCCTCCAGCAGAATGCATGACCTTATCCTTAAGGTTTCCTCTTGTACTGCTGCTGAGCCGAGGACAGGTGGCTGAGCTGAGCTGAGCTCCGTAGTACCTGTGCATCTGCTTCCGGGACAGGCACACACTCTGCAAAGCAGTCTACCCTCTCACCATGCCAGGAACAGCCTTACAAACGTACACTCACACCCTCTGTTGATTCACACAACCTCAACATGTTTTAACAACTGAGCAACCATTTATCCACCAATCCTGCATGAGATTACAACAGTGACATCACTGGTGTCCAGACTCTTATCTAAGAGGGAGGTAGCTGGTGCCAAGCCACTGTGTTTCCCTCTTTTGTATGGCTTTCAGAGTAAAGCCCCTGTAGTAGCAGCTTGCCATCACTGCACCACTCTACACCGCATCGCACCACCTTGACCCGTCAGCTCAGCCACTCTGGCCTGAACTTGCTCTCTCGCTCTCTCTCTCTCTCTCTCTCTCTTTTATTCTCTCTCTCTCTCTCTCTCTCTCTCTCTCTCTCTCTCTGTCTCTCTCTCTCTGTCTTTTATTCTCTCTCTCTCCCTCTCTCCTTTATTCTCTCTCTCTGGAGAGCTCAGGTAAACCATGATGCAATACAAAAGATGGGGAGCCATCACCCCAATGTAGCCAACTAAAACCCTTCTATGCAGTGTAAGTTCAATATTTTAAAGGCCCAGTGCAGTCAAAAACTTGATTTTCTTGTGTTTTATATATATTTCTACACTATGAGGTTGGAATAAGACTGTGAAATTGTGAAACTTATGATAATGCCTTTTTAGTGTAAGAGCTGTTTGAAAAGACCACCTGAAATTTAAGTCTGTTTTGGTGAGAGGGAGTTTTGTTCCAAACTTCTCTGCCAATAACAGCACATTTTCAGTTTTCCTCCTCCCACTCAAACCACTCCCAGACAGTCCTAGCTAAATTCTTCCTTGAGAAATTGCTCTTCGCTAAGAAGCTATTTTTGTATCTTTGTGACCATTTAAATTGAAAACAATCACAGTATTGAGATTTTAAAAAGTCTGCATTTGACATTTACATGATGCATTGCCTACCAGTGCCAGCATATACATATTGAACAATGTTTGTTTGTGTATCAATGCCATATTGAACAAACTATCTGTGTATCAGTACCAGATTGAACAAACACAACAATGTCACTGACACTGAGATAATTCAATTGTTTAGCATTGATTTTATGAATCTATTTTAGAGACACATAAGCATGTACTTTGATAGACAGACCAGTGAACAGAAACAAAATGCTTTTTCAAGCACATAAAAAATAAATCAGAGAGCTAATTTACCACACTTCTGTTTCCAGGAGTTGACACCTGAATAGACAATATTGTCATTATCAGCATTTCTTAGGCAAGCAAGTCCATGGCAGTCCATGAAACATAACAACTTCAAAAGCAGCTTGGTAACCTGTGTAGGGCAGAAGTTGTGCTCCTCTCCAGTAGTCTTGAGGCTGTGTCCAAAATGCACCCTATTCTATAATCTCTACATGATCAGAGCCCTGGTCAAAGGTAGTATAAAGGGAATTGGGTGCCATTTGGGATGCAGGCTGAGAGAGCCTTTTGGAGAGCAAAGGCCTCCACATGTCTAGTGGGGCACATTCCTGGCATGATACTGTTCTATGCCATATGGTTCATCTATGGTTCATCAATCACATTACATTTAAATGTTTAGTAATTTAGCAAACGCTCTTATCCAGAGCGACTTACAGTTAGTGAGTTCATAAATTGTTTTGTTCATACACATCCGTTTGAGCCACCAGTACTTCTCAGCAGGGTTGAGATGACAGTTATGGATTTTAGGCCAAATATTTGCCAGGGGGAAGCCAACATATATGCTATATAGCTTTGAGCAACTACTGGACTAGAATATAATGAAAGTATATCCAATATTTATGATGATGATGCCTCTGAATATGAGTCTGTTATATGAATGCAGTGAATACAGCAAAGCCATGTGGGCAATACATGCAGATTTATACTATCGCTGTTGAAAGGAGGATGGTCTAATTACAGGAAATGTATGAAGACGTATCCCACTGGTCAAAAATTGGTTGAATCAACGTTGTTTCCACGTCATTTCAACAAAAATATTAAATGTGATGACGTTGAATCAACGTGGAAAACTGATTGGATTTGCAAAAAGTCATTAACGTAAGGGAATTTCCTATTTTTTTCACCCGACTTTTAACCTAAATCCAATGGCATGGTGAAAGGTTTTGTTGATTTCACGTTGAATTCACCCTTGTTGATATGTAAATCAAATGTAAATCAAAACTAGACATTGAACTGACATATGTGCCCAGTGGGATGTCATATAAAATAAGTTGTCATCTTCATGAATTCTTTGTATGTATCTTTCAAATTCATTTTTGTTGTGGATTTTTAACACAGTGCATTTTCTGTACATAAAGTTCATTTCTGTGAACAACAGACAATTACGTCAATCTGATCTAAATCAAATTGCTGATCAAGTGTGAGCTCTGATTGGATAATAAGCACATCAACATTTTGTGCACAGAGAATAGAGTCAGGAATATAGTGCTGTAAACAGAGATTACTGTACTCATCATTCCACATGGCTCACAACAACCTAGAGAGCATCCAAATGTTGGACCCTGACCTAAACCAGCTGCATGTTAAGAAGGTTGTCCAGTCCTGCTTTTATCATCTAAGACATATAGCTAAAGTCAAGTATTTTATTTCAGTCACTGATCTGGAGAACGTTATACATGCTTTTATTTCCTCACGCCTAAATTACTGTGAAATTGGTACGTGACAGCATTAAGCACAGGAACAGAACAGAACAGCCTCATCCACCAGTCATCCTCCTGTCAGACATCACACCAGTCAATGCAGTCTATGAAGAGGATTGTATTTTGGGGGTTATATAAAAAGCTGCTTTACTGTCAACAGCAAATGGATAATGAAAACAAATCTCTTCGGAAGTGATTAGAGCAGCAGAGATGCCGGTAGTGCATAAAAATGCTATTTTTAATTTCATCTGGACTAGTTTGAAAAATGTTAATTGCATCCTTCCTTACACAAGCACTCAGAGACATGCTAAACTGAGGTTGACATCAGAGGCCTGTGCAGTTGCTGGATATGCTCTTAGGAAGCCCATCATCCAGTGCCGTTTATAGGCACAAGTGACATAAGCAGCTTAAGGCCCCGAGACCACTAGGAAGGCAGTCGTGGTCTTAACATACTGTTAGTTTGGATAGTAGAATAGGCTACACAACGTGCAATTTCAAAATTTGGTAGTGCATCAGCAGCTTTCCTTTTGTTATGTCAGTCACTGAAAGGCACTCAATTAACCGATGTCAGCTAAACATTTTTTGATTGCTAGGTAAGTTAGTCTAGCCAGCTATCTAAACCTTGTAGTAATCATGGCCGAATAGGGGCCCTGACCTCCAGGGGGCCCCCATTGATTTTGTTAGTCCCTCTCACTCAGATATCATATGAACATGGCATAAGTCATGGCGAAATGTGTAGAACTGCAGGAAATGTGATTTAAAACTGCAAAGTTGTCTCTGCCCCATGGAAAAAAAAGTGTAGAATTGCAGAAAAATAAGTTTAAAGCTGCAGAAGTTTCTCTCCGCCCCAAGAGGGGGTCCACTAAAATGTTTGCCCGTGAGGTGGGGGGGCTCCCCAACCAAATCTCGCTTAGATCCCCAGAAAAGCTAGAAATGGCCATGCCATCACCCACCAATGCATCCAACAAAAATACTGTCATAGTTATGTGCAGTGCAAGATAGGTTAACATTGTCCAAAGGCAAATGTTGAATATAGAGTTATGCCTGGTTACAGACACCCTTGGCCTAAAGTGCACTTGAAGGGAAGGATGACTGTCCCCGTCTATACCCACTGGACACAAACTGGTTGAATCAACGTTGTTTCAACGTAATTTGTCAACGTATTGTGACGTGGAATCTACGTGGAAAATATATTGTCCTCAAAAAGTCATCAAAAAACTTTGAAAAAAGTTATTTTAAAAACAGTTGTTTTGAGGGTGGAATTTCAACCACAGGATTATGTCATCATTGTAACCCATTTTCAACATAGAGAAACCTGGTATAAAATATGTTGAATTTGTACCTTTGAAACAACGTCAGATTTTCAACCTTATATCCACTATCAGAAAAAAAACAATAGGCTGGGAGCACCTCATATGGAGAGTTGCTCTAGCTACAGCTATTAATTTGTTCTCCCATCCTGGGTTTCAGCCAAGCCCTGCTTAGCTTTGATATTTGTCACTGAGTACGGTTATATGCACACAATAAGGAGATTATTGTTGATAGTCAGATTAATATAATAGTTAGATTAAAATGTTTACATGCTTTGCAAGAAGAACGATGTCCCCAATAATCCTGTTTACATGGACACATCTGAAATCAGGCTACCTGATGGCACTCTGATAGATGCAGAAAATCGTCAATTAGAATAAACGTTCTACCACACCACTATTTTTGGGAAGCATATTTGATTCTGAGTTCAGACATATAAAGTTTGTATGTGAAAACTACTTCTAAGACACATAGATTCAGTTGTTCCGAACTCACTTCACTCGCGCTAAAGAGTGAGGCTCGCTCGGCTGGTGCTGGTACATGCACAGATCAAATACACCGCTGGAACGCCGATTAGGTGTTTACATGTCCTAATAATTTGAAAGATTGCGCAGAAAACCAGGTGTTTTAAACTGAGTATGCTTACTTCAATTTTGACCATACGCCAAATAAGATAAACAGAGTAAGGTGTTTACATGACTATTTCATAATCTGCCTACTGCCATAATCAGTTTAATATCTCATTATTACTGTGCATGTAAACATACTCACTGACTACTACCAATGTGTTATCTTGAGAATGATTATTGAGAGATCGCTTAAGACCTAAATGTATTCACTGTTGCTATCGAAGTCATTCCAAAGGGTAGGTTTAACAGAGCAAATGAAATGTAACCATACTTTATAAGTCATATATCATCAATGATACTATTTAGGCCTATACAGTATAGCATTTACATTTTAGTCATTTAAAAAGTCAACCCAGGGTTCAACTAAAAATAGACAATATATATAGGCCTAGGGTTTCAAGCTTTGGTTGATTTAAAATGTAATCTTCAAGTTAATCATTAATATGTTAGATTCACATCTCCATCTCAACCAAAAATCTAAGTTAAAGAATAGGGCTAAATCAAATCAAAGTGCAATTAATTTGATTAGATTTAGTCCTAATATATACAGTTGAAGTCTGAAGTTTACATACACCTTAGCCAAATACATTTATACTCAGTTTTTTACAATTCCTGACATTTAATCCTAGTAATAATTCCCTGTCAGTTTGGATCATCACTTTATTTTAAGAATGTGAAATGTCAGAATAATAATAGAGAGAATGATTTATTTTAGCTTTTATTTCTTTCATCACATTCCCAGTGGGTCAGAAGTTTACATACACTCAATTAGTATTTGGTAGCATTGCCTTTAAAATTGTTTAACTTGGGTAAAACGTTTCGGGTAGCCTTCCACAAGCTTCCCACAATAAATTGGGTGAATTTTGGCCCATTCCTCCTGACAGAGCTGGTGTAACTGAGTCAGGTTTGTAGGCCTCCTTGCTCGCACACGCTTTTTCAGTTCTGCCCACACATTTTCTATAGGATTGAGGTCAGGGCTTTGTGATGGTCACTCCAATACCTTGACTTTGTTGTCCTTAAGCCATTTTGCCACAACTTTGGAAGTATGCTTGGGATCATTGTCCATTTGGAAGACCCATTTGCAACCAAGCTTTAACATCCTGACTGATGTCTTGAGATGTTGCTTCAATATATCCACATAATTTTCCTTCCTCATGATGCCATCTATTTTGTGAAGTGCACCAGTCCCTCCTGCAGCAAAGCACTCCCACAGCATGATGCTGCCACCCCTGTGCTTCATGGTTGGGATGGTGTTCTTCGGCTTGGAAGTACCCCCTTTTTCCTCCAAACATAACGATGGTCATTATGGCCAAACAGTTCTATTTTTGTTTCATCAGACCAGAGGACATTTCTCCAAAAAGTACGATATTTGTCCCCATGTGCAGTTGCAAACCATAGTCTGGCTTTTTTATGGCGGTTTTGGAGCAGTGGCTTCTTCCTTGCTGAGCGGCCTTTCAGTTTATGTCGATATAGGACTCGTTTTACTGAGGATATAGATACTTTTGTGCCTGTTTCCTCCAGCATCTTCACAATGTCCTTTGCTGTTGTTCTGGGATTTATTTGCACTTTTCGAATTTGCACTAACTCTAACCCTTCAGGTGTTTGGAAATTGCTCCCAAGGATTAACCAGACTTGTGGAGGTCTACAAATGTTTTTTCTGAGGTCTTGGTTGATTTCTTTTGATTTTCCCATGAAGTCAAGCAAAGAGGCACAGAGTTGAAGGTAGGCCTTGAAATGCATCCACAGGTATACCTCCAATTTACTCAGAATGATGTCAATTAGCCTGTCAGAAGCTTCTGAAGCCATGACATCATTTTCTGGAATTTTCCAAGCTGTTTAAAGGCACAGTCAACTTAGTGTATGTAAACTTCTGACCCACTGGAATTGTGATACAGTAAATGATAAGTGAAATAATCTGTCTGTAAACAATTGTTGGAAAAATGACTTGTGTCATAAACAAAGTAGATGTCCTAACCGACTTGCCAAAACTATCGTTTGTTAACAAGACATTTGTGGAGTGGTTGAAAAACGAGTTTTAATGACTCCAACCTATGTGTATGTAAACTTCCGACTTCAACTGTATTGATATTTGGTTGCATTGTCAACCAAACACAATTCAATATCACTTTTGCAATTCAGTAAATAGCCTATTAACTTGTTGACAAGTTAACAAAATGTGTGTTACAAAAGTAATATTGAATTGTGTTTCGCTGACAACGCAATCATATAACAATATTTAAAGAACATTAAATCATATGTTGGATTCACGTCTCCAACTAAACCAAAAATAAAAGTGAAAGAATAGGATTAAGCCAGTGGCTCAGATTAAACCTTCCAAGCATTAGATACCTTTTAAATGTTGATATTTGATTGCGTTGTCAACCAAACACAATTCAATATTACTTTTGTAATCCAGTAAATAGCCTTAAGGCTATCTTACAAACTAATGTAACCGTATTTATTCAACCTTAAAATGAGTAACACATCCATGGCCACATTCTGAGGTTAGCCTACAGTAACTATAAATGTATTATGTAATCATAGAAAGTGTGCATGTTCAAGATAGCATGCAAAGGTCGCAGGTCTGAGGAGATATTCACAATTGCTATAATAATCTGCACAGAATCTTGTACAGCATTGATCACTTGCACCATGTACTTTTAATGTAATCTCAACTGCAATCCAGCTCATTTGGTAGTGCTATTAGATGAAGCACAGTGATAACGCATTAAGTTGTTGTATAAATACAAAATATCTGACATTGTATTCCCATTTGAACTTTGATGCTATATAAATGGTTGAAAGTGCAGTGATAACACATTTTGATGACAACTAAACCAAGAATCTGACATAGTTTTTCCATTGGAATTTGGTTGTGCTTTTATATGGTTGATAACACATTGGAAATTCAAAAAAATTCCGGCTGTCTTTTTGAGTGGGTGAATTAAGGTTGAAATCTCATTGATCAATGTCTCAACCAAATATTACCCACATTTCCACGTTGAAATGACATGGTTTGCCCATTGGGTAGTGTCTATAGGTGGGACAACATCTTTGTTGCAAATGGCACCCTATTCCCTAGTACACTACTTTTGACAAGAGCCCTATGGGCCCTGGTCAAAAGTAGTGCACTGAAGGGAATAGGCTGCCATTGGGACGCATACAAATTGTCTGATCACTGATTTGTATTAAGAAGGCTCTCTCTGATCTTTAGCAGGGCACTTGGCAGGCACCCTGAGACTATCCCCTAGAATCAGGCTTATGAGTTCATAGGTTGCAGTGAATGTCAGTGGAAACATACTGTACAATCTATTTCCCTGGGTTCATATACTGTATAATCTCGGTGCATGGGAACACCACTGGTTTTCCCAAATTTAAATGTAAATGGCATCTGCCATAGGAGAAGCACTTACAACTATGTGTATAGGCCTGCAATGGTAAGCTACACTCTTCACTGAAAATGGTAGCCTACTGTTGAAAGTCAGCTTTTTTTCTACAGATTCACAAATGTATTCATTAGCAATATGTTTATATTCATATTTTATAACCCGGTGATATAATTTGTCCTGTTTGACTGGCGGTATAATTTGTCCTTGTGCAAGGAATTTCCTCCTAGAAGAAAATTAAGAATTCTATTATATTCTATTCTAGATTACATGAGTATGGAAGCTCGTTCCCGCCACCCAATAAAAGCAATGAGAGAGTAAGTAAATTATGAGATGATAAATCATAATTTTATTTGGTAAACAGCTGAGGAATGGGACAGGATAAATGTAACCACTCTCAAATACATAGATGTCAGGACTATCACATACAGTGCATTTGGGAAAGTATTCAGACCCCTTCACTTTTTCCTCGTTTGATTACGTTACAGCCTTTTTCTAAAATGGATTCAATACAAATGTTTCCTCATCAATCTACACACATTACCCCATAATGACAAAGCGAAAACAGAAATAACTTATTTAAGTAAGTATTCAGACCCTTTGAGCTCAGGTGCATCCTGTTTCCATTGATCATCCTTGAAATATTTATACAACTTGATTGGAGTCCACCTGTGGTAGATTCAATTGATTGGACATGATTTGGAAAGGCACAAACATTTACATAATTTAGCAGACGCTCTTATCCAGAGCAACTTACAGTTTGTGCAAACATTATTTTTATTTTATTTATTTTTTCATACTGGGAATCAAACCCACAACCCTGGCATTGCAAACGCCATGCTCTACCAACTGAGCTACCTGCCTGCCAGCCATTCCCTCCCCTACCCTGGGCCAATTGTGCGCCACACCATGGGTCTCCCGGTCACAGCCAGCTATGACAGAGCCTGGATTCGAACCAGGATCTCTAGGGGCACAGCCAGCACTGCAATGCAGTGCCTTAGACCACTGTGCCACACCTGTCTATATAAGGTCCCACAGTTGACAGTGCATGTCAGAGCAAAAACCAAGCCATGAGGTCGAAGGAATTGTCCGTAGAGGTCCGAGACACTATTATGTTGAGGCACAGATCTGGGGAAGGGTACCAAAAATTGTCTGCAGCATTGAAGGTTCCCAAGAACACAGTGGCCTCCATCATTCTTAAATGGAAGAAGTTTGGAACCACCAAGACTCTTCCTAGAGCTGGCCGCCCAGCCAAACTGAGCAATCTGGGGAGAAGGGCCTTGGTCAGGGAGGAGACCAAGAACCCGATGGTCACTCTGACAGAGCTCCAGAGTTCCTCTGTGGAGATGGGAGAACCTTCCAGAAGGACAACCATCTCTGCAACACCACCAATCAGGCCTTTATGGTAGAGTGGCCAGACGGAAGTCAGTAAAAGGCACATGACAGCCCACTTGGAGTTTGTCAAAAGGCACCTAAAGGACTCTCAGACCATGAGAAACAAGATTCTCTGAATGCCAAGCGTCACGTCTGGAGGAAACCAGGCACCGCTCATCACCTGGCCAATACCATCCCTACGGTGAAGCATGGTGGTGGCAGCGGCAGGGACTGGGAGACTAGTCAGGATCGAGGGAAAGATGAACGGAGCAATCCTTGATGAAAACCTGCTCCAGAGCGCTCAGGACCTCAGACTGGGGCGAAGGTTCATATTCCAACAGGACAACGACCCTAAGCACACAGCCAAGACAACACAGGAGTGGCTTCGGGACAAGTCTCTGAATGTCCTTGAGTGGCCCAGCCAGAGCCCGGACTTGAACCTGATCGAACATCTCTGGATAGACCTGAAAATAGCTGTGCAGCGATGCTCCCCATCCAACCTGACAGAGTTTGAGAGGATCTGCAGAGAAGAATGGGAGAAACTCCCCAAATACAGGTGTGCCAAGCTTGTAGTGTCATACCCAAGAAGACTTGAGGCTGTAATCGCTGCCAAGGGTGCTTCAACAAAGTACAGAGTAAAGGGTATGAATAGTTATGTAAATGTAATATTTCAGTTTGTATGTTTAATAAATTTGCCAAAATAAAATCAATTTTAGAAAAAGCCTGTAAAGTAACAAAATGTGGAAAAAGTCAAAGGGTCTGAATACTTTCAAAATGCACTGTATGGATGCAAGGACTGACCATTAATGAGATCAAAATGATAGTTTTAACCATGTTTTGAAGCTATACAGTGTTTGTTTACAATTCAATTGTTTACAAACAATGGAGTAAAACAAGCTTATATTTTGGGTTCTGATGGGGTAAGACTGTTGCTCATGAGGCATTTCTAAGTTACATTCTTCAAGAATAATTTAAAAGTTCAAAAATGGATGTACCAATCCCTGATTTCCAAACAGGCACCAACTCACATCAACAAAACTCTCGAACACATTAATATGGAACAATATCACCACAAACTAACTCTCTCTCTCTCACACAAACACACACACACAAACACACACATGCATGCTATCTTACTACTTACTAGTACTTACGTACGACTAACTTACTTAGTACACACTTATAACTTACAATCATAATTATGACTTACATATCTCATAATAATGACTTGCTAGCTCAAAATAATGACATACTATCTCATAATTATGACTTACTATCTCATAATAACAATTTCCTATCTCATAATAATAACTTACTATCTCATAATAATGATTTACTATACCATTATAATGACATATCTCATAATTATGACTAACTCTCTCATAATAACGAGTTACTATCTCATAATTATGACTTAAAATCTCATAACAATGACTTACTCTCATAATTATGAATTACTATGTCATAATTTGTAGTCAGATTTGTTGAGTCTATATAGCCTACTGAGGAGAAGAGAAATATATCCAATTTCACTGATATTATAATTACATTTGTGAGAAGCCTATAATAGAATGGCTGCATAATGTAACATCAGTCAAAGCTGTCAAAAATATTTATTTGAACTAAATTGCATTTCACATGAAAACACAAAAGCCTTTCATGAATAGGTTGAAACGTCTGATGTGTGAAAAGAATATGGCATATGTTATGTTGATCATAGCGGATATAACAATTACACCGGCTTCCCTGTTGATCAAATTAGTTCGATATCGCTGATTTTGATATCTTCTAGAATATTACACTGTAGTACATTGAACATAATACTTGTCAAATATCTAAATTACTTTCACCCTCAAATATTTGGATCTTAAAGATGCACGCGGGATGTAGTCAATGTGCGCCACAAAGAAGATAACGTCCGCTGAATCAGTGTATTGCAATGGGAAAGAGTAGCTACTTACCGTTGGCAGTAGCGGCTCCATTTGAGCGCCTTGGTCCTTAATGTCCATGTTCGCTTGCGTGAATAGCCTAATTTCCGGTGTATGGAATGGTGGTATTATTTGTACTATTCCCAGTGTCAGGTTTGCAAAGTGCAGTATGGAAAACCCCCGAACTAGAACGGTATGGTCACATGTTTAACAGTAGTCATGAAGCCTTGGCAGATATCATTATTCCTCACAGGGGCGCAGCTTATATTTTATCCATGCACACAAACCATAAGCATCCTTCTTGTGTTGTAGTGACGCCGCAGAATAGATTGTTGGGAGCACATTTCTTATCGAGGGGTTTCTCATGAATGGATGATTTTGGTAGGCTACCGTATCTCGCTGAAGTTTATTATGACAAAATTACAATTCTAAAAGACATCTGAGACAAACTTTACACAACTCACTGACTCAAACTGCATTTGTAGAACTGAGAGCATATACATGGCCGTAACTTCATATGAGGACACCTATTAAAAAAACAATATTATAATACAAATATATATTTTGTACACAATAAATAAATTCAATTACGGGTCAATATCTAAATATTGCTCCTTGAGTTGATCAAAGCTCAGAACGCTTATATTCTTGATCTGACTGTTCTAATCGCGCCTGCCTTTTTGCGAACGAGTGGAATCATGAACAGTGGTTTATTAGTTATGTTCGCCTGCATCCCCCGGATTTGCCTCCCGGGTGTGCCCTTTTACCAGGACATTTACCACTCTCTCTTAAACGGCTAACTATGCCTTCTCGCGGCACAGACCGAGGGCCTGAGACGTGAAACGAACTATCCTGCCCCAGCTTGAAGTCGGCTCAAGTAGGCAAATAGAGACGCTGCTGGCACAGTGTTTGCGAGATGCCGGACAAACGGCATTTTTAAAACCACCCCTTCGACTCTTGTGGTGTCTACAGACATCCTCCAAACAACCAAAAACCTACTCTCGGAGAATGAGTGCACAACTGGTAAGTAGTCGCTTTGTTATAGATAAGATATATATGTCATTCAAAGGTGGCTAGCTGCTGGCAGAGACTTATACTGCAGTAACGTTGAAGGTCTCTGGCTAGGCTACTTAGCCATCTAGAAGAATGAAGTAAGAAGCTAACGTTAAACGGAGCCAAAAAATAGGCTACTAAATTCTCATAATAACACGCCATTTAGCAAACGCTTTTATCCAAAGCGACTTACAGTCACGTGTGCATACATTTTTACGTATGGGCGGTGCCGGGGATCGAACCCACTACCCTGGCGTTACAAGCGCCATGCTCTACCAATTGAGCTACAGACAGTAGGCTACTGAGACAGACAGTGATGTGGCGCTCAGTGAGTGGTGAGGCTGAGGCATGCTGCAATGCATGCAGGTGAGCAGAGGAGACAGAGTTTATTACAGTCCGCAGTGGAGGCTGCCTCATAGTAATGGCTGGAACAGAGTCAATGCAATGGCATCAAACACATGCCATGTGTTTGATGTATTTGATACATTACATTTACGTCATTTAGCAGATGCTCTTATCCAGAGCGACTTACAGTTAGTGAATACATATATTTTTTTATACTGGCCCCCCGTGGGAATCGAACCCACAACCCTGGCGTTGCAAACGCCATGCTCTATCAACTGAGCTACATCCCTGCCGGCCATTCCCTCCTCTACCCTGGACGAATTGTGCGCCGCCCATGAGTCTCCCGGTCGCGACAGAGCCTGGATTCGAACCAGGATCTCTAGTGGCACAGTTAGCACTGCGATGCAGTGCCTTAGACCACTGCGCCACCCAGGATACCATTCCACTATTCCGCTCCAGCCATTACCAAGAGCCTGTCCTCCCCAATTAAGGTGCCAGCAACCTCCTGTGGTACAGTGGTTCCCAAACTTGCTGTCGGGGCCCCTGAGAAAATCGGTAGTAATCTTATCAAACAAGTTAGAAAAAATAAATCAGATAAAGACATGTTTCTATATGAACATCTCCACATGGCATATCTTCCCTATAGGCCTACATTAAAATGCAAACAGTTCTAAAAATGTAATACATTCTCATTTATATCGGTGGTTGTTCGTCTTATCTCGATCACCCACTGGAGTTTATGGTTTACCCATTACCCACCTTTTTCTTACCACTACATCACTGTAGTGGTATCGTAAGTAATATTCTAATAATTCATGTGAATGTGATAATACGATAATCTGTGTGCTCTATTGATGTCTTTTTGTTGCAGAGCTTGATTAATAATGCCTAGGAATACAAATGCGAACACTACGTAATTTTAGAAACGCGATATCTATGTAAAGGGTTGATGATTTTATGCAATTCATCATTACAATGGACTGAACAGTCGCTGATGCTACGTGTCAGTGTGAATCATTCACCTTTCAGGGGTATAACATTACAATCGTATAGCTAATAGGCTATGTGTTTGTACATCAACTGAGGTGAATGAACCTACAGCAGCCAAGGTGATAATGGCTGGGGTCATTTTGGGTTGTTTTTGCTGTTCTCCAAATAGCATTTTAACGTTTTTTAATTGTATAGAAATTCAGAAAATGAGCTTCAACTTTCCAAAAAAAAATACTATGAGAAGGGGGGGGAATGTTTAACCGTTTATTCTCATAATTGATTAAGATTACATGGACAGGGGGAATCTGATCCTAGATCAGTACTCCTACTCTGAGACCCCCTTTATGAAGACAGGCCCTGAAGATTACCAAGTTAGGACATCCCACTACTCAGACTGGTCACACCCGCTCACTACTGGGCCATGCTCCCTCCGTCCAAATTCAGTGTCCAACTTGGCCTTGGTTCAAAAGCCATGGCAGCATCTCTTCCTTGGTTCTCAGCATAAAAGAGCATCAAGGGGGAAGCCCACATTGCCCTCCCTTAAGTTTCACTGTGCTCCCACTCTAAGCAACACATCCCTTATGCTCTGTACCAATCCCATGTCCTCCTCAGAAAGAGCTCACCATCCACCACAAACACCATCACTCCTTGCTTGGCACAATGCCTGCTGCTAGGCATCATAATAAATACAATAATTCAGTCAACTGGCGATGTTGATGCTGTTTTGACTGATTCATCTCAATTATTGCTCATTCTCATATTTGGGAAAGTATTTGATGCCCTCTGGTGTATATGAATGGAACAGCATCAATTAGATACACTGAGTCGTTTGCCGTCGTTTGCCGACGACACAACAGTGGTAGGCCTGATCACCGACAACGATGAGACAGCCTATAAGGAGGAGGTCAGAGACCTGGCCGTGTGGTGCCAGGATAACAACCTCTCCCTCAACGTGATCAAGACAAAGGAGATTGTGGACTACAGGAAAAAAAAGAGGACTGAGCACGCCCCCATTCTCATCGACGGGCTGTAGTGGAACAGGTTGAGAGCTTCAAGTTCCTTGGTGTCCACATCACCAACAGACTATCATGGTCCAAACATACCAAGACGGTTGTGAAGAGGGCACGACAAAGCCTATTCCCCTTCAGGAGACTGAAAATATTTGGCATGGGTCCTCAGATCCTCAAAAAGTTCTAAGCTGCACCATTGAGAGCATCCTGACTGGTTGCATCACCACATGGTATGGCAACTGCTCGGCCTCCGACCGCAAGGCACTACAGAGGGTAGTGCGTACAGCCCAGTACATCACTGGGGCCAAGCTTCCTGCCATCCAGGACCTCTATACCAGGCGGTGTCAGAGGAAGGCCCTAAAAATGGTCAAAGACTCCAGCCACCCTAGTGATAGACTGTTCTCTCTGCTACCGCACAGCAAGCGGTACCGAAGCGCCAAGTCTAGGTCCAAAAGGCTTCTCAGCAGCTTCTACCCCCAAGCCATAAGACTCCTGAACAGCTAATCATGGCTACCCGGACTATTTGCATTGTCCCCACCACCCCACCCCACCCCCTCTTTTACGCTGCTGCTACTTTGTTTATTATATATGCATAGTCACTTTAACTCTATCCACATGTACATATTACCTCAATTACCTCGACTAACCGGTGCCCCCGCACATTGACTCTGTACCGGTACCCCCTGTATATAGCCTCCTTACCGTTATTTTATTTTACTGCTGCTCTTTAATTACTTTTTATTTTTATTTTTATTTTTTACTTATCCATTTTTTTACTTTACACGTTTTTTCTTTTCTTAAAACTGCATTGTTGGTTAAGTGCTTGTAAGTAAGCATTTCACTGTAAGGTCTACACCTGTTGTATTCGGCGCATGTAGCAAATAAGATTTGATTTGATTTGAGATATTGTTGCAGAATTTAGACCAGAATATTGATCAATAATCATTGTGAAAAGTTACACTGTATTTGAGAATGCCTTGCATAGCTAAATAGTCCTCATATAACTAAATGATTACTTATGTTTGTATTGTCTACCTAAAAGATACTGAAAAGACACTGAAAAGATACTGAATAAGTACACCAATTAACATGCAATGTATCGTGATAGCCACAAGATCACAGTTGTGTAGATACAGTATGTAGGCTTACATGTCCTGAGTAATCATGGCTACCTGGACAATTTGCACTGCCCCCCCCACCCCCACCCCGTCCCCCTTTTTTACTCTGCTGCTACTCTGTTTATTATTTATGCATAGTCACTTTAACTCTACCCACATGTACATATTACCTCAATTACCTCGACTAGCCGGTGCCCCCGCACATTGACTCTGCACCGGTACCCCCCTGTATATAGCCTCCCTACTGTTATTTTATTTTACTGCTGCTCTTTAGTTATTTGCTTTTATTTTTTTTGCTTAACACTTTTTTTTTCTTTTTTTTACTTTGCATTGTTGGTTAAGGGCTTGTAAGTAAGCAAATACAATTTGATTTGATTTGATTTGATTTAACAGAGGAGACGGTTTGTATTGTCCCTGTCATCGGTTTTGATGTAAGTGTATAAATATAAGAGACTATTTTACATCAAAACCTGTATCCAAAGGTTTACCAAAGTTTTCCAGGGTAAGACAATTGTGGATGTGTTTTGGATGTGCACTGTTTACTGTGAAGATAAAGCATGCTTTCTCCAAGTGATGAAATGGGGTTATTAGCCTTTTCTGTGAACACTTGAATGGGGCCCTTGAATGGTGCCCTTGGCCTAACTCACCATCAGTGACTTAAAATAATGCTTGCATAGCCTAGCCCCATAATATTCTTCATGATCTGTGTGAATAACTTATGCTCTCTCTCTCTCTCTCTCTCTCTCTCTGAAATGGCACTGTATCCCCTTTATATTGCACAGGGCCTAACTTTGTGTTGCATATTGGGGGGGGGGGGGGGGGGGGGGGTGAAGGTCAATGGGCTCCGGTGTCAACACTCCGTGGACATGAAGGGAAAATACATCCAAAAATGTCCTGATAATTTGGTCAATATACCCCAATCACAACTGAAATACCAATATTTTCCTATAAACTGTGTTCTTACTCTTAACCAGGGGGTTTCTGCCATTGTAATCCTTGGACATCCGGCGGGCTGTCTAAGCGTTTTTCATGCCACCTAAGTCCAAACAGTGTAAAAAACAAAACAAACCAAAAATATATATATATTTTTTAAATTCTCGGGATAGAACAACGCTTTCAGTGTAAACTTAAATGACTAAAACCAGATATAAAGTATGTAGAAAAGATAATAGACATATAGATTTAGTAATAATATAACACTCACCAAACAAAAAGCTAGACCATCAGGGAGAATTTAAAATTCCAAAAACAATGATTTTAGCAGTATTGATTTTGTTATCATGTTTGAGCAGGGATGGAACTTAAGGATTTTTGTCACTGGCCTGGTCCAAAATCTGTGTCCTGCGATAGTTGAAAATACACTTTTCACTAGCCCTGTCTGAAAAGTACTAGCCACGGGCTAGCGGGCTAGCGGGCTAGCTTACTTTCCATCCCTGTGTTTGAGCATAAGAACACAGCATTAGCCATGGAAAGCTGAGACTCTCATGAACATGTACAGTACCAGTCAAAAGTTTGGACACACCTACTCATTCAAGGGTTTTTCGATATTTTTACTATTTTCTACATTGTAGAATAATAGTGAAGACATCAAAACTATGAAATAACACATATGGAATTATGTAGTAACCAAAAAAGTGTTAAATAAGACTGTTGGAAAAGCATTCCAGGTGAAGTTGGTTGAGAGAATGTCAAGTGTGCAAATTTGTCACCAAGGCAAAGGGCGGCTACTTTGAAGAATCTCAAATATAAAATATATTTGATTTGTTTAACACTTTTTTGGTTACTACATGATTCCATATGTGTTATTTCATAGTTTTGATGTCTTCACTAAAGAAAAACCCTTGAATGAGTAGGTGTGTCCAAACTTTTGACTGGTACTGTATATATCCATCTATCTCTATCCATCGATAGGCTATACATTTGAGTTAAAAATACAATGAACAAAACATAAATCACATATAGCCTCTGTCTGAGATGCATGCTTATCTTGTATTTCCGCATAATTTCGCACCTTTTGGGAAAGTGGTCCAGCACCTCCATTCCCCTCTGTACGAGCCTGGTTAGGCTATATGGTCCCTGCTGTTTTAAACCGGTGACCTGCAGGCCTGTAATATGAACTAGAGCCACAAAAAAATTAAATATTATTTCGTCATTGGTTCATGCATAGGCTAGTTTGGATTTAGAAGGATGATAGCATCTTGCTCCAGGTAATTAGCATTTATATCGTTTATTGTAATGAAGCACATTACAGCAGATACAGAAGCTTTCACATACAACACAATCTATAAAAAATAATGAATGGTCAGAGAAAGACTTGAAAATTACATGTTTCTTCTCTTATTAATGTAGTAAAAATTACACTATATTAATATTTATAACGTTTATTACCACACCTATAATGAATTTCCGTCTTATTTTGAGTTTGATAAAATGGCTGTGTCCTCAAATGTCTAACATCTGAATATGTTGTACTGACACTGTGATTGAACATTATGGACAAAGAGTACTACAATGGGAACATAAATAATTAGGCTACATGTACTCAGATCTCGCTCTGTTACACAACGAAATAGCCATCATAGACTGTCGATGTTTTTTTTAAATCACATTGTATGAGATCACTTGACCATAGCATAGGCCGATGTGCGTTTTTAAAACACAACCAACGAGTATTTCTATACTTCAAAATCTTACAAATCAATTCAATAGTTTACAATCATTTCACAATATCACTAAATGGTTAAATAGCCTATTATGTACATCATTTTTATAATTACAATAGACAATAGTTGTTGATTAAAACTAGTTTAAATTAAATAAATAGGCTACTGTATGTAGGCCTTCAGCTATTAGATAGCAAACGAATTACGTTAAATGGAACAATATCGCCTACATTTCCCCAGTAGGCCTGTGCGCTACATGCCGACATCTTTAAATCGTTGTCAATGTTGGTCCAAGACAGGGTGTGCATTGCAACTGAGCGGCCTATCAGTTGGATATTATCGGTTGCATATAAAGATAGATTAATCTAAATAGAACACCATTTCCCTCCCGTTTTGTGGTTGTCTAACTGTGTGGATAGAAACTATAGTAACCAATGTCCTTGGCGCAATTTTTCTCACACTCTCTTGGAGGCAAGATCTCAGATTTCAACCGGGACACTGTTTCCGAAACCGGTGTAGCAGACGGTGAGATTCTTCTCCGTTTAGCTTGCTCAAAAATACCAGAATCACTTGAATCAATCGACTTCATTGAAGACGGCGTCTCTATCCAGTTGGATTCGGATAAGTCTTTTGGTTTTGCCTCATTAGACCCTCCGATGGGTGACCTTTCTGTTGGGATGGTGTCCGCGTCATCAACCAGGTAGTTGGAGGTGCCTGTTCTGCCAACAGAATTTGTTGGCCAGCAAGAGAGCACAGAGCTAGACTTATTGCAGTACTGGGGTGGTGTGTGTGTGCCCCAGCCGGATGGGTCGGCATAGTAACCTAGAGGTCTGTTTGAGCACCCTGCAGTGGGCAGTGGAAGTGCCTTTACTCCAGCTGCTGCGTAGGACAGCAGGGTGGCCGCGTTACCGGCAAAATCAGCAGCCGCGGCAGCGTCGTACGCCGAGGCGGCAAAGTCCAGTCGGTTATTGGCAGGGGTGACAAACCATCGCTGCGGGGATGCAACTGTGGGCTCTTCGGTTTGTTGCGGGGATAGCAAGCTGTTACTAAGTGGGACGCTGCGGTCCGTGCCAGGTCCAGTCACTACGCCAGGGTGAAAGCGAGATTTGGCATAACTGCTGACAAATTGGTCCTGTAGGAAAGAACCAGCCATGGCATATCTCGCACCAGGCATGATCTGAGAGCGAGGCGAGTCACCCGGGGATGGCGTTAATCGGTCAATGTCGCAACCTGTGTAGACACTGAAAAGACGAGGAAGAAACAGACAAACAAATGATGAATCACCATGGGCAAAGGTTGTCACTGCCAATGTGATGTGCAAGAATGGAACAAACTTTGTTCATGGCTAATTTGATAAAAATGCAGAATAAACTATGTTTTAGGGAGGTGACATCAGCAAATAAATGTAATCATTTATCCAATGTCGTGATCAAATTGTCACCATTATAATGTGGTAATTATATTGGATTGTGCAGAGGCCTACTCCAAATTATAACGCTTACCCACTGGGTAAACTTCTAGTCCACGTTGGTTCAACGTAATTTCGTTGAAATGACGTGGAAACAACGTTGATTCAACCAGTGTGTGCCCAGTGGGTATGATCAAATGTGTCCCCATTGATATTAAAGAAAATGTGAACTTGATCAACGAGGACACAAAATAAAGTTTTCCTGCCATTGAAATTTCTTTACATTTAAATGTAACATGAGCAAAAAATTATGAGGTAGCCTATGCTACACTTCATTAACATAAACTCTATCATTTGCATTGCCTCGGAGAGAAGAGGAACCAAGCAAAACAAACTGTTTCATAATGAGAAGGGATAAAGCACAAATAATAAATGACAAATAGTCTTACGTGTCATAGTTGTCCCGAAATCCTTTAGCAAATGGATTGTGGTCGATTTTTAGCTGGGTAATCTGCACAAAAAACAGGAGGCAGATTTTAGGAATAGGTGCATACAGTTGTTCAGTCCTAATTACGTTGCAAATCCTAATATGCCAAACGAAATGTGTCTTTCGATAGGCAACAATACTAGAATACTTAACGAATGGAATTATCATCAATCAGATTTTCTTACATCGGTATTCTGGTAAGCTGTGACTGCGATGAACTGTGTTTCTGGGAAGGTGAACGTCTGTATTCTTCCAGGTTGGCTGGAGTCCTCCGTTCCGTCTTCGTTGACTTCCACCACATGGAGCCTTGGCTGGTACTTGTGAAGCGATTGTAGAACCACCATCTGGAGGTACAAGTAAGGAAGATATTCCATAAATGACCACTGTCAATTTCGACCTAAATTTGGAGCCAATAACATTTTACATTTACATTTTAGTCATTTAGCAGACGCTCTTATCCAGAGCGACTTACAGTTTATTGAGTGCATACACTATTCTATATATATATATATTTTTTTTTCATACTGGCCCCCCATGGGAATCGAACACACAACCCTGGCGTTGCAAACGCCATGCTCTACCAACTGAGCTACCTCCCTGCTGGCCATTCCCTCCCCTAACCTGGACGACGCTGGGCCAATTGTGCGCCGCCGTGATGTAGGCTGAATGACCCAAACTGAAGACAGGATTTCGTTTTTTATAAGACATTTTATGAAAACTATTATTTGGAATTTTGATGGTGATGTATCATTGGAGAAAGACCTAATACATATTGTGTAATAACTGCATAAGGTGTGCGCAACAAACTGTCTCCATGCACACCGCTCAATAGTCAATTGAGGGTCTTTGAAAGTCTCTGATCATAATATTTTACTTTTTGTTTTATAGCCTATATCTCAAATTCAAACAAGGTCGTAGCTGACCTGTCCCGTGTTGTTTGAGCCTCCTTTATTGTTCGTTAACTTCAGCTTTCCAAATGAGATTTCTTGGCGCATCCAGTGCGCACCGGTGTTTGGAGAGTCAGGGTGCATGTACACCCTGTTTCCTGTGGGAAACAAAGAAATGACAAAGCCTACATTGAAATGCATTGTTTTTACAAAATATCATACAAATCACAATATTGATTTTCAATTACATTAATTCGATGATATCATTGTTTGATTTTATTAGCCTAATGTTGCGTGTAAGCTTGGCACGGCAGAATCAACATAAGATTATTATTATTTTTATAATATAAGCTACTCTTAATTATCAACCATTATCATCACTGTATTGTTCACAGAGATGTAGAGGAGCCTAGGCCTACCTGTCACATTGGTGTCCGCTTTGCCACATGGTACCCACTTGCCACCTTGGAATCGCCAGTGATTTGGATCGGCAAGAATAACATCCACAAATATGTTGTAGTGCGCCGTCGGATCCAGACCAGAAATGTTGAAACTCAAAAAGGGGAACATTCGTCTGCGGGTAATAATTGAAAATATGTAAATAATATTTGGTCAGGTGGTAACACTAAAGATCGGTGTAAATGTCCTGCATAATAGACCCTGTCCAACATTTGATGATTTACCCAATTTGAAAGCATTAGTGAAACAATTAAAGAAAAACACAGTCCGTTAAAAATGTTAAATTGTAATTTATAATAAAGGTAATATATTGAACGAATTACAATTGCAATGCCCTTCCTTATTTAAAACAAATCGGACTGATGCGTATTACTTCACAAGCTATACCAAACTTGTGATCAAATTAATGTAGCTGGGGATACCTACCGTCCTTGTTTGGTGATTATCATCTCTGTTTGATGTCTGTGAAACTTCAGCCACAGGGCCCTGTTGCACAGATACACCTGCGCTTTCCCAGGCAGCAGCCCAGCTTGCGCGGAGGAAAACTGGTAGAACGCCGCTCCTTGATAAGTGTGTCCATACTGTTGGGCGTATGGGTAACCCGCGGTTGGGTAGCCTTGCGGAGAGCTGTTGGTCAGAAGACTGTTGTACGCTCCATTAGTGATGACTGGATGGTGGGCCATATAACGACTCGGACTCCCAATAGAAAAAGCCGGGTGCGCTGGTCCATGTTGACTCGGATAGGGGAACATAGCACTTGGAGTTGCTGAGACTGACTGTGGTTGGCTAGATTGCGAAAGGATATACCTTTCTCCTGTAGATCCATCGAAATTATGACGAATTTCAGAGACTCCGTGAAGATCAGGCGAGAGTTTGCCTCTCTGGACGTCCCCTGATGCGTTCTTGGAGTCGGGGAAATTGTCTGCCTCTGACTGGTTCGTCATCCCCCTGGAAATTTTTTTCAGAGTTGAACTTCTCTCCAGGTTGTCACTAGCAGATATAATAGGATGGTCCTGCAAGGAGAGCTCAGATCCATCTGAGCTTGGGTAGCCACTGCCCACATTCAGACATTTCTTGGAGAGCCCACTAGCTTGCAAAATGCAATTCTCGAGCTGCATAGCTCTCAACACTATTAACGCAACCTATATGGAATCGCAATCTTTTGCCCACTCCTAACTCTACATAACACACCCAAAAGAATCGCCTTCCTATGTTTTCCGTCACTTTGAGTAAGAGAGCAAATGAGCCAATTGACACTATCCTGCAATCAGGAAGGATTTGCTTTTCATCACTCTTCATGCAATGCTAATGAAACAACTATTGCTATTGGTTAGCTCAAGACAATAATTTAATTAGACAGCTTTTAATTAGGATAATCATGAGGGCTTTGCCCATAAACCCTATTTGCTTGTAGAGACAATCAATCAGCATCATGTCCTTAAAAATGATAACATTTTACTTTATGTGATATATTTGTGTAGATATCACACTCATGTTAATTTTTGTATTATCTTTATGATGCATTGCCACATGCTCATATAAATATTAACAAAAATAGGCGTTCCGGAAACATAAAGTTACGTTTTTCCCCTGTAGATTTTTACATTATTAAGGGAAATATGCGTTATTTACCTATTCATCTGGTAAGAGTGGCAAAGTATGTCTACCGGGGAAACAAAATTATATCATGAACATACCAAAAACGACAGGCAATGACAGGCAGTGCACTTCATGATTTAAAATGTTTGTGATAGCGTGAAATCATGCAGTTCCTCTGAAGATAAATATTTCATTACACTGGTCTAAAGTTATGAATCAGAGCACTCATAACAGTGAGTGCAATGACAAATAAAAAACACCATCAAAATCAGCAAGAATGGAAAAAAACACAATCAAATAACGTTATGAAAAATATTTTTGAAATTTGATGGATTTCGAGCAAAGGGAAGTTATTTCACCCAATTTTAATGACATTTCAGAATTTTAACAAATGTATAAAATCTTAGCAATTCATGCGATTTTGTTCAATGATGTTATAACATAGCACTGTTATTATTAAACGAGTGGACTCTTGAGTTTTATTGTTTGATTAGCAGTTATAGGCCTAATTCATTATACACAGGGAAAAAGTGAAAATCTGATATTCCTCAAAAAATATTTCTGCATTAAAGGTCGATTTCATCTTGTCATCTTGACTGTTTTCCGTATGAGAGCGTCATTGATGTGCATGGGCAGTGTGACAGCGTCATTGGACAAAATCCAACCTGAACGTTGTGGTCCAGACTGAGCCAAGACGATGCTGTGTCTTGCTTTACAGGGCTGGCAAAACTCCAACTATTTACTTACTTATTGACTGAAATACATTATAGGTTATCCAAATGTGAGATTTAGCCCAATATTTTGTATTAAATGTCTCTTTGAAAACTCAGGCGATTAATTAGTTCTTGAAGTGGATAAAAATAAAAAAAATAAAAAGCTCCATAGCAACACTATGATATTTTTTGGCTGTTTGGCTGCCATCATTTCCTCCTCAACAGCTAGATTTAGAGAACTCAAATCAGTAACCATCATGTGCAGTGTTCACAGTTGTGTGTTAATCTTAAACATTAAGTTATCTATTTAGGGGACTTTGAGCGGTTCTGGAACGGTTCCCACTGACATTTTTGTGTACATAGCACTCTGTGAATGACGCTACATCAATTTCTGTGTACTCGGTGAAAGCTCTGGTTGTCCGCCGCTCTCTGCTCTCGTCTGAGATGCCGTATGTGAAATCTCACACCTCATTTGCATAGGGAGCGGCATGTCACATTTTCTGGCCTATCCAGACAAAGGCTCGACGTCCTCTGGCTGTGACCCTTGCAGCTCAGTTTACAATAAGGCATATGAGGCATTTGAAATGGAGAGCCTAGCAATTGCAGCAAAAGCAGCATCATCTCGCTTGGATGTATTCAGATGGATTTAGAGCTCTAAATATGAAGAAAAAATATATAATAATTTAGTAGAATTGAAACAATCCCACTTTCTCTTGGTCACAGAGGGATGAAATCACTTAGTGCTTAAAGCTGAAGTTATAATGAGTTAGCACGTCTCCGCTTCACTCAGGGGAGGCTGGACAGAACATTTTCTGTCATCAATTATATTAAATGGGGACAATTTTGTACAGTCACTAAGTATGATCATATTTATTTTACTGTTATAAGAAATATTAAATATTATAGTAAGTCGTTTATAATTTGATTGTTACTACATTTAGAAACCATTTAAATCATTTCAAGCTTGACTGAATTAAAATAAACACAATACTTTTGATGTATAAAACTTTCCTGTGTTTTCTTGAGTCATCAACATTATATTTCAGGGGGAAAACAGCCAGGCTTGAAATAAAGCATCAAGCATCAGTATACTGAACATACACAAATGTTGCATTCTGTTTCAATAAAGTTGCATAAAGTGTGTGTTAGAACCTTAAACAAGCCAAATTGAACAGTGCAAACAAGCCCCCATCTCGGAAAGGTTTGGTTTCCAGTAGAGGTGAAAGGCTTTGTATTCTAATGAAGAGCTGTGCACCTGTGAGCCTAACACGAGAGGTCATTACAGCAGGGCAATAGTGTCCAGTAATCTATTCCTGTGAAACGTACAAGCATGGTCTTGCCTGTGCCTCTAACCAGGAACTGGCACAGGCCTTCTCTTCCTCATTACAGGATTATGGTTCACTTCCATCACTGATCTTTAAAGGACAATTCCACCCAAAAACTATATTTTGGTATTTGTTTCATTCGTCCATTATTGACATAGTCCCAAAATGGTTTGCTTGTCTGCAATCAAGTTTCCAAGATATGTAACTTTCAAAATACAGAAATCATCCCTGAATGATGCATTTTGCATCATATGATGCAAAACGCAGCATCATATGATTCAAAATGCATCGTAGGGGTATGATTTCTGTATTTTGAAAGATAGTTTTTGGGTGGAGTTTTCCTTTAATAAGCAAACTGGGCTTGCTTTTTTAGATTCAGACAATTGTTGAATCATCCATGAAGCAGCAGCACCGTAGTTAGTTTTCTCCCCATGCTCTATTCCCATTTGTTTGTTATTAGCCCCAGTACTTTGCTCTTATTAGCCCAGCTAGTGGCCATAACCACAGAGGGACCAGGATGATTATCCATGCCAAGGCCAGACAGTCCCTCAGGAGGTCATTGTGCAGGTTAGGGAGGGACTATACCTTATGTTTGGCAAACACCCTCCACTGACCAGAATATATGAAGACAATATTAAATAATATGACATAATGAAAGTTGGATCTGTTATAACAATAAGCATTCTTGAAATTGATTATAATGGAAGATATAAAATAACAATAGTGCCTATTTGATCAAAACATTTTTTATATTTTGTAAGAAACTTTACCTGTAGGCATCAATGTTAGCATAAAACAAACTAAATGTTAGTTACAGTCAGAGTACACCTCACCAACAGATCTGCTTATGGCTGCTAGCCTGGTTTCTTTTTAAATGATCTCATTCAAACAATTATAAAGATTAAAATACATAATGCTAACATACATACAGTATCATCTTTCTAACATTTTACTCTGAATGTTTAGTCAAAGGTATGGTTTCTTTAAGAAAGGTATCATCCTCCTTTTCCATGTTGTCCCAAGAAACTATGTTTGCCACCTGGGTCTAATCTAATCAATGTGGATGACAAGGAGAGAAAAAGCCTGAAAGTGAGCACCAGCTCAGGGACTTTACCTAATGCCCGGCACGGTCACATCAATGATGTGATCACAGCACACAAAATGACAGCCAGCAAGGATATGGGGACAGAGTGTGCTGCCCCAGTCAGATGCAATTGCTTTTTGTGACTATGAAATGGCATCTCTCTTGTCGGATGGGTAAACATTTCCCTGTCAGGCCAGTAATAAGGAATGAAGCTCACTGAGCTGAACTAAGAGGATAGAGCCAAGGTTATTTGTGATTCATGACAGGTAGTGGCTTATATTACAGTGGGACTAAACATTTTATGGGAATGCATTTAAGATGCCCTTTAAGTTATTTATATGTTGTTTGCCAGACGTCACATTGGAATTTCCATCAATAAATCAAGTTAAAGTATTTCTCTTTTTCTCTGCAGTTCGAATTTAAAAAAGGAAGCAAAAAAGTTCCCCCTAAACTTTAATTAGTCTGACTCATTTGTCTTAAGCCTTTGTTTGTTTGATGCTAACATAACTGTTGGCCCCTGTGGTCTCCTGCAACCACAAATCTCCCATTGTCAGAAATAATCAGGGTGCACTTTGGGAAAAAGACAGCAGGTGGTCTGCTAAGGGGCCAGGTGGACAGTTGTGGCTTTTAAACCCTTATTAGCCATCCTCCCTCTCTCTCCCCGAGACACAGTGAGACACTCGGCCATGTCATCCCCAGAAGTGCACTCCTATAGCCATCATTATTGATGTCCTTTTAGGTCCTCGAGTCAGAGATCCCTCCGATTCTTGACCACAAACTGTCAGTGAGTTCGATAAAAGGGTAGATTAAATAAGGTATCTCTTTGAATCATTTGGACTCCAATCTAAAATGAAACTCTGGTCGTCAAGCTGTAATCACAAGCTTGCAAACCCTTGCACTTGGAATCTTGAAACTAATAAGAGACATAACATTTTCAGTGCATTGTCAAAGTAAAAGTTAGTATGAGATCATCCTTATACACTGTCTTATTTATGTGGCACTGAAAAAGACAAAGGTAAAGTGAGATTAGGTCCAGTTGTTTGTTTCTATAACCCTCAAATATCTTGAGACCTTGACTGCGTTACAATTAACACATTTTAACACTTCTTCATAGTATCAGTATGTTGTGATCAGCATGTAAAGCTGTGCATGTGTGCAAAAATGTTAACCCTCCCGTTGTCCTAGGGTCAAAATGACCCGCCACTGTGTTGAACCAACTTTATTTAATTTTTATATTTTTTGGATCATTTGTGAGAAGGAGGCAGTGATACTTTCTTTAAAGTCTCACTGCCTCCTTCTCACAAATGATCCCAAAAATATAAAAATTGAATAAAGTTGGTTCAACACAGTGGCGGGTCATTTTGACCCTAGGACAACGGGAGGGTTAAATTAATATTTTTAACTGTGGAAAATGAATAGAGTATTAATGAATAAAGCTGTGGAATTTTTCATTTCAGTTGTGGAAAATAAACAGGCGCTGAGTGTCCAGATGTCCGGATTTCACCATGTTCGAACTCAAGCTCTAGGACTGGAGCACCAATTAACAGCTGTGGAATTACTGGCACATATGAACTCACGAAAATCAGCAATGTTGTACAGTGGGGAAAAAAAGTATTTAGTCAGCCACCAATTGTGCAAGTTCTCCCACTTAAAAAGATGAGAGAGGCCTGTAATTTTCATCATAGGTAAACGTCAACTATGACAGACAAATTGAGCATTTTTTTCCAGAAAAAATCCAGAAAATCACATTGTAGGATTTTTAATTAATTTATTTGCAAATTATGGTGGAAAATAAGTATTTGGTCACCTACAAACAAGCAAGATTTCTGGCTCTCACAGACCTGTAACTTCTTCTTTAAGAGGCTCCTCTGTCCTCCACTCGTTACCTGTATTAATGGCACCTGTTTGAACTTGTTATCAGTATAAAAGACACCTGTCCACAACCTCAAACAGTCACACTCCAAACTCCACTATGGCCAAGACCAAAGAGCTGTCAAAGGACACCAGAAACAAAATTGTAGACCTGCACCAGGCTGGGAAGACTGAATCTGCAATAGCTAAGCAGCTTGGTTTGAATAAATCAACTGTGGGAGCAATTATTAGGAAATGGAAGACATACAAGACCACTGATAATCTCCCTCGATCTGGGGCTCCACGCAAGATCTCCCCCCGTGGGGTCAAAATGATCACAAGAACGGTGAGCAAAAATCCCAGAACCACACGGGGGGACCTAGTGAATGACCTGCAGAGAGCTGGGACCAAAGTAACAAAGCCTACCATCAGTAACACACTACGCCGCCAGGGACTCAAATCCTGCAGTGCCAGACGTGTCCCCCTGCTTAAGCCAGTACATGTCCAGGCCCGTCTGAAGTTTGCTAGAGTGCATTTGGATGATCCAGAAGAGGATTGGGAGAATGTCATATGGTCAGATGAAACCAAAATAGAACTTTTTGGTAAAAACTCAACTCGTCGTGTTTGGAGGACAAAGAATGCTGAGTTGCATCCAAAGAACACCATACCTACTGTGAAGCATGGGGGTGGAAACATCATGCTTTGGGGCTGTTTTTCTGCAAAGGGACCAGGACGACTGATCCGTGTAAAGGAAAGAATCAATGGGGCCATGTATCGTGAGATTTTGAGTGAAAACCTCCTTCCATCAGCAAGGGCATTGCGTGGCTGGGTCTTTCAGCATGACAATGATCCCAAACACACCGCCCGGGCAACGAAGGAGTGGCTTCGTAAGAAGCATTTCAAGGTCCTGGAGTGGCCTAGCCAGTCTCCAGATCTCAACCCCATAGAAAATCTTTGGAGGGAGTTGAAAGTCTGTGTTGCCCAGCGACAGCCCCAAAACATCACTGCTCTAGAGGAGATCTGCATGGAGGAATGGGCCAAAATACCAGCAACAAGACTTACAGAAAATGTTTGACCTGTGTCATTGCCAACAAAGGGTATATAACAAAGTATTGAGAAACTTTTGTTATTGACCAAATACTTATTTTCCACCATAATTTGCAAATAAATTCATTAAAAATCCTACAATGTTATTTCCTGGAAAAAAAATCTCATTTTGACTGTCATAGTTGACGTGTACCTATGATGAAAATTACAGGCCTCTCTCATCTTTTTAAGTGGGAGAACTTGCACAATTGGTGGCTGACTAAATACTTTTTTTCCCCACTGTACACATTTTTTATGACATTACCAAAGAGCACTATAGTAAGCTAGTACGATATTCATTTGAACGCTATAGGATTCTCTACAAGTGCTTTGCCAGGCTAAATCACTGATGTGTATTATAAAGGATTATCGGGCTAGGAGGATATAATGCCAGAAATCACAAAGTGTAGAAAAGGGCTAATGTTATAACTAAATCATATTTTATCACATGCTAGTGGCCTGTTATCAACTTTTCAGTTTGTTGCTAGTCTCTTTAAAAATGTACTGGACTGTGTGACCCTGTGAGTGCAGCTGGGGTTTGTGACCATTTAGTTATTTCTGCTGCCATGCACGGTCAGTCATCTACAAGTGAAGAACATCGGCTACTGTTACTAGCAAGCCCATGGCATAAAAAATTCAGGCTAACTCTACTTTTTAAGCCATTTCTGATGAAAAGCACAAGGAAATGAAACTGACTTATGCCAAATGAATATCACTGAATCGCTGAGATTGTGGGGCTGATGTTAGTAACGTTGAAATTATTTATAAAACATCAATTTCATTTTAAGAGTACCCATGCCATGAAGTGTGCAAATTTTCCTTCAGCCTCCCCAGAGAGTTTCTATGCACTGGGCCTAAATCAAATGATGGGGAAAAAAACTCTCCAGTATCCTCAGCATTGCCCTTCTAATAGATCAAAACAAGCATGTAAATAGAAGCGACACTGCTACAATCCCAATATCTGCAAAGAGACTGTGGATAACACACAGGTAAAATCATATTGTAATAACATTTGCTTTGTGATAATGAAACCAGTAGTATTTAATGAAACAATTATTGTTATATTTTTCAACTGAATGTTGGGAGATGTTTTACCTGAAAACGACATAAGCATATTTATATATTTTGTGACAGAAACAAAAACCTGCAAATCATATTCACGGCAAATTAGTGGATATTGCGTAACACCAAGATATAATATTACATGTACAATCAGAAAATACACAATTCTCAGGCAAGGTGCAGAAGAGAGGAGGATATTTTGAAAATGGGAGCAAACAGCCGATTATCGTGTTACAAAAATAATCTTAATTAAAGTAGCAAGCAACAACAGCAGGCCAACACGTGGATCATTGGGAATGCAGTGTGAAAAGAGAGGCCCACAGATTATCGCTCTAGCTCATGTTTAATTTATCCTGGAGCAATACAGTCCGGATCCCTCTCTGTCAAAGGAATAGTGACTGATAAAAGCTGGAATCCAACCCAAAAAGGCAAGGCTAGAAATAACACAGCCACACTGTCACTGCATAAAATGGCTGAGTGAACGCTCGAGAGTGAAAGCATTAGAAACATCTTCAATATGTTTAGCACAGCTTAACAGCAGCATAATACCATCGGTTTATGTCCATTAATATTTCAGGACCCCATCTCTAAGTAAAGTTAACAACGAGGTGTTCACGCAACAACCAAACATGATATGCTTCACCCTTGGAGTAATTTCAAACTTCAGGAAGAATATCTACGCCAGCACTATAGGCCTACACACAATACATTTGCTAATAGTCAAAAAAGAAGCAAAGCAATACACGGAGACAAACAGTGTCCTTGCCATTCAACTGTGAGAGGTAACCCTCAGCCAATTTCTGTGTGCTGTATGGTACGCCTCACTCTGTCCTCCTCCCCATGGCAAAGTGAAATGGAATTGCCTCTCACATTCACAGACAGCTCTGTGAAGGTGATGATAGAGCTATACTCCCTGCTGTCTGCAGGCAGGAAATAGGAAAGTGGCATATGGGGCCAGGAACCAAATAGAAAGGAGTGGCAACCAGGCAAGGGAGGAAACCAAAGGAAAGGTTAATGATCATTTCTGAATTCTACAGGGAGAAACTACACTCCAAGTTGAGAGGAAAGAAATGTGACATGATTGGCAGACTGACATACATCTCTTCCCTATGACAAACAACCACAGGTGAAAAAACAGCAATATCTTCATCTTCTTCGGGTGCCGCTTTAAAAACCAAACTATGAGAGTAATGTAGGCTGATGAAATGTCCAATTGAATTGACATTGAATCAACTAGATGTCCTGAAACTGAAGGATCAACTTAGTATTGGATTTCTCTCAAGTAAAAATCACTATGTTTAAGTTATTTGTTACAAATGAACCATTGCATAGAGTAAATGACACAGAATTAGACACTGTAACATTGCCTGTCATATGGACATGAGAGACACAAGGGTGAAGGTGAGGAATAGAAGCATACCTGGTAGATATACACTCTGGAAGGGCTCCACCATCACCACGGCACCACCTGTATGCTCCGTCAAGAACCTTAGCTAGGTGTTAACATGGTCTCCAGACAGCCTGCAGTTACAACCAGGGTGGCTTTGATAACCAGTCACCAGCACCATCTCAGGCCTGAAGCACAAGAAGGACTTACGAGGAGATGTGCCGATCCGTAAATGACAGGGCACCTGCAGCAAAATGGGTATAAATTGAGCAGGTGGGTATGATGAAAAATGTAGACTGTGAAAAAATAAAACAAAGGACATTTAGATATGTCTTTTACAACATGCCTGAGTGAAAACATGAGAATGAGCACTGCGAGTGGATTATAGGAGGTGTGCTTACATTAAGCGGGATGTACATTAGCAGTGGAAGAACTTGCTTTCAATTTTTCACACTGTTACCACACCTTGGCTGAGACAGTTTGTGGCCTTTCAGCACCCGAGACTGGATACCCACCCTTTGAGTATCAATTACATCAGCAGTGGGACAATTTACACTGTGTTGCTCTGCTGCTGAGCCTTTGTTCACATAGATTTTTTTAAAATTTTCTTTCTACATCAAAGGTATTCGAAGAAGTGGATGACAACTGTTGAAGGGAACAGAATTAACAATTATTGCAACTGAAATAGATTGAGCTAATCCTCATAAACTGTGCTTTCCATCCTTCTCTAAAACATGACAATACAATGCAATACAATGCAATGTAATACAATACAATACAATGCAATGCAATGCAATACAATACAATACAATACAATACAATGCAATGCAATACACAGACACAGACAAAAACACACGTATTATTTATATTCACAACTATACAAAACTAAGCTGATGTATACTATTCTATAATGATGCACTGCAGTAACAGATGAGTTTCAGAGATATACAGACGTCACAGGGACATCTCCTGAATCTGACAGGGAGATCATTGGAACCTGACAACATAACACTTAAACACGGAGGTGACATGACAGTGTCTTCAGAGCCAAATGGATCGATGCTTAGCTTAGCTCAGTGAGCATCTGAGCAGTTATACGGCAACGTTTATCCGCTTCAATATCAAGTCCTACCTGATTCAGCAGCTCTACATTTTTTCTATTTTAGTAATAATGGTGAGGTTCCTTAATCTTCAAACTATAGAATGCCTGGTAGAGGTTCCTCTCAGAAATGCTTATGGTCTGTTCAAATGGTGACCTCTCGATTACTGCAAGTGAGATGATGTGACTTGCGTGGCAGTGTTCCTCAGTGGAGCATATGTAGGATGACTTACACAAATGAGTGTGTGAGAGAGCTATAGAAAACAAAAAAAACATCATCTGTAGAGCTGCACATTCCTGAGAAATTGAAAGATGACACTGAACAGCATTCGATGTCCCAAAGGGTGAATAATAACATCTTACTGTATTGTCTCTGGTAGCCTAGTGCCAGACACCCCTTTTTTTCTACATTTAAATCTATATCCTTATATCAAAAATCTAATATTTCCTTCAAATATTCAACAGTCGCTTTTTCCCTCTGAGAAATAGGGAGTATGGTTTAATAATGCAGCTACACAGGGATCTCCCAGTGCAGGTCTCTACAGACATGGCAGAGTAGCTCTGGTCTGTTGTGGAGCTATAATGTTTCTGGACAAGATCATCACACACACAGGGACATTGAGATAGTCCCATAGATTAGGGAGTAGTATCACAACTTGAAATTGCTCCAAATCCAAGCAGTTCTATGCTACACATATTTAGATAAATCTATCGGCCATCTGTTGATCTAAATCATGGTTCGACTGCCAGTTCTATATGGAACATGATCAGCTTGCTTGTATTGTGTAAAACAGTAGCTAACACATTTGTTTGAAGAAGGCTGGCCTATAAGACACCCACATATTGTTATATTTTATGTAATCCTATGGGTTGTGTAAATGCAAAAACCACAAAGACGAGCAATGAAGTAAGAAAACAAAAACATATCTCTTCTCGATGCAACGGCAGAACAGGGTCTTGCAGATTAGGGCACTGGGAGCACTTTGCAGGTTGTTGTCTCAGGTATGGCGGGGGATAATTGCGATTGCTATCCCCAGACAGAGAAAGGTGTGAAGAAAATATGCAGCCAATTTGTCTTGCGCTGATTTAAAATAGAGGAAAATCTAACCTGCATATATTCGGGATAATCTAAAACTGTCAGACACAGATTGGCTATGACTCTAATTCCAACTACTACCAAACATAAGATCAAGCATGAAAGAGATTAAAAGCAAGAAATATATACAAATCCATGATGTTTAATCTAATCACACAGACAAAGAGAGAAATAGAGTGCGAACATTGGCACAAGAACCGCTGATCCATGGGGAATTGGCAGGGATAACAGCAAGCAGGAGCATTACATATTGGTTGCCATTTTCACAACTTTGACAAAGAGAATGCAAAAAGTGCTATCTCTCACTATCCAACACTGTTAAAACAACAAACAAGATTACCATTGTAACAAAGACTCCAGGTGAATTAACTAAGCACGCTTGATAAAAAACAAATAGTGAAGCGAGTGATGTATGTTCCACAGGGATGCAACAATGTTCAGACAGTCTGAGTGGCAGAGCAAAGAGACTGGGCATTAATGAAACCATCATCCTCCGACTAATTCAATGAGGTGTCAGTAAGGAAGATGGCCTGCCAGAATGACTTTCAGTTCTACCCAAGCCAGATGGTTTCTTAACACCGAATAAATAAATGGATTCATGTGTTTGTGTACTTAAATACAGGACAACAGGATGGTCATCAGAAGGAGAAGAAAGTTATGATCTAATACCCTGGTTAGCATGTGTTACCAAGGAAAGGTTTCTACTGCTCTTGAAGTTGATTAACGTGTTCACAGTGTTTAAAGCTGTTATGGTGAAAAAGTGTTAAGACAGGCCTTTGTCAACGTAACTGTACACAGCTCACACCTAAAAGTGTTATCCACCAAGTCCTTCTCTACTTCACTTTGTTAACATCATTAGATAGATCACTCCACCTTTCCTTATGGTGGGAACTGGTATCAATTATTTAGCTGTCTTATAATTATTACATATTGTTAAAATACCTGCTAATGTATTGTGAAACCAAGTATTATGGTGTGATTGTGGCGGCTCCACTAGAATGATTCACTGTACATTTACAGCGGTATGCAAGCACCTTTTTAAATTATAGTCCATCTTTAGTGGTTTTCATTCATTAGGCCAGTAGCTGGTTTGAGAATGTCCACCTTACACATATCAAATCAAATCAAATTGTATTTGCCACATGTGCCAAATACAACAAGTGTAGACCTTACAGTGAAACGCTTACTTACAAGCCCTTAACCAACAATGCAGATTAAAGAATAATAAGTGTTAAGTAAAAAATAGATAAGTAAAAAATAAAATAAAAAAACAAATAATTAAAGAGCAGCAGTAAAATAAAATAACAGTAGGGAGGATTATACAGGGGGTACCGGTACAGAGTCAATGTGCGGGGGCACAGGTTAGTCTAGGTAATTGAGGTAATATGTACATGTGGGTAGAGTTAAAGTGACTATGCATAGATAATAAACAGAGAGTAGCAGCAGCGTAAAAGATGGGGTGTGGTAGGGTGGGGTCGGGGGGGACAATGCAAATAGTCTGGGTAGCCATGATTAGCTGTTCAGGAGTCTTATGGCTTGGGGATAGAAGCTGTTAAGAAGCCTTTTGGACCTAGACTTGGCGCTCTGGTACCGCTTGCCGTGCGGTAGCAGAAAGAACAATCTACAGTGAGTAAAAAAAGTATTTGATCCCCTGCTGATTTTGTACGTTTGCCCACTGACAAAGACATGATCAGTCTATCATTTTAATGGTAGGTTTATTTGAACAGTGAGAGACAGAATAACAACAAAAAAATCCAGAAAAACGCATGTCAAAAATGTTATAAATTGATTTGCATTTTAATGAGGGAAATAAGTATTTGACCCCTCTGCAAAACATGACTTAGTACTTGGTGGCAAAACCCTTGTTGGCAATCACAGAGGTCAGACGTTTCTTGTAGTTGGCCACCAGGTTTGCACACATCTCAGGAGGGATTTTGTCCCAATCCTCTTTGCAGATCTTCTCCAAGTCATTAAGGTTTAGAGGCTGACGTTTGGCAACTCGAACCTTCAGCTCCCTCCACAGATTTTCTATGGGATTAATGTCTGGAGACTGGCTAGGCCACTCCAGGACCTTAATGTGCTTCTTCTTGAGCCACTCCTTTGTTGCCTTGGCCGTGTGTTTTGGGTCATTGTCATGCTGGAATACCCATCCACGACCCATTTTCAATGCCCTGGCTGAGGGAAGGAGGTTCTCACCCAAGATTTGGCCCCGTCCATCGTCCATTTGATGCGGTGAAGTTGTCCTGTCCCCTTAGCCGAAAAACACCCCCAAAGCATAATGTTTCCACCTCCATGTTTGACGGTGGGGATGGTATTCTTGGGGTCATAGGCAGCATTCCTCCTCCTCCAAACACAGCGAGTTGAGTTGATGCCAAAGAGCTCGATTTTGGTCTCATCTGACCACAACACTTTCACCCAGTTCTCCTCTGAATCATTCAGATGTTAATTGGCAAACTTCAGACGGTCCTGTATATGTGCTTTCTTGAGCAGGGGGACCTTGCGGGCGCTGCAGGATTTCAGTCCTTCACGGCGTAGTGTGTTTCCAATTGTTTTCTTGGTGACTATGGTCCCAGCTGCCTTGAGATCATTGACAAGATCCTGGGCTGATTCCTCACCGTTCTCATGATCATTGCAACTCCACGAGGTGAGATCTTGCATAGAGCCCCAGGCCGAGGGAGATTGACAGGTCTTTTGTGTTTCTTCCATTTGCGAATAATCGCACCAACTGTTGTCACCTTCTTGGCGATGGTCTTGTAGCCCATTCCAGCCTTGTGTAGGTCTACAATCTTGTCCCTGACATTCTTGGAGTGCTCTTTGGTCTTGGCCATGGTGGAGAATTTGGAATCTGATTGATTGATTGCTTCTGTGGACAGGTGCTTTTATACAGGTAACAAGCTGAGATTAGGAGCACTCCCTTTAAGAGTGTGCTCCTAATCTCAGCTCGTTACCTGTATAAAAGACACCTGGGAGCCAGAAATCTTTCTGATTGAGAGGGGGTCAAATACTTATTTCCCTCATTAAAATGCAAATCAATTTATAACATTTTTGGCATGTGTTTTTCAGGATTTTTTTGTTGTTATTCTGTCTCTCACTGTTCAAATAAACCTACCATTAAAATTATAGACTGATCATTTCTTTGTCAGTGGGCAAACGTACAAAATCAGCAGGGGATCAAAAACTTTTTTCCCTCACTGTATCTTGCCCCCACACGGCCAGGTCTCTGACCTCCTCCCTATAGGCTGTCTCATTGTTGTCGGTGATCAGGCCTACACTGTTGTGTCATCAGCAAACTTAATGATGGTGTTGGAGTCGTGCCTGGCCATGCAGTCATGTGTGAACAGGGAGTACAGGAGGGGACTGAGCACGCACCCCTGAGGGGCCCCCGTATTGAGGATCAGCGTGGCAGATGTGTTGTTACCTACCCTTACCACCTGGGGGCGGCCCATCAGGAAGTCCAGGATCCAGTTGCAGAGGGAGGTGTTTAATCCCAGGGTCCTTAGTTTAGTGATGAGCTTTGAGGGCACTATGGTGTTGAACGCTGAGCTGTAGTCAATGAATAGCATTCTCACGTAGGTGTTCCTCTTGTCCAGGTGGGAAAGGGCAGTGTGGAGTGCAATAGAGATTGCATCATCTGTGGATCTGTTGGAGCGGTATGCAAATTGGAGTGGGTCTAGGGTTTCTGGATAATGATGTTGATGTGAGCCATGACCAGCCTTTCAAAGCACTTCATGGCTACAGATGTGCTATGGGTCAGTAGTCATTTAGGCAGGTTATTTTAGTGTTCTTGGGCACAGGGACTATGGTGGTCTGCTTGAAACATGTTGGTATTACAGACTAAGTCAGGGACATGTTGAAAATGTCAGTGAAGACACTTGCCAGTTGGTCAGCGCATGCTCGGAGTACGCCTCCTGGTAATCCGTCTGGCCCTGCGGCCTTGTGAATGTTGACCTGCTTAAAAGTCTTACTCACATCGGCTACGGAGAGCGTGATCACATAGTCATCCGGAACAGCTGATGCTCTCATGCATGCTTCAGTGTTGCTTGCTCTCGAATCTCGTATCACTGGGCTGCTCGCGGCTGTGCTTCCCTTTGTAGTCTGTAATAGTATGCAAGCCCTGCCACATCCGACGAGCGTCGGAGCCGATGTAGTACGATTCAATCTTAGTCCTGTATTGACTCTTTGCCTGTTTGATGGTTCGTCGGAGGGCATAGCGGGATTTCTTATAAGCGTCCGGGTTAGAGTCCCGCTCCTTGAAAGCGGCAGCTCTACCTTTTAGCTCAGTGCGGATGTTGCCTGTAATCCATGGCTTCTGGTTGGGGTATGTACGTATGGTCACTGTGGGGACGACGTCATCGATGCATCCGGTGACTGATGTGGTGTACTCCTCAATGCCATTTGAAGAATCCCGGAACATATTCCAATCTGTGCTAGCAAAACAGTCCTGTAGCTTAGCATCTGCGTCATCTGACCACTTCCTTATTAACCGAGTCACTGGTGCTTCCTGTTTTAGTTTTTGCTTATAAGCAGGAATCAGGAGGATAGAATTATGGTCAGATTTGCCAAATGGAGGGTGAGGGAGAGCTTTGTACGCGTCTCTGTGTGTGGAGTAAAGTTGGTGTAGAGGTTTTGTTCCTCTGGTTGCACATTTAACATGCTGGTAGAAATTAGGTAGAACGGATTTAAGTTTCCCTGCATTAAAGTCCCCGGCCACTAGGCGCGCTGCCTCTGGATGAGCATTTTCCTGTTTTCTTATGGCCTTATACAGCTCATTGAGTGCAGTCTTAGTGCCAGCATCGGTTTGTGGTGGTAAATAGACAGCTACGAAAAATATAGATGAAAACTCTCTTGGTAAATAGTGTGGTCTACAGCTTATCATGATATACTCTACCTCAGGCGAGCAAAACCTCAAGACTTCCTTAGACAAAGGTGTTTCTGGTTTTGTTATTCGCCACCATCATTACAGGCTGAAAGCAGAGGGCCCTCCACCTGCAGAGGGACTCAGAGAAAAACAAAGGAGTGTCCACTGTGATTTTCACCAGGGGCTTGGAAATTCACACCTATACATTGTTTATAAGGCTGATAAACGTGTGAAACGTAAGTGGTGGAGTAGAATGGATACTTCATCCAAAAGAAGAGTCTGAATTTTTTGACATAGAAATCAAGAGAATAGTGAGACTCAGATGGTTATTTCTTTATCTCTATGTAAAACCAAAAGATGAAAAAAAAAACAGAGCAGCAGTGTATCTGATACCAAAGTGGTTGTTCTAATTGAAGCTGAACATGGCCATATGGGGAAGTGCAAAAATAGAATGTCCAGGAAGTGCTAAAGTATTCATATGGCACATGAAAAAAGACAGCATTTCCAATATTACCAGTCTGATAGTCAATTCCCAACGATCTCATCGACGAATGACAGGTTTATCATGACAGTTAATACAAAGATACCTTAGCGAAAACATTCTACAAAATAATCATTTTCTACGAAAATTATTTTCTACGAAAATTAAAAAGGATAACTGGTGTGGGCAAATTATTATTTGTATTACATGCCGAATTTCTAGTCCCTAAAAATTACAAGATCAAAGGATGAAAAACAAAGTGCATATGAGTTGCTCCTCCTCTCCTGGCATTGGTGATGTTCAGAGGCAGCCTGTTATTGGAGGTGTTAATTGGCAAATTCAGTAAAAGTCAAGAGCATTTTCCCTGTCGTCCTCGCCCAGCAAGACTAGGTCATTAAACTGAGAATGGATTCTTTCATGCTGCCTTAACCCTTGAAATGCAAGTTTATTCATTTTATTCCACTACCTCCCCCAGCTCCAACCCCCCACCCCCCTCACCCCATGTGTTATGGTGAAAAACAACCTACATCAATGCAACCGAGGGCTATCGAAAGAGAAGGCATTTATCGTAGGCTATGGCATTCAATCTCACAACCATTATGCAAGCCAAAAAATTGCTATTTACCAACAATTCTGCAATTAGGCTCATGATAATCCTTCGAAAACACAGCCATGAGATGTTACTGTATGTGGCCCACTCAACACCATGTCAATAAGGGTCATATTTCTTGGAGCTGTTAATATGATAGAAAAATGTGAATTAAGTACAACAATGACATTATCAAACTCACATTGATCACTATCTCTATGAACCGTGTACATATCCAGCCTCCAGGTCCCCTGAAATGGGAGGCTCCTTTGGGGTTCTGGGTGCGATCTCACCACTGCCTCTGTAATCACTTGCTGTGTCTGCCAAATCTGTTCTCCAGAAATCAGGGCTCTCAAATCAGCACCAAAACAAACACATCATAGAGAGAGGGGCCGTTCTGAGACTTTCCAAAGGCAACAATGGCTTCAACACATTTAATCTGACATGGGTAACTCCTACCGCTTCGACACAAGGAGCAAGATGCAGCTCAGCGCATGGCATGAAAACTGCGAGGTGATACTTTGAGCTCACTATGCCAGGAGATTTGGCAGTCCCAAGTGCCATTGTGACCAGCCCTCAGATAACTGAATATGGTTCTTTCATGAGTTGTTAATTGTCTGCATAACATTGATGTTGAGACGATGTTCTGACCAGGTGGCCTTATTACAATGGCTGGGCATGTGTAAACAGACATCTAGACTGTAGGCTTTTTTTTGCAAAACATCACGCAAGATTTAAAGATGGAGAAAGGTAAAGACATCTAGAAGAAAATGTGTAAGAGATTATACAAAGAATCAAAATAATTATTCCCCAACTAGCAGGCAAGGCCTTCGAAGATCACAATATGTGATAACTGTAGAATATGGTAGAATAATGTTCAGTACCAAGATGGTTAGCTTTTTACCTTGCACTAAAAGCAGTAAGAAGACATTTGTACTTGTCTGGGTCATAGCATTTCCAACCTGGTGGGTCTGTCTATGTCTGTAAATAAGAAAAGCCAGAGAAAGAAGCCATTGTAAACAATGCAGCAGTCTACTATTTCAACTTCCCAAATGTTGGTGGTAATTAAAAGGGTTGATCAAACTTCCTGTTAATTAACACTATATACAAATTCTAGAATCTGTCTTTATTTTCTATCTATCTAACTAACATTTTCAATTTTTTCGAGACATTCTGGTAAGCAGTACGGTTCTTCAGTGATTGTGATGTGTTAAATCTGTTGAGAGATTGACAAGTGTTCTCGCTAGGGCCATGTTTTCCTTGTTTCAAGCTTGGTTAACATTCCACCCAATAAAGCAGGCGTGATAGCCCTTGAGTAATGTCATGACAGTGTCTTGCATATACAGTGGGGGAAAAAAGTATTTAGTCAGCCACCAATTGTGCAAGTTCTCCCACTTAAAAAGATGAGAGAGGCCTGTAATTTTCATCATAGGTACACGTCAACTATGACAGACAAAATGAGAAACAAAAATCCAGAAAATCACATTGTAGGATTTTTAATGAATTTATTTGCAAATTATGGTGGAAAATAAGTATTTGGTCAAAAACAAAAGTTTCTCAATACTTTGTTATATATCCTTTGTTGGCAATGACACAGGTTAAACGTTTTCTGTAAGTCTTCACAAGGTTTTCACACACTGTTGCTGGTATTTTGGCCCATTCCTCCATGCAGATCTCCTCTAGAGCAGTGATGTTTTGGGGCTGTCGCTGGGGAACACGGACTTTCAACTCCCTCCAAATATTTTCTATGGGGTTGAGATCTGGAGACTGGCTAGGCCACTCCAGGACCTTGAAATGCTTCTTACGAAGCCACTCCTTCGTTGCCCGGGCGGTGTGTTTGGGATCATTGTCATGCTGAAAGACCCAGCCACGTTTCATCTTCAATGCCCTTGCTGATGGAAGCAGGTTTTCACTCAAAATCTCACGATACATGGCCCCATTCATTCTTTCCTTTACACGGATCAGTCGTCCTGGTCCCTTTGCAGAAAAACAGCCCCAAAGCATGATGTTTCCACCCCCATGCTTCACAGTAGGTATGGTGTTCTTTGGATGCAACTCAGCATTCTTTGTCCTCCAAACACGACGAGTTGAGTTTTTACCAAAAAGTTCTATTTTGGTTTCATCTGACCATATGACATTCTCCCAATCCTCTTCTGGATCATCCAAATGCACTCTAGCAAACTTCAGACGGGCCTGGACATGTACTGGCTTAAGCAGGGGGACACGTCTGGCACTGCAGGATTTGAGTCCCTGGCGGCGTAGCGTGTTACTGATGGTAGGCTTTGTTACTTTGGTCCCAGCTCTCTGCAGGTCATTCACTAGGTCCCCCCGTGTGGTTCTGGGATTTTTGCTCATGTGATCAGTTTGACTCCACGGGGTGAGATCTTGCGTGTAGCCCCAGATCGAGGGAGATTATCAGTGGTCTTGTATGTCTTCCATTTCCTAATAATTGCTCCCACAGTTGATTTATTCAAACCAAGCTGCTTAGCTATTGCAGATTCAGTCTTCCCAGCCTGGTGCAGGTCTACAATTTTGTTTCTGGTGTCCTTTGACAGCTCTTTGGTCTTGGCCATAGTGGAGTTTGGAGTGTGACTGTTTGAGGTTGTGGACAGGTGTCTTTTATACTGATAACATGTTCAAACAGGTGCCATTAATACAGGTAACGAGTGGAGGACAGAGGAGCCTCTTAAAGAAGAAGTTACAGGTCTGTGAGAGCCAGAAATCTTGCTTGTTTGTAGGTGACCAAATACTTATTTTCCACCATAATTTGCAAATAAATTCATTTAAAATCCTACAATGTGATTTTCTGGATTTTTTTTTCTCAATTTGTCTGTCATAGTTGACGTGTACCTATGATGAAAATTACAGGCCTCTCTCATCTTTTTAAGTGGGAGAACTTGCACAATTGGTGGCTGACTAAATACTTTTTTCCCCCACTGTACCTTACTCTAAACACTATGTAAGTCTGCCACTAGGGAATTCATTTAGTAATTATAAAAATCTCAATGAGGATAGAATTGTATTTTGAGTCAAGATATATCATACAATCTAAAATAACACAAGCATTAGTAGTTCCATTTTAAAAGCAGCTATTGTCAAAGGAAGCTAATCATTTACAACAACAAAAATTAACCGCAGATGCTACATTGATCACTGTGATCATAGAAATCCCTCATTCAAGTTATATTATATTAGTTTGATAGTTGAATGATAACGGAAAAACTTCAGATGTACAATCTGCAGATTCATTTTCTAAGCTGGTTAGAATACAGAGATGTGGTGATACAGGCCACACAAACCAACTCCTGCCTAGGATGACCTTTTGGCTTATTAATGCGTTGTCAGAACTGGTGCTAGAACAAATATGTCAGTTTTGGAATTGACTGCAGTCCCCTGAAGCTGGTGACTTCATATTTTTCCCTGAACTCTGTGCAGCTCAGAATGGCGGTGCAGCAGCACTCCTGATTAGCATGCAGTAATGATGGTGAGCTGGGCTCCATTGTTCTAACACCTCCCCTCTCCTCCGCACCAATCTGTCACCGTTCAGTGGGCTAGCGCTGCCTCAAATGCTGCTCTCCACAAATGAGATGGATAATTAGTTGCCCCTCACGAATGCTGCACTCTTCTCACCACTGATTGCTTTCACCTTTTGCTCCTGGCAATTTTGACACCTCCTAATCAGCCTGCTGCTTCTCCCTCTCAAACCATATCCATCTTCCTCCTCCTCCCCCTCCTCTTTGATTTTTTATATTTCCTCAAATGTTCCCTCCAAACATACCTGCCACAGCCGTCACAACTCACATGGAACAACAAGCTGGCCTAGGTTAGGTACACAAGCTGTTCCCCTCAAGATGGGCATACAATGGGCTCCCAGGAGCTAAAGTCAGTTTTCTTATCTTGCTGTCCATATTACTTTATTAACAAATGAGTAAATCATAGAACTAGCTGTCAGTGCAGCTTCCCTCTTCCAAATAACAAGCAGTGACAACATAATTATGTGCAAGCATCTGTCGATGACTCCAGAGAGAGAACCAACTCTTCACAGATTTACAAGGCAGCATCATTAGGGAGATGGGTTATTTGTATTTTCTACATTTTTCTGAATAAATTTTCTCTATCCTTCACTGTCCATGAAAATGCTTGGCACATTGTACATTACCAAAATGTAATATTCAGCTTTGTAAATACAACACAAGGACATGTTGTTTAAGCTATTTTGCCCTCTCAGATAATGTATTGTTGTTGTATTTGTGTGGTACTAATGTCTTCCCCTTCCCTTGTCCACTTGAACAGCAACACATTGTTCTAATAATCTATTAGCATAGGTCAAAGAGGATGAAGAGGCTCTACTCTTTCTTTTGATATCAAATCCTGCTCACTTCTGGTTGCTCCTCCATCACAGAAGATTTGCACATAACCATAAAGATTGTTGAAGTTATATATAAATCAGGCAATAATGTCAGTGATAAAGCATTGGCAATATTCTGTGATGATCAAATCCATAAAACACGACTCAATATGATTCAAAATAATGTAAAATATATGAAATAGCTATGAAGTATCCACCGGTGTCGAGTAAAGCATGTAAAATGGGATTATTAAAAGCCCCTGTTTGCAGTCTTCACACCAGCTCATCTACACATCACAAGTGTTACCAGCCCATATCCGAAGGGCTGCAAGGTCCTCACTGCACACAGATGTTTTAATACACATATTTTCCCTATTTCCCTAAGACATCATCACACAAGATAGTGAACATGACTACAATTGTTTGCAAAGCTGTGAATAAATATAAGTCAAAAGCGATTTGTACACTCTTAGAAAAAAAGGTGCTAGCTAGAACCTAAAAGGGTTATTTGGCTGTCCCCATAGGAGAACCCTTTGAAGAATCATTTTTGATTCCAGGTAGAACCCTTTTGGTTCCAGGTAGAACCCTTTTGGAACCCTTTCCACAGAAGGTTCTACATGGAACACAAAATAGTTCTACCTGGAACCAAAAAGGGTTCTCCGATGGGGACAGCTGAAGAACCCCTTAGGAACCCTTTTTTCTAAGCGTGTAGGCAAGAGGCTAAGTCTCATCATGAAAAACAACTTATTGCTAACAGCTTGTGTATTAATATACTGTTACTAGTCAGATAGAATTAAAGACTATCAAATGTAAAATGTAATAATGTAAACCAACCCATAAAAGGGGAGCGGGGGAGTGCAAAATCAACCATGTTCATGTGTCTATTAATCTGTTAATAAAGCACTACCTATCATCTGAAGATGTATAAAACTAATATTTGTCAACAATAAAAACATTACTCTACAAATTGTCAGATAATTGGGCAAGTAATTGAAGAACTGAGCCTGTACCTGATGTTATGTGGTGTAACACAGACTTAATTAACCTGTTTACCTGCACAAATCTGCTTTCAATTACCATATGGTGTTATAACTTATAACATTGTTTTAATTAACTGGAATTAATTCATATTCTGCACTAAGCTTACCATGCAGCTGCTTCAAATTACAAAAGCTAATTTAGCCTATTAGTATTTATGTATAGCCTACTTTTAATAAAAACGCCTTGGACCAACCAGTATTTCACAAACCAACATGTGCACAGCATAATCATTTTGCCAGAAATCATCACTATAAATTGATTAGCAACACATTATGCTGTCATATGTATTTTGGATTGAACAAAAACAAGTGAAATTATTTATGGTTACTATATCCCATAAAATAATCACACATTGTTCAATAGTTATAATTTTCATGACTCACACATTTCCAGATCCACTTGGAGAATCAAAGTGGATGCTTCTTCAAAGATCTCAGTGAATGTTCCCCTGAAAATACATATAGTATCAATTTATTACTGCTTTGGGGGATAAATGTAGGCCTAACATGTACACACTGTATGTCAACATACTTGCACCATGCATGCCTTTAAAATCCTTGTGTATAATGAAAAACATATTAAATAATATGTGAAAAATCATGATTAAATGTTTGCTTTATTACACTTAGACCAATACTGTACAATATAATTTCATAGGTCGACGTACAATTTCCAAGTAATATCTTAAGACAAAAACTGTAAAATGTACCATTAACCTCTTACAAATTAAATAAATGATCGAGAGTGGATTCTAGTCCCAAACGCCAGTGTCATGTGACATCCAGCAGAGCACGTGTAATTCATGGCGGGGCAACAAAGACATCAATTAACCATGAATCAATCCTAGAGGTATTGTATTGGGCAGCCAGTGTCTGCTAGTGTCAATTACTGGCTTCACTATTATTCTAGCAATGATTATAAAGATGGCTCTTCATGTGGTCTTGGGGAACTACCGCGTTGCAGAAGGTACATATATCAGGGCTGTTGTTGTTGATCTGTTGTTGCTGCTCCACACTCACGGCCTGTGCTGCTGCTGCTGTAGTAGCGTCCCAAAGCTCAGGGCTCCTCAGGGGCTACATGGAGGGACAAATACATCACTTTATATTCTATAATTCATACACTTAGCATTGCTTACACTCACCCACTTACAGCACAATAGGTCATGTGCTTGGGTCTTCACTGAGGAAAGATCTGTTGCTCCGGGGGAATACAAGCAAAGCAGTGTCCCACTTGAACCCGCTTTCTCAACATCCATAGTTCCTGCCCCACTACTTGTACTATTGTAATGCTGTATATTTGCTACAGTAGGTTTGAATAGTTACTTGTTTCTGGCATTGTTTATATCTCAGCGACAATGTATGGTATGTTATAAACAGAGAAATCCAACCAATGAAATTATCCAATAGCAAAAAAAAGATTCTACCATCAGTGTGGGTGTTCTACCACCAGTAACCATACCGCAGACACACGTCTCAACAAAGGTGTATTTCTTCTGTGTATTGTTTAACCAAAAGCATGGTCTTAAACAATACTCAATTAAGGCCAGATGACCTTCCTAAAATTCTAAAGAATACTACATGACAGATAAGATTAATTTGATGTACACATCCAGCAATATGGGACTCAGATGATCAAAGTAATCTGTGAGGTAAATTGCTGTGTATGATCAAAATACTTAATACAGAAATAAATAAAAAAGCAATACTGCGTCTATCATTCCGCATTCACAACCTCACAGGTGTGCACAGTTGTACTGATAATGGGAATCATAAAATATACATTACTTTGGTTCTGAGTTCAACATGGACTTATTTAACCAACTACAAAACTGAATGGCAAGAAAGCATTATCATCTAAAACAATTGGTGTGTTTTATGATCATTTGTTCATTATCTATTTGCTGATTTTATGTCAATGACAAATAGTGGGGTAGAAACATTGTAATAACTATGTAACAAGCATTGTTGTACACATAGGCCTATCATATCTTATTGTGACTAACAACTTTCAGAGACTTGCCTTACTTGTGTCGATGTGTGAGGTTGCCATTCACTACTTAGACACTTTCTCTCTCCCATTCATTTGCCAGAACAAATCAGGTGTTGAGAATTTCCTACTTTTACCTGCAAATAAAGGAATGAGCATTTCCTGTGAACCTCACCTGCTTGGGTCTACGCACACTCTCGTGTGAGAGCGACGTGGAGGGGGAGGGAGGGTGAGAGACAGAGGTAGGATACAGGAATGGGATGGCCAGCTCCATAGCCGGTTCCTCTATGACGGCAGAGACACTGCTGACTGCTGGCTGTTTCCTTGGCATGGACAGGTCAATGTGCTTCTCCGGAGTGCTGTTCAGGAACTCGTATTCACTGTCTGTGGAGGGGGGGAACTTGATGCTGAGTGTGGTGAGGGAGTCCACTAGGTTGCTGTCCTCTGGGCTGGCACCGCGGGATGCAAGGATCGTGGGCGGGTGCTGGAGGTCGACCACTGGCCTTAAGGCTGAGGGGAAGGACCTCTCCGCCTGCTCCACGGTAACGTCTGTACACTGAATGGGCATGGAGAACTGCTGCTCTGTCAAATGGCAAACACAGGGCTTTTGTCATACTGTTTCTATAACATATCAACATTCACTTACAACATTGAGATATTAAGTTATGGCATTGAGTAGCGATTAGTTCAAGTAATGATGAATAATCAAGTCATAATGAATAATGTCAAGAACATTTTCACTTTTATTTTCATGAAGTCTTCTAATTACACACAGTAAGTATAATATGATTATAGTTTTTTTCATTCCCTCATTATATAACTAACCAGTGCTACATCACAGCATGTGTCTGTGGAATAATTCAACATATTTATCTGCTCATTCTATTTCCCACAGGTGGAGGGCCATGGTTAAATAGGCCAACAAGGCATTCATGTACGATTCTGCTTAAGGTGTTGATATCTAATTGTGTACAGGAACAAAGCTAAAGCTACCATATATAATTACTAATTTTGTGTTATGACATATCCAAAGCAATTGTAGCTCAACATATTTTCTCTATTGTAATTAAATTAGAGTAAAGCTGGACATGAGTTAAGGCCTTGGGTGCCTTTCAACAGTGCTGGAATAATAAGCAATTTCTCAAATCCCAAATTACTATTGTGCAAACCTTAATATTACCATTTGCCATGTCATTTCCTCTGTAGATTTTTTTCAGGTGATATTTTTGTCTCTGGGTTAATGTACGTATCTGCTGGAATTTCCCCTGAAGAGCTTGAAACACCTCAAGAACATCTTTACTGAGAGACAAAGAAAAGCAAATAAAATATCAGCTCTTCATCAAAAAATGAAGTAAAGATTCACATACTAATGCACATACTTCTCAAAACTGCTGGCTACTGGTGCTGCGTGTGGTGAAGATGACACAATCACAGCAGTTTCCATATTCTCCTTCTGAAAAACAGACACACATGGCGTTGAGGACTTACACTGCTAGAAATATCAACCTTACTATTATACACTATCCAAATTGAATACAAAAATGTTTTTTTTCTGCATAATGTGATCATTTCATGAATCAGAATATTAATTTCATAAAAATCATATACTGTATCAATAATTATGACAATTATACATTCAAACAAAAAATCATGGGTGATGCCTTGTGATCTAAGTTATTAGGGAATTACTTCTCAACAATAAACCTGGTAGTTCTATAAAGCTGATGGCTATGGCCTCAGACCCTGAGGTTTGGTGATGCTATCCTCTAGCGCCACCTGTTGATGAAAGATAGTATGTGTGTGTTCATTCTTTTAAAATTATACCCGATAAGGAGTTTGGATTATACTACAATTTACAAATTAATATTTTTTCTCTCCTCAAAACAAACATTAAAATGCGTTAAAAAAACGTGCAGTATTTTTGCGTTAGACAAACAGGTTCAGTGGGAAACTTGTGAAAACATTGATGTTCTCCAGCTAGAAATGTATTACAGAAAAGCAACAAGATGAATGATGTCCTATGTCACAGGAAGTGGAGCTATTGTATTGTGCATTGGCATGAGCTCTGTTGCAGCTATCATGGCTTGCAGATATAGAACAGTATCTATAAGCAAATGTACGATTTATGAACAATTATGTCTGTGTGTGTGTGTGTGTGTGTGTGTGTGTGTGTGTATGTGTGTGTGTGTGTGTGTGTGTGTGTGTGTGTGTGTGTGTGTGTGTGTGAGAGAGAGAGAGAGAGAGAGAGGATATTGTGCTTATTTGAGCGATTTGAGAGAAAAAAAATGTTATGTGGCAGCAAATGGGGATGTCATGTTTGCACCCCAACACATCCTTACATTGTGAAGGTCTACATCCTATTTGTAAAGATAAATAAACAAGATCTAACTCTAATCTTGTGTGGGTTGTTTGATTGTGTTAAACATATCTACCAAGTCATGAATCTTCCTCAAGGAGCTGCCTGGGTTGTCAAAGAAATGGTTGGAAGGAGACAAGGTTTCTTCTTCCTGTTTTCTAGGAGCAGCCTCACCTTTGACCTCTCCTAAGAATCAAATAAGAGAGGAAATATAATGTAACCCAACTACTTAGTCAACATGGGAAATCTAATTTACGATGTCCTGAAACAGCAATAATATTTGTTACAGCACAATTTATTTTACATTTTAGTCATCTTATCCAGAGCAACTTACAGTTAGTTTTCTTTTCTCATAATGGCCCCCCCGTGGGAATCGAACCCAAACGCCATGCTCTACCAACTGAGCTACACAGGGCCACTATACACAGGGCCACTATATTTACCTCCTGGGGAATAGACAATGCAACGGTATGCCTGCATGTTCCCAATGTAGGCATCTCGTTTATTTCACTGGAGATACTGTGCGGTATAGAATATGTCCGAAAATGTAATCATGCAAACAATTGTATTAAGAAAATAATTATGCTTGTCACTAACCTGAGGGTTGCTTTGTTGCTGATATCAACTGAGCTTTGAGTTTCGAAATCAACTGCTGCTGGTCTTCTATCTGTTTCTGAAGTTTCTGAGTGTGCCGTTCATAATATACATTCTGCAAAAGTAAAACTTTGTGAATGTCATCACTTATCCTTTATAGTTCGTTACTATGTAATTATCATGCTATTTCATTATATCGAAGAACTGTATGGAAGGCTACACCACATCTCACTGGACGGAGTTTAAGTCTCATAGGTGAATTAGAAGAGTTGGGGCCGGTTTCCCAGACACAGATTAAGCCTAGTCCTGGAATAAAATGTACTTTCAGTGGAGACTGTCCATTAAAATACATTTATAGTCCAGGACTAGGCTTTCCGGGAAACTGACCATTTGTTTCTTTATCACCGTGCATTAGGCATAATACCGTCTGCTGTAGTTCCTTTTTGGCGCAGTCTCTCTCGATAGAGGCCTGGCAGTAAGCTTCAAAGACCTTGTTGAGCTGATCTCCATTATTCCTCTCCATGCTGTGTGCTCCACGATCATCACTGACACAGCAGTCTTGGGGCCTGGCGCAACATATCACGCAACCAAAGTTTAGAGGTACAATAAAGCATTAAATCACATCATCACATGATTTGCAGTAAGAAAACCCTATTAATCACATAACTTGGACAAACACTTGAATTAAACTGAAAAACCCAAGTCATCCTCTCTCATCATGACACTGGGGCCAGTACCTACTTCTCTTTTACACCTGTCCTTGCTAATTTTAGAAATTCAAAAGATCAACATTTCTGGTTGATTATACAAGTGTCCTATGTAAGAACAGCTTCTTGATGAAAACAAACAATCATCCAAAATATTTACAGAAACAATACAGTTAGGAATAATTGTTTGGGTACTCGTGATAAGAATATCACTAATATAAACTGATTAAATCTATGGACACTGATGCGATACTGAATAATAGTACAGTACAGCGCTGTGTAACAATACATTAATTGATATTATTGAATGCCATGGTTTATTACTAGTCAATAAATCTTGGTCATACATGAGCAATGCCTGCAATCACTGTAATAAACAAACGTGTGGAAAATATGAGATATTCACAATCATTTTGTGCGCTGAGAAGATGTTAATAGATTTAATCAATTATAATGGCATATATTTTGGGTAAATACACCTCAGTGTTGTTGCCCATTATTAATGATAGCTAATGAATAATAACAAATAGCCTATCTCTTCTTTTAAAAAACGTATATTATGACATGATCAATACATTAAGCTACTAATATGATAAGGTTAATAACCAATTACCTAAAATGGGAGGCTATGACAGATCTAATACTTTTAAAAGCAGTTGAGGTTTGTTTTTCTGGGTGTCCTGAATATAGTTTTTCAGACTTCTGATAGTGAACTGAGCATGGTACTACTCTAATATGATTGGTTACTTCGTTTGAATACACAGCTAATCCAATTCTCCATCTAGTCATTTATTTTAATAAACACTCGTTGAAGACAGTACAATACTAGTCACTGTCTGTCACTGATTGCAGCCCAAGTAGCATGACACTATGAAGACACATACTAGCCTGAAGCAACCTAGTAGTTATACATTGTAGCAAACTTGTAGCACGAACTGGCTACATAATAGAACGTTGACATTCATTGGTGAGTGTACAAAATCGGTTCGGTACAGTTCTGTTTTTGTATCGAGCAGTGTTAATAGTTGAATAGTTGTGTAAATTTGATACCTAACCAGACACTCGTTGAGCTCGCCTTTCGTATCCGACTGTATAATTGCAGTATCTTACCTTCATTCGAAAATTGCCAAACTATTGTTTTGATACTGCGACACCTTCTTATTCTTCAGGTGGCCTACATTTACGACGTGCGGGAGTGGAGTATTTCGTACAAATGTACATTGTACATGTTTTATAACGCTTGGGAACTTCCCTCGGGGAATCCCCGCGCCTAGTAGACTTCCGCCTTGCTGGACTGACCAATCATCTTTGAGGTAGTGAGTTCTTGCCTTGTGCTTAGCAAATTTAGGGTTATTCTTGCTGCCTACACGTCTGCAACGTTGTGCATGTAAAAAAGTAATCAGATAAAAAAAAGTTAAGTGTCAGAAATGTATGTATTGATTTTACTGTCACCTTCACTAGTGAGGTTTTTTTTCACACTGTTGAGTATAGCTAAATTCAGCAGAAACCAGAATTTCAGCCCTCACTGTCATGAGTGTAAAATGTGTTTTGCACAAATTGTGACCACTTGGTCTCTGATAGATAACGTGTATACTAAAATACACGTTGCTCTTTGCAAAAAATAAGTATCACTAGCTGAGATATTCGTATGACCATATCACTAGGCACTATTGATTTAGTAAACTTTATAGTGTTATTTTTAATGATTCAGACAGAAAATTGGGGGCATGTCACTGTGTACTGTAGCCTACAGCAAATAATCTGCCTTCATTGCATAAACATAGCACAAAAAGATATCAACATTCTGCTGTAGGCCTAGTTGGAAGATATAGGCCAACCTACTCATATTTTCCCACAATATGCAATTACACATTTATTAATATGTATTAATGAGCATGCAATCATAACTCATTAGTATTTTGCTGTTTCACACATTCATTGAAAACGTTCATTTGTACAGAAGTGCAAAATGAAAATGGGACACACAAGTGCCAAGTCCAATAGTGACCAACAGAGGGCAGCTAGTTGCCTTCAAATACATTCTGTATTGAAGAATAATATATCTCACCATGGGCATCATTATTGAGGGGGGTTCCTCAAGGCACTGTCAAAACAGTAAAACAAATGTCCCTCTGTGAGACAGTCCAATGGCCAAGCGAGATCGCAGGAAGGCGCTGGACAACAGTCTTTCAGGTGAAGTCATGTGTTATATTTACAGCAATGTGTAGTGGTAGGCAGTCGACTTGATATTTATGAATCCAGAAAAATAATAAAAGCTAAAATATAAAACTGTCTAACAAACACTATTCACAGTTATAACTACAGCTATTGACCATAGGCTAATGCCTCACATTACAACAATCTCATAGGCTAGTAACGGACAGCCAGGTGTCCTAACAATCGGCAGTCTACCCCATTCCTCTAGGCCCGAAGTTCTGAAACAGACTGGCATAAATACCAGTTGCCAACGAACCCTCCTTCTGTGATTGGGTCATACCAACTCACTTCCCAGGCTTCAAAATTATCGTCTCCAAACTGGGTATAAATGGACACCCTCATTCATCTTTTACTGTTATGTTATTACTGTATGTTGCCTCAAGATCTCACGGTTTGACACAGTTTGACTTCAGTGTTCGAAGTTTGTCCAGCGAGGGGATAAACGTCAAGTTAAGTTTAGGCATTAAATCCGAATGGTTAAGGTAAGGGTTAAGGTTCAGGTTTGGGATAGGGTAAAAAAACACACACACAAAAAAACGAGTGCCTAGCACTGGGATTGAGTATGTGACCCTTGGAGCCGGAGCTCATGGCTTACTTGATGGTAATAGCCTACTTGATGGTAACAGCCTACTTGATAGTAAAAGTCTACTTGATGGTAAAAGTCTACTTGATGGTAAAAGCCTACTTGATGGTAATAGCGCTTACCGTTGCCCATAGTGGGTGGTTTTGAAGGCATCTCCCAACATCCTGGGACCTGGATGAATGTCGACTATCGCCTTGGATTTTGAGAGACCTGGCTGGTATTTTGATCATGCATTTCAATTATGCATTTGACATTTGTCCTTATAGCACAATTCTCATAGGAACTTAAAGATGCACTCTCAAACTTTTGTACAGTATAATTTCAGCCAGTAGTTGAAAGTGGTGCTCACGAGCCAAAACTGGTCGCCGATTTTTGTGTGCTACGTCATCCAATTGCGTACTACGCCATGCATTTTTTATGTGCTACGTCATCCAATTGTGTACTACGCCATGCATTTTGTGTGAAATGTTACGAATTTTGCAATTGGTGTGATATGTTATAAATCCAATTCATGTTATGAATTTGTTGTGCTTAAGATCCCTGAGTGCATCTTTCAGGTCATAATTGAAAACACATTATTTAAATTGTGTCTTCTCAAATCAAGAGTAGACCTACACATATGACCCTAAAAAATATTTTAAAAAGTGTGAACTTCCATAGGGTTGAATGGCTTGTGTCCCTGTGTGTCCCTCTGAGTGTAAACAGTGTGTGTGGAGAAAATATTGTCTCAGAAAAAAACGATTTCACTTTTCTTGAAAAAAAAATATGTGAAGGAGCATAATGTTCATTGCCACTAGAGGTCAGTTACCACAGTATTTGCTCTACATGCTTCAACCTTAGCCACATGGTTGTTTGGCAATTTCAATACTTGACATTCTTGTCATTCTTGTCAACCTTGTCTGAGTGAGCCTCTCACACCTCTGTTTGCTGCCCTAGCATTCACGGCCAGAGCGGGAAGAAGCTGTGGCTCTGATTGACACATTAATTTCACCCCTGTGAAAAGAGGGATGGGGCCTACTTGTTTTGTTTGCACTCTAACAATTAAAGCATGTGTTTGGCTATACAATAAGGGACTTGTACAATGAGTGGAAACACAACCTATAGTTGATTTATATTGCATTTATAAGACCTACAGAGGAGAATGGAATAAGTGGATTAGAAGGTCCTGTATGTCTCTATCCTCAGTCTGTGGTGAAGCTCAGCATGTATCTGCTGCTGGTCTTTGTGGCCCCCAGCCTGGCACAGTGACTCTTGCTCCTCAGACTGTAGCCAGGGATCACCCTCTTGGGAGCCCTGTTTTGTAGTTGTCATACGTGACCCTCTGAGACATTCCAACCCCGACCTCTTCACCTGGTGTGGATGATTTACACATCCAGATTGGCCACAACAACCCCAATTCAGATTACACCTCTGATGTTTCCTGTCTTGAGGGGAATATACGACAGTAGGGTTGTCACTTTCCTCCACAACTCACAATATGAGTTTTAGTGGGTGCTTTGACCATAAGATTCATGACAAAAGATCAGTAACGACTGCTAGACTTCCTGAAAGAAGTATAGGTAGGGCTAGCATCAGTATTACTTCTGGTTTCTGTATGCAGACAGAAATACTTTATATTCCCAAATTAACTAGATGTAAACCAATTCTGACAGCTGCCATGTGCTGCCCCTCCCCCCAACATATTTGCGTCAACTTGACAACTTCAAAAAGCACATTTTCCATTTAAATGTCTATGCTATCATAAACCAAGCATGTTCTGTAACACAAACCTTGTCACCTTTTTCTAGATAGATCCAACCCACTTCATTAGGTCTGAACACAGTCTGTGGGCGAGCAGGTCTGAGACTGATACTCTAAGAGGGACACTCTATTCCCATTCATGTGCACGTCTGTGCTGTTTGATCTACCACCTCTCTCTTTCTCAGAATGGGTAGCTGACGGCCATCCACTCAGGACAGCGATGATTTGTAACTATGTAGCACAAATATGGCCATCTGCCTAAGTTTGGTGTCTCTGCTTGGCTTTGCATGAGGACTTGTCCCTCTCCAGCCCCACCCACCATCAACATAACGTAGAAAGGTGGCTTCATCACTGAGATTTTGAACACACACCACATATGTACTTGTACAAAAACCCAGAAGTAAGCAAAATACCTTAATGGTGCCTTCTTTACAGCCTCACCTCGAGCTTGCTCAATTGTGCTTTCTTCATAAAGATCCCAGTAAGGATTGTGTCAGGCTGTAGGGACCTCACCTATAATGACACTTCTGTAACAAGGTCACAAATCACTTTCATTTACACCACAGGGGAAGCATAAATCTGATTTGTTGCTTTCCTTTTTTGCATTTTCACAACTTTTTATGAGATTATAGGACCACTGACAGTCATTGGCTTCAAGTCGGCGCCATCCACATTTCCACATAATCCCAATGATTACTCAAACTCAATTCATTAAAAGTGTCATACATACTATGTTCAAGATATATTAGAAGTGCACTAAATGTACAGTTAAAATGCATCATAAAGTGTGCAGAGAAGAAATGCAATGCAGTCAAGAGACGCATTTCTAAAAGTGCTTGTCTTGTAACGCCCTGCCATGAAGCCTTCAGTTATATAGAAAGAAGGACCCCATACATTGTTGTGTAAAAATCTATGGTGAAAAGGGGTCTCTAAAGGGGTCTCTAAATGAGGTCTCTAAAGGTGTCGCTAGAGGGGGTTCTAAAGGGGGTTCTAAAGGGGTCTCTTAACTCAATCATAAGACGTCATCTGGTGAGGTCAAATAGGGTTCGTTATTGCCCTCGTACTCCTGGCCAGCAGGTCATGCGGTATCCTGTAATAGGATTGTAGTATGTTTGTAGTATGTTCAACGTTGGCAATCTCCTTTGACTTTAATTAAAGGGCACTGAGTGTACGCCACAGTAGATTCCCCAACTGTCTTCTTAGCTAGATGACTCCTCTGAAACATTTAAATGTCTGGGCCCCATTTGAATTAAAAACTGATGGCACAATCCATAAATTCAATTTCTGCTACAGTTGTTATGGCACTTATAAACATTATATAAACTGTTTGTAACAGGATGTAGTGTAGAGGCTATTAATTCAGCATGATTCATTATGTCTCCATTGCCAGTCCTTCAATGAATGCAAGCAAGGCATGGATGTCTTCTTCTGGTTTGCCGATTCCAAACAAGGAACTCCAGATGCTTTTATTGCACGATGTTCTTTACATAAGTGAGTCATGAAGGACATCCCTGAAAGGGACACTCCACTTCCAGTCGAGATGGGGTCTATCCTGTTGGATGCACAGCCCTCTGGATCTGGACCTAAGCACGCCAGTAAATCTTGGCCCATCTGATGGTTTCCCCCATGTCTCTGAAGCTAGCAAAATAAACAAACTGCTGTAGGTCTGCGGAAACGGGAGATCAAGCTGAGGGCAGAGCAGAGAGAGAAAGAGCTCAGACATGCGTGGGGGAGGGAAGAGGAATGCAGAAAGAAATCTCACAGATCATATTTAAGGAACCTGGAGAACAAGCTCTAAGAAGCAATCCTGAAATAAAACTCTAAAGTCAAATGAAATCTGCAAGGGTTTGGAGGTCGCAGAAAATATTATACTACATTTGGGCTTTTTAGTCAATTCTTTGTGTAAAAACGTAAAATTATGGAAAATATACCCCCAACTCAAATATGTTTTGGTTGGTCCAACAGTAGAGTGATTACGTTATAAGTCGGTATCCAGCGTGTGGGAGATAATGTAAGTGGGGTTTGGGGCTATTTTTCACCTGTGCACATTTTCCCTGGCCCCTGTAGTGAATTATTCAGTTTGATAAATGAGCATGTCATCTATGTACATCTGGAAGTGAGTAGCAGGACAGATAGACAGCAGATAATAAATCGACAATGAAGGGAGCACCGAGACAACCAGTGAACCGTAACAGACCGTCCTGAGCCTTTAAAACGTAACAGGATTAACCAAGTCCATCGTCATGCCATTACTTACAGAGCTCCGGTAAGATGGCAATGGTGAAGGACAATGAACATGGATAATTGTTTGGAACAAACGTGCTGTGTGCTTGTTAATTCCCATCTTGGTTTGAAGCACAGTGCAAATCGTCTGATGGTGGATTTTCAGGAGGACTACTTTGTACTCGACAGAAAAGAGCCATAACCACTACTACAATATACTGTAGTAGTGTTTTGTAGTAGTGACCCAAAACAGTCACTGCCGCAAACCTGTGGAAGGTTTGTTTAGCTCCATATGGCTCTAGCTTGCTCTAATTACTACAGGATCAAAGGAGAGAAGAAGCTCTTGATCCTCATAAATGGATTCAAACAACATTTGCACAGACAGCAATACGACCATCCCCGGACATCATCACACCATCAGCTGGTGGCCTGCACTTTAATGAAGATGAATATTACTACTCCTCCTGTGTTTGGATATTTTTGGGAGGAATTTTTATTCAAGTTTTATTCAAATGAGGTTGATGAGTCCTCCATCTTTATATCAGAGGCGTCTGCTAAATGACTAAAATGTCAAATGTAAAAAATGTAATGTCATGCAGAAATAGACCAAGCCTTTCCTGGCTGGGTGTTGAGAGTTTCCTGTTTCTGCTCTCACTGGTCCCTGACCGTTACCACATTGGACTGGGGTTGAACTTCGGGAAAAGCTCATCACAGTTCTAAACAATCGAGAACCAAATGTTAGGGCTTCATATTCCTGAGAAGGAGAAAGTGGTGATTATAATGTAAAATGCATCTTCCTTTATATGAGTTGTGGTATTGCAGAGGAAAGCGGATGATTCTGTATATCCTGTTGCCTGCGAGTAACCTCTGAGCATCCTTAGTGATGCTGTGGCTTTGTGTCCTAAACTCTACCATACAAAAACACAATACAGTTCCTCATTCTATATTTAGATTTTAGTCATTTAGCAGAAACTCTTATCCAGAGCGACTTACAGTTAGTGAGTGCATACATTATTTTTTCATACTGGCCCCCCATGGGAATCGAACCCACAACCCTGGCGTTGCAAACGCCATGCTCTACCAACTGAGCTACATCCCTGCAGGCCATTCCCTCCCCTACCCTGGACGACACTGGGCCAATTGTGCGCCGCCCCATGGGTCTCCCGGTCACGGCCGGCTACGACAGAGCCTGGATTCGAGCTAGCGATGCAGTGCCTTAGACCACTGCGCCACTCTGGAGGCATATTCTCATCAGCAGTGCTTCTTAGTTGGTACTACCCAATGTGTGGCTATGTATGTGTCCTTACTATTTGAACAATGTGTATTGCAATAGTACTTCAATAGGACTTTCATACCGTATTCAAAGAGCAGGCCTGGGGCCAAATCTGGCGAACACTGTAGGCCTATTTCCTGTTGTGACCTTTCACATACCTTGATGCCATGAAAGGTAGTGTACTGTATAGTGTACCATCACTCCTTGAACCAATATGAGTGCTAACTGTAAGTCGCTCTGGATAAGAGCGTCTGCTAAATGACTAAAATGTAAATGTAATGAGTGCTTCATTGCAGTCAAGCACTTAGGGAGTGAACGTTATATACGGGTTACATGGAGAAAATCGAACCTCTCTGAAATGAAAATGGATGGCTCTCCCTTCAGCAAAATATATTTAACCTAAACTCTCCCTGAATGCTTGAAAAAAAAAAAAGACCCCTCCCCTATAGCCAAAATAATAATTCAAACAAAGTGAATAGCAGAGGACATGTCTAACGTTTACCCTCACTTCTTGGACAGACCAGAGCCTTACATATGCAGTTTTAGAAACCGTTCTTCATCCTGTATGCATTATATGGCAACGCGAGAACGTCTGATAGTGCACAGGGCTGAGGGCCAGAAGGTTAAGGGTTCACAGACCACCATGGACACGAGCAGTGGTGGAAAGATCTCCTTTATAGTAAAAGCATTGCATGAATCTATAATCTTATTTGCACGTCCGAGAAAAATGTACCTTTTATAAACATTTCATGCAATTCTACATCATTTTACATATTAGCGGAATTTTTTTAAAACCGAAATTACAGGCTAAGAATGGACAGAGAGATGAACTTATGTGTTCATCTTACCACATTTCTCCAATGTCAAATCAATGTGTCTTGTTTGCAACGAATTTGTCCCTGTTTGCAAATCTGAACATTGTACTTTCAAAAGTTAGGCCTACCTTTCCACCCCAGACAGAGTAGGCCTACAGATGCAGAAAAAGGTAAGCCTTAACTGCTGGCTACTAATCTACCATGGCTTAACCCAACGAGAGAAGGTCACGAATGTTTCCCTAAAAGCTGTCTAGGTTTAAACATCTTCTAATGTACAGAAAGTGAATAGCTTAATCAATTAATGGTAACAGAATTAGATTACTTCCCAAGCAAAGTCAGACTATGAATGTCAAAGAAACAAAACAATGATATCCCCATACGCAGCGGAGTCACGTCTTTCCGGGGTATTTTACAGCTTGTTTCTAGCATAAAGCATCGCGGGCCAAAGCGCTGTTATAGATCACTTTATAATCAGATCGTTTTATTTTCCTTAATATCTTAAGTTAACAAGAGGTAGGCCTGTGCTTTTTGCCATTTTCTTTAATAAAAGGTAGGCCTATGGCATACCCTCTCATACCCCCTCAATCCGAGTCTTGTATTTTTATTCTTTTATTTTTTTGAGTGCATGGTGGGTGGAGGAATTTATGACAAAATCTATGGATATAGCAGCCTATAGCCTAATTTTGCCTACCTCTTATTTCTTAAATAGGAAAAAAAATAGGCTCCAACACAAAGCCCTGTTATTGTTAGTAAAGTCTAATTAAAATGAAGACGTTTAAATTAATTATGTCTACTCGAATTTGCCTACTTTCAGCACCACGAGCTGTCCATTTCCGACTGAAAGTGCCGCGGATGCTGCTTCAGGTTTCAGCACCACAATGTAAATTACTCGAATCTGGCTTATTGTGAGGTCAATAACTCTGATAACTCTGATAAATACATCAAGGGCAAGAAACATATCGTTTTTAATAAATTCATAGTAGTAGCAAGCTATCAAAGTTTACCTCCGGTCCTCCTTCTCATCTTCACGCTCTCCTTCTCAAACTGAACAGAACATAGGCTATAGGTCAGTCGGTGCGCAAGATAGTACCGTTTTTGGACTAGGCCTAATCAACAACAAAAAATCGGAAGGAACCTTTGACTCTCCTCCGGAACTGCCACCGTAGCCCTACACAGCACAGCCATTGGTTACAAGAGCCCAGCAGGCCAGTGCTCAAGGGTCCAATATTCAACAGTCCAATATTCTAGAACATTGTAGTGTGTAATGCAGCCTAGTTTTATTTACACCATCCCAGCAGCCATCTTAGAAATATTTACTTTGCTCTGTGCTTCTCCTAGCATGCACTTCGTAGTTTATAGGCGACCACCGGCGAATCAGAGATGAGGGGCAGCATCGGGCACACATCGATATATAGCCTAATAAGCAACTCATTCTAAAATAAATGACATGACCCTCCTCTGGACTAGATTTAAAAAATATTATACAACGGGTGGATCTAATCCTGGATGCTGATTGGTTAAACCGCATTCCAGCCGGTATCTATTCCACAAGTTACCACTGGCTAAAACTGAAAGTTGAAATGCCTATTTACTCTGTTCCATCTCACTGTGCAATCCACTGTCTCATTAGCCCAGCAATTTATAAACTTGATCTCCACTATAAAAAGCACCTCGACTTTATCTCACATTTCGTTTAGACTAGCATTTGGTTTACAACAGCGGAGATTTGTGTAAACCTTGCAGTCTGTCTCTCCGACATTTGCAACATTGTTTCAGTATTGAAATTCGATCTCCAGCTGTCCCATAGTAATGAAGTGTTGGGAGTCCGGATGAGACAGACAGGCAGACTGCTTTTCTCAGCCAGTCGAAATCATGAATCAGATGGCATAATTTGTATGGATATATACAAAGAATGGTCAATAGAAAACTGGTAAAAAGAAACGAAATGCAGATAGTTTGCAGTCTTTTCAGCCTCAGTTTGAAGTGATTGTGTTAGCTGTGTTGTTAGCTAGCTCCTCTGAACAACAGTGTCCTAATGAGAGAGCACATTTTCTATGCCAGGCGAAATCGCGCCTCATTAGCTCATTGTTATGGATGTATCCAAATAAATGTCTCTAGAAAACAGCTCAAACAAACGCAAATGCAGCTACTTTGCTGTTATGCTGGCTGCACTGTTTGACGTGACTGTAAATTTGCCGTAGTTGGCTGGCTAGCTAGCAAGCAAGGGATAAGAAAGTTGCCAGCCAGTATGGCCATGGAACATTTAGAAGACAACTGGGTCGCATCATGATCTCTGGCAACCGAACCGATAGAACGAACGACCAGCCGGCTTGGGTAGCAACCTTAGATTTGTGTCGGGACTATATCTCGTGGAAGGATGAAATAGTATGAATAAATTCATCAAAATATATTTTTTGTATGAAAGTATGTCAATCATTTTTTGAATATGTTGGTAATCTGTTGTATAAAAGTGATAATGCCCTCGAAGCCAGTGTTTGGAGGATATATTGGCACGGTTTGCCGGCCCTTGACTTCCTCTAGGGCCTAACAACACCCATGCCAATATATCCATCAAACACTGGCTTCTCTGGCATTATCACTTAATTATACAATGGGTGGGTCTAATCCTGAATGCTGATTGGTTAAAACCGCATTCCAGCCGGTGTCTATTCTACAAGTTACCACTGGTTAAATCTATTTACTCTGTTCCATCTGACTGCACAACCCACTGTCTCATCAGCCCAGCCAGGCAATTTATAAACTTGTTCTCCACTATAAAAAGTATTTAGACATTATCTCACATTTCTTATAGACTAATATTTAGTTTTTCATCAGCGGAGAATTGTATAAACATTGCTGTCTGTCTCTCCTACATCTGCAACATTGTTTCAATATTCAAATTTGACCTCCAGCTGTCCCATAGTAATGAACATGTCGGGACAGACAGGCAGTGTTTCTCAGCCAGTCGAAATCATGAATCAGCTGGCATCATTTTTAGGATATATGCAAAGAAATTTAAACTGAAAAAATATTAAACTAAGTGCAGGTAGTTTGCAGTCTAGATTTGTGTCGGGACTATATCTTGTGGAAGGATTAGATAGTATGAATAAATTAATCAAATAACGTTTTTTATGAAAATATGTCTATCTTTATTTGAATATGTAGGTAACCCTTTGTATAAAAGTGATAATGCCCTCGAAGCCAGTGTTTGGAGGATATATTGGCAAGGTTTGCCAGCTGGAGATGAACACCTGTTTCACTATGTCCTCCAAACACCGGCTTCTCTGGAATTATCACTTAACTAAACCCTCCCCTTGACTGAAATTGAAAAAGCATGACCCTCCCCCATTTTCCTCTAAGTAACCATTCTGTAAATGTCGATCCTTCCCTTATTGGTGCAAAGGTGAGTGTCTGTCCAACATCTGAGACTGATGTCTGGAGAGTAGGCCTATGGAATTCCAATTCATCATTGACTAAAACTTCCTTATTGTATCTTCAACTACAAATTGTATTATCAAAATTCATAAAACTGTTGTCTTTAAACTATTCTGAATGAGGTTTCATGCATAGCCAACTGGTCAGCATTTGCGGTGACCAATTTAGCTCCAGTCAGAATGTACACACACCAGAGAGAGCCCATTATCCTAAGCAGGTCCAACTCCCACGCAGAAACGCAGTTCGCTTGCGCGGAGGCTGGCTGACATTGGGACATTCCACTGTTTCGCTGTTTGGTTCCAGGGTGAGGTCTCCCGCCCCAACGAGAGAATTGACTTTGGGAAAAACGGAAAAGACGGAAATACTGAAGTAACCTTCAGTTCTTGCGCGACTAGTTCATATTTCTATATTCATGGGAAAAGCGTGGCAACAACAGATGTACACCCAGTACTCCTATTACTACCCCCAATACCTGCAAGCGAAGGTAAAGTAAAACAGTGTTCTATGTACTTGAAAAGTGGCTACATTGTAAAATGATCAATGCGCGGTTAGATTCGACAATGAAAAGAAAATCTGCCCCGATTGTGGAACTGGATTTTGGCTGTAAGATTTCTTGTTCGTTAGGGTTATGTTTATGTAATTTGAAACGCATATTTAGCCTTTTCAGGAAAATATATTGAGATTATTTTATGACTTGAAGCACCATGGAATGCTGTAGGCTATTTAGTGCATCTCAACACCTGTCAAACTCTTCTGACATACAGATTTGTTGTTACTATTTGTTACTATTGACTTGGATCATTTGGATTTACATTGGGCAGATTGTGGCTCTCCAGGGTTAGCTAATAGAAAGGACACTCAATTTATAGGATTACTGTTATTCCCAAATCCCTTAAACACTGCCATGTATAATTAAAGGCCCAGTGCAGTCAAAAAACGTGATTTTCCTGTGTTTTATATATATTTCCACACTACGAGGTTGGAATAATACTGTGAAACTGTGAAAATTATGATAATGCCCTTTTAGTGTAAGAGCCTGTTTTTGTGAGAGGGTTTTGGCCTGCCTGGTGACATCACCAGGCAGTAAATTAGTTAATAGACCAATAAGAAAGAGACTTCCAAACCTCATTGCCAATAACACCTAGTTTTCAGTTTTCCCCTCCCCACTCAGATCACTCCAAGACAGTCCTAGCAAAATCCTTGCTTAAGAAATTGCTCTTTGCTAAGAAGCTATTTTGGTTTCTTTTTGACCATTTTAAGGTACTTAATTGTTACTCAGAAATGATTTGATATTGAGATAAAAACAGCTGCATTGGACCTTTAAGTATTAGATGAAGATAACATCTCCTAACCCAATTTATTCAACTATTATTAATTGTTTATGTAGTATTTGATATTCTATTTCGTATTGATTCATGATCATAAGAGCGCAAGTCAGGTTTCATAGAATTCTTTAGAGCATCATTAATAAATTATGTGTTGAAAATCAGAGGGCGTATGGGGTCAACTGACAGTCCTTAGTTGACTTACAGGCATCTGCTATGATCATCAAGAGGCTCCTATACATGTTTATTCAGCTTGGCTGGATTAAATGACAGGCTACTTAGTATGCAACCGTAAAATGCGGATATGTTTTCAAACAGGGATAGACATCTGAGTGTGTCGATCCAATGAAAAGGACATTAAACAGGATTTTTGAATGACATTGTGTTAGCAACACAGGCTATTATAGCTGTGTTATGAATGCATGGGCTGTTTATTTATCATTTGGAAATCATTTGAAGAGAAAGTATTAGCTTATTTGCAAAAGTTAGTCAAAATATCACCTGCATTCATAGCTGTTGCATCTATGCTCATTTAGTCATAAAATGCTGCCTTTACTCATCTTGTTTTTTCCTTCTAATCCCACTCTTCCATTGACTAAAGAGTCATTCTTTGAATTTGATTCAAGAATAGGGCCATTCATTTGATTTCCGCATGGAAAGGGATGTGGCCCCATTCACTTTGTTTTATGACACACCAGATATGTGTAGGGTGGCCTTAATAGAGAAGTGGCTTGTCCGCTTCAAACAGGGCCCTGCTTTGTGGATAACTGACATGGTGGTTTACATTATCACTGTCCTGCTGTGTCCTGCTGGCCTCTCTGCTGGGATCCAAATTAATTTATTATTATCTTATTGCGGGGGCCTGGCACAGATTTCTCTCCATGGCTGTAAACATGCCGTCTATTTAGGTGTATATCTGATGTTTGAAGCGTTTAACATTTATTGATATCGTATGGTCTTTTTTTGTGATATTGATTTTGTATAGAAGAGCTGTATCACATTCAGTCAGTGCATAAATATTGCATTATTCATTGTTTGGGTTCTTGTTTTTGTCAATTTGTATAAAAGATGCTGTCACAGGAATGAAAAGCATTGCCGAAGCACAGAAAATTGGAGCATGTTTTCGAAGCAACTTTCTGTCTCAGCAGGAGGCCAGCTACTGTACTTTGATTGAGGAATAGAAGTGACGCAGAACAGGCTGCTTTTAGATTCATAACCGAGTACTTGAACACTGATGTCAGTGCAAGTGTAATCTATCTATGTGAGTGATCCAGTATTGGAGTGAATAACTAGACTAGGGGGTCACAGATTTGCAGTTGAACAACAGATGGTCCTTACTGCTGAAGAAGAGTTTACATTGAATGAAATAAGCTTTTACAAGTTTAATCATTATTAAAATCCTCACAGCTCCCAGTCCTGCACAGTATTCAACCAATTAAATAAATACAATCTTATTTGTTGTCAACACAAGCCTTTAATCAATGGAAAGTGAGCACATTAACTGCCATCGGACATTACATACAGAGACTGTGAACAATGGCATTATGCTGAGCCTGAAAAAGCCCTATACAATGTTTACAATAAAGTTTGAAGAGTTGCCTGGCAGCGGAATGTATACAATTGAACAGCACAGAGGTGCTGCTCTTTATGTTGGCGCAGGGCTGAAAGAGCACCCATTGTGCTCCTATGATTCTCATTCTTGGCGACTTTTGACATGAGCAAAATGAGGGCCTACCCAGTGCACAATAATACCCACCCTGCTATTAATGCTCTCTCTGCCAAGAGGCTCTTTCATAAAAAGAGAGAATGCATTGAAAAGCCCCTGAGAAGCAATTAATAAGACATGATTACCTTTATGACACGTGGGCCATAAAGGTAATCATGTCTTATTCATTGCTTCTCGTGTAAACAATGTAAATGAGTATGCAGTTAAATAAAGCAACGGCGGCTATAATTTCAATCGTAATGTAGCAGGATATTGCAATTATGTTATTTTTAACTTAACTTAACTTTGCAAAGACAATTATTATGGAGGCAGAGGGTAGTCAGAGTTGAACAAACTCTAATTTTCACTTCTCATCAAGGCCCTTATTATATCTTTTCATGAGAACAGATCTTATTTATGAGGAAAGCCAATAAACATCTCGTATCAGGCTATGTAATTGATAATCAATTTCCCCTTTCTTGAATTATTTATGAAAAATGGAGAATAGGAAAGATTATTGAAAATGGGTGCATTCATGCCAATCATGTATTTTTTTGCAATATGGATATTAAATATTTCTGCTTATAATCAACTGAATATCAGAGAATGGATGTGGGTTAGTTAATGTTCACTATTTGCTTTCACAGTAAAACAATAAATAAAAAAGGTATAATTTGTGGCCACAATAGTATGAAATTAAAATATATATTTTCCCATTTGGAATAAATTGCATGCTCTACATTTAGTCATTGCTAAATTTTGTGCATTAGATGAAACATTCTTAGAATTCTTACAAACATTCTTCAAATATGAACGTGTCCTTCAGTATGACACATAAAAAAACGTGAAAAGTGAGTTTGCAATGTTCTATTATAACCCCTCTCAACTGACCAACAATTAAGCCAAAGCTCTCTCATTGAGCAATGTGCTGTTGACAGCAAAACATCAGTGTTTGATATTCAATCCCTCTGTGCTGTAAGTCAAACATAGATCACTTGCCAGATGAACACATCCCTTTGGTGCTGCCATCACATGACCAGTGAGTGCTGGAGACAGATGGGCAGAGTGCTGTTGGTCATGTGGATCTACAGTACAGCATGTTAACCCTTTCATGTCCTGTCCAAGCTCCTCTCCGTTTATCATTGAAAAACTGTGTGCAGACTTCTGTCAAAACTAAGATTGATTCACATTTTTATTATCAGGAATTTGTGTAGTTTTAGCGCTGTTTTTCAAAAGTAAAAGTTTGTGTTACAAGACTAACATTATCATGAGTGTAGCATCCACTCTAAAAGCTTTTATTGAATTGTCTCTGCAATTTGATACACCTGATGGCCTGCAGTCTCCTTTGAGACTAATCTAATGTAATACGTTGATAATATTTTGTGTGAGATTTTCCTAACTGACTTATCATAATATAATTTTAATTTGATGAATTTGGAAGTATGGAAAGACTTTCCATTCATCTACTCCCAATCTTGGATAATGAGAACTTTAGGTTGAGCTTTCCTACCCCACCCCCATGCCTCAAATACTTGTTGTTTGTCTTCCTGTGTGTGACACACACACACGTTTGTCTTTGTGGCTTACTTGTTTCCACTCTAACGCGCTGGGAGTTGTCGAAAATGATTCTGTCGCTGCATCAGTGGGGCTTTGGCCCCCGAACTCACCCCTTCCATCCAGACAGGAAGGTAAATACACAGAGCTGTTTGTAAAGACTTCCTGGTACTGTTGGGACTCTCTTTCCTCCACTTGAATTGCAGGTTTCTGTGGTATTGCTGGATCTCATTCTGAGTGAGCTAACGGAGAGGAAGGAAATGGATGGAAGAGAGATGTCAGCCTTTCAGGGGAAGTATTGTTGTGTTAAACCTTATAGCTGGTGTTAGTCTCGAGACAAACGGAGGGCAGTCTTATGATTCTATGTGCTGTGAGTGCCTGATTCCTTTTAACTGACGAAGTAGCTGATTTCCTTACCTGCAAAGGGTGTTGCAGTCTTATGTATACCGTTCTCATAAATGTGCATGTATACTGGAATGGTGTGTATAGTTGTCATCTATTAGGCAAGCTGCTAGATTCTGTGTAAGAGCCTTGATGTCTGTAGGGTTTGGTCTGGCATAGAGCCAGAACGAAATTGAAAGGTATACACTGCAGGGGAGGGGCCTGCTTCCTGATCATTTGTTTGTTCTGCCGATTCAGCAGAGACAGCTGTATCATGTCAAAACAAGCCTGCTTAAAATAACTGATTTGTGGCCGTGTGAGATCGGATCTCACCGCAGGCTTTTCTGTGATTGTAGGTTCACTCATAGGTGAGATGTTTGTCATACCTCATGAAAACAGAAAGTGTTGCTTTAAGTCCGTAGAGCAGCAGCTCAAATCTTTATTTTTATTTCACTGTCAGTATCAATTCCTAAAGAAAATTATGAATGAAGCGTAAGGGAAATAAATGCATTCACAAGAAATAACAATTACAGTTGGCTATATGTTTTATGTAATAACTTTAAAGCAGTAGACCAGTGGAGGCTCCTCAGAGGAGGAAGGGGAGGACGGACCATCCTCCTCAGTGAATTTCATAAAAATTAAAATAGTGAAACATTTCAAAAGTTATCCTTTTTAGATATAACTATACAAAATATATTCACGTCACCAAATAATTGATTAAAACACACTGTTTTGCAATGAAGGTCTACAGTAACCTCAACAGCACTTTGTAGGGTAGCACCATGGTGTAGCCGGAGGACAGCTAGCTTCCGTCCTCTTCTGCAGTCTAGGAGCAACAACGGCTCAGCTGCGAAGTGGTAGGCCACAAAAGCTCACAGAATGGGACCGCCGAGTGCTGAAGCACGTAGCGCGTAGAAATCGTCTGTCCTTGGTTGCAACACTCACTACCGAGTTCCATGCTGCCTCTGGAAGCAACGTCAGCACAAGAACTGTTCGTTGGGAGCTTCATGAAATGGGTTTCCATGGCCGAGCAGCCGCACACAATGCCAAGCGTCTGCTGGAGTGGTGTAAAGCTCGACGCCATTGGACTCTGGAGCAGTGGAAAAGCGTTCTCTGGAGTGATGAATTACGCTTTACCATCTGGCAGTCCGATGGACGAATCTGGGTTTGCCGGATGCCAGGAGAACGCTACCTGCCCAATGCATAGTGCCAACTGTAAAGTTTGGTGGAGGAGGAATAATGGTCTGGGGCTGTTTTTCATGGTTCGAGCTAGGCCCCTTAGTTCCATTGAAGGGAAATCTTAACACTACAGCATACAATGACATTCTAGACGATTCTGTGCTTCCAACTTTGTGGCAACAGTTTGGGGAAGGCCCTTTCCTGTTTCAGCATGACAATGCCCCCGTGCACAAAGTTAGGTCCATACAGAAATGGTTTGTTGAGGTCAGTGGGGAAGAACTTGACTGGCCTGCACAGAGCCCTGACCTCAATCCCATCAAACACCTTTGGGATGAATTGGAACGCCAACTGCGAGCCAGGCCTTATCACCCAACATCTGTGCCCGACCTCACTAATGCTCTTGAGGCTGAATGGAAGCAAGTCCCCGCAGCAATGTTCCAACATCTAGTGAAAAGCCTTCCCAGAAGAGTGGAGGCTGTTATAGCAGCAAAGGGGGGACCAACTCCATATTAATGGCCATGATTTTGGAATGAGATGTTTGACGAGCAGGTGTCCACATACTTTTGGTCATGTAGTGTATGAAGGTTTGGCTTGGAAAGGTTTTTTCGCCTGGTCACAGACAGTTGATGTGTTGTGCATTGAAGTCCACAAGCGAAGGGAAAAGGTGAGAGGAGGAGAGCGTATAGATGCAAGAAGGAATATATTGAGCTGTTTGTATGTGGCTATGAAAGTGAACTGTTTGCGTGTGATCAAGGGTGTATCCATTCCGCTGATTTTGTTGAAAACTTTTTTTTTCTTAAACGGAAGCAAACGGAACGAAATGGGGATAAACATACCTGAATTTGTCCAATGGAAACTCTCGTTTGCAACTGTTGGACTAATGATTACACCCTAGGTCAGCTAGATGCAGGCAAGAGTGTGCAAGGCGGTATTGAATGTGTCACTGTCTGTCCATGTGTCACTGTCTGTCACCTCAAATCTTTCTCTCAACCTGTGTGCACCTACAGTTGAAGTCAGAAGTTTACATACACCTTAGCCAAATACATTTAAACTCAGCTTTACACAATTCCTGACATTTAATCCTAGTAAAAATTCCCTGTCTTAGGTCAGTTAGGATCACCACTTTATTTTAGGAATGTGAAATGTCATAATAATAGTAGAGAGAATTATTTATTTCAGCTTTTATTTCTTTCATCACATTCCCAGTGGGTCAGAAGTTTACATACACTCAATTAGTATTTGGTAGCACTGCCTTTAAATTGTTTAATGTTTCGGGTAGCCTTCCATAAGCTTCCCACAATAAGTTGGGTGAATCTTGGCCCATTCCTCTTGACAGAGCTGGTGTAACTGAGTCAGGTTTGTAGGCCTCCTTGCTCGCACACGCTTTTTCAGTTCTGCCCACAAATTTCCTATAGGATTGAGGTCAGGGCTTTGTGATGGCCACTCCAATACCTTGACTTTGTTGTCCTTAAGCCATTTTGCCACAACTTTGGAAGTATGCTTGGGGTCATTGTCCATTTGGAAGAGCCATTTGTGACCAAGCTTTAACTTCCAGACTGATGTCTTGAGATGTTGCTTCAATATATCCACATAATTTTCCTTCCTCATGATGCCATCTATTTTGTGAAGTGCACGAGTCCCTCCTGCAGCAAAGCACCCCCACAGCATGATGCTGCCACCCCCGTGCTTCACGGTTGGGATGGTGTTCTTCGGCTTTCAAGCAACCCCCTTTTTCCTCCAAACATAACGATGATCATTATGGCCAAACAGTTATATTTTTGTTTAATCAGACCAGAGGACATTTCTCCAAAAAGTACGATCTTTGTCACCATGTGCAGTTGCTAACCGTAGTCTGGCTTTTTTATGGCGGTTTTGGAGCAGTGGCTTCTTCCTTGCTGAGCGGCCTTTCAGGTTACATCGATATAGGACTCATTTTACTGTAGATACTTTTGTACCTGTTTCCTCCAGCATCTTCACAAGGTCCTTTGCTGTTGTTCTGGGATTGATTTACACTTTTCGCACCAATGTACGTTCATCTCTCGGAGACAGAACGCGTCTCCTTCCTGAGCGGTATGATGGCTGCGTGGTCCCATGGTGTTTATACTTGCATACTATTGTTTGTACAGATGAACGTGGTACCTTCAGGCATTTGGAAATTGCTCCCAAGGATGAACCAGACTTGTGGAGGTCTACAATTTTTTTCTGAGGGTTTGGCTGATTTCTTTTGATTTTCCCATGATGTCAAGCAAAGAGGCACTGAGTCTGAAGGTAGGCCTTGAAATACATCCACAGGTACACCTCCAATTGACTGAAATGATGTCAAGTAGCCTATCAGAAGCTTCTAAAGCCATGACATCATTTTCTGGAATTTTCCAAGCTGTTTAAAGGTACAGTCTACTTAGTGTATGTAAACTTCTGACCCACTGGAATTGTGATACAGTGAATTATAAGTGAAATAATCTGTCTGTAAACAATTGTTGGAAAAATTACTTGTGTCATGCACAAAGTAGATGTCCTAACCGACTTGCCAAAACAATAGATTGTTAACAAGACATTTGTGGAGGGGTTGAAAAACGAGTTTTAATCACTACAACATAAGTGTATGTAAACTTCCGACTTCAACTGTACGTTGAATTCATAGGCTAGGGTGCAACCTCCTATATAGGGAAAAATGTTGTATCATGTAGTAGCCTAAACCTGTCTATGTTAAACTGGGTGAATGGAATATGAATGACAGTCATCCAATATGCTGTAATAGAAATAAGGCCATGCTCATTAAAAAAAGTATTGTCCTCCCTCATCTTAAACGGCACCGACCGCCAGTGCAGTAGACGTGTTAAAATAAACAGGTTAACATATGTACCCTTGACTCCTATATAAAGGGATAGTTCCACTGACTCCCCACCCTGGTCCCCTTTCACTCAGTGACCTCCACAGAGTGCTGATTCAGGTCTTTCTGTTCCCTTTAACTGTGACCTATTGGCACCTAATGGTGGCCCAAAGGACCTCCCTATATGCTCTATATATATGACTCTATCTGTAGTGTCTTTTAGGAACCCATATGTTAAAATGTTTGCGTATTTCAAAATCAGTATACTAGTATCACTTTGACAACCTAAAAAAATGCAACAAGAAAAAAATAGGAAGGAAAGATTCATTGGAGCTTTTGGTAGATCATCTCTATTGTTCAGGTTTAAAGTGAGCCCATGCTGAAACCAAAAGGAAACAGTTTACTGTGATTGGCTTTTTTTTTTTTTTTGGCTGATTTGGTTTTAGACCAATTTTGACATTGCTCTGTTTGCAGTGGTCAAAAGACCAGATGTTGCATAATCTTATTAGCAGTTGGTTCAAAGCCCCTGACACAAAATGCATGCTGAGAGTGAGCTCTGACACTGTGCCCAGTGGGTAAAGAATTACCACTCAACCCCACCATGGAATTACATTGAGAGTTGCTGATGCAATGATGACCAATAGATTTAGTTAAAGACAGGAAATGCAGCTTGGAGAAAGGAGGATGTATTCTGTAAAGGATGACAACAAGCCAGGTGAATGAAAGAGCATGGTGGAACAAGAAATAGGTCAAAAAGGTGACCACAAAGGCAACGACCACTGAAGGTCAGCATGAATTCACATTCTGACTTCACCACCACTGTTGGTTTTCCAATCAGAGACTGAGACTGGCGGGTGAATGTGTTTTGATTCATAGCCTAGTGCAGCCTCTGAGTGTATGTTTTGCTATAATAAAAACCTGGGTCACCCTATCACTTACAATTTCGGATCTCTGCTGAAGAGTGGCTCGATCTTTACTGTTGCATGCAGTCTCTTTGCACATGTACTCCCCATCCATAGCATCCCTAGACTTTGTAAAAATTACTAGATTAGAACTGTTCAAATTTTAACATTTTCAATTGGTTATATATATTTTCAATTTCATTTTCCCATGTGTATTTTTATATGTGTTTGCTCTTTTTGTCTGCTTTTATCAATCTGAATAATATTTATTTCAAGGAGTTAATTTGTGTTATTATTGTGTTATAAATGTCCTATGGCTTTAACCCTCAATTGCCTTTTTGTTTCAGTGTTGTTTATCTTCATAACAATTAAATCATTTTAGTTGAATGTACTATGGTGTGGCCTGCGCTGCGAACATTCAATTTCATTAAAATGTAAATTGTAATAACATATGGGTCCTGTTCGGTCAAAAATATCGTCCTGCTCCTTTAACTATCTAATGTTCGTACAGTGTGGTCCTTGCTATCCGGGATCCTCGGGACGTCCCTACCCAATTGAAGTTGAAGTTTAAAAATGTTAAGGTAAGGGTTAAGGTTAGGGTTAGGTTATGGTTATGGTAAAGGTTAGGAATTACTTTCAGGTTAGAGTTAGAGTTTAAGGTAGGGACGTCCCATTGAACTCGGGTAGCGAACCTTGTAGGAATGTTTGGTGTACATTCCAGACTAGAGGAAGAGTAGCGAAAGGGGAAAGAAACATTGTAACAATGTCTCTTGTATAGACCTATTATTCAATTATACCATCTATTGGCCAGCTATTGGCATTTACATCTTCCATAGGCTGTATTATAGTATATTATATTCTTGAAAATTGCAGAAGAAATATGATATAGGGTTGTTTTCATGTTATCCAGTTAAGTCATCATCCCTATACCGGATAGAAGAATGGTTTATTCCACCCTGGCAGGGTCTTTTTTGCGGGTTTCCACTAGTTACCACAGCCACAAAGTATGGCTATATCGTAAAAAAAATAAAACATGAAATCAAAAATGCACTATTTGGTTTTAATTTAAGGTTAGGCATAATGTTAGCAGTGTGGTTAAGGTTAGGTTTAAAATCACATTTTAAAAAGAGAAATTGTAGAAACAGGCGGGGTTTATGACTTTATGGCTGTGGTAACTAATGAGGAGCGTTCTGCGGGGGGACTCAATACAAATCAATGAACTCAAGACACGGGGTTGGATACTCGAAGTTCGGACTAATTCGCGCATACGTTGACATCGCTGTATTTTATGGTAGTATATGATACTGTATGTCAAATACAGTATACTATATAGGCCTACAGTAGCCTATAGTAGGCCTAGTAGTCTTTGCTTTAGTATAGTAAACAGACGATTTTTTACAAACACATCTATGTAGCTAGTCAAATTTACAACTTCACCTAAACAGCCATTGGATACAAGTAGTTCGACATAAATTAGTTAACAATCTATCTTGGGTCTTTGGAAACCGATTATGATTTTTGCGAATTCTTGCAACCCATTGAGGACTCCGTATCGTAAGCAGGTAAATAGCCTATTTGATTATTCAAAATGTATGAATAGGCATTCATCCTCATCATCAAGCTGACTCATTGAAGTCGCAAAACAGGTATTTTTTGATCAACCTATGGTGACAAATAGGCTAATCCCAGAGAGAATTGAGGAACAGAAAGTTTAGTTTTAATTTGTCAACAGAATTTCACTAGGCATTTTAAAAGTATTTATATTCATATAGTATTAGTGGGTTACTCTGAAACTGCTGTATTGTCGTTGTATTCTTTCGGTAAACTAGTAGGCTATTGCTACTGTTTTTAATTCAATGATTTTGTAAGAATATCCATGGTTGGTCCTGATGTCAGTGTATTTAGCCCTTTAACAGTGCATTCAATCTAGCTACTCATCAACCTTTTCTTTGACCTGGATTTTAATCAACAATTCATTTAGTTTATGGTTTATATATTATAGTTTATGCTATCAAATTCAATTAATTTTATATGTCGTGATAGAGAAGTGAAGGCATTCTCAAGAGACTCTGAAATCCCCCTTTACCTTTAAACTTTGGAGATTCAGGAGCTTGTCCTCACTACTGTGTGTTCCAATGTAGAACTAGTTCAGTAGAAGTGCCTTACCAATGTTGATATTTGGCACTTTATATTTACATTTTAGCCATTTAGCAGACACTCTTATCCAGAGGGACTTACAGGAGCAATTGGGGTTAAGTGCCTTGCTCAAGGGCACATTGACAGATTTTTCACCTAGTCGGCTCGGGGATTTGAACCAGCGACCTTTCTGTTACTGGCACAATACTCTTAACCGCTAGGCTGTAAAGATTCTATAGAAACCATCCTATATCCCATATTTTTCAAAACCTATAACAATGTAATAAACCACCCAGATAACATTGAGGTCATGGAGAAATGTATTGGAATGACCTTGTGATAATTTAATGATAGCATGGAAAATATGATGTGCCTCTGTAGTTTGCTGTTTCACATGTAAAATGTATGCAAAGTGAAAAAAATAACATTTTTGACATAATGAAACTGTTGATGGTGTTGAAGACTTATTAATATTCAGGATTATTCAAGACTGCTGTCATAATAAGAAGCTAGTTTTAGCTGAGGGCTTGGATAGTGCTGTGAGGGCGAGGCCTGTGTTACTGGAAGCCCAGTGTATTTCCAGCTCGGATATGACGGGCTGTGCTGGTCTGGAGCACGCTGATAAGACACTGGGCTCTCCCCATCACACTCCCTCATGGTGCTCAATAGGCACGCAGATGAATGAAAACAAACAGGCTTTCAGTCCTGCAGAAAAGGGAGTTTCTCTCCTTGAGTGTGTGGATTTAGCGCGGGACTGAAAACCAAGGGCACTGCTGGCATTCTCCTCAAAGATTGTCTTTCTTCACATATAGCTTGAGCTGGTGGCACACTTCCTAGTTGGGAGCCTGATGATGATATCAGATGATTATTTTATGAGCTACAGTTTAACATACATTAAATGTTCTCTCTCTCTTCACTATTACATGGAACAGAATGAAAGTAATGTATAGAAAGTTAAAACAAACCCTTGAATACATTGGATTGCTATAAATTACTACATGATAATTATGTGTTAGAAATTTTCATAAAGCACAAATATCCAACAACATCATCTTTGACTATTATGAGAAACATCAACATGGCTCTCAACCTACACCCAATGCTCTCAATGTTAAAGCTTTTCAGTACCACATGCCCTCTCTACCAGATGCATCTGTTATGAGTTCAAAAGGTGGCTGTGATTGAAGGACCTTCACAGTTTACAGAAAACACATGAAAGAGTTGACTGTTTTGTAAAGCGAAGTGACCTGTCTGGACGTGACACTCTTTGACAGAAAGCCTGGAGATTACATGTGATCCTTCCTCTTGCATGCTTCCTGAATACATGGTATGTTTGGGACATGTTTCAAAAATCCATACAATAATTCTCAATCAGGTTCTACTGTCAGTGTCAATTATGAGAACGGATGTCAGCTTTGACCTTTTATCTCCTTTTTCTCATGTCTTTTAGGCTAGGACTGTCTATTTAGTTATGATGCCAACTCAATAGGAGATTGCTCAATGTCACCTTCGTGTCCAGACTTTCAATGTCATCTTTTTTTAATGCATTAGTATTGTAACATTGTTGTCCACAAAATGAGACGTGTTGCTGAATGAATAATCACATGGATGCAACAATATCCTAAGTGTTAGAATTTGTGATATCCATTGGTAATGAAATGCTGTGAACGGAAAAATGTGATGTGAAATGGAAATTGCTGTTCCTTATAGATCCCACCATGAGATTTATGCCTGAAACCCAAACATCCAGAGAGTGCAGGATAAACATGGATTACTGGAGTGTTGGGTTTCACCATGAGAGAGCCACAGTGGGGGAAAAAAGTATTTAGTCAGCCACCAATTGTGCAAGTTCTCCCACTTAAAAAGATGAGAGAGGCCTGTAATTTTCATCATAGGTACACGTCAACTATGACAGACAAAATGAGAAATTCTTTTCCAGAAGATCACATTGTAGGATTTTTTATGAATTGATTTGCAAATGATGGTGGAAAATAAGTATTTGGTCAATAACAAAAGTTTCTCAATACTTTGTTATATACCCTTTGTTGGCAATGACACAGGTCAAACGTTTTCTGTAAGTCTTCACAAGGTTTTCACACACTGTTGCTGGTATTTTGGCCCATTCCTCCATGCAGATCTCCTCTAGAGCAGTGATGTTTTGGGGCTGTTGCTGGGCAACACGGACTTTCAACTCCCTCCAAAGATTTTCTATGGGGTTGAGATCTGGAGACTGGCTAGGCCACTCCAGGACCTTGAAATGCTTCTTACGAAGCCACTCCTTCGTTGCCCGGGCAGTGTGTTTGGGATCATTGTCATGCTGAAAGACCCAGCCACGTTTCATCTTCAATGCCCTTGCTGATGGAAGGAGGTTTTCACTCAAAATCTCACGATACATGGCCCCATTCATTCTTTCCTTTACACGGATCAGTCGTCCTGGTCCCTTTGCAGAAAAACAGCCCCAAAGCATGATGTTTCCACCCCCATGCTTCACAGTAGGTATGGTGTTCTTTGGATGCAACTCAGCATTCTTTGTCCTCCAAACACGACGAGTTGAGTTTTTACCAAAAAGTTATATTTTGGTTTCATCTGACCATATGATATTCTCCCAATCCTCTTCTGGATCATCCAAATGCACTCTAGCAAACTTCAGACGGGCCTGGACATGTACTGGCTTAAGCAGGGGGACATGTCTGGCACTGCAGGATTTGAGTCCCTGGCGGCGTAGTGTGTTACTGATGGTAGGCTTTGTTACTTTGGTCCCAGCTCTCTGCAGGTCATTCACTAGGTCCCCCCGTGTGGTTCTGGGATTTTTCCTCACCGTTCTTGTGATCATTTTGACCCCACGGGGTGAGATCTTGCGTGGAGCCCCAGATCGAGGGAGATTATCAGTGGTCTTGTATGTCTTCCATTTCCTAATAATTGCTCCCACAGTTGATTTCTTCAAACCAAGCTGCTTACCTATTGCAGATTCAGTCTTCCCAGCCTGGTGCACGTCTACAATTTTGTTTCTGGTGTCCTTTGACAGCTCTTTGGTCTTGGCCATAGTGGAGTTTGGAGTGTGACTGTTTGAGGTTGTGGACAGGGGTCTTTTATACTGATAACAAGTTCAAACAGGTGCCATTAATACAGGTAACGAGTGGAGGACAGAGGAGCCTCTTAAAGAAGAAGTTACAGGTCTGTGAGAGCCAGAAATCTTGCTTGTTTGTAGGTGACCAAGTACTTATTTTCCACCATAATTTGCAAATAAATTCATTTAAAATCCTACAATGTGATTTTCTGGATTTTTTTTCTCAATTTGTCTGTCATAGTTGACGTGTACCTATGATGAAAATTACAGGCCTCTCTCATCTTTTTAAGTGGGAGAACTTGCACAATTGGTGGCTGACTAAATACTTTTTTCCCCACTGTATATTTCCACCTTATACGTCTTATATATTTTCCCTGCACATTGCAAATATGGTACTGGAACTGACCCTGTATATATACTGAACAAAAATATAAGCAACATGCAACAATTTCAACGATTTTACTGAGTTACAGTTCATATAAGGAAATCAGTCAATTGAAATAAATTCATTAGGCCCTAATCTATGGATTTCACATGACTGGGCAGGGGTGCAGCCATGGGTTGGCCTGGGAGGGCATAGGCCCACCCACTTGTGAGCCAGGTACACCCACTGGGGATCCAGGCCCAGCTAATCAGAATGAGTTTTTCCCCACAAAGGGCTTTATTACTGACAGAAATACTCCTCAGTTTCATCAGCTGTCCGGGTGGCTGGTCTCAGACGATCCCGTAGGTGAAGAAGCCGGATCTGGAGGTCCTGGGCTGGTGTGGTTACACTGGCACTCTGTTCACAACATTGACATCAGCAAACCACTCGCCCACACAAAGCCATACACGTGGTCTGTGGTTGTGAGTCCGGTTGGACGTACTGCCAAATTCTCTGAAACGACATTGGAGGCAGCTTATGGTAGAGAAATTAACATTAAATTAACATTAAATTATCTGGCAACAGTTCTGGTGGACATTCATTCCTGCATTCAGCATGCCAATTGCACACTCCCTCAACATTTAAGACATCTGTGGCATTGTGCTGTGTGACAAAAATGCATGTTTTAGAGTGGCCTTTTATTGTCCCCAGCACAAGGTGCACCTGTGTAATGATCATGCTGTTTAATCAGCTTCTTGATATGCCACACCTGTCAGGTGGATGGATTATCTTGGCAAAGGAGAAACGCTCACTAACAGGGATGTAAACAAATTTGTGCACAAATTTTGAGAGAAATACGCTTTTTGTGCGAATGGAACATTTCTGGGATCATGAAAGATGGGACCAACACTTTACATGTTGCGTTTACATTTTTGTTCATTAAGATAGATTGTATCTTGTCTCGAAACCCCTAGCCAATATATTATGACCTCAAGCATGCACTGCATGGTGATTAATGTCTTAATCTGTCCTCCCATCATATAGAGGGAAAATACCAGGGAAATCTCAAGAGATCCTTCAAACGCCAACAGTCCCGTTAGAGTTAATTTCTTTAGGACAGTCCTGAGAGATAACTGTAGCATCATAGCAGAAGCCTTTGTGAAAAGGTAGTCATTTCATTTGAGGAGTTACGTTCACACCATACATAAAAATTCTGTGGCAAAGAGCAGTTTGTGTCAGGAAGGAAAATAATGAATGAAATCCTTGTTGTCTTGAAAACAGCAGGTCAAGTTGGTTTCCGTGGTGAAGGCATGTGAACCGGAGAAGAAGAAGATGTCTTGCTTGGGCTGAGTCCAGCGTGACGATTGCTCAATTCTGTCACCACGTATTGCTTGGGATTCCATCAGCTTCCTCTCTTGTGATTCCTCAGAGGGGGAGGGGTGAAAATCAGTGTCAGACACACAGAGCAGTCTTAGAAAGAGGGCGAGCTTTTCAGATCAAAACATCTGTGGCCCTACAAACAGGAAGCATGCTATAATGGCATTTTGCTCAATCACACAAGGGCTCTCCTCTGAGATGTGGAGGTACTCTTGACATTGACATACCCTAGCTCAACACTACCAATTTAAAATAGACTACTAAAATCATTCCAATCCAGATTAAACGGCAAATGAAGTTTAGCAGTATTAGTGGATTGACTTTAGGACCATGTGGACGCCTGGGAGCAGGCAGGAAGGCTGTTTGTATGGCTGCCTAGCTTTATGGAGAGCAGAGATCTGTATATAATGACGAGATGCTCATGTCTCCGCCCTAACAATGGGAGTCGTTGTCCCAAAGGCGGGAAGACAGGCAACAAGTTTAGGTCCAAAATAAGCCCATAGAAACACATTGGGCTTATTTTCGACAGATTTTGGCGAGTGAAACCTCACGGATCGCCTCTTCCTTTCTGTGGAGAGTGCATTGACGCAGCTGCAGGGAACAGCAGGACTTTTTCTCAACACATTGCAGAGGTAAAGATGGCTGTAGTAGATGGCTTTGGCTAGGTAACTGCTGTTTGACTTGACTTGGCAGCTAATCCTTGTATGGCATGTGTTTGTAGAATGTTAAGTCCCCTATTGACTGAGGTGAATGAAGCTACAGCAACACGGTGATAATGGCTGGAGTCAATGCTGTTCTCCAAATTGCATTTTTTGTGTAGAAATGCAGTAAATGAGCTTACCCATACCCTAGGTTTAGCTGAAATGAAGCCCCTGAATGAGACCAAGCATCTTGGAAATATATCTGAAATTCAATGCTGGAAGAACTGGTCGACACATTTTCTGTGCACGTTACAGAACTTCTCTTCTCTTTCCAATCGATTGAAGAGGGTATATTTTTTGGTATTCTGCAAGTTGCAGAAATTGGGTGGCATATCGTTGTTCCAAACACACTGATCCTCAGTGTTCAAAAGTACTGGTCTTGAGGTTGAGTTACATTCTCCACCATGCCTCTCTAACTGAAACCTAATGCAATTAAGTCTGCATGTGAGTGTAGGGGTAGCAGTGGAATGGGAAGGAAGGCTATGCTGGGAATATAGTTGTTGACATGCCTGGTTGGGAGTCAGTCAGTCACCAGGGGATTGGTGGGAAGGGCTCTCTAATTCACGCACAACCTTCCAGTGTCACATCAATATCGGAGCAGATCTGCAGGCCCCTTAGGACCCAGTTTGTGCTGACTTCTGACTTCTGAAGGAGATATGTATCACTGCTCTGTTCAATATTAATCTTCACACTGGGCACCCATTCGACAGTGCCAAATGATGGAGTATCAGGACAGTTCATTTGTAGCATGCACCAATATGGAAGATTTAGCTAGGCCACAGCAATATGCTTGTGGTGAAGACAGATGGTTTTTTGGTCCAGCGCACTAAAATACTGTTATGGCTACAGCAGAAATCAGATCAAGAATCTCTCTGAGTAACTCATGAAGGAGACAAGATTCATAGACAAAGCTGCATTGAGGGTTGGAATAAAATCCAAGTACGTTTTCTTAACCCACTAATGAAATGCAAACGTGTATTGTTTCATGATTACTCCCTGGCAATCACTAGCTCTGATATACATCAATCAATATTGAACAGATATATTTATTTGCGCAATTAAATGTCCACATGACCGTGCATCCATGTGGCAAGGCAATGTAGTCTGTTTCATTCAGAGTAGTCTATTTCTCTGTGTCTGTCTCTCTCTCTTTCTCCCTCTTGTTTAGCAGCAGGGAACACCAGTATGTTTGCACTTCGCACCGACATGTCGTTTTGTCTTGGACTGACACCATTCTGTGTGTTTCCCTTCGGCAGCCACCTGTTGCCCTCTCCTCACACCCCATGGCTCCGCCCAGCCCCAGCACCAACAACAGCACCAACAACAGCAGTAGCTCCAGCACTGCAGGCTGGGAGCAGCTCAGTAAAACCAACCTGTACATCCGAGGCCTTCCCCCAGCCACCACCGACCATGATCTGGTCAAGCTCTGCCAGCCGTGAGTACACTTCCTTCCTCTTATGATTATAACTATTGATTGGTTATTGACTTGTTGGCTGTGGTCACCACCACCATGACTGTGGTAGAGAGTTCAAAGTAACAGTTACTTATTTGACTTGAGTTGGTAATAATAACAGCCTGTTCAATGGAATTCCGAAGTCTTCATAATATGTTATTGTTTGTCGGATCTCTGCAAGCATAATTAATTTTAATCTAATTCATACTCAGAAACTTATATTGAGAATCTACTGTAAATGCATCCACATTGGGATATGTTTGGTTGCATGGTCTCCCTGTGACGTCACATTGCTAGATGAAGAATATGATCTCAGTTACCAGTGGACCATCTCGCTGTGCATTCAATAGATACCAATAAGGTTAGATGAGGCACTGGTAATTAAGCCTATTTTCCCTGCCATGTTTTAAGTAGAACCATGGCTAGCTGGGACAGGTCAGATCACTTGACCAGAGAGAGAGAGAGCGAGAGAGGGAGAGCTGTGAGTGAGGGGGAGGGGAAAGAGATATTTGAGAAGTTGATGGCCAACACTGCAGGGGGAGAGCTGACAGGGGCATTACATCTGAATTTAAAATGAAAAATGATATTGGAAGACTACAAGGGCAAAACCAGAGAGCTTTAGCAGCTGATAGTATCTGAAGCGATACAGTGGGTAGTTCATATAGTTAATGCAGGGGATAAAGGGGTGATCTTGGCCTGCTCTCATCCACAGCCCCATTGTTATTGTATACCTCACGTCTGTGGAAAAAGGCCACCGAGGTGACTTTGAAATCTAATTTTCTTTTCCCGGACCCACCACTTTACCCTCCCCCCACCTCCACAATGCGATGTTGACTTTGCGGCACATTCAACCCCTCGATCTCCTGAACGGCTGGCATAGATCCTCTATCCTGCATTTAGAAAGAGAGATACAGAGCGATAGCTGCTGTTTAGCTACCTACAACACCATTACATAGCATTGTCTGGAACACACATCTTTGTTAACTTTTCATTAAAAAAACGACTAAATGGGGAAGAAGAGGGGAATTCATTGAATGATGAAAGCAAACAGGTAAAAAACTGCACAGGTCCGTTTTTTTGTAGCCGCACCCGCCCGCGCCGACCACATCAATTCCAAGCCCCACCCGATACCCAACGTCAGGACAGATTTTTCTCCGCAACCCGACCCACCCACATAGAGTTGTTCTGAGAGCCGATCCGTGACCCGACAAATAATATACATTAATTTCACTGGCTATTCCCCTTCTTCAATTAAGAATGATATCCTCTTATTTTCACAATGGGAAGCGGCACATTGACAATTCAAATCGCTTTGAAGAAGAGCCTTCTAATTAGCCTTCTTACCTAAAGAAAGCCTCGAACCAACATAACAAAACAAGACCTTTACGTCCAATATTGTTTAGATAATCAAATCGTTTAATTGAAACTCAAACAAACAATTCCCAGAATCTAATAGGCTATAGGCTGCAGAAATAGCATACATTTATTTAGTAGGCTAAAGTCTACTCAAACCTTTACCAACTTTATATGGCCTGTGTATGGTATAAATGAACTAAAGCCTGAATTAACATAATAATTAACTGATAATTAACTGAATTACCTTAAACAAATACCAGCTTGCACTTTTTGCAGGCTGTGTATCCATCAACCGGGTTGTTGACCTCCTTGTCCACAATGACTCCAAAATCCTTCCAAATCCAAATCTGGGATTTCACTCACGCAGCACCTGTTTCCACAATGGTGTATTCCACCACTATAACATTACTTTTTATTTCTCCAGTTAAGCTACGTTAGCCATTTTTGCGTGAACTAGGCTAGCCAGGGAAAGTAAACTTGGCAATGTAGTCATGCGTGGGGGGAGGGAATATTAGCTCTGTACATGAACAAATTAGGAATGTTTCAGCACCACACAAATAATGGACAGTTCACTGTTCCACTGCGTGCATGGCTGGCTGGTAACCTAGGCCTATAGGCTAGCCTACTATGTCTGCCTCACGGCTCACAGAATAGAATTCCCAACACAATGCAACACAACAAGCTCCTGGGTAAAAAAAAAGTAATATATTATCTTGATTTAAAACCGTGTTCTGAACTGTGAGCCGACCCGCTGTTTGAAATGAAGTTTTCTTTCTACCCGCCGGCTGTTTCATTTTTTCGGGTCACCCGCAGGGAACTGTGTGTATTCCACCCGATGCAGGTCTTTATTGTATGCACAGTGAAAGGCAGTTAGATTCATACTGATAACATCATGTACATAAGATAGTCATATCCTGACCATCTCTTGCACTGTTGATGGTTTTTCAGAGAGCAGCCGCTGGCTGTTGCCATTTAAGATTTGGGATTAGAGCTCAGTTTAGAGATTCAGGGTCAAGGGTTCATGCTCTTTTACCTTGTGTTGTATTTAGCTTAATCCTTCCCCTGACTGAAATGTTCTTAGCGTATAAACTCACTCTAATCAACATTATATCAATGCTGCTTTTCATTGAATAGTAGCCTAAATACTGGCAACAGTTCAGCCACGCTCTCCCAAAATAAATTCTTAAGAAAGTTATATGAAGAACGTTGTGTTCAACAACCAATCAGCAACCCCGCTTGAAATGGGGAATGCATGTTAATGTTGAGATTGCAGAGGCCAGTCTGTTTGGCATTACCATGAATGGACACAAACAGAAGTTGGCTAACACACAGGCTACTCAGTCAGTAGGTCAGGGGTAATGCAAGCTAGCTAGTTGTTAGACAATCTAAAGAGGTTGGAATAGATCCCTGTGTTTTTCTGATGGTTCCCATCATCTTCCTCTCTCTCTCATAATTGTGTGTGTATGACCTGAGCTGATCCACCACCCAATCCCAAAATATCCCGAAATAAAATCCCAATTAAACCTCTGCTTAAAACGTTGAGGCAACGGTTGAGGAATCAAGAAGCACAGGGTATAATCAGTTCTTGTTGGTAGCAAGACGAGGCTGTTCCTTCAGGCCATAACTCAATCCTGCTATTTTCAGAGCAGACAGAACAGTATCCCTTAGTGGTGTCCCCAGGAATCAATAAGCATGCAGCGAATAGTAACCGGAGGCCTTTTAACCACTGTAATGGGATAAAGGCAGGAGATGAAAGGCAGGTGGAATGGGAGTGCATTGTTCTCCTAGCTGCTGCTGCCTCTTTCTCAGAGAGGACATTCTACCTGATTCAAGCAGCTCTCTCTGTCTGACAGCACCAAGCAACACTGTGATAGATGGTTAGTGAAAGCTAATGGAACAGGGGGGAGTCTAATGGATAAGGTTGTCTTAAAAAACACATTTTCCTGGAAGCTGTGTTTTACAGTGCCTTCAGAAAGCATTCATACCCCTTGACAATTTCCACATTTTGTTGTGTTACAGCCTGAATTCAAAATGGATTAAATAGATTTTTTTATATTACGCATCTATACAGAATACCCCATAATGTCAGTGAAAACATGTTTTAGAAAATGAAATACAGAAATATCTAATTTACATAAGTATTCACACCCCTGAGTCAATACTTGTGGTCCTCTGTAGCTCAGCTGGTAGAGCACGGCGCTTGTAACGCCAGGTTAGTGGGTTCGATCCCCGGGACCACCCATACACAAAAATTTATGCACGCATGACTGTAAGTCGCTTTGGATAAAAGCGTCTGCTAAATGGCATATTATTATTATTATTATTTAATACTTTGTAGAAGCACCTTTGGAAGTGATTACAGCGGTGAGTCTTTCTGGGTAAGTCTCTTAAGAGGTTTCCACATCTGGATTGTGCAACATTTGCCCATTATTCTTTTAAAAATTCTTTAAGCTCTGTCAAATTGGTTATTGATCATTGCTAGACAACCATTTTCAGGTCTTGCCATATACAGTATTTTCAAGTAGATTTAAGTCAAAACTGTAACTAGGCCAACTCAGGAATTGGAAAACCTCCCAGGTCTTTGTGGTTGAATCTGTGTTTGAAATGCACTGCTCGACTGAGGGACCTTACAGATAATTGTATGTGTGGGGTACAGAGACGAGGTAGTCATTCCACAATCATGTTAAACACTTAATGTACACAGAGTGAGTCCATGCAACTTATTATGTGACTGAACTTATTTAGGCTTGCCATAACAAAGGGGTTGAATACTTATTGACTCAAGACATTTCAGCTTTTCATTTGTAATTAATTTGTAAACATTTTGAAAAACATAATTCCACTTTGACATTATGGGGTATTGTGTGTAGGCCAGTGACAAAAACATCTACATTTAATCCATTTTAAATTCAGGCTATAACAACAAAATGTGGAAAAAGTCTAGGGATATTAATACTTTCTGAGCTCACTGTAACGCACGCACACACACACACACACACACACACACATGCATGCACACACAGCTTCAGCAGTTGTCTTACCCTTAACAACTGTGCTGGTTTCATATACTTTCGATGCTAATCCGTTGGTTTTATGCGGAGAGTTAAACTGTGTCCTCTCAGTCACCCCACAGTGGGCCAGATCAGGAAGCCTTTTTTAACCTCTTGCTGTCAAGTTTTCGATTTTTGCGTCCCTTGATCGTGAGCTGCTCTAGGGGGAGGGGCTTGCCGTTGACGCTGTAGTGATTCCTGTAATTGATTAATTTGAAGTCAATTAGTGGAAACCCTTCATCCTCGGGGCTCTTTACCCAGTAGAGCCCAGGGTAAGGTCACAACGGCCCGCAGAGACTAACAAAGCACTAGTGCTGAGTGATTAGAGCTTTTTGAGGTCGGTTTGGTTTCAGTTAGATTATTTAAAAAATAATTACGGTTTCCGATTTCAATTATTATTTTAACATTAAATGCATTATGCATTATGTGGGTTGAATGCTGCAACAACACAGAATAAAACAATGAATACAAGTCCCATAATGGTAGTGACTGTGTGATGGGTGATTTGAAGGAGTCAGGCGCAGGAGGGTAAATCACAGAATAACAGGATTTATTCCGGAATACAGAGTTACGCAGTAAAGCGTCAAAACAGTCCAGTGCGCAAAACAGGTGCACTGGAACCAACAACGCACACTGAGAAAATAACCTGGCAATACAAAATACAAGGACCTCAACCGAGCTTCACTCTCCTCACAATAAACAATCACACACAAAGACAAGGGGGCAGAGGGAACACTTATACAGGTACTGATGAGGGGATATGAACCAGGTGTGTGTAATAAACAAGACAAAATAAATGGAATGATGAGATGAGGAGCGACAGTGGCTAGAAGGCCGGTGACGACGAACGCCGAAGCCTGCCCGAACCAGGAGAGGAGGCAGCTTCGGAGGAAGTCGTGACAGACTGCCCATTACTGCTTATCACTTATTAACCATCATTTAGTCACAGTACTTTAATAAGATATTTCAGTTGTTGTGTATATTACATTGGTTTTATTTGATGACTTTATTATTTCATTCAAAGTCATCATCTCATCTCTATAGAGCTGTCTGACAAAATCACTATTTTAGTAGTTCTTTAAAGTAAATAAGGCATACTTTTATGATTGCAGAATACCAACTATCAATCACTTAGATCATATATTTTCTGGTAGAGGTACCTGAGAGAGCATGATGCTCATGAATTTGCACTTCCCATGTAATGTACTGTAAGTGTTAACGATGAGTCGAAATCCACAACTAAGCCTAATGATTGTTGTCTGACAGATTCATTTATTTAATTTTGTGTGTTTCACATAGCCAGCCACGCTGGTTGTGGCGCGTAGTTGGATATTTACTGTGCGTTGATTGACAACTGAACAGCAAATTTTGACTAGTTTATAAAAGGTGTGGAACTGACTGAATAAAGTTGATCTCCTATATCCCTCTGCCATTCATAAATCATCCAACGATTTATGAATGATATAGACTGACCAGGGTGAATCCAGGTGAAAGCTATGATCCCTTATTGATGTCACTTGTTAAATCCACTTCAATCAGTGTAGATGAAGGGGAGGAGACAGGTTAAATAAATATTTTTAAGGCTTGAGACAATTGAGACATGGATTATTTATGTGTGCCATTCAGTGGGTGAATGGGCAAGACAAAATATTTAAGTGCCTTTGAACGGGGTATGGTAGTAGGTGCCAGGCGCACTGTTTTGCGTGTGTCAAAAACTGCAATGCTGCTGGGTTTTTCACGCTCAACAGCTTCCCGTGTGTATCAAGAATGGTCCACCACCCAAAGGACATCCAGCTAACTTGACACAACTGTGGGAACCATTGGAGTCAACATGGGCCAGCATCCCTGTGGAACGCTTTCGACACCTTGCAGTAGCGGTGCGTGGGTAGAATGTGTTGTGATAATTGCGTTGTTTGCTCTATATCCTGTTAGTTCATATGCCTTGCGACCGTGGCAGAATAAATTCTACCACACCTTTGTTTCATCACAAAACCGGAGAGCAACATCTGTCCGGTGAAGTCCACACAGCATATTACATGTAACAAACAGATACATGACCTACAGCATGGTCAAGGAAGTTAATGTTTCCGACATTTTTGGACCACTAAACAACGATTGATTTAGAACTGTTACCGCAAGTCGCAAAGAACACAGCAGCTGCCTCCACTCATCGACGGGGCTGTAGTGGAACAGGTTGAGAGCTTCAAGTTCCTTGGTATCCACATCACCAACGAACTATCATGGTCCAAACACACCAAGACAGTCGTGAAGAGCGCACGACAAAGCCTATTCCCCCTCAGGAGACTGAAAAGATTTGGCATGGGTCCTTAGATCCTCAAAAAGTTATACAGCTGCACCATCGAGAGCATCCTGATTGCATCATTGCCTGGTATGGCAACTGCTCGGCCTCCGACCGCAAGGCACTACAGAGGGTAGTGCGTATGGCCCAGTACATCACTGGGGCCAAGCTTCCTGCCATCCAGGATCTCTATACCAGGCGGTGTCAGAAGAAGGCCCTAAAATGGTCAAAGACTCCAGCCACCCTAGTCATAGATTGTTCTTTCTGCTACCGCACGGCAAGCGGTACCAGAGCGCCAAGTCTAGGTCCAAAAGGCTTCTTAACAGCTTCTACCCCCAAGCCATAAGACTCCTGAACAGCTAATCATGGCTACCCGGACTATTTGCACTGCCCCCCCACCCTATCTTTTTACGCTGCTGCTACTCTGTTAATTATTTATGCATAGTCACTTTAACTCTACCCACATGTACATATTACTTCAACTACCTAAACTAGCCGGTGCCCCCGCACATTGACTCTGCATCGATACCCCCCTGTATATATAGCCTCCCTACTGTTATTTTATTTTACTTCAGCTCTTTTTTTCTCAACACTTTTTTGTTGTTGTTTTATTTTACTTTTTTATTAAAAATAAATGCACTGTTGGTTAAGGGCTGTAAGTAAGCATTTCACTGTAATGTCTGCACCTGTTGTATTCGGTGCATGTGGCCAATACAATTTTATTTGATTTTACTATTCCAGCACCATTTCAACTTCAACATTTCAACATCATCAAATCACCTATGCTTAGTCTAGTACAGTGACAACTAAAAGATACCAAAAACAATTTAGTTTAGCAAAATATGATGTGGCTGTCCATGTGTCTGATTTCTGTGTGTGTGTGCGTGTACTCGTTCGTGCAAGTAGAAAAACATGTTGACTCCCCCTTCTTGTAGAGAAATGCAATGCCTCTTCTCTGTCATGTTGATGAAACGGTCTATCACTCTGTCATACAGTACATGCTTTTATGTTCTGTTGTCTTAGTCTACCTGGCTAAAATGCTTGCTCGCTAGCATAACTTCCTTTCATGGGCAACGTTAGCTAGTTAATATTAGCCTTTTACATCTAGCTACATACAGTGAGGGAAAACAATATTTGATCCCCTACTGATTTTGTACGTTTGCCCACTGACAAAGAAATTATCAGTCTATAATTGTAATGGTAGGTTTATTTGAACAGTGAGAGACAGAATAACAACAACAAAAATACAGAAAAACGCATGTCAAAAATGTTATAAATTGATTTGCATTTTAATGAGGGAAATAAGTATTTAATCCCTCTGCAAAACATGACTTAGTACTTGGTGGCAAAACCCTTGTTGGCAATCACAGAGGTCAGACGTTTCTTGTAGTTGGCCACCAGGTTTGCACACATCTCAGGAGGGATTTTGTCCCACTCCTCTTTGCAGATCTTCTCCAAGTCATTAAGGTTTCGAGGCTGACATTTGGCAACTCAAACCTTCAGCTCGCTCCACAGATTTTCTATGGGATTAAGGTCTGGAGACTGGCTAGGCCACTCCAGCACCTTGATGTGCTTCTTCTTGAGCCACTCCTTTGTTGCCTTGGCCGTGTGTTTTGGGTCATTGTCATGCTGGAATAACCATCCACGACCCATTTTCAATGCCCTGGCTGAGGGAAGGAGGTTCTCACCCAAAATTTGACGGTACATGGCCCCGTCCATCGTCCCTTTGATGCGGTGAAGTTGTCCTGTCCCCTTAGCAGAAAAACACCCCCAAAGCATAATGTTTCCACCTCCATGTTTGACGGTGGGGATGGTGTTCTTGGGGTCATAGGCAGCATTCCTCCTCCTCAAAACACGGTGAGTTGAGTTGATGCCAAAGAGCTCGATTTTGGTCTCATCTGACCACAACACTTTCACCCAGTTCTCCTCTGAATCATTCAGATGTTCATTGGCAAACTTCAGACGGGCATGTATATGTGCTTTCTTGAGCAGGGGGACCTTGCGGGCTCTGCAGGATTTCAGTCCTTCACGGCGTAGTGTGTTACCAATTGTTTTCTTGGTGACTATGGTCCCAGCTGCCTTGAGATCATTGACAAGATCCTCCCGTGTAGATTCCTCACCGTTCTCATAATCATTGCAACTCCACGAGGTGAGATCTTGCATGGAGCCCCAGGCCGAGGGAGATTGACAGTTATTTTGTGTTTCTTCCATTTGCGAATAATCGCACCAACTGTTGTCACCTTCTCACCAAGCTGCTTGGCGATGGTCTTGTAGCCCATTCCAGCCTTGTGTAGGTCTACAATCTTGTCCCTGAGATCCTTGGAGAGCTCTTTGGTCTTGGCCATGGTGGAGAGTTTGGAATCTGATTGATTGATTGCTTCTGTGGACAGGTGTCTTTTATACAGGTAACAAACTGAGATTAGGAGCACTCCCTTTAAGAGTGTGCTCCTAATCTCAGATCGTTACCTGTATAAAAGACACCTGGGAGCCAGAAATCTTTCTGATTGAGAGGGGGTCAAATACTTATTTCCCTCATTAAAATGGAAATCAATTTATAACATTTTTGACATGCGTTTTTCTGGATTTTTTTGTTGTTATTCTGTCTCTCACTGTTCAAATAAACCTACCATTAAAATTATAGACTGATCATTTCTTTGTCAGTGGGCAAACGTACCAAATCAGCAGGGGATCAAATACTTTTTTCCCTCACTGTATTGAACTTCCATCCTCTCAGGCCAGGGGCACAATGTATGAATTAATGGTGGGATCAGAATCGCCGTTATAATCATTGGCCAATACAGAGAGTTAAGTAAAACCACAAATCCCTATCTCCATCCATGGCTAATTTAGGAAAGGGACAATTTTAGCTATCTAGCTAGCCACTGGAGGACAACAACACAACGAGATGCAACAATTCAAGTTGTTTCTGTCAATGTTGTACAGTATGCTGTTGATGCGATTTGATAGGAGTGACACCAAATCCAATCTGGCTTCCATTGACACCTTTTTATGGTGCGCCAGGACCATTCCTAGTGGAGCTCACTCAGTTTAGCTCAACGCTGATTGGCTATTATTTTATACTTTTTTAAATCAAGGGAGGCCAAATGCTTGCTGGCTTCCCTTGCATTCAATGCTACAGGTGGCAACAATGTCGTACTCTTTTGGACCAGACAGCAGAGGGGCGCTGTTTCGCTCCCTCAGATGCTTTCTCTGGTGAGATACATTCAGCCTCTTGCGAATTGAAGGAACATTATGAAACACAGAGAGACGAAATATCAGTTATTCTATGTTTTTTTCTTTTTCTTGGTAGATGTTTTGGGGAAGCCTGGATTCCTTTGGCATCTAGGAATACACGCCACTCACACCTTGTATAGTCCATGCCCTGACTAATTGAGGCTGTTCTGAGGGCAAGGGGGTGCAAGGCAATAGTAGGAAGGTGTTCTTAATGTTTTGTACACTCAATGTATGACCAGTGTATGTCCAAAGGATTTCCTAGGTTTCCCTTTCCTAGGATGTCGGAGCTTGCCAAACAGTTAAAGTGAGTGACTCTCATCTTGTCTGTCAGTGTAGCCTACCAAATCGCATCGGTGAGAGAGCCGTTCGTTTGGCTCCCTAATTTGCGTAAGCCACTGGTAGGCCAAGGCTTTTTGGCGATTATCTGCAGATAAATTATTATAAACATTCAATGAAGATGGTGAATCATCACTGCAGGAACAATAGGTAGTGGAGAGCCTCATTCTGGTCCAAATATGATCATTAGGGCTCTCATGGAATCTAGGCATTAAAACGGAATTGAACAATATTCACAAATGTATTGACCTTTGTAGGGAATCAACTAAATGTATTGAAAAGTAATTAATTAGCCCAAGTTTATCATAAGACATGAACAGAATGCATTAGTGATTTGTATTTCCTGCAACTTTCTGAAGAGGCAAATAGAATGCCCGTCTGTGTGCGGTGTGCGCGTCTACCACATTGTGTAGCCGATAGCGATGTTGCTAATGAAAACTCTTCTGGGAGATGGAAATGCTTTCCCAAAAACCTTCGCAAATAAATGTTAACTACAAAGTAGAATATGCTTACCTGGCACAATAATATGATGATTATTTTCATCAATCGAGTGGGTATTTATTTAGCAAACTTTAGCATCACATGTGCGCTACAAAAACACCACTAAACAGCCTCTTGCTAGGTGCACACTTGAATTAAAGGATAATTACACCAAAAAATCTATTTTTCCCAGACCTCAAAAGTGGTCTCCTGATGTGGTTTAAGCATTGTGGACTTAGAAACATCCCATTTTGTTGTTTTTCTATTAACAAAGTGAATGAAAACCGGAAGAATATGGGGCAAACGGAAACCTGGAAAAACAAAACCTTTAATTTATTTTTCAAGATAATGTGGGCCATTTGCCACAAACATCATTGTGGCAATTCAGAGGTGTTGGGTTAAATGCGGAAGACACATTTCAGTTGAATGCGTTCAGTTGTATAACTGACTAGGTATCCCCCTTTCCTTTCCCTTTCATATATTGCAGTAAAACTGTAAATAATCTCAAGAAAAGACAGGTTAAATGTTAAAAAAAGGTTTAATCTTCTTTTACTTAGAAAATAGTCCTGAACATATACAGTAGGCTTAGACCTAGACAATATCCGAAACGACTAACAATACACTGAATTAATACATTTTCAGTCATTTAAATTGTAAAGTCCTGTCTTGCTACACAATACCACAACAAGTATTACATAATTTTGCTGTGTATTTCAGATGGAATAAAGGCATTAGAATGTACCAGAGGCCACCAAAATAGAGCTCCTTTCTCGGCAGGGGACGCCTGGCTGGCTACCTTTTCTATTTTTGCTGGCTACTCTATGTACTTGTGGAAAACACTGCTATAGGTGACCTTTCCCTTTGTGACAAACATAAAACCATGCCACACAACCAGATCTGTCACAATCTGTTCTATCTACGACTTGGGGTCGAGATGGAGGACTCATTTTCATAAACCCACCACCTGCCCACCTCCCAGCTCAGGTCAAAGTTCACATTTCCTCCTCCATCTAGAGAGCCAATCCCCTCATCAATCATTTGTCTGCTGCGCTAATTACTACCAGGGAGGTTCATTTACTACTACGGCCTGATGTCTGTGTGTTCTTATTTGTTGCATTCATCATTGTACAAAGAGAAAGTCGTCATATATGTAATTGTTGTGTTCTTTGCACTGATTTTCTATTCATTCTGAATAGAGTGCGCTAGCTTACCGCTGAAAAGAAATGCAGTGAAGCCGGTGTTTAGGGGTCACCGCAAAGTTCATTTGTTAGAGCTGGCAGCAGCAGCAACACAGTGCACCAAATAACTGTTAAAGCACAGGATGTAGCTGTGGAATGCCACTCGGTCCCCCCCTGTCCCTACGTTGTCAAGAAGTCATAAATCCACAGTGTGCTATGCACATTTTATACAAGTTTTTCACTGAAGAGTTACATGAAATGTTTTTAGATTTTCTGTATGTTTACTGAAGAAGCTTCTCAGTATTTTTAACTTGTTTGAAATCCTTTTGTATATGGAGGATAGTTAATCCTGCATAATATTGTTGTATGGTAAAAATCAAGGCAACCTTTGCTCTAGTGCCGCTGAGATTCTTAAATCCACATGGAAACAACTTCCTGTTTCTCGTGCTTTTTTGGTGATGTCATAAATGATTGTGCAAGCCAGGCCTCACTCTTTGTGTCTTTTATAACAGGCTACCTCTGTCTGTTACATAACACAACACAACTAATAATACCTCTCTTTCTCTTCCTCTCGTAGGTATGGCAAAATTGTATCAACAAAGGCGATCCTGGATAAGACGACAAACAAATGTAAAGGTGTGTATGGCTTCCTCTGTTTTTACTTTCAACAAGTCGTGACATAGTGGAGACATTCTGGAAACAGATCTAGACTTTTCACAAAATATGCACACAAATCAAGAAGTCATGCTCATATAACAACCCCCAGGCTTAAAGCAATAAAAACTCATCACATGCATCATTGAGAGGATACTGGATGTATGTATCACAATGACTAATTGTAAGCCAGGATAGCAGTGCAAAGGCTTTGGAGCTTCCAGTCTGTGATATGATGACACAGAGGACTTTTACCATAATCCTCCTAATGCTATTATACTAAAGACAATGGCCATGCTAAGGAATGAATGAAGAGCCTTGCTTAAGGCCCTCTTGACTCATGCAGTGGGTTTGGCAGCCCAGTACTGTCACAGTGCACTGGCTCGGCCTTGTTGAAGTCATTCAGTCATTCAACAGCTATGTGGCTCAGAGGGGCTGGGCTACTCAGGAAACAGACAGGCAGACAAACAGGCAGACAGGCAGACATACAGAGTCAGGCAGACAGGCAGGCAGGCAGAAAAACAGGCAGACAAACAGGCAGACAGGCAGGCAGGCAGGCAGACAGACAGACAGACAGACAGACAGACAGACAGACAGACAGACAGACAGACAGACAGACAGACAGACAGACAGACAGACAGACAGACAGACAGTCAGGCAGACAGGCAGAAAAACAGGCAGACAAACAGGCAGACAGGCAGACAGACAGACAGGCAGACAGTCAGGTAGGCAGGCAGATAGGCAAAAGGCTGCCACCACTTTGTGTTATTTTAGTCCTGGCCCTTTACTGATGGTCTGTCTGTTACCATGCATCGCGCTATGGGCGGATCCCCACACGAAGTGACAGCTCGTGCCCCTCCCTCTGGAGCGTGACACAAAGTCTTGGCTCCAGCTGCAGCCCTTGGCCCAACACCCTGTCCTGACTACTGAGGAGCACACTGACACGCAGCCCAGTCCAGCCAGCATGCACCTGAGAAGAAAAGAGCTTGGTCACTGTCCTGCTGGGGATTACTATACGCTAACTAATCACAGGTGGCGACTGAGAAACATCCTGTCATCTTGCATGCTGATTTTTACTTGGACTCGCAGCTTGCTTGAAGATACCTAAAAAACTCCCAAATCCCAACTTAAATGGCAAATGTTCATTTTCCTTTCATCTTCATGTCCTTAATAAAAACAAATATCTGAATGTTTCAGAGAATACTTTGTTTGTGCTGTTTATCACCAAGATCAAACTAGAATCTGTAAATAGATTCCACAGTGAGCAGCAGAGAGGTTGCTGTGTGCCTGTGAGATTGTTTGATGGTTAAATATAGCAACACAGAGTAGAGAGCAGGGAGGAACTGGACTGCAGATCTGACTCTAGCCTGGCCTGGCCTGGCCTGCATGTAGCCCCAGGGGACAATGAGCTGACCTGAGCCCTGGGCGTCATCACTGCAATCTGCAGCCTCAGCACTGTGCTCTGCTCCCCCGGCCTACTACACTACCTCACCACCAGTCACTGACTGACCACCATTATGGGCCACAGATACAGTAGATGGGGGTCAACCACACCACACAACATGGTGGCCTCTGGCATGGCCTCACTGTGGTGGGTGTCAAACACATCCTGTCACTTACTGCCTGCTGTAGATGTCAAGGTAGACCTGAGATTTAGTCTGCCTCCCAAATGGCACCCTATTCCCTATATTCCCATAGTGCTCTGGTACAAAGTAGTGCATTATGTAGGGAATAGGATGCCATTTGGGAGGCAGTCTAAGTCAAGATTTCACCACGGCTACACATTTGTATGCCCGTTATTGTTATACTGTTAAAGACGTCCTCCAGCGATTTGAGAACTTTTACTGTTGAAAAGCGATATCCCAAGTTTAAATACAGTAAAGTACACACACATTTTTTTTTTATAGCAAAATAGTTTCCTTTTTTTACAACTGCAAACTTCAAGGAGTAGGAGTTCTTATGGGAATATGTGATGTCATCGGCCTCCCCCTTGCTTGAGGAGCAATAGAGAACAAAAGAGAAAAGCTATACTACTAACAAAAGAGAAATGTTATACTACGTCAAATATGTGCAGATATGTGCACCCCGTCATTGCTCTCGCTCTTTCTCTCTCTCTCTCTCTGCTGTGCCCGCCCTGCAACCTCATTGGATAACGCTGGGCAGGCCTCTTGCTAGCTGTCACTCAAATGGCAAAGGCCTGAACCTCACTGGCTGGAACTCGAATTGCTAGGGGGCTGGCCCACATGGTCCAAGCTTGCAGTACTCAAAATGGTGCGCATAGCTTCCAGAAAACGGTCACTTTCAAACTAGGGATTTCGTGGCTAATTGAGGTAAGACAGTAAATCTGCTCATAGATTATGCATGTATGAACTACACATTGACACATCCAGCCCAAAGAGGTTTAATAAATACTTACTTAGTCGCCAAAGTACTGATCATTCTTTAATGGTGTTAACAACAGAAAATAACTATGAAATAGCTGAATGATGAATTAGGATGGTTGTGCATGGTGGTCTTTCCAGGTAGACTTTGTAACGCATACAGTAGGAAGTGTCTTGACTGGTGTGGTGTTCTGTCCCTCAGGTTACGGCTTTGTGGACTTCGACAGCCCTGCTGCAGCTCAGAAAGCCGTCACTGCCCTGAAGACCAGTGGGGTCCAAGCCCAGATGGCTAAGGTGAGGGTATGCTTCCAGTCTATTTATATTCTCACACACAAACAACTGACAATACACAGCCTTCAATGGATTTAGGTAGTCCATTTATAGGCAGCAAAAACCTGACCCAACCAGCATTACGTAGAGGGATAGGAATCTCCTTGCCAGGGGTGCATGTGTACCTCTCGAGTTGGTTTGCAGCCCCCCTGTTACTCTGTTGTCACTGTGCAGTAACATTAGCCCATAGGCAGTATGTGTGTGTGCATGTGTGTTTGTGCATGCGTGTGTGTGTGTGTGTGCTCTTGCGTTCGTGTATGTGTGCTTGCATATACACTATATAGTGCATTCGGAAAGTATTCAGACCCCTTCACCTTTTCCACATTTTGTTTTGTTACAGCCTTATTCTAAAATGAATTAAATTGCTTTTTTTCTCATCAATCTACACACAATACCCCATAATGACAAAGCAAAAACTGGTTTTTAGATATCTATATTTTTAAAAAATGAAATAAATAAATAATATTACATTTACATACGTATTCAGACCCTTTACTCAGTACTTTGTTGAAGCACCTTTGGCAGCGATTACAGCCTCGAGTCTTCTTGGGTATGACGCTACAAGCTTGGCACACCTGTATTTGGGGAGTTTCTCCCATTCTTCTCTGCAGATCCTCTCAAGCTCTGTCAGGTTGGATAGGGAGCGTCGCTGCACAGCTATTTTCAGGTCTCTCCAGAGATGTTCGATCGGGTTCAAGTCCGGGCTCTGGTTGGGCCACTCAAGGACATTCAACGATGTTAGGATGAAACAGTCAGAGGTCACCAAGTGCAACATAGCTTCAGCGTGTAAATCAGCTAGAAAGATGTGTCGGCATCGAGTAATTGTCTCTGGCCCCCTCCCAGTTAGGGGGAGTGACGAGCTCTACAGCAGAGTCTCAGCACTCAATCGCTGGTTGAAAACTGTTTTCTGCCCCTCCCAAAAGATAGAATTTGTAGATAATTGGCCCTCTTTCTGGGACTCACCCACAAACAGGACCAAGCCTGACCTGCTGAGGAGTGACGGACTCCATCCTAGCTGGAGGGGTGCTCTCATCTTATCTACCAACATAGATAGGGCTCTAACTCCTCTAGCCCCACAGTGAAATAGGGTGCAGGCCAGGCAGCAGGCTGTTAGCCAACCTGCCAGCTTAGTGGAGTCTGCCAATAGCATAGTCAGTGTAGTCAGCTCAGCCATACCCATTGAGACTGTGTCTGTGCCTCGACCTAGGTTGGGCAAAACTAAACATGGCGGTGTTCGCCTTAGCAATCTTATTAGGATAAAGACCTCCTCCATTCCTGCCATTATTGAAAGAGATCGTGATACCTCACATCTCAAAATAGGGTTACTTAATGTTAGATCCCTCACTTCAAAGGCAGTCATAGTCAATGAACTAATCACTGATCATAATCTTGATGTGATTGGCCTGACTGAAACATGGCTTAAGCCTGATGAATTTGCTGTGTTAAATGAGGCCTCACCTCCTGGTTACACTAGTGACCATATTCCCCGTGCATCCCGCAAAGGCGGAGGTGTTGCTAACATTTACGATAGCAAATTTCAATTTACAAAAAAAAAAATGGCGTTTTCGTCTTTTGAGCTTCTAGTCATGAAATCTATGCAGCCTACTCAATCACTTTTTATAGCTACTGTTTACAGGCCTCCTGGGCCATATACAGCGTTCCTCTCTGAGTTTCCTGAATTCCTATCAGACCTTGTAGTCATAGCAGATCATATTCTAATTTTTGGTGATTTTAATATTCACATGGAGAAGTCCACAGACCCACTCCAAAAGTCTTTCGGAGCCATCATCGACTCAGTGGGTTTTGTCCAACATGTCTCTGGACCTACTCACTGCCACAGTCATACTCTGGACCTAGTTTTGTCCCATGGAATAAATGTTGTAGATCTTAATGTTTTTCCACAAAATCCTGGACTATCGGACCACCATTTTATTACGTTTGCAATCGCAACAAATAATCTGCTCAGACCCCAACCAAGGAGCATCAAAAGTCGTGCTATAAATTCTCAGACAACACAAAAATTCCTTGATGCCCTTCCAGACTCCTTCTGCCTACCCAAGGACGTCAGAGGACAAAAATCAGTTAACCACTTAACTGAGGAACTCAATTTAACCTTGCGCAATACCCTAGATGCAGTTGCACCCCTAAAAACGAAAAACATTTGTCATAAGAAACTAGCTCCCTGGTATACAGAAAATACCCGAGCTTTGAAGCAAGCTTCCAGGAAATTGGAACGGAAATGGCGCCACACCAAACTGGAAGTCTTCCGACTAGCTTGGAAAGACAGTACCGTGCAGTACCGAAGAGCCCTCACTGCTGCTCGATCATCCTACTTTTCCAACTTAATCGAGGAAAATAAGAACAATCCAAAATTTCTTTTTGATACTGTTGCAAAGCTAACTAAAAAGCAGCATTCCCCAAGAGAGGATGGCTTTCACTTCAGCAGTAATAAATTCATGAACTTCTTTGAGGAAAAGATCATGAACATTAGAAAGCAAATTACGGACTCCTCTTTGAATCTGCGTATTCCTCCAGGGCTTAGCTGTCCTGGATCTGCACAGCTCTGCGAGGGCCTGGGATCGGGAGAGACACTTAAGTGTTTTAGTACTATATCTCTTGACACAATGATGAAAATAATCATGGCCTCTAAACCTTCAAGCTGCATACTGGATCCTATTCCTACTAAACTGCTGAAGGAGCTGCTTCCTGTGCTTGGCCCTCCTATGTTGAACATAATAAACAGCTCTCTATCCACCGGATGTGTACCAAACTCACTAAAAGTGGCAGTGATAAAGCCTCTCTTGAAAAAGCCAAACCTTGACCCGGAAAATATAAAAAACTATCGGCCTATATCGAATCTTCCATTCCTCTCAAAAATTTTAGAAAAAGCTGTTGCGCAGCAACTCACTGCCTTTCTGAAGACAAACAATGTATACGAAATGCTTCAGTCTGGTTTTAGACCCCATCATAGCACTGAGACTGCACTTGTGAAGGTGGTAAATTACCTTTTAATGGCGTCAGACCGAGGCTCTGCATCTGTCCTCGTGCTACTAGACCTTAGTGCTGCCTTTGACACCATCGATCACCACATTCTTTTGGAGAGACTGGAAACCCAAATTGGTCTACACGGACAAGTTCTGGCCTGGTTTAGATCTTACCTGTCGGAAAGATATCAGTTTGTCTCTGTGAATGGTCTGTCCTCCGACAAATCAACTGTACATTTCGGTGTTCCTCAAGGTTCCGTTTTAGGACCACTATTGTTTTCACTATATATTTTACCTCTTGGGGATGTTATTCGAAAACATAATGTTAACTTTCACTGCTATGCGGATGACACACAGCTGTACATTTCAATGAAACATGGTGAAGCCCCAAAATTGCCCTCGCTAGAAGCCTGTGTTTCAGACATAAGGAAGTGGATGGCTGAAAACTTTCTACTTTTAAACTCGGACAAAACAGAGATGCTTGTTCTAGGTCCCAAGAAACAAAGAGATCTTCTGTTAAATCTGACAATTCATCTTGATGGTTGTAAAGTCGTCTCAAATAAAACTGTGAAGGACCTCGGCGTTACTCTTGACCCTGATCTCTCTTTTGACGAACATATCAGGACTGTTTCAAGGACAGCTTTTTTCCATCTACGTAACATTGCAAAAATCAGAAATTTTCTGTCCAAAAATGATGCAGAAAAATTAATCCATGCATTTGTTACTTCTAGGTTAGACTACTGCAATGCTCTACTTTCCGGCTACCCGGATAAAGCACTAAATAAACTTCAGTTAGTGCTAAATACGGCTGCTAGAATCCTGACTAGAACCAAGAAATTTGATCATATTACTCCAGTGCTAGCTTCCCTACACTGGCTTCCTGTTAAGGCAAGGGCTGATTTCAAGGTTTTACTGTTAACCTATAAAGCGTTACATGGGCTTGCTCCTACCTATCTTTCCGAGTTGGTCCTGCCGTACATACCAATACGTACGCTACGGTCACAAGACGCAGGCCTCCTAATTGTCCCTAGAATTTCTAAGCAAACAGCGGGAGGCAGGGCTTTCTCCTATAGATCTCCATTTTTATGGAACAGTCTGCCTACCCATGTGAGAGACGCAGACTCGGTCTCAACCTTTAAGTCTTTACTGAAGACTTATCTCTTCAGTAGGTCATATGATTGAGTGTAGTCTGGCCCAGGAGTGTGAAGGTGAACGGAAAGGCTCTGGAGCAACGAACAGCCCTTGCTGTCTCTGCCAGGCCGGTTCCCCTCTCTCCACTGGGGTTCTCTGCCTCTAACCCTGTTACAGGGGCTGAGTCACTGGCTTGCTGGTGCTCTTTCATGCCGTCCCTAGGAGGGGTGCGTCACTTGAGTGGGTTGAGTTACTGACGTGATCTTCCTGTCTGGGTTGGCGCCCCCCCTTGGTTTGTGCTGTGGTGGAGACCTCTGTGGGCTATACTCGGCCTTGTCTCAGGATTGTAAGTTGGTGGTTGAGGATATCCCTCTAGTGGTGCGGGGGCTGTGCTTTGGCAGAGTGGGTGGGGTTATATCCTTCCTGTTTGGCCCTGTCCGGGGGTTTCTTCGGATGGGGCCACAGTGTCTCCGGACCGCTCCTGTCTCAGCCTCCAGTATTTATGCTGCAGTAGTTTATGTGTCGGGGGGCTGGGGTTAGTTGGTTATACCTGGAGTACTTCTCCTGTCTTATCCAGTGTCCTGTGTGAATTTAAGTATGCTCTCTCTAATTCTCTCGTTCTCTCTTTCTCTCTGAGAACCTGAGCCCTAGGACCATACGTCAGGACTACCGGGCATGCTGACACCTTGCTGTCCCCAGTCCGCCTGGCCTTGCTGCTATTCCAGTTTCAACTGTTCTGCCTGCGGTTACGAAACCCCTACCTGTCCCAGACCTGCTGTTTTCAACTCTTAATGATCGGCTATGAAAAGCCAACTGAGAGACCTGAGCCCTAGGACCATACGTCGGGACTACCGGCCGTGGTGACTCCTTGCTGTCCCCAGTCCGCCTGGCCTTGCTGCTATTCCAGTTTCAACTGTTCTGCCTGCGGTTATGGAACCCCTACCTGTCCCAGACCTGCTGTTTTCAACTCTTAATGATCGGCTATGAAAAGCCAACTGAGATTTATTCCTGATTATTATTTGACCATGCTTGTCACTTATGAACATTTTTGAACATCTTGGCATGGTTCTGTTATAACCTCCACCCGGCACAGCCAGAAGAGGACTGGCCACCCCTCATAGCCTGGTTCCTCTCTAGGTTTCTTCCTAGGTTTTGGCCTTTCTAGGGAGTTTTTCCTAGCCACCGTGCTTCTACACCTGCATTACTAGCTGTTTGGGGTTTTAGGCTGGGTTTCTGTACAGCACTTCGAGATATTAGCTGATGTACGAAGGGCTATATAAAATAAAATTGATTGATTGATTCAGAGACTTGTCCCAAAGCCACTCCTGCGTTGTGTTGGCTGTGTGCTTAGGGTCATTGTCCTGTTGGAATGTGAACCTTCACCACAGTCTGAGGTCCTGAGTGCTCTGGAGCAGGTTTTCATCAAAGATCTCTCTGTACTTTGCTCCGTTCATCTTTCCCTCGATCCTGACTAGTCTCCCAGTCCCTGCCGCTGAAAAACATCCCCACAGCATGATGCTGCCACCACCATGCTTCACCGTAGGGATGGTGCCAGGTTTCCTCCAGACATGACGCTTGGCATTCAGGCCAAATAATTCAATCATCAGACCAGAGAATTTTGTTTCTCATGGTCTAAAAATCCTTAAGATGCCTTTTGGCAAACTCCAAGCGGGCTGTCTTGTGCCTATTACTGAGGAGTGGCTTCCGTCTGGCCACTCTACCATAAAGGCCTGATTGGTGGAGTACTGCAGAGATGTTGTCCTTCTGGAAGGTTCTCCCATCTCCACAGAGGAACACCTCCCTGACCAAAGCCCTTCTCCCCCGATTGCTCCGTTTTGCCGGGCGGCCAGCTCTAGGAAGAGTCTTGGTGGTTCCTAACTTCTTCCATTTAAGAATGATGGAGGCCACTGTGTTCTTGGGGACCTTACATTTACATTTACATTTACGTCATTTAGCAGACGCTCTTATCCAGAGCGACTTACAAATTGGTGCATTCACCTTATAGCCAGTGGGATAACCACTTTACAATGTTTTTTTTCAATGCTGCAGAAATGTTTTGGTACCCTTCCCCAGATCTGTGCTTTGACACAATCCTGTGTCAGAGCTCTACTGACAATTCCTTCGACCTCATGGCTTGGTTTTTGCTTTGACATGCGCTGTCAACTGTGGGACCTTATATAGACAGGTGTGTGCCTTTCCAAATCATGTCCAATCAATTGAATTTACCACAGGTGGACTCCAATTAAGTTGTAGAAACATCTCAAGGATGATCAATGGAAACAGTATGCACCTGAGCTCACTACCGAGTTTCAAACTGCCCATGGAAGCAATGTCAGCACAAGAACTGTTCATCCGGAGCTTCATGAAATGGGTTTCCATGGCCGAGCAGCTGCACTCAAGCCTAAGATCACCATGTGCAATGCCAAGCGTTGGCTGGAGTGGTGTAAAGCTTGCCGCCATTGGACTCTGGAGTGATGAATCACGCTTCACTATCTGCCAGTCTGACGGACAAATCTGGGTTTGCCGGATGCCAGGAGAGCGCTACCTGCCCCAATGCATAGTGCCAACTGTAAAGTTTGGTGGAGGAGGAATAATGGTCTAGGGCTGTTTTACATGCTTCAGGCTAGGCCCCTTAGTTCCAGTGAAGGGAAATCTTAACGCTACAACATACAATGACATTCTAGACGATTCTGTGCTTCGAACTTTGTGGCAACAGTTCGGGGAAGGCCCTTTCTTGTTTCAGCATGACAATACAGAAATGTTTTGTCGAGATCGGTGTAGAAGAACTGGCCTGCACAGATCCCTGACCTCAACCCCATCTAACACCTTTGGGATGAATTAGAATGCTGACTGCGAGCCAGGCCCAACATCAGTGCCCGACCTCACTAATGCTCTTGTGGCTGAATGGAAGCAAGTCCCCGCAGCACATGTTCCAACATCTAGTGGAAAGCCTTCCCAGAAGAGTGGAGGCTGTTATTGCAGCAAAGGGGGACCAACTCCATATTAATGGCCATGATTTTGGAATTAGATGTTCGACGAGCAGGAGTCCACATACTTTTGGCCGTGTATGAAGGTTTGGCTTGGAAAGGTTTTTGTGAAAGTGTATCTGTGTGTGTGCCTACAGTCAACCTGTCAGCTGAGTGCTCACCCGCTTTGGAGGGGCTGCAGGAGTGAGTGGCACCGACAGGCAGACTTTGGGGTGGAGAGGACAGGCTGATGATACGCTGCGATGACAACAGGGTAACGTGCTGGAGAAGGAATCCTCTCTGGGGATGTGTGTCTAAGCCTCAGTAGGAGCAGAGAGGTCTCAGTGTCTCCTTTCTAAAGGAGGCTCATAGGGCAGTCAGTGGCTGCATCCCAAAATGGATTCCTATTCCCTATTTAGTGTAGCGCACAACATAGGGAATAGGGTGCCATTTGAGACGCAGCCAGTGTGTATTTTCTAAAGGAGGCTCATCTCGTCTGCTCAAAGGGCTCATTTACGCTAGCCTTGCCAACCGGACTCTCAAGCACAACCAACCAAGGCACAAATTGTTGGGAAATATACTTTCCTGTGTCCTCGCTCTACATCCAAAGATGATAGATGTAAATGTAAATGTACATTCTGTAGCTCAATTGGTAGAGCATGGCGCTTGTAACGCCAGGGTAGTGGGTTCGATCCCCGGGACCACCCATACCTAAAAATGTATGCACACATGACTGTAAGTCACTTTGGATAAAAGCGTCTGCTAAATGGCATATTATTATTATTATTATTATTATAAATGAACGGGGTTCCAGGTTTAGAAGGGCTGGTCTTAATGGGTTCAAAGTACAGCCTGGCACTGAGACAAGTTTGATCCCCTTGGCTTTAGGTGAAGGCTAGGCTGCTTTTTGACACAGTGCCGGAGTGGCGCAGTGGTCTAAGGCACTGCATCGCAGTGCTAACTGTGCCACTAGAGATCCTGGTTCGAATCCAGGCTCTGTCGCAGCCGGCCGCGACCGGGAGACTCATGGGCGGCGCACAATTGGCCCAGCGTCGTCCAGGGTAGGGGAGGGAATGGCCGGCAGGGATGTAGCTCAGTTGATAGAGCATGGCATTTGCAACGGCAGGGTTGTGGGTTCGATTCCCACGGGGGGCCAGTATAAAAAAAAATATATGTATTCACTAACTGTAAGTCGCTCTGGATAAGAGCGTCTGCTAAATGACTAAGATGTAAATGTATATTCATGTCTCACAGACTTTTCCGTAATTACTGGAAAATGATGTGCTTTCATAAACATATTTTCTTGTTTATAGTGTAAAGTAGTAAAGTGTTTAAATTAGATGAGCCATTCATTTCTCTCTCAAGATTCCTGGAAGTATTGCTGTGGAAATATGGAGGGAAAAAAGGGTCAAAGTAATGTGAAACTATGAATAAGACGAGGTGGTGAGATGGATATTAGTTTGAGAAGCATGAGTCATGAGCCTTGCATTTTGTGTGTAACCGAGCTTGGTGCAGCAGTACTCACTGAAGTCACACCAGCTTGTGTCACTTTAAAAAGGCCTGACTAACTAGACTGCCTGTAATGAAAGGGCTATGATCAGCATATGTGTAGCTAGTTTGCCCTGTTATATAATGTCCTTTGAAATTCCTATGTGTGGACTGAGGTGGACTGAGCTCAGTAAGGCATTCTACTGCAACAGTTTTGAGGCCAGTTTCTGGTGGGAGTCAATTGGGCAGAGATTTCACATTGTTGGTCTTCAAAGGGGCAGCAGGGGCTGTAATAACTTTGAACAATGTAGTTTACATTCTTGGACAGAAGAAAGGGAAGTAAATAATTGGAGGTTGTCATGGCAACTCGGCAAGTTACATTTGTGGAAATCAGGCCTGTAAAGCCTAAACAAGAATCCTAGAAATTAAATTCCCCCGTGAATCTCTGCAGCTTCTTGACATGCCTCCGTTCACCTATTTAACTTTTAATTAAAATAAAGCTGTTTTGTAGGGCATGCCTAAGTTTAATATAGGAATTGTTCAAGGTAAAGGTCATTAAAAAGTTTGAGCCTTTTCAGTTAATGTTTTCTCATTATTACCAGGGCTTGCTTGGGCTTAATGGACTCTCCAAACAAAGGTCCTTTTTCCAGAAAGTGTTTTCTCTCTGCCTGGGCACCATTCAAAAGGCATTCACTCATTATTATTTCAAAGGCAAGTCAGCATAAGGGTTTCCTGTTGAAAATGTTCTCCTAATGGTATTCTCATGGATTAATCCCACTCAGATAGGTTCCTTTTCCTAGATGCATGCATTCTTATATTCTCACATTCTAACATGTTGCAGAAGGAATCCAATATCATTGAATGATACAAATAACGTCATTAATAATGTGTGCATAAACTTGCTTTGGGATTGACTAGTAAACAGATCTACTTCCCTACTTATTTTGGACATAAACAGATGACAGTAGTAATAACCTTGTGCTCTAAGCACACCATTTGGAGGGACTCCCTCTCAGGTTAGACAAGCAAACCCTCCTCTCCACCCCACCCCACCCCACCCCACCCCACCCCCATCCCCTCCCATCAGCCGCCACTGGCCCTCTGTGAGCACGCCTCAGTCACATGACTTCTAATGACTGACTGTTTTGCTGTTGACCCCATTCACTGCTGCACAAACAGATGTCTTATCTCGCTGCCAAATTTTGGTCCCTGCGTTTTAAGAGCCACTCCACACGCACAGGAAGGCTTTTTTCTCTCTAATTTCTCTCAGATGATGACAGAATTAGGAGTTAGTCTGGGTTTATATTAAGAGAACTCCTATTCGGGATGACTCACGGGTAAACCATGTGGTAATTATCCTACACTCAACCCCTTCCTTTGATCCATTGAATACATTACTAGTAAAATTCCCTGTGGAATGCAGGTTGTGTGTTGACTGCCTGGGTTAGTTTGATTTCCCATCTATCTATTCCCTACTTCCTATGTTTTAACACATAATGTAGGCAGCCTGCTATCTGAATGGATATATGTGGCCTATTCGATATGACATTTTTAAAGCCCATTTAACTGTATGAATGCTTCACCATTACCCTTTAGATAAGCCATAAAGCGTAAAATGGTAAGGCAGTCTTTTTGCCCTTGAATATAATTAGTGTGTGTGTGTGTGTGTGTGTGTGTGGTTTGGTTTTACTATACTTGTGGGGACCAGAAGTCCATTCATAATAATAGCAAAACAAGGAAAATTCGGACAAGTGGGGACATTTCACCGGTCCCCACAAGGAAGAAGGCTTTTTTTAAGCTTAGGGGTTAGGTTTAGGGTTAGAATTAGGGTTAGGGGTTATGTTTAGGGTTAGGGGTTAGTTTTAGGGTTTTGGGCTTAAGGTTAGGGTTAGGTTTAGGGTTAAGGGTTAGGGAAATTTGGAGTTTGAATGGGATTTTTTGGGGTGTCCCCACAAGGATAGTAAAACAAACGTGTGTGTTTGTGTGGTGAACAGGGAGGAGTGTTGCTGACTCCTCTTTCCGTTCCAGAGAGCTCTTTAGAGTTATTCGAGCAGCACACACACATACACTCTGAGTCCTGGTGCTGCTGAGTGCTGAAACACACCCTTCCTCTATCCATCCATCTCTCCCTTACCTCCTCACCAACCCCTCTGATTCAACACATTTTCTGGGTGCTGCTATGCTCTGCTGTTATTTTCTGTGTGGGGCCAATTCATTGTTCCTAATAGTTGGATGTTGATTTTTCTATCAGCGTATTACTTTAGTAATCCAATCCAGTGTGTTAGGCTGGCTCTGAATGCAGCAGGACGCTGATGAATATTAATGGTGAGCGGCTGCTCCCCGGGGACCCGTAACTGTGTCTTATGTTTCTGCTGATGCTATTGAAATACAGGAAGAAATCAGCTGATGTGGGTCTCAACCAAGCATGGGCTGCATGCAAATCACTACTCATCACTATTCATGGTGACCCTTTATTAGCAGGCAGACAAAGACGGCAAAGCGGGAGAGAGACATCATGGCCAGGGTTATCCCAATCACAGCAGTCAGAGAGATCTCAGAGTGTGTATCCAAAATGGCACCCTATTCCCTAGCTGCTTTTAGCAACGCTGGTGTATTTACACTAGCGTTGCTCGCAATTGCGTTGCAAAACAACTGAACAGTCCGCGGGAAACCAGAAGATTTCAACTTACTGTGCCAGTGGGCTGGACTGTTGGTCAATTAAAACGGGGGGAATTTGAAACAAACTATCTAAAGGAGTGGTCACCAATGCGATGTCCAAGGCATTCCTAGTCGATCACCAAACATTTCTTTAAAGAACTTAACGATAAAGCATTTCGCGCTGATGGAGGTATGTGCACTTGATTCAGCAGCCATAGCGCCGGGAAGGCAAAGTGTTCCCATTTTGAACCATTTCATGTGACTGAAGGTAGAACTCCACCTACCCGGCAGGCCCAGAGAGCAAATCAAGTGCAACTATAGGCCAACCGCTGGCCAATCAGATAGCTCAGATCACCATGTGTACACAGTTTCCTCGAGCCGTAGACTGTAAAAAGAAACCTTGACACACCTTGGCACAGCAAAGTTGATGCTGTAATACTTCCAAACTTTTTAAACCATGACTAGAGAGAGACAACAAATACAGCAAAGAGCTGCTCTTTTTATGAGAAGGTTCATGTTTAAGTTGTTATTCAGCACTGTCAACACTTTGTTCAACATTTTTATAAGCCATAAAATCCACGTTCTCCCTACTTTCATTTACGCTACAACCAGCACTGCAGCTGCAATGAATGAGAATAGCAAAGTGTTCCGATAAGCTTGCGTTGTTATTATTATCGGCTTGTGTCTTTTTTAATATCGAGGAATATTTCACTTTCTCTGGTCACAGGAGTAACAACATGAATTGGTGCATGAGGCAGAAATAATGCAGTGTGACTTGAGTTTCGCCATCAGCTGGAAGACTGTGTCCCCGTTTCTCAGCGGAGGAAGGGAGGGAGAGTGGAGGGACGGTGAGTCGGCTGAGAGGCAGCCTCACTGCTGCTCCCTCCCTCCCCTCAGACTGACCATCAGATGCAGGCCATCAGTCCAGTAAAAAAAAAGCTAATTATTATGCTCACTCAGCTGTGCCTCACAAGTAATACAACAAATGGTCTATTACCAGTGTGATCATATACCACATTTCAAAATGGTTTGAGAACAACATTGACAGGGCAATTCAAGCATAGCCAATATGCAGTGATAATGTATTGGGCCTATAGCCTACTGCACAAACCTCATTGCTACAGAACAGTTTTTAATTGGTTAATGTTGCATAGGCTTAATATGTTTTTTAAGTCACGTTTAAAAAAACAAACATCTGTGCGGTAGATCTCGGCTTGCATTTAGAGTCAGAAAGTGATCTTGACTCAGAAAAGGTTGGTGACCACTGATCTAAAGGAAAGTATTATTAAACAGACTTTCCAAACGTGGATCTGTTGTAGACCCACTTCCACTCTGCTTACCATGTCAAAATTAGTCACCCACAAGTATTTCATTTTTTGGTGCACATACAATATGGCGCACGTGCAGGATTGAGGTAAGCAGAGAGGAATGGAAAGTCTGTTTAATAATACTAATAATAACTTCTGGCTTCCCTCAATTGCGAGCAACGCTAGTGTAAATACACCAGCGTTGCTAAAAGCAGCTACCTATTTCCTCTACAGTGCACTACTTTTTGAGCCATATGGGCCCTGGTCAAAAGTAGTGCACTACTTTTTGAGCCCTATGGGCCCTGGTCTAAAGTAGTGCACTAAAATGAATGCAATTTGGGACTCGGACAGGGAGGAGGAATTATTCATAAATATGACTATGTAAGCAGTTCTGGTGATATCTGGATAAACTACATTGAAACAGAATCAAAATCCTCCCTCATACCTGCCATGCCTGAAACTGAAATGAATGCCAATAAAGAGATTTAGTTGGAATGTTTGAGATGTTGGTGTTTTTCCAGGTGTGTCAAGGTGGTTCCTAAGTGTCAGTAACACCTTAATGTTTCCTGTCTTTTATCACCACGCAGCAACAAGAACAAGACCCCACCAACCTGTATATCTCCAACCTGCCGCTGTCGATGGACGAGCAGGAGCTGGAGAACATGCTGAAACCCTTTGGCCAGGTCATCTCTACCCGGATACTGAGGGACTCCAATGGAGCCAGTAGAGGAGTGGGCTTTGCAAGGTCAGCCTCTGTCCTACTGTGCTCAAAAGGAAGTTGTTCTATTCTATTCTAAATGACGACGTCCTGTAGTAGTAGAATGAACAGGAGCCACAACCCAACATTCATGAATTACTTTTTTATCCACATGACAGAAATTGATAGCGTGAGTGGCAGTCTGTTTGCGCTATCATGCCAACTCCTTGTCACTCATTGTTATGCAAATTTATTTTGGGCTTGGCAAGGACAGCAATGGAGTTTACAAGTGCACAAACAGATCTGAGATCAGGCTAAACATTTATATCACATAATCAAAATTCCCAACAATACATGGCTTCCCACTGGGCACAGACGTCAATTCAATGTATATTCTACGTTGGTTCAATGTAATTTCATTGAAATGACGTGAAAACACGTTGATTCAACTAGTGTGTGCCCATTGGGTTGATTATAGCCCATTCGTTTGCAATAAAGAGTTATTGTATTTCCACTTATTTTAATTCAGTTTTTCACCAGAGAGGTTGAGTGAACACAGTGTGGTTAGCTGTTGATTCTAGGGGACGACAAAGGTTTAATGCAAGGGCTCCGGTGGTGCTGGAGAGAAAGCGAGAGAGTGAGAGAGAGAGAGAGAGAGAGATAAAGAGAGAGCGATAAAGAGAGAGAAAAGGAACTAAGGGAGAGATCATGCATTCTGTTGAAGAACAGTTTTATAATAACGAGGGTGTAATTATAGTGTTAATGTGGGCCTCCTCCTTTCAAGCTCGCATAACAGGACACTAGACTAACCTGAAAGGGTTTGATTCAAATTAGCAACACTATTTATGGATCATAGGAATGTCTGTCTATGAGATGGTGTGTTGTCAAGTCACTGCCTACATGCATGTTCCCCCAGATCCAGACAAAATATATCTTTACTATATCAAATATATTAATATATATTAACCTCAAGTGCACTCTAAGACCTGCCAACTAAGATAAAAGTCCAGTATATTGATTTTTAAAATAAACTACGTCTTAAACATAAAGCACTGAAGGATGCCACTGTGTGATTCTGCAGTATATATCATGGAATTGATTTAACTTGATTTAACCTGCATATTTCAGGATGGAGTCGACAGATAAATGTGATGCAGTTATCTCTCACTTCAACGGGAAGTTTATTAAGACACCACCTGGAGTTCCTGGTAAGAGACCGATTTCTACAAATCAATTATGTTCACTCTTTGAGCAGCAGCACTGCTCTCAAGTGATAGCTATTTTATTAAACAGCTTCAAATTACAGTAAATTATGGATTGCCTATTGGTTCATTGGGATGAGAACCAATACATTGAGTGGTCAGGCAGCGAGTGGTCAAGCAGCTGATCTGTGGTCCCTCCATAAGACTGCACTAGCACTAAGAGGCAGAGTGCAGAGCTGCCTTGTGTGGCCAGAGAGCTGCCTGCCTTCTTTCCCACTCTAAGCTATTTAATTGGATTATTTGACTCAAATAGTGTCCTCTGGCCCTGCCGCCATTAGGAGAGGATGGGGATTACAGGGCCACAGCTGCCAAATGTGATGTCTGTGTTTCCCAGCCGGGCGTCTTAAAGCCCACTCCCAAGCTCAGCAAGAGCTGGCCGCCTGATTGACAGTACAGTAAGCAATGCAGACAGCACCATGCATACTATAGTAGTGTTTGTGAAGCCCCTCTCTCTCTGTCTCTCTCTCTCCAGCGCCACTGGAGCCCTTGCTGTGTAAGTTTGCTGACGGCGGGCAGAAAAAGAGGCAAAGCCAGAATAAATTTCTGCAAAACAGCCGTCCGTGGCCTAGAGACTGCGATGCTAGATTGGTGAGTGCTGCTGCCCTCTCGTTTCAGCATTCATTTTGGATGGAGTGGGATTACTGGACATGGAAGAGCACATCTATAGGAGGCATTCTGGTTCCAGTTTTAATGAACATGGTTAAATCTTATACCAAAAACTGACAGATTTATGAGGTGTTAATACAGTAGTTAGTCCACAGGTGTCAAGGGGAGAATTGTTTGTGTGTGTAGGTTGCCTCAGGGTATGGGTTAGCTCGTCTCATTAGGTTAGCTCGTGTCATTAGGTTAGCTCGTCTCATTAGGTTAGCTCATCTCATTTTAGCTCTTGTTATTTTGTATGTCCCCAGGCTGGAATGACCCTCACATATGACCCCACCACAGCTGCTATGCAAAATGGGTAAGAAGAGCCACCGCAACAAATCCATAGTGTGTTCCTATTATCTTATAGGACTTTATAAACAGTTGAATTTCCCTCTACAGATTTTATGTGTCGCCATACAGCATCGGAAACAGGATGATCGCTCAAACGTCCATGTCTCCATATATCTCACCTGTCTCCACGTACCAGGTTGGCATCTACCTCATTCAATTTAAATGGATAGATGGGTTTGCATGACTTTGAATAGCATTACTATTATATACACCCATAATACACATTTTCCCATAACTGACCAGGTCCGTTTGTATTTATGAATCTTTTATGACTCTTATCTTGGAGTGCTCTCTTTTGAGGTTTGTGGTTGGGGATATGAGAGGTCACTATGGGCTTTCTCAGAGCTGTGTTCCAAATGGCACCTTCAAATCAAATTTTATTTTGTCTCATACGGCGAATACAACAGGTGTAGACTTTACCGTGAAATGCTTACTTACGAGCCCTTTAGCAGAGTGAACAGTCTATGGCTTGGGTGGCCGGGGTCTTTGACAATTTTCCGGCCCTTCCTCTGACACTGCCTAGTATAGAGGTCCTGCGTCCCAAATGGCACCCTGTGCTCTATATGGTGCACTATTTTTGACCAGGGCGCTGTTCAAAATGTGTGCGCTATATAGGGAATAGGCTGCCATTTGGGACGCAGTCCTGTAGTGCTGAGCCAAACACAGAGGCGTGTGAGCTCCTGAAATAGCTCCCTCCCTGTGCCTGCCCTGTGCTAGGATATTTACAGAGTGTATGTGTGATGTTCCAGGTACAGAATCCCTCCTGGGTTACTCACCAGCCCTACATCATGCAGCATCCAGTAAGACCAAATAAACTACCTTTCTCTTGCCGTCCTTTACTCCACTGCCTCTTTTTCGCATCATCTCCTCCTTTTCTTTCCTCCCTCACTTTGGAACGTCATGTTTCTCCTCTCCTTCTTTCCTTTCCTCCTTATCTCTTCTGTTCTTTCTTACTCTGGTCAGATGCATAGATCAGCTGTTCCCTTCGCTTTTTGTTGTTTCGAAAAGAGGAGAAACAGGGATGTGAAAAGGGAGATGGAGGGTAGTGATGCCACACATACAGTACAGTGTGTGACTGGGCTGTCTGGGATTTACTGGCACTACAGAAAACCTACAGAAATACTAGCACCAGGATGCTTGGCTCTCTTGGTGATGCTCACCACAAGCACTCACCACACGACAAGTTGGAAACGCTTCAAACATCTTGTGTTTGATGACTGATTCCATTTGTATTTCCTAACAGATGGTTGGGAGCTGAGTAAATATTGCTCTGTAATAAAGTATTTCCCATTTTTACAAGGAAATAGTGGTTCCCAATGGATGTTTTTACAAATACTTCTCCCCATGTGCCTCTAGCCTTTTCAGTGTTAATCAGCCAAGATTGTCAGTGTCTGCGTTCCAAATGGCACCCAATTCCCTATAAAGTGCCCTACTTTTGACCAGAGGAATATGGGCCCTGATCAAATGTAGTCCACTGTACATGGAATAGGGTGCCATTTGGGATGCATCCAGTGACTTCTAAAACCAGTGTGGCCAGCTACCTTGTAATGTGGATATAGGATATGAAGTCTGACACACTGAGCTCAGTTGATCTCCCTCTCAGTCTGAAACCCAACACAGGGCAAGCCCTCGTGGAATGATAAATGATACATGAAGGAAAAGGGTTCAATCTAGGTATTATTGTAACCCTCTCCAGCCTCCACCTGTCTGCCCTGTCTAGTGCCAGAGACTCAACAGGACAGTTGCATCCCCAATGGCACCCTATTCCCTTTATAGGGCACAACTTTTGACCAGGTTCCATAGGGCTCTGGTCAAAAGTAGTGCACTACATAGGAAATAGGGTGCCATTTAGGAAGCAACTAAAGTCTGTCCTTCTTTCTCTCTTCCCCTTTCTCTCACTCCTCCTGTTTCTGTCATTTAGATATTTTGCGTGGTAATCGTGGATTTGTATTGTATTTACTTGTTATAAGTTACAAAAAAATATAGGATCTATGGACGTCTGTATGCCTCTGCTACCCTCTGCTGCTCTGCTCATCCTCACATTCTCTGTCCCAGGGAGCGGTGATATCGCCCTCTATGGACCATACTATGTCACTACAGCCTACATCCATGATGAGCCCTCTCACTCACCAGATGAGTCACCTCTCCATGGGTAGCACAGGAACGGTGAGTGGGAACGGTCAAGGGGTCAAATACGTCAACACTGGGTTCATGTATTGTATAATTAAAGCAAGGGCCATACCGTATGTATCAAGCATCTCAGAGTAGGAGTGCTGATTTAAGATCCGTTTGGGCTTTTAGATCACAATGAATAAGATTACATGGACCTGATCCTAGACCAGGGCTCCTACTCTCAGACGCTTGATAGATACGGCCCCAGATGTACATTTGATGTTGGGATCTGTTTTGGTTATCGTCTTGAAGTTGAATTTAAGATGGATTTATACTTACACAGTTCTGTCCTTCTTTGTGCAGTATATGGCTGCAAACTCTATGCAAGGAGCCTATATTCCCCAGTATGCACACATGCAGACGGCAAATGTTCCAGTGGAGGTTTGTGATTAACTTACTATTTATAAAGAACCTTATGTATAAGATTATAGCTATAAGATTTTAGCTCTACTTACTACTTGGTTGTTTATAGACGCTAGGTAAGAGAGGTCATTCACATAGATAACCATTGATGTATTTATAGATGCTAAACTGCTGCTGAGCGTTATCCAGTCTTAATTTTCCTTCCAGGATAACAGTCAGCAACAACAGGTGGAGTCATCCGGTGATCATTCCCCTTACACCTACCAACAAACCAAGTAATACGGAGGTACAGTCAGTGTGGGATCTTTGTCTTATATCGTGAATGGTGTGCGTCTCAAATGGCACCCTATTCCCTATATAGTGCCCTTGTGCACATAGTGCTCTGGTCAGAATTCTACAGAAGTGGTGCAAATTGCAGCCCCAAAAAAACGATTTTAAAAAACAGTTTAGTCTTCAAACTTTAGGACATTTATTTACATAATGATATGTTCTAATTCAATCCAAGGCAATAACATATTGTTAAATGAATGTAGTACAAAGTCATTGTTTATAAAACTATTTATATTAAGAGGTGGCTGTCCCAAACCCTGACTATAAAGCAATTCATGATTTTTATTTTATTTTTCACACTATTATTTTAATAGAACATCTTGAGTTGTTCTATTATTACATTTAAAGATGCTGATCTAATTAGTAGTTTTGTTTATTTTTAAACATGTACAAAAAATGCCGTCCCACCTTTTGATGTCACTACCAAAACACACACATTCAAATACTGTAGAATGAATGTACCTTAAGCCACACCCCTACAAACATCAACAAGTGATGGGATTGCACCCCTCTCCAGCATGGCCACATGGTGAGTAGTCTGTCTGCAAAGATTTTGGAGAAGTGTCACTACCGAACATCTAATATATCAAGTATGGTTTTGGGACTAAAATATATGTTTGCTGGGATGTACATCTGTCCAAATGAAAGATAGCCAGCCATATGTTAGCTATGGGGATTCTTTAAAGTCCAAAATCAGCCAAACCAAAATGGTCACAACCGAAACAATTGACACCATAGAGATATATAGAGGTCTCATCTTTATATCTGTGCCATTATGTGACAGCATGGGCAGCGGCATTGAGATTATCTCCATTTAAAGTTGCATACGCCAGGCTCTACCAACTGAGCTGAGGACCACCATGTGGGTAGTGGACTTGTGCACACTTCAGGAAAAAGTGTAGAGTGTTGAGATGCATAGTCAGCAGGGTGCTCCAACTCTCTTAGAGCCCAAACATTGACATCTATTTGGCCAAAACATAGAGGTCTTTAATGTGCTATACTGTACTGTACAGTGTTTCCCCTAGGATTTTTTTCAGCGGTGGTGGCAAAGTTAGCATAGGGATGGGGGGGGCCCTCCTAGAGGCCCTCCTCTTGGCAGCAGTTTTAAAGTAACTGCCCAGTGTATGACCTATAATTACTTACAATATGAAAGCTACTTTTCTGTGTTGGAATGGTGTAGTGTTGTCACTATAGCAGAATTTTTACTTCGATACCAGGTTTAGCATCACGATACTCGATACCATCACAATACTCAATACCAAAACAATACCAAAAAGATACCACGGCCCAAACAAAGTCACAGAATGGCACTTGATCCAGACAGATAAACTCAGCTATTGCTCTGTTCAATCGTTGGGCATCTTTTGAGTTCAATGTCATGACATATGGAATGTCTTACGTCGACATTTTTCAGAGACAGCCATGTATGCATTAATGAATCCATTATACAATCATACAATCAATTCGACTTTGTTTTTACCAATCTAACTACATAACAACATAATGGTAATCATTTATTTGAATGGTAAATCTCTATTGATAAACTGGGTAAATCAAGATGTAGGCTAGGCCTATTCACAATACAGGTGAATGCATATTCAATAGGAGTGTGTGCTTGTTTTGGCTGATTTCATGGGGCTACAGATGAAAAGCAATCTGTTTCCCTTCCATTTGAGACTTATTGTATTGTACTGATCAACAACATTTGCATAGAAGTAGCTTATTTTATAAAAGTGTGCACTGTCTCTTTAACCACTAATGACGTCATTCACAAGGCAAGAGGGGGAGGCCCGTCAGAGTTATATTCACACACAGTCAGTTCGCTTAGGCAATAGATAATATTTGGGAGAGACATGAGAGAGAGTCTGATTAAGTGAATGAATAAAGTTTTGATGGCAATCAGCATATTTTGCGTTATGGTATCACAAACAACTGTAGCTCAGTTGGTAGAGCATGGCGCTTGCAACGACAGGGTTGTGGGTTCGTTTCCCACGGGGGGCCAGTATGAAAATGTATGCACTCACTAACTGTAAGTCGCTCTGGATAAGAGTGTCTGCTAAATAACTAAAATGTAAATGTAATGTTAGCTTCAGCTGTAAGCTAGCAAGGAAAGTTAGCCTAGAAAGCCCACGCCCAACGATCACTCCATTGAAAATGAATCGGGCTCAGTTGTTTCATCGCCCCCAACGTGTCATGTGGAATGCACTGTAAGTGGACCAGGCACGGTGCGCTCGCGGTATAAGGGGGACATCGGCTGCGCTGATAGATAGACTTGATCCGTGAGACACTGACAGAAGTACCGAAAGTAACAACAAGTTGTCCTGTCCCCTTAGCAGAAAAACACCCCCAAAACATAATGTTTCCACCTCCATGTTTGACGGTGGGGATGATGTTCTTGGGGTCATAGGCAGCATTCCTCCTCCTCCAAACACGTTGAGTTGATGCCAAAGAGCTTGATTTTGGTCTCATCTGACCACAACACTTTCACCCAGTTCTCCTCTGAATCATTCAGATGTTCATTGGCAAACTTCAGACGGCCCTGTATATGTGCTTTCTTGAGCAGGGGGACCTTGCGGGCGCTGCAGGATTTCAGTCCTTCACGGCGTAGTGTGTTACCAATTGTTTTCTTGGTGACTATGGTCCCAGCTGCCTTGAGATCATTGACAAGATCCTTCCGTGTAGTTCTGGGCTGAGGGAGATTGACAGTTCTTTTGTGTTTCTTCCATTTGCGAATAATCGCACCAACTATTGTCACCTTCTCATCAACCTGCGAAAATACTATTTTGTTAATTTGGTATGCAAATACAATTTTTAAAATGTATCTGTAATTGAAGGTTAATCAAAAGTATCATTACTGTGCTTGGTTCTCCCTTTATTGCAACCTTTTAACTAGGTTTCGGTAGTGACACATTTAGCGGGGTGGTAAGGAATTCAGGTGAACAATTATATATTATTATTTAATCGTGTGAGTAGTATACATGTCTACCTGGCATATTTTGTAAGACATCTGTGCTGAAAGTTTGGGAAAAATAGGATACAAACGTGCCCAATTTGCACAACTTCTGTAGAATGACCCATATATATGGTGCCATTTGGGACAGAGCCATGGAAGGGGCCATGGTCCCCAGCCTGTATGGTTGTGGGTAGATGTTTCATATGATAAAAATATACTTAGTACCAGAGTTTAACCCATCTGACTGTCTTGGTTGTGTTCTCTCAGGTGTGGTAGGAGCCCAGAAGAAAGAGTTGTATGACAGCTGAAATAATCATGGCTTCCTCTGATGATGGATCGTGCTTTAAGGATTTATCACCATTTTGCACAGGTTCTGCAATTATTTCCTTTTGTTTGTGATAAGAAAAACAAGTGAGACTATTTTGTTATAAGTTCCATGAGGTGCAAATAAGTGATTCATTTAATCAAAGGATACTATAATTCTAAAAAAAAGAAAAGAAAAAAAAGTTTTATTTTAATAAAGAAGGAAAGTTTATTTTTTACCACGGATTGTCACATGGATGCAAAAACCTATAGCGGATCATGTGACTTGTTGTTTAAGGTGCATGATAGTAAAGATGTCTTTTGTTAATATTGTTTATGATTTACATTTTGTTTTTCTCTTATTTTGTACTGAAATAGATTTTTCTGAAGATTTATTAGCCAGACATCTTAAATGATGTTTGGTGCTTGCTGTGTGAGTGTTGCTATGGTGAAGTGTTAAATGTTTCTTCTTGTAAAGTGATTTATCTTAGTGGTCTAGACTGATCTTTTGCCTTAAAGATTTCCGTACAGTAGCTGTATAGGCAACTTCCAAGGCTAGAAATGAGCAAGAAATGTTGAGAGTTATTGCCTTGTAAATCAGCTAAATAGGGCTTTTCCTTTGGATATAGCTAATAAAATCTGCTGTGTTTACAGATGTAGGATCTTAATTTGATCACCCTGTTGCCAGAGAACTTTCCTGCAATGTAGGACATTTTAAACTTGTGGTGTATTTGAGGTTTAAAAAGGCTTCTGAAGTTTGTAACTTTCACTTTATAATTTCAGACTTGATTTTCCCTTACGAAAAATATATTAACCACTATAAAAATGTCCATTGATTATAATCCACATACTAATTCACATTTCCTGTTGCTGCAGGATTATTTTCCTGCTGTAGCAAACTGGCTCAAATTAAGATCCTACATCTGTATGTGTTTTGCTTTTCCCCTCTAAAAACTAATCTGAAGTAGAAGTTTTTGAGAAAAAAAATGTTTAGAGTGAAATGACCCTCTGAATCTGATGATGGTTTTAATAGGATGTAATGTTTGTATTATCTGTGGGCCTTAAAGGTCTCTGGTTGTTGAATGTGGTAGATATCCTGCTGAATGATCACATTTTGAATCTTGCCTTTTAATTACTTGGTGTTGTAGATTAGCCTAAAATGAACTTCTTGGGGTGGGGATGGAATAAGGGAGGGCGTGGTTGTCTTTTTCGGGGATGTTGTTGTTCTCTGTCAGCTTGGCAGGATGTTTCTTTTTCACTTTCAGTTGAAATGCAAAAAGGCAAACTTGGATTTATTATTGTGCAAAAAAACGATCAAAGGCTTCCAGTACAACATAGGAAAAAGTTAAATGGAGTTTGAGTTGGGGAAAACTGATATTAATATGTAGATTTTATTGCACCTAGCTCTTTGGTAGGAAACAAACAAGCTCGGCACTTCCAATTATAGTTTACTTCACCAAAGAACTGTGAGCTTGTAAATTGAGGAAAGTGTCATTTCTCTCTCACAAGGATGTAATTGACTTTTTGCCAGACTAGATTGCAGTTTGGAGAATGTGCCTTTTTTGTACATTTACTTTCAGTTTTCATAGGTTTTATGAAAGTATGGACACAAACAAGCATGAAAGACGATTTGGATCCAACAAATGCCACAAGCTGATTTCATCACTACAGAAAAATGGAAAATGCAATGTTAGAAATACAAATAAACCAGGAAAGAAGGCAGTTTGAAACTATGAAATTACAAAAAATTACAATAATAATCTGTTTTGACTTTGTGCAACAGATAATGTTATTGCTAAAAGTTTGATTATTTTTTATTCTAGTAGATTTGAACAGGCTTTATGATTGAGTTGTCTTCCAGAAGACTGTGTTCTGGCCTGATGGTCGGTCAGAATGACCAGTTATCTACCTCAGAGTTTCCTTTCTCCTCTGTATTGGGCCGGGTTAGCAGGTCCAGCCTGCCCTTCCAGACCAAATGCCATGCTCAGGAGCTGGCCATATACACTTGTTTTCATTCAGGTTGTTTTTAATACTTTTTGATTTTCTTCACACACAAAAAAAACAATTATGATATATTATTATAATCATTTTGAGGACAATTGTGCGTTGAGCGTGTTTTAGTTGTGTTCAGACATTCAGTTTCATAGTTTCAAAAGTAGAACTGCTGCTTTCATCACAAGAGATTCCAGAGGCTAATAAAAGTGGTTGAAGACAAATAAAAGCTAAAGCTGAAAGTGGTATTTCCTGGATCTGTGACATCTCCTGAGAACATTTGCTTTGTCAGTCCAGACAGACTTGCAGCAGCATTTCCTCTGCAGTTAGCTTGAGTTGAGTTACCAATGTAAAGGGCCAATGTGACTATACTTGAGATTTCTGTGTAATGCCTGAGAGTGATAACTAATTCTGTCGAGTGCTTGTGAGGGTTATGCTGCTAGTAATGTCTGAACCAAGTGCCATACTGCGTCTGGGTCAAGATTTGGAAAGGTTCATAAAGAAAGAAATGCTCATTTAATTAACCATCGTGTTAAACAGTCATTAAGTTATATAGAAAATTAATAATTTATGAAGAAATAAGTTTTGTACAGATCGTTTGAAGAAATAAAAGATTTTCATCGAGATATCTATATGAGAGTTAATTTTTTATTTTGTTTTACATGTGCCACATTTCCCAGTGGTAACTTATATGTCCAGTTTAAGGAAACCATCCTCTGTGTTTTTGTTTTATAGTGTTTGTTAAAGCCAAAAATATTTTCAGTAGATTGTTACTAAAGCTTTATTTCTGTTCATTTCTTTGACATTTTTTGAATAAAAACTTCAATTGGACTTGTTCTGTGTTCTGTTGGTGTGGGAGGGAAGAGATCTCATTATATTGATATCTGACTGTAAACAAACCCTCAGAGCTGAGCCAGTTGCCTATGAAGAGCTTGTTCATTTCCATCCTAGCAACATGACAAAGAACATTTGTAGTTACAAGTTAGCATTACCTAAGTTATAGGATCTCTATACCTAAAACTATCCAGGACGAATCCCCCAAATTAATTGGCCGCGTTCGACATTGCCGCTGACTTGAAAGGCGAGTCGAGACTGACTGATCTACAAATCACTTTGCATCATAAATAACTACTCAATATGATTTGTAGATCAGTCGGTCACAATTTATCCATGATACAAAACAGTTTTGATGCTCTCGAACACGGCCAATGAGGGAGTTTGATTAGACTGAACCTGGGTAAACCGGGCTACGGCCCGTTACGTCACCGGGCAAAAGCGGTGAGGGAGGAGTGCCCACCTCAAGACGAGCATGACCTGGCCATAATGTCCACAAAACAGTATGATGAATCGTTCAGAAACATAAAACATGTATTTTCTATAAAATATGTTACATTTTTCAAAGTAGTTTTCCTTGGGAAGGCAGGTAAAGCGATATGAGTTTTCTATAAAGAGCAAACACTTTTGCATGTGGAAACACTGAATCCTAACTCATTACTCCACGTGCTTGGCATACATCACTTTTGTTTTCAGCCGTCTTCGCCGTCGGCTTTGACCGGGGCACCCGGCTCACCCCGGGAGGCAGCCCGGTTTTAAAACGAATGCAGTCAATGCTAACCCGGTTCCCCTCCCTCTTTATTGCTGATCATTACCCCGTCAATCCACTGTCTGTATTGGATGTACTTCCTTTTACCAATGGGAGCTGCTCCTGCTCTACACAAACATATATTTTGGAGTAAACATTTTCAGTAACAATCAGAAGTAACAATTGGAAGACAAATTAATAGGATATATTGAAACAAATGACTTTGAAGATAAAAAAATATATTAGTAGCTTATTATTTTATATTCTTTCCATACAGTGAAATGTGTCAAGACCAGAAAAATTGGAAGCATAACAGAAATTCAGCATATCTTTGAAAATGTGTTATATTTGAACCTTTCTTTGAGTCTCCTTTTGTACATAAATGATACCGGTAACCTCTGCTGAAGGAAAACAATTACAGCAGTGACCGCTGACACAGCCTTTGCAGTGTTTTTCTTATGGATCTTCCTCACAAAACCAAAAGCTTTCAGGAATGATTGGAGCGACAGTACAGCATGGCCTGTATAGGCCTATCTCCTTACCAGAGACTGGCCAGGAAGGCCAGGAAGTGAGATTAATCATACAGTAGCAATTTCCTCAGAGCACATGAGAATTCCAGTTATTTGTCTCAACACACTGACACTGACCTTCCCTCACACAGAGTTGAGATTGACGCATACAATGAAGACGTGACACATGTCCTCTTGCGACAGAGGGGAAACGTATTTATGTGGTCCGTTACAGCTGCAAATGACATGTACAGAAGCCTCAGGAAAAGGAAATTGGAGATAAATGGGGTAGAATCATGTCAATCCAACCGAGTAATATAACTCTGACAATGCAATTTATCATTAACCTTTTGTCTGTTTTATTTCTCATCTTGTGCACTGTTTTGTAAGTAATATATGGAGGCAATCTAATCAATATACCAGGACTCACTGCTCTAGTCTGTCCTTAGAATGCCTGAACAGGCCTTACTGTTGATTAGACATTCTGTTGAGTTGGACTTACAGTGTGTTTGGCATTAGCACATTCACAGCCCTGAGGGTGAGGGCAGTGAAGAGATGATCATCAACACCATGTCCTGGTCATGGTGTTAACATGCATGTCCCTGTCTCAGCCAGTGTGAGTGGTGACAGGAGGGAGGCTACAGGGATGGGGGCTTGGAGAGGGCTGTGGCCAGGCCTGGGTGGGTAGTTGATGGGAGGGAGGATAAATGGACGGGGGCTTGGAGAGGGGCCTTGGACTGGCAGATGGGTCTTCCTGGTCTCCTGCAGGGTGTGGTGCCACCCGATGGGAAACCGTGAGGAACCAGATCCATGCTGCAGCTGTCTGTGGCCTGCAGCCACCTGCGTCTACTGTTACCTCCACCTCAGCAAACTAACCATTCTGCCCCTTTGTCTGTCTGCAGGTAATATCAGCACAGCAGCTCTCCAAGATGAGCGATCTCAACAAAGGTGTAATGATTGTGTAGTGATGTGTCGTCTATGAAATAACCATGTCTTCAGTTCCATTGAAAAACGTGGCCTTTACACAGGGAGAGTACAAAGAGCTCTTTATCTTTCAGGGTTCTGGCAAGGTCTATCTCATTGGAAAGTGAAATAAGAGTGTTATCTTTCTATGTGACCATTGTTTATGATCTATTACATTCAACAGTCTGATGACTTTGAATGGATGGGTGTCTATGATTGCTCTTTCTGTCTTCACTCACACAGGGTTTGATCTAAAATGGCTGCTTGGTCTCAGGTCCTGGAGGGCTCCTGATGATAATAACAGGATATTCGTGTTTGTTGATATTTTTAGATGAGATGTCTACTGGACATATTAGCTAAGTAGGTTCATGTGAGTTACCAATCAGTCTTGTCCATTGCTAACTTGTGTTCATTTTAATAAAAAATATTTGTACAAGTTTAAACCATTCAGGCTGGCTGTTAAACCCCCAAAGAATCTCTGGAATTTCTGAAGAATTTCTGGAGTGGATATGCAGCAGACATCGCGTCTATGTTCCCTGTTGATTTTGTCTTGTTTATTAACGCAGTGTCTCTAGTCTTCTTTTGTCTAGAGCTGTGACTTTCGCATACCCCACTGAGCTCTCTGCCATTCCAGCTCTCACCAACATTCTTCTCACTTCTTAACGTCTCGCGCCTTGTTTATTTTTCACTGGGAGTTTTGGATTAATTAATGAGACAATAATGTTATTCATCATTTGAGTGGTGGTAGGCCGATAAGTAAGGATTTGGCTATACAACCTAAGAATGAGTGGAATTTACTGTGCTTCTTATTTACATCCAATTGGTCAGTAATTTCAGTTGAATATATATCTAATATATGTTCCTGTGTGACTGTGACATATTTATACTGTAATTTATCAAATATAAAGAGGCACTCTGCAAGCTTTCAGGCAGCATGTTATCGAACTGGGTTGCAATCACTGAAATCTGTACAATTTATGTACTTATGGCACCATCTAGAGGACTTCATGGGTTATTCTGTAAATCATTGTCCTCCTGGGGCCCAACTCCTTTATCAAAACAAAACCAAATAAAACCACTTCTCGCTTATTTAACATTTAGTTGTTTCCTTCTCCATAATCTATAATACAATTCTATAGAATGAAATACATGTACAATGATATTCTTCAACTTCCCAATAATGTTAGCTATGCAATATCATGGTGCATTAAAAATGCTAAAGGAAGTTGCTGTATAATCATTTGTTTTGACAAGCTTCAAACATACACTGAACTTTGGAAGCCTACTTTTTGAGGGAACATGTAAGTTCAGGCACTGGCAGTGGTGGACTTACCATTAGGCAACTAAGGCAATTGCCTGGGGCCTCACATCATCAGGGTGCCTCGTGAACTTGGCATAATTACAATAGTTTAATAATACATAATTTCTCTTATCCTGTCTTCCTCCTCCGCTTGAGGCCCTCTTCTGCTTGTGAGTAATCTCCGCTGTGCACTATTAAGCAAATGGATCGGTTTCTGTTTTCTTCCTCCGAATTTGGCTCTAGCTTTTGAACGGTTGGGGATATTAGCTTTTACGACCCCATAACTGAAAACTAATACCTGGAGTGGATATGCGGCAGACATCGCGTCTATGTTCCCTGTTGATTTTGTCTTGTTATTTCCCTCTATGATGCTCAAAAGCCGTGCAAGACACGTTAGAAGGGACTGTGACAAAATTGCATCTAGCGGAGGCGCATAAAGATGGCGGCCCCATGCACTTTCCACAATTTCCTTGTTTGCTAAGTTCGCTGTATTGTACATTGCTCTCTGCTACTCTTTTTTTGTATTATCATTAGCACAGTATACATCAGGGCTGGCTCCAGGCATAAGCAACATAAGCAGAACTCAGTTGGGGTCTCAACTTACTGTTGAGGGTTAGAATAGTAGAATACACAAAGTGCAAGTTAAAAATGTGGCTGTGCATCAGCATTTTTTTTTTAAACTGCACAAATATATCTCTGTCCCATGGCAAAATGAGTTGTATGAAATGTGTTATAAAATTGCAACATTTTCTCTCCACCCCATGGCAATGTGTAGAACTGAAGGAAATTAACTTTAAAACATAAATTTTTCTCTCTGCCATCAAGAGGGAGGCCACAACCAAAAATTGCCCGCTTGGTGGGTTGGTCCCCTAACCAAATCTCGCTTAGGGCCCCCAAAAGGCTTGGGCCAGCCCTGGTATACATTATCCCAAGTGCTCAGCATATGTGGGAACTCCTTCAAGACTGTTGGAAAAGCATTCCAGGTGACTACCTCATGAAGCTGGTTGAGAGAATGCCAAGAGTGTGAAAAGCTGTCATCAATGCAAAGGGTGGCTACTTTGAAGAATATAAAATATATTTTGATTTGTTTAACACTTTTTTGGTTACTACATGATTCCATATGTGTTATTTCATAGTTTTGATGTCTTCACTATTATTCTACAATGTACGGTCGTGGTCAAAAGTTTTGAGAATGACACAAGTATTGGTCTTCACAAAGTTTGCTGCTTCAGTGTTTTTAGATATTTTTGTCAGATGTTACTATGCTATACTGAAGTATAATTACAAGCATTCCATAAGGCTTTTATTGACAATTACATTAAGTTTATGCAAAGAGTCAATATTTGCAGTGTTGACCCTTCTTTTTCAAGACCTCTGCAATCCGCCCTGGCATGCTGTCAATTAACTTCTGGGCCACATCCTGACTGATGGCAGCCCATTCTTGCATAATCAATGCTTGGAGTTTGTCAGAATTTGTGGGTTTTTGTTTGTCCACCAGCCTCTTGAGGATTGACCACAAGTTCTCAATGAGATTAAGGTCTGGAGAGTTTCCTGGCCATGGACCCAAAATGTCGATGTTTTGTTCCCCGAGCCACTTAGTTATCACTTTTGCCTTATGGAAAGGTGCTCCATCATGCTGGAAGACGCATTGTTTGTCAGCAAACTGTTCTTGGATGCTTGGGAGAAGTTGCTCTCGGAGGATGTGTTGGTACCATTGTTTATTCATGGCTGTGTTCTTAGGCAAAATTGTGAGTGAGCCCACTCCCTTTGCTGAGAAGCAACCCCACACATGAATGGTCTCAGGATGCTTTACTGTTGGCATGACACAGGACTGATGGTAGCGCTCGCCTTGTCTTCTCCGGACAAGCTTTTTTCCGGATGCCCCAAACAATCGCAAAGGGGATTCATCAGAGAAAATGACTTTACCCCAGTCCTCAGCAGTCCAATCCCTGTACCTTTTGCAGAATATCAGTCTGTCCCTGATGTTTTTCCTGGAGAGAAGTGGCTTCCTCGCTGCCCTTCTTGACACCAAGCCATCCTCTAAAAGTATTCGCCTCACTCTGCGTGCAGATGCACTCAGACCTGCCTGCTGCCATTCCTGAGCAAGCTCTGCACTGGTGGTGCCCCGATCCCGCAGCTGAATCAACTTTAGGAGACGGTCCTGGCTCTTGCTGGACATTCTTGGGCGCCCTGAAGCCTTCTTCACAACAATTGAAACTCTCTCCTTGAAGTTCTTGATGATCCGATAAATGGTTGATTTAGGTGCAATCTTACTAGCAGCAATATCCTTGCCTGTGAAGCCCTTTTTGTGCAAAGCAATGACGACGGCATGTGTTGCCTTGCAGGTAACCATGGTTAACAGAGGAAGAACAATGATTTCAAGCACTACCCTCCTTTTAAAGCTTCCAGTCTGTTATTCTAACTCAATCAGCATGACAGAGTGATCTCCAGCCTTGTCCTCGTCAACACTCTCACCTGTGTTAACGAGAGAATCACTGACATGATGTCAGCTGGTCCTTTTGTGGCAGGGCTGAAATGCAGTGGAAATGTTTTTTGGGGATTAAATTCATTTTCATGGCAAAGAGGGACTTATTTGCAATTAATTGCAATTCATCTGATCACTCTTCATAACATTCTGGAGTATATGCAAATTGCCATCATAAAAACTGAGGCAGCAGACTTTGTGAAAATTAATATTTGTGTCATTCTCAAATCTTTTGACCACGACTGTAGAAAAAAAACCTTGAATGAGTAGATGTGTCCAAACGTTTGACTGGTACTGTAGGTATTGTCCAGAATTTACACATCATGAATCCCTAAATTGAAAGTGTGAAAACCGAATCATTTTGAAAAATATTCTACCAATTTTGCACAACTCTTAGGGCAACAGATATCCATGATCTTTGTCAAAATTGCTCAAGCTCAGTAAATCTGGTTGGGAATCATTGATGGACAGCAATATTCAAACCTTGTCTCTGATTTTTCAAGCTAATCTAAGTCAGGACTGAGACTGGACCACTCAGGAACACAACACCTTCTGGTGTGTCTTAAAATGTTTGTAATTGTCCCGCTGAAAAATAAAACTCTATCCCAGGGTTAGATTTTCAGAAGACTGAGGGTTTTCTCTAACTTTGTACCTGGGCTTTGCTCCTTTCATATTAGTTTTTTATCCTGAAAAACTCCCAAGTCCCTGCTAGTGATGCTGCCACCACAATAGTATATTTAATTTTAAGGCAGCAAAATGTGAAGACTGTGCAAGCGACTGTATATATTTTAAAACAACTGCCCTTCTTTTGGCCCGCCAATTGCTTTTGACAAACAAATCGGTCTTGAGAAAAATCTGTGCAGCCCTCTGTTGAATTTTTTTATTCCGGTGTGGCCCTCCAGCCAAAATTATTGCCCACCCCTATTCTATGTGGTGATGCAAAGACCTTTACTACTGAAGGGCATTTCAAGTCTTTTCTGTTAGCATTTTCATTCTGCTTCCTTTGTTCAGCAGCCCTTGGCCTCTTCCTGGGGCCTCCAAATCCACCCCTGGGCACTGGGGTGAGTATTTACCACTATTTAAAGTGGGATTTCATTTCAATGTGAGATGCTGCAACGTGGTCTCAGGGCAATTTGTATTATTCTGTACGTGAAGCTCCATTTAGTATGATATGTTACGCTATTAGGTTACATTATGATTGGCATAGCAGTCGTACAATCATACGAATTAAAGGACGTATAATATCATACGTCCCCATGCGACTCGAACACGCAACCTTTGCATTGCTAGACGGTCGCGGATTACCAACCTACCTACTACTTTAGTTTCTGTCTAAAGTAACTAGACCATTAATAGGTATCATACATCTAGGAGGTTACCAAGTCCCCGGATCTAGGTTGGGCTCTGAGTACAGTTGATTGATTGAGGATTATTGTCCCCCACAATGAAATCGGGGTGGGGACTGTGGATCTGTCTCCATCTGTTAGTTTGTTAGTCACATGCGATATCTCAGACAGCACTGACATGATTTTGACAAAACTTGGGTGAATGATGCGTCTGGCCACAGAAATTACACTGACTGGCCCAAGGTGGGAGCTATAGTAATTAACTGAAATGTGTTAGTCACATGTGATATCTCAATTGGCCCAAGGGGTGGGGCGCTGCAGCATCTTGTGGGACGACATGTTTACTGTTGCCTTGCTTTTTGTTTAGTTTTGTATGTTGTTTTCGGAAGTTAGAGGGTGTTAAAAGTTGTAGTTTTCCCATTTCCCCCTTTAGTTTTTTGAGTACAGTAGTGGGCGGCCACAGAGATACTTTTGAGGAGATAGGAAACTCCATTGGAATCGTATTAAAACCCACTGTGTACGTTTCCCGTTCGTAATATCTCTGGCGGCAATACAACTTTTCAGGATGTAGTCCGCCCTAAAACCACACCGAAGAAGAATAACATTTTGGAGCCATGATTTGGAGCTCGCGAACATGGAGTCACTAAAGAAACGTCATCTTCGCCCCTTATATTTATGCAATTTCCTTTTTGTTGTTGTTTGTTGGCAATCTACTCTAGCTGGTGGTAAGTCGAGATAGTATATTTATTTTAATCAGAATTGTATTGTTTAAAACCGGATGCGAAATGCTCTTTACTCATCGGTATTGCCCGAGAAAGCTGGAAGTTGTTATGGTTTCATTTTAAACGAGTTTCCTACTGAGCAACAGTGTAACAGTTTACTATTGCGCTGTGCACGATAATATTTCCTGTTTTTACAGGACTTCATATTTTCAGTCTGATTACATGCCAAATTTGCTAGTATTTATTAGAAATGCAGAAAGCTGCCCTCGTGACTTGGCTTGTAACCAAGTTCGGACATCACGAGGTATAAGGTTGAAACAAACAATAATGTGACCCTAAATTCCAAAGGAAGCAGGAAGTGTGTAGTCTTAAAGCCACACTCTGTAAAATGTGCTTAGGCTATTCTCAAAGTGGGCCCACATACAACATTTTAATGAATTTTTTTTCAAGTTTTATTTGTCACAGGGTCAGTGCCAGTACCAAATTTACAATTTGCAGGGATACTGGAGTATTTGAAGTAGAAATGTACATTTAGGCAGGGATTAGGAGAAAGTGACTAGCAGAATAAATAATAATAACAATAATAATAATAATAGTAAACAGGATGGCAGCAGCATAAGTGGTGGTGTGTGTGTGTGTGTGTGTGTGTGTGTGTGTGTGTGTATATATAAGTGTGTGGGTGTTAGTGTATGAGTGTGTGTGAGTGCAAGAATGTCAGTGTAGGTGTGATAGATGGTTGGATATACATGTAAACAGGGCTGAAAAGTGACTAGTAGCAGGAATATATAAATACTTATGGTAATATATACATGTCAACAGGAGTAATAGTGATCACATAGCACTTGATTTCTAAATGACAATTTAATACAATTGCACTAACATCATTAAGGTATCTGTAACTGAAATTCAAGGGGCATATTTAATTAGTTTAAATTACTGGAAAAATTCCAGACTGTGGCTTTAAAAGTACTTCATGTTTTAAGTAAATGCATGTCTAACATGCTGACCAAACCGGCGCAGCGCGTGTGCCATCGTGCGCCTGTTGATTTTCATGACACACAGGTTAAAATACCAGAACCAACTATATTAATTTGGGGACAGGTCGAAACACACATGAAACATTCATGGAAATTTTGCTAGCTTGCTGTTAGTAGATAATTTGTCCTGGGAGATAAACATTGGGTTGTATTTTTACCTGAAGTATATATGGTCCTTTTTTTTGCTGGATCATTGTAGAATTTTTAGTCACACAAAATCGTGTGTTCTCTACTCCGACAATTAATCTACAGATAAAAAGGGAAACCTAGTGAGTTTTTTATTTTCTTTGATTAATCTCTCGTCGTTCATTCTTCTTCTGTGGATTTTATATGGCGGTTGGCAACCAACTTTAAGGTGCATTACCGCCACCAACTGGATCATATTTTAGCGCCTGGCTACACAGATGCCTGCGAGCAATTTGGATTAAATGATTGAATAACATGTATGTGTACATTTATTTTGAAATGCTCGCGCATGCAACACAGGTGGTTTGGTCAGCATGTAACCCTTATTCATGACTCCAATTCCATTTCATTACATTGAGCCATTGGACATCCCCTTTAGCCTTGTTAGGCAGATGCCCTGTCTAGGCACTAAAGTCTCTCCAGCCTAACAAAGTCAAACATACATCCATGTTTGCCAGTCACATCCCAACTGATAAAACAGTCACTTGCATGACTAGTTTGTGCAGGTTGTTGGAAATTAAGTTGGACCAGGGACGCCTAACTTTGTTTGAAAGTGGGGGTTGAGGCTATAGTGGTTTTGTCTCATGATTAACTCTCTGCACAGACTGTCCTGCAGATGGGCGCACCTGGGTGCCTTTCGGACAAAGATGCTACCACTTCGTCCATGGAGAAGAAGATGTGGCTAAAAGCTATACGATTGAAGCTGCGAAAACCATCTGCTCAGGATATGGTACTCAGAAGCCCCCGATAGGAAGTTGACTTTTTATCCCATTATGTTGCACCTTTCTTATTATTTATTAGATGAAAGGCTATCATTTAATTGAACCATTTCAAACTACTCTCAATGTTTTTGTTTTCAATTGCCACAGCTTGTCCTGTGTTGTCTCTTTTAGAACTGTTGAGTGTCCAAAGTGCAGAGGAGAATAATTTCATCATCAACTACAGTCCGCAGGTGTGGAAAGGCAACATACACGTGTGGTTGGGCATGTATTATGACAGTGACGGTAAGTACTTTTAGGTGTACTAGAAAATAATGACACCTCCGTATTATGAATGTTACTTTGCCACATCACGTGGTTGTACAGTATAATGCGGTCACTTTACCCACTGCCATAATCCATATTAAAGTAGGCCTTGGGATCAGTGTTTGTAAGATTTGTAACATAATGAGTATTGTGAGTACATTTCTTATTTATTTGCTAATATGGTCCATCATGTCTTGTACACTCTGTGACAGTAGTGCCAACACTTCCTGGAAAGGGTTTTGGTTTTGTCAAGCATGGATAATGCAGCTGTCCCATTCGGAACGGCACAATGTCAGGAAATCCTGTTTTTATGAAGCTCTGTTGCAGGAGGATAAAAAAAGAAACTCAAAGAGACTGTGATTCACACCCAGATATTAACGGCTTTCATGTGGAAAAAAGCAGACACCACTGGCAGGGTTGTTTTGACTATGTGTATAACTTCTCTCTGACAATATTTCTTTGGGTTATGAAAGGAAGGTGAAATTAACAGAGAGCGAGAGAATAAGTGGTCATTGCTATTTTTCTAAATTTGATGTCTTGGTTTATTTGTCTGATTAAGATGAGGCCTTTAAGTGGCAAGATGAAACAGGTCTGAGCTTTAAGAACTGGGGGAATAGCTCCAGCGAGTCTGAATTCATTCCCATGGACACCTGTGTGGCCATGCACAGCAGCACAGGGGAGTGGGAGAAAGTCAGCTGTGTCGAAGACCCGGAGAATGGAGTGGTCTGTGAAACTGCTGAAAGTAAGGCCTTATTTTTATCAGCATTTGTGAACCATAACCTTTCTACTCTTAAGAGACGGGACACACCATAACGAACGTTGGCCGTGCGTAGTGAGCGGCCGTCAAATAGCCTCTGACCACCGAACATCGGCTGTCATTTTCTTTTAATTTCCCAGCAATTCCACATTTTGAATCGCAGGTGATCTACGTTATGGTGTGTCCCGCTTCTAATAGCCCAGTTGACATAAATCCACTGCAGCAATATGTTGTTTTGTCAGTTTGATTAACAAGTGGTTCCAGATTTATGTTCATTTTTATTTCCGAGTTATTTTTAGTCATGTTCCTTTCTTCTTCAGAAGCAGAGAAGGATCGCAAACCTGGTAAGTGAAGCAAAGCCGTTTTCCTTTATTTTGTTCTTAGATAGCCATACAGTCATAGAAATAGAATGAATAGAACAGGTGTCCCAGCCCATTCTATTCATTATATTTCTATGCATACAGTAAGCTGACCTATCCCTGCATTGTTTTTTGCCTGCTCAGCTACCAGTCCACTGCTTTCAGCTCTGGTAATTCTCAGTGTGGTCGGCATCATGGGGATCTCTGCAGTCTTTTGGTTCCTGCACCAGAAGCACCAATACGGTACTGTCCTCACGTCATTCGAGTACCACCCCCCATTCAGGTCTCCCAGCTCTGACGAGGCCTGCCTAGTGGAGACAGAGGACGTTGATGACATGGCTTAGTGGAAGTCCTCTTAGATTCTGCTGTGTGGAGTCACTCTTTGAGGAGAGGACTTGGAGAGAAAAAGGTGACCTTAATTGAGACGGGTTCCATTGTCCAGAAGAGATGATTTGACAGATAAAAGGACATACTGCTATGGAATGACACATAGCAACACTTTTACCACCAACTAGAGCCACAGTCTGCTTAGGTCCTTTGCCTGTCTGAATGGGCTCCCATATGGATATTGGGTCAGTCTGCTTTTCTGAAGATTTATTATTTGAATCCTGAATGTTTGTGTTCGCCAAACAGGATCCTAATGAAAGTGTGTTTTCAGAAAACTTTCCTTCAGAAAATCTGGTTTCATAGTTCAGGATGCCCTAAAGTCCATTACTGTGAATGTAGACCATTATCCATTTGCTTGCAGTTACAATGAATTCAATATTGAATTGTGAGAATCGCTGTTTTCAATCTTCAAAGACGTTCGGTCTCCTGTTGTTTTATCTGCATACAATTTGTGATCTTTGCACCGCATGGCGAGTCTGAGATAAGTTATCATTATCAAACATCTTTATGTTATTTTGCCCTTGTAAGTGCTCATACTTTTCAATGATTTAATCTCTTCCCCTAGTGTCCAGGCTTTAAATGTCTTGGTTCTCGATAAGAGATAAATACAAGTAATGGAAATTACAGAGGGATAATCCATTATTCATATCTCAAACATACAGATTAAGGCTTGTAAAATATGGCATAGCCAGATTCAACCAGTGTTTATTTTCTCAACAAGGAATCTCAGCAGTCCTGTGTTCCATTGTTTGTATGCTGCTGTAACACAACTTTGTTCAAAGCATTCTTTAAGATGGTTATTATCAATGTATGGACAAGCTTTTACAGATGATTACATTTATAATAGATATGATTATTTGTGTATTAGTCTGTAATGACGTGCATAAACTTCTATTCATGGGAGAAAAGATTTTAGAGTGAGGATTGTTTGCCTTTGACCTGAACCATCTCCTTGTTCCGACTTCCTGAATAATCATAATTTATTTTTACAAAGCTATTAATCCAAATTCTAATTGACTAATATGAATATGGTCAGTGTTTTTACTAATGCATTAGTGATACAGTTTGTTACAGTTTGTGGAGTGGGCCTAAAATGGTATATTGACAGAACTACACCCCCATAAGGTCTTTGAATGTCTGTGAAAGCTTTTCCTAAATACTGTGCGATGCGATATTCATTTAATTAGGCTTTAGCTAAGCCCTGCTTGTTACTCAAAATACATTTTGGAAATCACCTGTGAGTTATGGGCCTGCCTGTTCTTTTTTGATTGACTTGTGTGAGCATCTCATCTTGTGGGCAAACATTGTTGCATTGTGCCTGTTTTGAGATTTCATAATAGATGATATTGCAGTCCAAGTAGTTGCTGTTCGTTGCTTCTTTGACAACAAGTCTGACAATTCGCAGTTGTCATACAAACACAGAACAAGTCGACATGGTTAACAATGTTACATTAATGGAATCTTAAAGTAATCCCTCATTTAGCTGTGTTTACACAAGCAGCCCAATTCTGATATTTTTCTCACTAATTGGTATTTTTTATCAATCAGATCAGCTCTGAAAAAGATTGGCTGTGAAAAGATCTGATGTGATTGGTCAAAAGACCAATTAGTGGAAAAAAAGATCAGAATTAGTTATTGGTTTGACATTCCTTCCCTATACCCCCTTGGCAAAGTTTACCAGATTTTGCAACCCTACCTAACCCAAAAGTGCAACACTTGCAAAGCCTGAAGCAAACAATTGATGCCAACCATATCAGCATTATTCTGTCCATTCCTGAGATCTTTATAGAACATTACAGCTAAATATACATCTGTCAATGCATAATTAAAAAGGACCTGATGAATTAGGACACCAGATTGAGGACAGTCTAATTACTCCTTAAGGCATATAGATTATAAGTCACTGTCAAGTATGAGATGTGTCACACCCACCCTCCGACTGACTACATGTCCTGGCTCTGCTATGGCACTAGAGGGTCGTATTCATTAGGTACCAAACGGGAAAAAAACTAACTGAAACAGGGAGAGCTCAATTTCAATTTGTCCAATAAGAAACACTTGCTTTCCTTTTCTGCTGCAAAGCGTTTTGATACGGTTTGCACTAATGAATATGACAGTTTTCCCTGTTCCCCTTCTTAGGGTTAGGCTATCTATATTTTACTCTCAGAAAGTACATTTTCCAGATGGAAGTTATGTACATTTTGGTCATTCAGCCCTTCAGTAAGGGTACATTAGTGATGTACCCAGTTACATATTCATAACATCTGATATCTCACAGGGTAAAGTAATCTTGCTGTCTAAATGTATGCACTCACTAACTGTAAGTCGCTCTGGATAAGAGCGTCTGCTAAATTACTAAAATGTAAATGCAAATGTAGGAGATACACTACATGACCAAAAGTATGTGGACACCTGCTCGTCGAACATCTCATTCCAAAATCATGGCCATTAATATGGAGTTGGTCCCCCCTTTGCTGCTATAACAGCCTCCACTCTTCTGGGAAGGCTTTCCACTAGATGTTGGAACAATGCTGTGGGGATTTGCTTCCATTCAGCCATGAGCATTAGTGAGGTCGGGCACTGATGTTGGGTGATTAGGCCTGGCTCACAGTCAGCGTTCCAATTCATCCCAAAGGTGTTCGATGGGGTTGAGGTCAGGGCTCTGTGCAGGCCAGTCAAGTTCTTCCACACTGATCTCGACAAACCATTTCTGTATGGATCTTGCTTTGTGCACGGGGGCATTGTCATGCTGAAACAGGAAAGGGCTTTCCCCAAACTGTTGCCACAAAGTTGGAAGCACAGAATCGTCTAGAATGTCATTGTATGTTGGCACTATGCATTCGGGCAGGTAGCGTTCTCCTGGCATTCGCCAAACCCAGATTCATCCATCAGACTGCCAGATGGTGAAGCATGATTAATCACTCCAGAGAACGCGTTTCCACTGCTCCAGAGTCCAATAGTGGCGAGCTTTACACCACTCCAGCCGACGCTTGGCGTTGCGCATGGTGATCTTAGGCTTGTGTGTGGCTGCTCGGCCATGGAAACCCAGTTCATGAAGCTCCCGACGAACAGTTATTGTGCTGATGTTGCTTCCAGAGGCAGTTTGGAAATCGGTAGTGAGGGTTACAACCGAGGACAGACGATTTTTATGGTCTCATTCTGTGAGCTTGTGTGGCCTACCACTTTGCGGCTGAGCCGTTGTTGCTCCTAGACGTTTCTGCTTCACAATAACAGCACTTATAGTTGACCGTGGCAGCTCTAGCAGGGAATAAATTTGACGAACTGACTTGTTGGAAAGGTGGCATCCTATGACGGTGCCACATTGAAAGTCACTGAGCTCTTCAGTAAGGCCATTCTACTGACAATGTTTGTCTATGGAGATTGCATGGCTGTGTGCTCGATTTTATACACCTGTCAGCAACGGGTGTGGCTGAAATAGCCGAATCCATTCATTTGAAGGGGTGTCCACATACGTTTGGCCATGTAGTGTATGTAACTCTCATAATATAACAGGAGACATTCCCAGTGATTTAGGAGCTTGGCCACTAGGCGGGACAGTAGATCACATTTTCTCACATTTTCAGCCTGTACTTTCCAGGAACAGCAACAGAAACAGATTGCATGAACACCTTCAGGTAATCATGCATTGTGTATGGGTTGGTTTTCTATGTTTAAAAAATCTTGATAATTGTCTAATCTATTGGAAGAATAATTCGATTAATTCAAGTAGACATTATGATAACGAAGTGTTAATATATCGTATGGAATTTGATTAAGATAAACATTCCTGGCTGCTATCTGTTCAGTTTGATTGATGGCACGTTTGCGCCTGTTGTGAGCAAAACTGTTACAGGATTGGTTTTAAAGTCTGACAAAACCCAAAAGTCAATCCATTTCACTATAAGTGGTCTACAGAGTGAACACAAATTCAAATGCTTCGTTTTTCATCATGACTGAGTAGGGTATGTCCACAGTGTAGATTAAACATAGATATCTCATTCTGGTTGAAAGTTCAGTTTTGTAGGAAGACTACCAGTAAACTATTCGCACAGATGAAATGGCAACAAAGAACAACAAATGATGAGGTCAGGTGAAAAACAAGGCCCAGTGAATGTCAGGACTCCCACTATATACCTCTTAGGAAAAGGTAGATTTCAGTCCTTTAGTTTATTGGGCATTTTCCTCAGAGCTCTTCAAGTTACTTTGTGCCTATTCGCTTGGAAATGTACACGACAAAATGTATACTTCTTGGTATGGAGGCACTGTGGATATGTTTCAATGTTATGAATGCATATTCTTCAGACAAAATACATTTAAACAGAATATTATGTTTACAAAATTGTCTGTATATCTCGTTCTAATCATGACCCTTTGTGGCTTGTAGATGAGTCAAATTGAAACGGTCAGTCTGATCTTTTTTGCCAAGGGGTTACATACAACAATAATCCAGCCTAGAAATAGTGTTCAGACAGAGTTTAGAAATGAGCTTGTCTGGATGGGAATTCAGCAGATGTGTTGTAATCACAGAGGAATGCTTTGTGACATATCTACTTCAGCCCAATTTTCCCAGGACCCAAAAGTCTGTCTCACCCTCCTCGCTCTGGACAAGGCAGCCATGAATATGCAACAAAGCATAATTTAGTAGATAGGAATACAATAGCAGCTTGCTGTGAATGCAGTTGTCCATGAAAGGAACCATGAACGACACTTTTAGAATGGGTTTGAGTTTGGAAGAAAATGCTATTTGCACCCAACCCGAGAGCTTAAGCTCAGCTTTGTTTGGAGCTGAGAGAACATTCAAATGGTTATACAAACCCATTGTAGCGACTGTAGAAATATGACAATCCATTTTACTCAATTTGCTTTGTCTTTGGTGGCCATAATAATACCATATCAATTCAACCATTAAACCATTTATTATAGAAGTGGTCACAAAATTAAACACAGTTCACCCAGTTTTGTATATACCAGTTCAGCAATAAAATATCAAACAAATATTTATCTCCAGTATGTAGTGCAAGGCCAGTTTTTCTAAAATGGCTGTTTGTTTTTATGCCCAGAAGTGATTATCATAATTAATTGTAGTGTTAATGTGGGCAAAAAAATGCCTCGCTTTAGGTTTTTTGAAAATGATGGGACCTGCTTACATTATAATTACCTTGTCTAGCGTGGTCCTTTATTTTTCCAGACAGATCTGTGCTTTTGTGTTTCATCATGGTTTTCTGCTTCTTCCCCTATACAAGTGTTGCTGTTTCATCTCAAGATGGATTGTTTCTGGAGAGCATATATTACAGAGAGGCTGTTGCCATTATGATTATGGCTGTAATGGCCTATTTTTGATCAAATAACACTGAAGGCATTTCATTCACACGTCTGCCTTGCCACAGCCTGGAGGAAGATGGGTTTTGCACTGACCTGAAATTGCTAATTAAAAGGGACAGTGGTATGCATACGTAAATAAGATATGACACAGAGTGGCAGTTGGCATGAAAATTGGATGCACAGAGCCACTGCTGTTCACCAGGGGTTATCAAGTAATGATCAAGTAATATGTGTATTGCTGCATTCATTTGTGAACAAACAATGCTAAACTCACTACATATATGCCAACAATTACTCTGAAATGTTCAATAGTTCATGCATCGCTAATAACGATACATGTATTTACAATTTCTCAAATGTTTCATGTAATCATTTAGGCTCTAACAACTGGTAAAACACTCCTGAAATACTTCCCGGAATCTCATGTGTTCAGACATCTACTCTGAGATATGTGACTGTTATCTAACTGAAAAGCAATGCTGTCATCCAAACCATTATTTTCCTCAGTTTCAGGTTTTACCCCAGACAAATCCAGCTTTCTTTTCAAACTCATTCTTTCATTAGATTTCAACTCTCTCTTTATTATTCTCTATTCATCCCCCTCTCTTGCCTTTTCAAACTAAGGTGCCTGTAGACAGAAGTGAGGAGCATCTGTTTCCCATGTTATGGAAGGCTCATGTTTCTCCTCCATTCACTGTCTTCCTTGAACATGCTTCAATTAACAGAGGAAAAACAAAGGCCAATATTTACATGGCGTCCCCTGCAGAGGCATTTTATAAGAAAGTCTATCCTGAGCCACAATTAGTGTGTGTAAATAAGTCTTGTGATCTGATATTTAATAAGTGCTAGTTATCAATGTATGGATGAATGTTGCTTCCTTGATAGCACATTCCATGCCAGATCTTTATTTCCTGATAATTTCTCTCTTCCTTCTAGGTCTATAATTTGCTGGGAATGCTTCTTATTATGTGAATGACATGGGAAATTAGTAAATTTTCTGGTAAAATTGTACAATGTCAAGATGACAGGTTAGTCACTGATCTTGTATGTTGTATGGATCTATCGATATTCCACCAATGCACTCATGTATTAATCCTGATAATGTTTGTGTCATAGTGGGTGATGTTTCCCTTGATTAATCATGTCCTTTTTAATGCTGGGTGAAGGGCTATTTGTAAATGTGATCACCACACAAATGTTAAAGCCTTGCCTATGTGTGCTACATGCATTTCAGAAATATTTTTGAAGAGTGTAGGACTTAGTTAGAGGACATTTTGAAAGCAATGTTTTATCATCCCAGTCCTGCCGCTATAATAACATAACACTTCATGCTGTAAGCAGAGACACAGTGGCCTGGTGTTGAAAACCTGAAGAAGTAATTTCACTGAATAAATATTTTATTTATACTTATGTAGTTAACAGTAATAGCACATCTAACTTAAATTAGAGATTGTTCTACTTCCCTTGGTACTCATGTCTGATATCCCCTAAAATTAACTTCCATCCGCGTGTGGGTTGATAGCCACCCCTGAGGTACCACTGGCATAACACCAGTCCAGTTGTTACACCAATATTAATATTTTCTTTTGGGATCTGACACAGTAGCAATAACATTGAGTTTTTGTTGCATATATCTGGTGTTTTTGAGACTTGCAGATTGACTGACAGGTTAACACTTTTTTTTTGGCTCGGCTAGCTAGCTACATAGCTGGCTAATGTTTTTGTTTGAAACATTTATCTGGACACAGTACCAGCTTTTTTGCTTCACCTGGCTGCCAATTCCTGATCTTTTGAGAACATCATTTGAGGAGTCGACCTGAAGCGTGAAAGGAATGGGAGCTAGAGGAATACAGCAGTGCTGAGGCAGAGGGCTCGTAGTGAGGACGACTGGCTACTATACTGAACTTTATATGGTGAGCTTTCTGGCGCCCAGAGCTGCTGAGGCATCACCCAAGTGGGTGCTACACAGAGTGGAAGAGGAGAAGTCCAGCAGCTATATGAGACAGGCTGGTTCCTTGACTTGCCCTCTACAAGATAATCAGCAGACTCCATCACCATCATCTGACCAGCTCCCTACACTTGAACCATGAACCTCTCAATCTCCGGAGGATGCAGCTTTCAAAGACTTGGCCTCTATTGGTTGACCTGTCCTGATATATTGCTTGTTTGTTTTTTGCTCTTGAAGCGCTTTGAGATTCTATGAAAAGCTCTATAATAATGTAATAAATTATTAATATTATTTGAATTATTATCATTATTACCACAGAGTGTTGGTGTCCAAAACAGACAAGCATGTCATCACTAACTCACATTACCTATCTGGAGAGGATTGTTTTGTGCTGAGGTCAAATGGCAATATATACCTTATTGTCGTGTAATTCTCCTGAGGGAGGCTCATATCATTAAATAGCTAATAAGTAGCCCAAAATCTGTGATATTTAAAATATCTATGGATAAAGGAAGTTAACACCATTGTTGCATGAAAAACAGACCACTCTTTTGAAAATGTGAAAACACTTTTGTAGGGCAATATTTCAATAATATTTAAAGCACTAAATGTTTTAATTCACTTTAGATTAGTTGGTCCACAGTAGAAAACTGTTGTCTGTCTTTATTGTACTATGAAGCTTTTAAAGAGGCCTAGCGGATTAACCCTGAACGTAATTATGTACAGAAACCTTGGACTGCATTTACCCTGTTTTTAGCTCAGAGATGAATTTGTGTCATTTAAATGAAATGTATGTGTGGTGCTGGAAGGCTCTTGTTTTTTTATTGGAATGATAAGGTGTTGTGTACTGAGATGATTAAAATCTGTATTATTTGAATGTGTCAGGCAAAAATCAATAACGGCAAGCACAGCCCCAGCCACACTGGCTGGTGGGTATCCTGGGCTTGCCATGGACTGATAATAATTAAAACCAAATCACCACATTAATTTGTTATCCATCAGCCTCCGGAGACATCATCTTTACTATGTCTTTTGGTATGTCATTATATTTTCTAATCAAGACTCTTTTAAAATGTTGTCCCTTTTAAGGGGACAGACTGTTCCCCGCCCCCCGTGCTTGCATTGCAGCCATTACACTTATTATGTTACAAATGACTGAGGTAATGCTACACATTTTCATTGCATGCGAAAAGGCCTGGCCAGTGAAGCCTCTTACAATGATGCAGGTCTGAGCTCTTTCATCACTCGCTATCCCTAATGAAGATTCTCCAATACAATTAAAATCCCAGCATCCCGCAGTTCCAGTGACAAAATCATCAAATTATTTTTTCACTCCCACCGTCTCTGCCGATCCAGACAAGCTTGATTCATCCATTTCAGGCCGTCTGAATGCAGTGTCGAAATTGACCCAGAGGAAGGGGGGAAAAAATCAATGAGCACAAGGGATCGTGAACAAGCAGATAAACCTGTTTTAAATTCACAATGCTGAATAAGGATCCCCCCCCCCCCCCCCCCACATCTTCAATTCAAGAGTAGGCTACTTTGTTCCTTAATTACTGTATCCAATTACCTCCAGTGCATGTACAATTTGCTTAAGAAAAAGCCACAGTTCCCTTGAACAAACCTTTAATTCAATTGTTGATATGTTGCTTTTACACAGATGGCAACACATTACTCAGAGAAAGCAGAAATTATCAGCGAATGCAAAGCTGATAATTTCTGTTTTCTCTGAGTAATGTGTTGCCATCTGTGTAAAAGCAACGTATCAACAATTGAATTAAAGGTTTGTGTGATTATATGTAGCCTATATGTCTCATAATAGCGTTAAAATATTTTTGTTTTTTCTGTCAAATCTAAAATATTTCCTGATATGCACTTTATAGTTAAATTGAGTCACAAACATAAGATTATTTTTTGGCTCTACCTTTCCACCTGTCAATTGATTGATTTATTGCACAGTAGGCCTATCTACATAAACGATCTACATTTGCAGTTTCTGGGAGAGAATTTGCAGCATACTGCTCTTCAGTTGTTTGTTGAATGTAATAATATGCACCCCCTGTCTAACCCAGACTAGGTCACAAGGTCTCTGCTCAGCCTGTTGCTGATTGTCTGCCCAAAGAAAGAAAAAACACAATTAGGCACAGATGGCAGTCTTTGCTCAACTGTAGGAGATGTGTTAATAGATAAAGACTTCTTTGAGTTGTTGAATTACTGCAAGTCACTTACTCAAAGGACCGACCAATGGTACAGTATATTCAATGAATTCACTGGGATTTGTGATTATGGAATGTTTCAAGATTTACCTTTTCATTTATCTCCTATTTTATGATCCCAAGACAAAAACAGATATTGTAAGAATGACTTGTTCCCCTACAGATGAAAAGAAAGTGTCTATGTGTAATCCCCTCACTTATTATTTGATTAATTCTGCATTCTGCATTTTGTTACATAATTGCAGTGACCTATTGTACAAATAAATAATCACAGTGTATACACTGCCAGATCTTCCCCCAGTTTTTCCTCATTCATCCTCAGCATATACCCTTATTAGTTTACCACAATAAACGTTATTTTCTTTTATAGAGTCCATTAAAGTTTGTATTTTGTTAAAATGCTATATCAATCATAGACTGCTTCCAGGATGAATAAAATAAGTAATACCTACCAGATGCATGGTATCTGCTTACAGTAATTTATAGCACTGAATTGTTAATTAATCAGACAAAAGTTAGCATTGTTGGAGCTTTTAGCTGACGTCACTTTTGTTCCTTAAAGTGAAGCTGAACAAACCTTGAGAAGTCTGGCGTCTCCCTCAATCTGCTGTTGGTAACTAACACACTCACACATAGCTACCCACTCTCACCACGACTCAATTACTGTCCAATTCTCTTCTTTATCATCTCCTGCCACTGACTTCAAACAACGCAAATCGCGAAGGAAAGGAACATAAGGCTATTTTGAATAGTAACTGAAGGAATATATATAAAGCAACGAACATAAGGTGAGTTTCCTTATGTTTGGTAGTGTGGAAGTTAGCTTACGTTATCATTCATAACGACGTTCAGTTTGTCATTTCGATAGAGATGCATGTTAGCTAGCTAGCTAGCTAGCACCCTGTTCTATCAGTGCTGTCCAGCGGCTTGCTCTTTTTTTCATGTAACCTATCCTGAGTGGTGCAGGTTGATAAACTTGCCAAGAATGATAACACTTGTAAATGTATCAATAATAGCAACACTCGGGTTTTGTTACTTTGTAACTATTTGTAAACCTAGTTGGTAGCTAATTTAATGACGAGACTGAGTCGATTTCCATCACTTTTTACGGTGTAGACGGAGTCGGGTGCTGTCAGCTTGCTGTTTAGCTAGCGAATCTTGTCTTTTGTGTAGTAACTGGTGCGGCTTTGACTGCCCGTTTTTTTAAAACGCTGAATTTATTACGCTATCCATTTAACGTTACCATTGAATGTGTGACAGAGAAATACATTTGGTGTTAACTACGTTTATAATCACTCGAAGTGTTAAGTTTGAAATGTTTTAAAACATTGTTGCAGCTCATGTGGATTAACGTTAGTGGCAACCCGAGGTCGGTGTCTATATTTACAGATGATGCTAAAGTCTGCTCTTCATCGAGTAAACCTAATTAAATCACAAATAAAACATTAGTTCGCTATTGCTTATTTGTGGTGTAGCTATTAAAAAAAAAAAAAAATGTTTGGAGGTGTCAGTGGAAATCACATCCGTGTCAGCCAGTCCACTGCTTGGGTCCGTCCGAAGCTCCTTTCCTCTTGTCTTTTGTGTTGCTTCCTGTAAAGAAAAGCAGCTGCAGCCCGGCTGAGTTGATGAAATGTATCTCTTTGTGTAATATTACAATATCCACCAGTTTTCTGCAATCTAAACAACAAGCCACTCGCCATTTGGCCAATTTTAATCAACCCACACTTGTCATTTCAAAGATCCAGAATGCTTATGACCGAAAAGTTATAAAATGTTTCAAGATATGACGTCATCTGAAGTTTTGATAACATCTCATTCTTTGTAACATTTGAGGTAAATGAGGCTATTGATTTCATATTTCTAAGATACCTTTTTCATGGAGTGAAGGTTTTAACAATGCAAAGGCACACATTTGCCTAATAGGGCTAGTCATTTTGAGTGGTGACAGGTGGTGGGATGGTTGAGTCAAGTGTACTCATCATTTTACTTATTGGACAGATTTTCACTTTCAATAGCCTATTTGGTTGATAGTTAGGGCAAGGAATCAGTTTTAGTTATAATGCCGGATCGTTAGTGTGATGTATGTAGAGGGTTGTTAATAGGTTGTTACTTTCAGAACTTATGCATATGACATTACATTTGATTGAATAGACACCCTTTTGGCTAAACAGGCTAAAGCTCTACAAAGTTACAGTCCAGACAGATGTACTATGTATGGTATTGTCATGTAGGCTTGGGCTATGTCTAGCTCCTATGTCCTGTTTTTCACTCTAACCTTGTGACTTATGCACGTCCGTGTTCAAAATTGAACCTGATATTGTACCAGCTATAGGCTTGTCTTTGGTTCTGCCAATCGGTGGTTCATTCAGGGGATTCTTTTAAAACTGCCCACCCCCCAAAAATAATATTCTGAGAGCAGAATACCTCTGCTCTAGATGCTAATTGCTCCACCTCCCATTTCTTTGTTTGGATATTCACAGCATAACTCAAATGTAAAGGAGCAGATGTTTAGCCAAACAGCTTTCTCTTATGTGAATGCCTTCCACTTCCCTCGGATGAATCGACTTGACAGCTGCTTCATTACAAGTTTCATGTTTTATTTGTCACATGCACAAGTACCGTGAAATGCTTAACTTGCGATCCTTCGTTGAGATGTTAGGAAACCATCGGTGGCACTGGCAATGAATTAAACCCCCAGCACACACACTCAAATGCACATGCATGCACTTACGCATGCACACGTGCAGTGACGTGCAGGACACTCATGTGCCCACAGTTTAAACTCTGATTACAAATGTTGTTGCCTTATTGATGGAACTGAAGGCATAATAACCTAAGTCATTAATTGGCCTTTAGGCCATTTGTTATTTGACCTCTGCACAAGTGAAAGAACATATCTGTCGAGGTTATTGTTCAGATCCAGTACTACAGGGCTATTAGGCTATAAGGTAAATGTAGCTAGCCTATAGTGTCTACAGGTGCGGCATTTCTCCCTTAGGATGTCAAATTAAAATGGACTTGGCCAGTAACTAAGTAATGGGCTTAGATCCAATTTTGACAAAATCGTCTTTTAAGAAAATAAAGACTGGGTATTGCAAAACTTATACTAGGCTAGTATAGTGAGATAATAACTTGTGAATCAAGCTTTAAACACAACAAGCTTCTGAGTTTATGTATCACTTAAACCACACTCACTGCATTGAGAACATTATTGTTTGTTAGGGCCATTGATTTCACATGTCACATCTGTGAACTTCCTTTGGCACTGCTTTGCATTTGCCACAAGTGCTACAGCGTAATTGATTGATCTTTGTAAATAGTTAATTGATGAACTATTGCACACAGTCTAAGTGAAATGGCAATAGACATTATTCCCCATAAGGTCCATCATTTAAATGGCTCAAGCAGCCATTCCAGCCAAGGATGCAAGATAAATCAGATTACAGCCTTGATGTGTTATGCATGCATCCAATAACTGCCAATAAATCAACCAATAACCAGATACAATGCTGGAAGGTCACTGAATTTGCCTCATATTTATTCAGAGCTCATGTCCTTGAAAACAGTCTCAGAATAAGGGAACAATAATGCATCACAACAAATCACCGGCTCTGGATGTGAGCTTTAGCATTAAGAAAAATAGCAGTGGAGCATTTGAATGTTTGGAATATCGCAGGGTATTGTTCTTCAAGGATGGAAAATCTTAGCAGTATCTCTCAAGGTTGCTGAATTGCTTGAAACAGCACTTTTAAATGCTACCAGCCCCAGTGGTGTGATTTAATAAAATGTATTTTTAGCTCAATCATTATTTTCACCCATTCAACCACTTGGTTAATTACAGCCTATTCCTTGCATGTGGTGTAATAATTGGCTTCTTATTGTTAAGGTAGGCTATTATGCACACAACAAAAGTAAATTCATTATAATTTAACTACAACCTGTTAGTTTAACTGGTAGGCTAATTAGCAGATATGAGGTGTGTGTTTTTACCTTAGGCTAGACTACATGTTCTCAAGCAGACTAAGTAGCACAATATAGCCTGTACCCGAATGTAAAACATTTATATTTGTTTAGGGTAGATGTCCTGCTTCTGATGACAACATTAAGTAGCCTAATTGACAATAAGAAAAATAAGTCACTGTACTAGGCCTAGTCTAACTGAAACAGCAGTACACATTTGCTGTTTTGTCATTCAAGGTGAATTTGCAAGATAAAACTGAACGTTGTTTTTTTCTGGTTGGTGTTCCAAACAGGTGAGATGAAAAAGTTTATCACAAACGTGGGTTATCCGGATTAAACAAGATTGTTGTGCTTTTTGTTTTTAGTGTCTCTCTGAATAGTCACCATTGCCATCTTGAAGTCGAGTGTGAGGCTTTTAACAAGACTGGGGGGTCAGCCTCTTTTCAATCTTTTGGTGGGGATGTGAAAGGGGCCCAAGTGTGTTTGGCTCTTCTAAAAGGATGAACTAGACCCATCAGTAATTATGGCAGCCGTCCTATTAAAGGACTGGCAATTGTGCATTTTCACACCATTTCTTTCCCCTGTCCCTCCTGTTCGTACCCTTTTCCACAAGCTTGCACTCATTAATCAAAGATTCTGAACTCCTGCTGAGGGCTGAGAGGTTCATCAAATTGGCAGCCGGTTCACTGTAAAGAACAGCGCGGCAAGGCTCTTAACACACAGGCATAAATAAATCTAAGGTCTTTGTATGCAAACCCTAGAGGTTAATACTGTATAATTCAATGTCCTCTCTTGTTTTCGTGATTGATGTTTTTCAACATTTTAAAGGTTTGACATGATCCTTTTGTAGGTCAGGGTTGACACTTTGTGATTGGCTGAGCCGGATAACTATTAAGGAGGGTGGTTTAATAGGAATATGTCAGGGAGTGGGAGATTACATTTTTCCCCCTCGTCTTTCCTCCTAGTTTATTTTTCTGCTCCTGGAGATGCTTTTCATAATGTCTTAGCTGAAGAACGGATGCTCCAATGATTGAAGTCTCCTGCTGTGATAATGGACTCCATGTTTGAAATGCTAATAGTTTGGACTATTTGTTTGGCTGCTTACTGCTATTTGCATCCTTAGATGGAATTGTAGTACATGTTTAAACTGTACTACATGCAAGAGGACACTGGGACTTGGTGAATAGACTCTATGTAGCCGATTCATAATTCAGATGGTTGCAGGATGAGCGCAGACTTTCACTGGCTATTATAGGCCTAACCCATTCCACTCACACACACCAAGATTGTGCTTCAGCACAGCAGGGCTCCTTTTTATTTATTGATCTTCCTGCATTTAAAATCTGGTCACTGCTGCCACAAAGGCTTGCCATTTAAGCTGTGCTAGCAAGCCTGCTGCAGCCACGATTTTAAATATTTAATTTTCACCGAACACTGCATGAAATTACAAGGAAAAGGGAGGGGGGAAAGAGTGAATGTTTGAATCCATCCTTACCGGGTGTGTTTGGGTCAGTAGAGACCAACCTTGGATACATTCTGCTTTGTTGATTCAAGCTCTGCTTAATGTGTCTCCCATGATAGAGGAGGGGGAAGGAGGGAAAGTGACCCTGCCACTCCACATGATTGTAGGGAAGATGGATGACATTTGTGCATTGAGAATGATGCGACTCCCTTCCCTTTTAGCCTCCATTACAAATCTTCCAGACACTTTTCCATGTTAAGACAACACTTCTTCTTCAAGTGATTTATTTAATTGCCTACGTCGCCCACTGTAAATAAACCTATTTTTATTGGATTATGGCACCAAGTGCAGGACCCTGTTTTAGCTGACTGGTTTAAAAGGATTCCCAGTTTGGAAGGAGTGGATTATCAGGAATAATCTGTATGAGCACGGAGTTGTCTCATGTGAACCTACACTTCAGTAGACGTGATTATTAGGCTCTTCCTAATTTGTCCTATTGCTGCTTGATTTCCACCACCAGCATTTCAAAAACCAAGAAGAAATGTAGTAGCCTATCATGAATGAAAGTGTTTGAAATAGGCCCTAGTGGGTACTGAAATAGGGTTTCGATGTTTGAGGTTGGTAAATGACCTGAAGACGTTAAGACGCTGTTAGTTTGACAGACAAAACGATCTTCCCCACTAAACTCCCTAATAAACGGTGAAACTCAGTAATCCATCACAGGATGGAAACGGAAACCTCTTGGAAAATAACTGTTATTTATTACTCAACATTGCTGTTGCTGAACTTTCTCTCAAGGCAGTCTCATGCTATTGTCTCTATTCTTTAAATTATGGCATGGAAAAACAGCTAGCAGTAACATGAGAAGGTTCAGCCCAAGCAGCAGTTCAAAGGAGCTACTGGGAAAGACCTTTATTTGAGGCCAGGGAGTGACATTTTATGCTTCCAGGGCTGGATAAAACATCAGAGAAGAGAAAAGAGAAATAATATCTGCTTATCTCCCTTCACCCTCTACTGATGTTCCAACCACAAAATGGTACAGATAGAGTTGCAGGAAGAGCCTGTCTGTTTTAGGTGAGGTATAAATGGTGTATTCATTGCACTTTGCTGAGGTTGTTATTGAGGTGCGAGTTGTGTGGAGATGGATGGAAACAGCTCCTCCAGGCTATGGCAAATCCTGTGTGAGAGCTCCCTGGTGTAATCCAAATATTTAGAGCTAATTTAAGCATAGAGACAGGAGCACCGGCATCTTTTAGGAAACAACACATTTCTCTCTGAATACCCTTTTGTGCGCTCGGGGATGCAACAGCACTCCATTACTCTCTTGTCAGAACATCACTGCATTCCTCAAGTGGATTTGAATCCTTTTGGACAACTGTTGCTGATTGAGATGTGAGATTGTGTCCTGGGAAACCCCACACAACCAGGAATCTAAAATGTTGATCATTTAAAGCCTATTTCCTCCAATGCTGTCGCAAAGGACAGTAAGATCGGACGTTTTCAAGAACAGCTCATGTTCTCTCTCCGGTCATGTTGTATACCAGAGCCAGCGTGGCAGGGAATGGTTTGTCCAGGTGGAAATTACTTTGGTTGTTGTTTCTGCATTTGGAAAACATTCCAGCTGTGCAGGCCTGTTGGTTTGATCATCCTACACAGTAGGATTGTCACGATACCAGTATTGCGATACTACGATGCCTGATTTTCCATGGCAAAAAGGAAAACGCAAAGCAGACTAATCTCTTTGGTCCTTTAAAAAAACCTACTGTATGTAAAATATTGTCATTCCAACTAAAAAAGGACAAGAAAGAGGATTTCGACACTCGCCATCTCAGATTGTTCTGAAATCGTTTCTGTAGTTAGAAAGATTACCATTCCTGAAAGATTATTTTGTTGAAATATAATTTGATCTCTGAGAAATGAAGCTAATCGATTGCACCCAAATTGGCCATTTGTTTAATTTATATGATTAATATAATCTTCAATAAATATAGTACCTAACATCAGATTTGGACCATAATTCTACCAAACAATGAATAAGACATGAGGAATCCAATGAAATGGTCAAAAGCCACCCACGGACCACTCACATCCTATTGTGGCATCAGTGGGCAAAACCTGGTACTTTCACACTAATTTTATGGAAAATAATGCAAGTGACTTCAATGACACATTTCTCTGAACAGGAGAAAGAAAAAAAACATCACCAGATTCACAGGCAATACATTACAAAGATGACTAAGCAATACTCAAAACCGCATCTTTATACTACATGTCAAACATAGATTGGGCTCCCGAGTGGCGCAGTGGTCTAAGGCACTGCATCTCAGTGCTTGAGGCGTCACTACAGACCCCCTGGTTCGATTCCAGGCTGTATCACAACCGGCCGTGATTTGGAGTCCCATAGGGCGGCGCACAATTGGTCCAGCGTCGTCTGGGTTTGGCCGGTGTAGGCCGTCATTGTAAATAAGAATTTGTTCTTAACTGACTTGCCTAGTTAAATAAAGGTAAAGTAAAATAAAATAAATAGAGAACTGATACTGCATACTGGTTTTCTTAACCAGTACTGTAACCCATCCAATGCCTATGCATTCCTTAGTCCGATCGGTCAATGTCCACAAAGTATGATTGAAGACCGCTTAGGCCTAGGACTTGATACAATTCATTAGCTTATGTTTTTTTTCATAGGCTACGGGTCAACATGAGTTTTTCAACATGTGTTTTCTTGGAAATGTTTCCCCCATCTGCTTTTAATCTCCATAAACCTCACTGTAGAGGGATGACTAATGGGATGACCTGAGTTTACAGGCAGTCAAACCTTACTACTAGCCTAGGCTAAATGGTGTGTAACCTGAGATGCTGTTAGGTACTGGTAAGTTATGCTAAACAGGAGGAGAAAAGAGGACATCGTCATCCTCTGAATGTGTCCTCCTCCATTGACAAAGGGTGAATCCGGATGGATTTGTTACCAAGCCGTAGCAGGAGGAGGCATGTTTCTCTAATTAGTGTGTGAATGATACCCATCCTTTGAGTGGATGGAGGCACACTCCTAAGATACCCGTAATTGGCTTGAAGCCATTTTGAGTGAAGCGTCTGCTAGGATAGGGAAATAAGGAAGTGGCATAGCCCCCACAGCAGCAGCAGTCGTAGCAAGATTGCGATGACTGAGAGCAAATAGCCTCCTGAGCTGAAAAGGCACAAGTGCAGTTTTAACAGCATCCTGTTTGCCTCGCTCATTACTCACATAGGGCTCACAGGGAACAGTTCCTAGAGAGGATTGTCCAAAAAATAACAGTTGTGCCTAATCAAGTGCACCAAGAGGAGAATGACATGTTGTTTGAGTTAATTTGGCACAGGCCTAGGTTCAGATGAATCCTAGCTAGGCCAGGCCTAGGGATCTGTGGTCATATTTTTCTGCTTAATCAAAGTAGTCTGTCGTGATTTGTAGGCTACTTCTTCTGGAGCACTGAAAGATATAATATAATAAAAGCCTTTGTTGTTCATCACCTCTTCCTTTCTATGTTGAAAATATATTAGTCTAATATAAAGATACATTGTGGATTATAGGCTGAGTCTTTTAAATGACGATAATCATTGTCAAAACATTGATGTGATCGCTAACATTGATGTTGGGCCTATTGCTGTCATTCATTGTTTGTGCTGATATAATCGTCTGTTGTAGTATGAACACAAGTCATGTCTGTTTCTCTTGGCTCGGTGTGATCTCGCAGTCGTCCTGTAGACGGGGTGCGTGGTGAACTAGGGGAATCTGAGTGATGCGTCGAGGCTGTAAATCATGTGTGCTTAAGTCTGCTGCTGACACCGGGTGTTAAACTGCCGTAGCCTTCGTCTCCTTCACATTCCAATTGAAACAAACCCAGATGGAAATGTGTAATGAAAATAATAGACATTTGCTGGCTCGCCAGAAATGTTTGGGAGCGCTTAAGCAAGTGCTGTTGTTTTCCAATTTTAGTTGAATTGTGTTGTCATATTTGAAATACACCCATCTTTGTTTTGTTTGATCCGTCCATATGACCGTGCTGCAGCAGCAGGGCTTTGATTCCCAGTCGATGTTTGAATGCATAAGGTATATCCCCCCTCAGGGCCTAAGCCTGTCCAAATTAGCATTTTTATTTTATTTTAATGGAGTTTCAGGCAGGAATTATGGTGAATGAATAAATCAATAAAATAAAGCAATTAAGCTGACTTGTCTTCTTTTTCAGTTTGCAGAGCCGTGATGTCACAGAGCTAAGGATCCTCTCGAACAGTAAGTGTTTTGTCACATTGGCTGCATTCTAATCACCCACTGCTGTAAACAATGTGGTCCTACTATTTGTGTTTTGAAGTCCCCGTTGTAATTATTGCGTCCGGAAATCAGTTTACGAAAGGATAGGCTAACTGGACTAAGCAGAACTCTTCAATTTAAAGCATTATTTAGGTATAGGATTAGAGAATTTTCCAATTAGGCCTAGATTTAACGAGGTCCTCTTTAATGGAATTAGTTTGTGCTACATTACTTTGCTTTCAGTTTGCGAATTTCTAATTAGTTTGCCGTCTTGCATAGAATTAGCATGTCAAAGTTTCATAACATGTATGAAAATAAGCATTCTTTTACTTTTGGCTATTTCTAAAATAAATTACTGTCAACCAAATTGGGGTAATTGGTAGAGTTTGAGCTGTCCTTTGACTTTGTTTTGAATTTGAAAGTGAGTCACTTTGCATACAGAAGCTTTGAACAGTGGTTGCATGGCTGCCTCTGTAAATTGTGTAGTGTTGCCCCCAGACAATGTCAGGAGGGATCTCAAAGCTTCAGCTCCACTCCTATCAGACAGTCTGACTTTTCTCTCTAAGTAATGCTTCGATGCCGGACTCACGCAAACCTCCACGGTGTTATTGTAAATACATCAGTATTTTGGAGTCATTGGTTTCTGAACTGGTTTTTCAACCATCAGATACAGTGTGAGGAAGATCAGGTGGTATCCGGTATCTAGTGTGTCACTGATAGCAGGACAGTGTTTTTGTTGGACTTCTCCTTTCCAATTGGCTGCTTGTCTTGCCTCTCCAGACTGCTAGCCAAGGCTTGATGTTCTAACTAAAACATTCACTGTTCAATTCTTCAACAGAAAACTTCCAACCCAAACAGTTTAGTTTTTTTCAAATGTGCAATTGGATGGTTAAAAGTAAAAGGGCAATGCAAAGTAACTATAGGCAACATGTTCTTTTCTACTGGAGTCGATATACTGAAAACCAAGTGCAGTGACATGCATCGGGCAACTTTGTGATCCTGAGGAAAAAGCCTATTAGAATCTTTGTGTGACCCTGCCAGGAGACAGGTCATCCACAGCGTTCCAGACAAACATAGTTGGAATGGCAATGGGAAATGAGGAGAGGAATCCCATTATCCCCGGATCCTGATCCTGCCCAGGTTGTGTGTAATGGAAACCTCCTAGGATTTACTGTGGAAGTCATCAGTAACCTGTAGTTTACCTAGAAGCCCGACTCTCCTCCTGCTCATACTGCTGAAGAGGCTGAGGAGACGGGAGAGGCGAGGGAGGAAGGGGGGAGGCCCTATCGACTGGTGTGTTTTACTGAGATCCCCAGCCCCCTGTGGGTGTGTGTGTGTTAGAGGGGGGAGGGAGGGTTGACGGGCTGAAACACCCGTGTCATTTTTCTATTCCTCCTTTTAAAAATATTTATGTCCTCCTACAGTTAACGGTGTGGCTTCAAAGAGGTGTATTCTGTAACGGGCCTGAATGGCTAACAGAACAGCGCCGGAAGAAGTAACGGGCCTGAATGGCGCCAAGAACAGCGCCGGAAGAAGATGGCTGCCGTTTTACAGCCCTCTAACCAATTGTACTATTATGTGTGTTTTTCCGCGTTATTTGTAATTTATTTTGTACATAATGTTTATGCCATCGTCTCTTATAACCAAAGAGAGCTTCTGGATATCAGGACAGCGATTACTCACCTCGCGTTGGACGAACACTTTTTTTTCAACGAGGCGTTCGCGAAGGATATTCTACAGACTCCAGACAAGGCCCAGATCCCCGTCATTCGCGTGAGGAAGAGACGGAGATACCGTGGACGTAGGTCGGGGTGCCTTGTAAAGATCCGACGGCGAACGAGTAAACTGCCTCTCCCATCAATCCTATTAGCCAACGTTCAAGCTTTGGATAATAAAATGGACGATTTAAGATTACGGTTATCCTACCAACGGGACATTAAAAACTGTAATATCTTATGTTTCACGGAGTCGTGGCTGAATGACAACAATGACAACATTCAGCTAGCAGGCTATACGCTACATCGGCAGGACAGAACGGCAGACTCGGGTAAGACGAGGGGTGGCGGTCTCTGTATTTTTGTAAACAACAGCTGGTGCACAAAATCAAATACTAAGGAAGTCTCAAGGTTTTGCTCGCCTGAGGTAGAGTATCTTATGATAAGCTGTAGACCACACTATTTACCAAGAGAGTTTTCATCTATACTTTTCATAGCTGTCTATTTACCACCACAAACCAATGCTGGCATTAAGATTGCACTGAATGAGTTGTACAAGGCCATTAATCAACAGGAAAACGCTCATCCAGATGCAGCGCTCCTAGTAGCAGGGGACTTTAATGCAGGGAAACTTAAATCCGTTCTACCTCATTTCTACCAGCATGTTAAATGTGCAACCAGAGGGGAAAAAACTCTAGACCACCTTTACTCCACACACAGAGACGCATACAAAGCTCTCCCTCGCCCTCCATTTGGCAAATCTGACCATAACTCTATCCTCCTGATTCCTGCTTATAAGCAAAAACTGAAGCAGGAAGCACCAGTGACTCGGCTAATAAAAAAGTGGTCAGATGACGCAGATGCTAAGCTACAGGACTGTTTTGCTAGCACAGACTGGAACATGTTCAGGGATTCTTCAGACAGCATTGAGGAGTACACCACATCAGTCACTGGCTTCATCAATAAGTGCATCGATGATGTCGTCCCCACAGTGACCGTACGTACATACCCCAACCAGAAGCCATGGATTACAGGAAACATCCGCACTGAGCTAAAGGGTAGAGCTGCCGCTTTCAAGGAACGGGACTCTAACCCGGACGCTTATAAGAAATCCCGCTATGACCTCCGACGAACCATCAAACAGGCAAAGAGTCAATACAGGTCTAAGATTGAATCATACTACACTGGCTCTGACGCTCGTCGGATGTGGCAGGGCTTGAAAACTATTACAGACTACAAAGGGAAGCACAGCCGCGAGCTGCCCAGTGACACAAGCCTACCAGACGAGCTAAACCACTTCTATGCTCGCTTCGAGGCAAACAACACTGAAGCATGCATGAGAGCACCAGCTGTTCCGGACGACTATGTGATCACGCTCTCCGTAGCCGATGTGAGTAAGACTTTTAAGCAGGTCAACATTCACAAGGCCGCAGGGCCAGACGGATTACCAGGACGTGTACTCCGAGCATGTGCTGACCAACTGGCAAGTGTCTTCACTGACATTTTCAACATGTCCCTGGCTGAGTCTGTAATACCAACATGTTTCAAGCAGACCACCATAGTCCCCGTGCCCAAGAACTCTAAGATAACCTGCCTAAATGACTACCGACCCGTGGCACTGACGTCTGTAGCCATGAAGTGCTTTGAAAGACTGGTCATGGCTCACATCAACAGCATAATCCCAGAAACCCTAGACCCACTCCAATTTGCATACCGCCCCAACAGATCCACAGATGATGCAATCTCTATCGCACTCCACACTGCCCTTTCCCACCTGGACAAGAGGAACACCTACGTGAGAATGCTATTCATTGACTACAGCTCAGCATTCAACACCATAGTGCCCTCAAAGCTCATCACTAAGCTAAGGATCCTGGGACTAAACACCTCCCTCTGCAACTGGATCCTGGACTTCCTGACGGGCCGCCCCCAGGTGGTAAGGGTAGGTAACAACACATCTGCCACACTGATCCTCAACACGGGGGCCCCTCAGGGGTGCGTGCTCAGTCCCCTCCTGTACTCTCTGTTCACCCATGACTGCATGGCCAGGCACGACTCCAACACCATCATTAAGTTTGCCGACGACACAACAGTGGTAGGCCTGATCACCGACAACGATGAGACAGCCTATAGGGAGGAGGTCAGAGATCTGGCCGTGTGGTGCCAGGACAACAACCTCTCCCTCAACGTGACCAAGACAAAGGAGATGATTGTGGACTACAGGAAAAAAAAGAGGACTGAGCACGCCCCCATTCTCATCGACGGGGCTGTAGTGGAACAGGTTGAGAGCTTCAAGTTCCTTGGTGTCCACATCACCAACGAACTATCATGGTCCAAACACACCAAGACAGTCGTGAAGAGGGCACGACAAAGCCTATTCCCCCTCAGGAGACTAAAAAGATTTGGCATGGGTCCTCAGATCCTCAAAAAATTCTACAGCTGCACCATCGAGAGCATCCTGACTGGTTGCATCACCGCCTGGTATGGCAACTGCTTGGCCTCTGACCGCAAGGCACTACAGAGGGTAGTGCGTACGGCCCAGTACATCACTGGGGCAAAGCTCCCTGCCATCCAGGACCTCTATACCAGGCGGTGTCAGAGGAAGGCCCTCAAAATTGTCAAAGACTCCAGTCACCCTAGTCATAGACTGTTCTCTCTGCTACCGCACGGCAAGCGGTACCGGAGTGCCAAGTCTAGGTCCAAAAGACTTCTCAACAGCTTCTACCCCCAAGCCATAAGACTCCTGAACAGCTAATCATGGCTACCCGGACTATTTGCACTGCCCCCCCACCCCATCCTTTTTACGCTGCTGCTACTCTGTTAAGTATTTATGCATAGTCACTTTAACTCTACCCACATGTACATATTACCTCAACTAGCCGGTGCCCCCGCACATTGACTATGCAACGGTACCCCCCTGTATATATAGCCTCCCTACTGTCACTTTATTCTATTGTATATATAGCCTCCCTACTGTCACTTTATTTTTTACTTCTGCTCTTTTTTTTCTCAACACTTTTTTGTTGTTGTTTTATTCTTACTTTTTTGTTTAAAATAAATGCACTGTTGGTTAAGGGCTGTAAGTAAGCATTTCACTGTAATGTCTGCACCTGTTGTATTCGGCGCATGTGACCAATAAAATTTGATTTGATTTGATTTGATTTGATTTGATTGCTGGGGCTGTGTAAAATGATGTGGTAGTAAATACTGGAGCCTCAGCCCCGCTCTTCCTCCTCCGCTCTCTGGGCCAAGGGATTGGGAGAGAGGGAAGGATGAGGAGAGAGAGAGATGGGGATGAAAGAACTCTTGTCAAAGTTGAATCACAACGCTGCACAGGATACTGTTACGTGGTATCAATCTACTACAACACCAGTTATTAACCTACGTAGATCTCAAGACGTCCTGAATAGGACTCATGGCAATCAGGAACTGTAGTCAAGGTGAGGTGTATTCCATAAGGAGAGAGCCCCACCTCATTCCATTGGGACTGTGTGGTGTTTGAATGACTCGGAGGATGTGTCCCAAATGGCACCCTATTCCCTGTGTAATGACCAGAGCCCTATTGGCCCTTGTCAAAACAGTAGTGCACTGTAAAGGGAAGAGGATGCCATTCAGGACACGGCCAGATAGTCAATAGCAGGCGAGTCCATGGAGAGGAGAACAAACCCCAAAGGTCACGAGCAGTGGGCGGCCGGGCTGCGAGATGCAAGGACTTCACAATGGATTGCATCAGCCCAGCCAGCCGCCCCAGACGCCCTGCCTGTGTCTCCTGTCCTACAGACAGAATGTTAATGGGTTACAGATTATTATACTGCTGGGTTCCTCCAACCAAACTTTGTCCCCCCCTTTTGATTTTAGTGCTAGTTGCTCACATGCCAGTTAGGCTATGCACTGTGGCTTATGCCAACATTTTAACCTAGGCTATTCATTCAGTTAAACCTGGTTTCATATTAAGAATAAGCCCTTAGATTCATTGTGATCTTTGAGTGAGTGAGCTGTAAGTGGAGAAAATCTGTTATATCAGCAGATCGCCTAAATACAATGTTTGGGAGCACTCTCAACATCTCAGCATATCAGAGGTTTGAAAAGGATGTTGCTGTTAGCGTGAAAATTATTTATCCGTTAGTAGACAAGTCTCTTGGCAATCCCTAATGCAGTACGCGAGATATCGTGCTACAAATGTGAGCTTGTGCCGACCGTTCTCTCTAAGGCGACGTCTGTGGGACACATCAGTGGAGCTTTAGACACTTGTGAATTATACATGCAACACGCCTGGTAATCTCATCCGGCACCGAAGGTCTCTGTTTTATGCTACCTTGTAACTTGCTAATTGTCAACAAATGTGCTGTGGTGTGGTCAACAATGTGCCCAGCAGCTTTATGCACTGTAGAGATTGAGAGAAGTCCGACTTTGTGACTTCTCATTTGCCTTAGCCTCGCTGCATTGTATCTTTCATTGTATCTTTGTTCAATGCATTCCCGGAGTGCTTCTGCAGAGATGTTAGATATCACATGTCATTAAAATGGTGTAAACCGCTCAATGCATCTCTCCTGTGTGACTGTGGCGCATGCAAGCCTTGCTGCTAATGTGTGCGCAAACAGAGCTGAATATTTGTGTCTTCTGAAGGCCAAATACAGCAGGAAATAATGTACCTTAATGAAGCACACTGCCATTCAATTTGCCAAGTGATTGTAGGTCATCCGCAGTGAGCCGTGCATCTGCAGATGGACAGGGGCCATTTGGAGACCATCAGGCCTAGGTGGATGGGTGGGCTTTAAAAGCAGGCAGGTTGAGGACGACTGCAGGAGGGTCAGGGTGGAGATGGAGGGAGGTGTGTCTCTCTGCTGGCTGGGGTAGCTGGGGTCAGGGTGGCTGTTCTCCACAGGGATCAGGCTGGAGGGAGGGGGTCACTCAGGGCCTGCTTTAAGTGCTGTCAGATAGGATAGATCCCGCTGACCCCCCTGTTCAGTGTTAAAGCCCTCTGCCGTGTACACAGCCGCACCATTCCAGGGCGTTTTGCATCCCCCTCTCCATCCCTCCATCCTCCCTGTTGTTCAGCACAGACACGAGGCCTAACCTCAGGAGCCCCCCTGGCGACGGTATCGCCGACTTGAAACAAAGCCAGTAGGAACATTTAGTTTGACTAATGTATGCTTGGTACAAGGCCCAGTGTGGTTTTTCTCTCAGTCATGGAGAGCTGGGCTTGGGGACTGTGAGGAGTAGACATGAGAAACAGCCCCATTGAAGCAATTGGGCATCAGGGAATTTCCATGCCTCATTCTGGCCATGATTTGATTTGTGTGTCATTTCCCTCTGTGAAAGGCAGTGGTATAAGGTATAACTGTGAACGTGAAGGAAGTAATTACAGAATCGGCATTTGAAGCTGAGGGATGAGCTCCGGTCCAGCTGCGCCCACCACAGAGGCTAATTTGTTGTCAATAAACTACAACTAATCACGATGCTTCCCCTCAGGGGTGAGAGGTCAGGGAAGACAGGGTCTTGGGACAGCTCTGGCATGGTCTACACTGGGAGGTATAGAAGCAGAAGAGGGTCATAAGTGCTTCTCTGTGGTTTGGTGTGCAGATGGTGAAGGGGAAAATTGAATTTTCTTTAGTATCATTGGGTTGTTAGGGCCAGCTGCCTGCCTTCCTCTTAATGCTGGCACTGATACTTCAGCAGAGACCAGGGGATTCCCCCCCCCCCTTCTCTCTCCCTCTTTACTGCCTCGGAGGGCTGGTAAAATGCACACCACACACTTTGCACTGCAAAATGAAAATCCTTTCACACAGACGGTGTTCCTTGAAATCACGGTAAATTGCAGGTAAAGCATCCCACTCTCTCGTTACGTTGGCATGATTTACATCCTCCCGACCCTAATCCCCTCTTATTACTATTTGAGTGTGAATTCAGATGTGTTGGAAATATCGCAGGGCCCGGAACACTGATCTAAAAAGGCTCCAATAATATCGATGCTAATAAAATGCTCTCCTTCCAGGAGCTGCATAAATGCCACTTAGCTGGATGAGGGCTGTGCTGGCTGCCTGCAGAGAGGAGATCTGTACCCTCAGTGCCTCAGATGCGCGTAGAGGTGATACCAAGGTGAAAGCTAGACTTGCAGAATGGTTGGGAATCATTGATATTCTGACTCGGAAGCTGCAAATGGCTCAATGGCAGATGGAGTCTTTGTCAGGGAAGAGGAATGGCAGCTCTGGAGCACAGTGGCTGTTTTCCCTATCAGCTCCCTCGGCTGGATGGCAGGGGCTGACCTTCCACCACTGCCTCGCACTTTGATCAGCTAACCCCTCCCTTTGTTTACTAGGAATGTGCAAAAGGATTCAAATGTCAATTTTTAAGGAAAATATCTTTATGTGGTGTCAGGAAACTGGCATTGGTGTGTGTGCTGTGTAGGACTGAGGCCCTAAGAGAGACCTGTATTTAATGACTATTACTACTAGGCTACCTGTTGTTTTGTCTAAAATGTAGCCTACTGTTCAGTTATTTTCGGGCTATTTTCGTCAAGCCTTCACAACCAACATAGCTAGCAAAATGCTAGATACAGTAGGCAAAATCTGTTGAGCAGGGTGAGTGCTTTGGTTCTCTCACTCCCATTGGTCCTGTACTCGACTAAATACACGTGCGAATGCAAGTGTTTACACGGATATCAAATGTAAACACAAGCATATTTTTCTTGCCAAAGCATAGGAGAAGCACTGTTTGTAAATAGGTTCCCTGTATTTGTTTTGTTGAACAATTATGATAAACTCTCCTGATTTTGCAATGGAGTAGCCTACTTCTAATGTTATAAATTAAGTAAATTGCATAAGTAAGCCTACACTCTTTTGGCACAAACAGACGTTTAGTAGAATGGCAACTCCAGTTAATTTATGATATTTAGAGTCATGGATTTTCTTGTCTAACATTTTTTTATGCATTGTTTGTGAAAACAACCTTAATACAGTCAGAAAATGCAAGCTTTCAGAGACTGTCAGAGATTATGTGTACATGCCCAGAATAAAACCGTCATTAAAATGCAATAATAATTCTTGGTTGAGAGCAAATTCAAAGAAAGACAAAAATATTGAAAGGTCAGGGAAAGAAATGAGGAAAATAACAAACCATGGGGGGGGGGGCGAGCGAGCGAGTGACACTGAGACCCCGGTTTAATATGTATGTATTTCAGCTTGATGGTTGATTTCATTAGCCGGTCTCATTGTTATGCATCGACTGTTCTCCTGCAGCAAAATGAATATTGTATTCACTTGGCCTGAATATTCAGGAGGACATTTTTGGATTTAGATGGCATCCTTCAGAAAAATAAGAAAAGGCATTGTTTCCCTTTCCTGCCTGCCCTCATGGTCACAATTAATACGATTCGAGCGATTGTCATTCACTCCAGATGTCGGCTAATTTGCTGAGTGTTGTTAAGTTGCTATCGCTAATTTGGCCTTGTTTTCCCAGGCAAGGATATGATGGTTTTCATACAGTCCAAATAGATGAAATTAGATTTTGTGTCACTGGCCTACACACAATACCCCATAATGTCAAAGTGGAATTATATTTGTTGAAATTTTTACAAATTAAGTAAAAATGAAAAGCTGAAATGTCTTGTCAATAAGGATTCAACCGCTTTGTTGTGGCAAGCCTAAATAAGTTCAGGATTAATAATTTGCTTAACAAGTCACATAATAAGTTGCATGGACTCACTCTGTGTACAATAATAGTGTTTAACATGATTTTTGAATGACTACCTCATCTCAGTACCCCACACATACAATTATCTGTAAGGTCCCTCAGTAGAGCAGTGATTTTCAACCACAAAGACCAGGGAGGTTTTCCAATGCCTTGCAAAGAAGGGCACCTATTGGTAGGTGGGTAAAAAAAAAAAGCAGACATTGAATATCCCTTTGAACATTGAAGTTATGAATTACCCTTTGGATGGTGTATCAATACACCCAGTCACTACAAAGAGACAGGCGTCCTTCCTAACTCAGTTGCCGTATAGGAAGGAAATGCTAAAACAGTTACGGAGTTTAATGGCTGCGATAGGAGAAAACTAGGAGAAAACTGAGGATGGATTAACAACATTGTAGTTACTCCACAATTCTAACCTAAAAGAAGGAAGCCTTTACAGAACAAAAATATTCCAAAACATCAGTGAAGGACGAAGGCTTTATAGAAATATATATGCAGTACCAGTCAAAAGTTTGGACACACCTACGCATTCCAGGGTTTTTCTTTATTTTTACTATTTTCTACATTGTAGAATAATAGTGAAGACATCAAACCTATTAAATAACACATATGGAATCATGTAGTAACCCAAAAAGTGTTAAACAAATCAAAATATATTTTATATTTGAGATTCTTCAAAGTAGCCACCGTTTGCCTTGATGACAGCTTTGCACACTCTTGGCATTCTTTCAACCAGCTTCATGAGGTAGTCACCTGGAATGCATTTCAATTAACAGATGTGCCTTGTTAATTTGTGGAATTTCTTTCCTTAATGCGTTTGAACCAATCAGTTGTGTTGTGACAAGGTAGGGGTGGGATACAGAAGATAGCCCTATTTGGTAAAAGACCAAGTCCATATTATGGCAAGAACAGCTCAAATAAGCATAGAGAAACGACAGTCCATCATTACTTTAAGACATGAAGGTCAGTCAATCCGGAACATTTCAAGAACTTTGAAAGTTTCTTCAAGTGCAGTCGCAAAAACAATCAAGCACTATGATGAAACTGGCTCTCATGAGGACTGCCACAGGAAAGGAAGACCCAGAGTTACCTCTGCTGCATTGCAGGTGTCTACCTCATGAAACTGGTTGAGAGAATGCCAAGCGTGTGCAAAGCTGTCATCAAGGCAAAGGGTGGCTAGAATCTCAAATATAAAATATATTCTGATTTGTTTAACACTTTTTTGGTTACTACATGATCTTGTGACTTAATCTCTTCAGTTTTCTTTGGTGGTCTCTGGGTAGAAATATCTAGCTAGCTCAGCCAGCCATCGGCTAGGTCTTCAGAAGCTGGACAGAAGGCCTCTTCCATTCAACTGTATTCGAGCAGAATTTTGACTTGCAGTGGGTGGGACCATAATTATTATTTTATTTAAATGAAGGCCTTCCAGAAGGCCTAGACATGTTAATACTGACTCAGTGAGCAATAGCCTAGTTTTCCCATGTTTTTGTAGTAGTGTGTGTGACAACGGCAGCGGCTGTAGAAGGTGTTATCGAGGAGGATGTGGTGGCTAATTTGTTAGCGTCACCCTTTTCAAGACTAACTTTCAACGAGAAGTTAAATGTTGTGCAGCTTGGGAGGCCAACACCAGCACTGCCAGGATTGGTGCAACGAAGAAAGAGCTAACAATTATGAGGGCTCTCCGTAGATGTCTGGCTGTGAGCAAACCAAGAATGCCTACTCTTCAGCACCGACAAGACGTCAACCTGGGCCAGTACTGGTTTCAAAGAGACATGGTCAGTGTTACGAAGTCAGCTCTGCGCCACGAAGACTCAACTTCAAACCTGCGAGCTCCGGCAGAAGAGGCTGAATGAGAGGTATGTACCAACTATATCTGCTTACCGGTCTGGTCTTGACCATTCCCGTGTCCACTGCCTCAGTTGAAAGGATCAAGACATACTCCAGGAAAACCACCGGGCAGGCCCAACTGTCATCCTTGGCTTTGATCTCAGTCGAGAAAGTACTTATCTCGGATATAAAAACAAATGACCCTGCCATTGCTTATTTCATAAAGGACTGGATGATAGACTTCGTTTTCTGGTGAGTGGCATTTTATTTTTTTGCCATTTGTGAAACGTTGTTGCATTTTCACTTTATGCCACTGGTTATTTTATGTGCTGAAAGTGATCAGATATGTTTGCAATGGGAAGTAATAGCTGGCTTGTTCATTTTGTGTTGGAATTGCTAAATGGTTGTGTTTTTGTATTGGGGTCTACTGGCTTATTATTTGAGTGAATCGGCTGCTTATTCTTTAACATTATTTGATGCTGTGTTCGACTGTTGGTTCAGCATGGTACTGAGATAGCGGAGGCAACGCGCCTGTTTTCTTTGCTCTGACTCGCAGTAACTGTCTGTGGTCCTGAATCAATAGTTAAGGCCTATGTGTGGTTGAATTTATTCCGCCACTGTGTGAGTGTGACTTGTCTTTTTGGAACAGTTTCTGTGAAACGATGTATGGCTTTTCGGCCTTATATATCACGGTGGCGTATGAATGCATTTCTAACGGGTTATAGAGTAGCCTAAACAACGCAATTATCACAACATACGTTTTTTTAATGGCTGTTGATGTGTCACTTGTCTCTGTGTGAGCTGCAGCCCAAAGCACGTCTCAGGCATGTTTTTGATTTTGTCATTAAAAAGCATTGCTACTCCTGTGCTGGGGCTGGGCAATATGGACTGAAAATCATATCTCAAAAAAACGTTATTTTAAAAATCATTTTTCTTTAAATAAGCGTTGTTGTGCAATTAAAGGTAAAATCCATTGCATTTCAAACAGTCAGCAATAATCTAATGAATTCAGGGCTTGTGAACTTATACCTAGGCTAAATATAAGCCTTCCACAACCATAAGACCCACTAGTTATTGTATTATTTTATCGAAATAGTTTAACCTGCATTTTTTGTTCAATAATCACTGATCTGGCTTTCAAGTCTGTCTATGAAAATGCCCTTTTTTGTTAAAAATTTAACTACAACCATGCATAATGAATATTTACTAATAATGACTCAATTCTTGTAGCAGGCATTAGGCTATAGAAAATTAACACAGGTCTCATCAACAATCTCTCAAGCCCACGTGCTAATGATTAGCCAGCTAATCTTTATTTCAAGTTTAGCCAACTTGGATCTATTTGCTAGCTAACAAGGTTGAACAGTTGAATTGTTATGAACACACTGTTCTGTCTACTGTTTGAAAAGCATGTTAGCCTGTCCACTTTGTTCAGATGTTGAAATCAAGTGGCCTGCCTTATTTCTCAGAATGAGAACGTGTTGCCAATTCTTTAAATAATTGTGTTTTATGCTTATTGGAAATTTGTATAAAACACAGCTAGTATATTAGTCTTTGGCTAAAATGCTTCCAGAATCAATATTCATTGATACTCTCGTTTTAGTAGTGTCTGCTCTACGCGCAATTTGAGTAGTTGAGACCATAAAAAGGGTATCGTTAGAAAAGTTAACTTCTCCTCTATTACAGTAAAATAATGTCTCAATGTGTTTTGGTGTCCATATGACCGATTCTGTTGGACCAAACCTCAAATGCAAATAGCGAGTTGAAACTGCTTGTCAGAGAGGAAGAAGTGATCTCTCAACTTTGTTGGCATGAGAGGCAGGGGGAGGGGCTTGGTGTGTGTGTGTAAACCATATAGGAAGAGGCGAAGCAAGAGGTTTCACTCGCAAAAATCTGTCCAAAATAAGGCCAATGTGTTTCCATGGGCTTATTTTGGACATAAGTTTGTCGCCTGCCTTCCCGCCTTTTGGGATGACTACTAAAACACAAGGACAAATATACATTGGAGTTGCTTACCAAGACGACATTGAATGTTCCTGAGTGGCCTAGTTACAGTTTTGACTTAAATCTGTTTGAAAATCTATGACAAGACTTACAAATTCTTCAAGCCATTTTCAAAAGAATAATGTACAAATATTGTACAATACAGGTGTACAAAGCTCTTAGACTTACCCAGAAAGACTCACAGCTGTAATCGCTGCCAATGGTAATTCTGACATGTATTGACTCAGGGGTGTGAATACTTATGTAAGTGAGATTTCTGTTTTACATTTTCACAAAAGACTGACAATAAAAAATACATGTTTTCACTTTGTAATTATGGGTTATTGTGTGTAGATGGGTGAGAAAAAATATATATTTCATCCATTTTGAATTCAGGCTGTAACACAACATAATGTGGAATAAGTCAAGAGGTATGAATACTTTCTGAAGGCACTGTAGTTGGTTTCTAGTCTTCTAGACATGGGGCTCCTGAAGAAGCAGGCTGGAATAAGACTAGAGAGGATCCTATTGTAGAATTACAGCTAAATGTGTACAGTCAAACTAGAGAAGATATTTGTAGGATATTCAGCCAAATATAAACATTAAAGAGTATAGTACAATTGTGCCCTACAAAGGCAAAGTGCAGTAACTACAAATTTGGTCAAAAATCTTTGATCTGTTGTAATGGCCAGGTATATTATCAGATGAATGTGGTATTGAGTGTCCTGACACAAGAACAAGCCAGTCGATCAGATTCAGAATATATGTACCCGAAATTGCTGTCTGTCTAGACAGAAAAATACTTACAACAGATTTGACAGTAAAAAATTTTTTACATAGTTACTGCACTTTGCCTTTGTAGGGCAGAATACACGTTAGCCTATATTGACGATTTGTCAATAGCGGTGAAACCTAGCATTTAAAAATGTATGTGAGTTTAGTGCTGGTGCAGTATAGTGTCTTGTCCCACTGCTGTGGTGTGTTTTAGCTCCCAGCGTTCACAGACAGATTAACCTGCCAGTTAGCTGGACCCGCTCCAGTTTACAGTCCCATTTACAAATGCATGACCGGACTCAGCCAGCCAACCAAGCAGCAGGGCTGACTCCTGTCTCCTCCTGTCTCACCCCACAAGAGCAATCTAATGAAATGGATATCATCGAGATCCATTTACCCACATTGGAAAGGAATCATCCAAAGCTCTAGTGCAGAAGTGACTCGCCCTTGTTAAATTCACTCGCTGCCAAATTCCCCTCCTACAGTAAGCCTTGTACAGTTGTTCAAGGTTAACTGAGCTGAGTTGTATCTCAATAGGAGAAGCAAATGGGGCTGAATAGTATTGACTTGGCTAATGTGGTGTTTAGGGAAGGCAGTGGTGTGTCCTTGGTGAGAGAATGATAACAGCACTGACCGGGCACATTGGCCATAGAGCTGATGAGGTGCACACCAGTAGGCCTCACGACTGCCTGTCATAGATGAGAGGATATAGTACGCATCCCAAATGACACCCTATGTAGTGCACAACTTTTGACAAGAGCCCTATGAATTGATTGTTTCACTTTCCCAGTCAAAATCGGAAATTCAATTCTTCATATTTGGAAAATGCTATAGCTTAGCGGCAAAGAAACCTCTTTTGAAATAGCATTTCTAAGTACAGGTGGTCAAAGTAATTGAGTCTGCCTAGGCCTATTTCATATTGCCATGCAAAGCCCCCATTTAAGTGTAGCCTAGCCGATTAGTGCAGAGGTGGATGCCTATGTCTCTCTCTTTGCTCTGGAGATATTATTGTGGATGTGAAACCCTGGAAGTGAAGAGGGAGTAGTTATTTTCTTTCCTCTGTATTAAGGGTGAGATTCTCCTGTGATGTCAGGCATCTGTCCTCCCCTGTTTCAGGCCCTGCTGCACACAGCACACAGAGGGCACAGCCTGGTGAGGTGCTACCTGCCTGCTGTGACAGGCACTGGGTGTGTGGATGAGCACTTTCCATTAGCACGACTCTGTATGTGCAAGGTGCTCTGTTTCACACCATCCACCATAAACCTGGCCCTGCTAGCAAAACAAACATAGTGAAGTCGCTCGTCTGCTTAGATGGCATACAGGTGGCACACATTTCTGTAGGCAATAGACACAAATTAGAGTGTTTTAAGGTAGGCCTAGCTGACTAAACTAAACTCAACTCCATGATTTAGCCCATTTTGATTATGGTTTGATTTGCTGTGTTGGTTAGGCCTGTCTATAGTTTGAAAATCTTTATGACAATGTAAAAGTATCTCACCTGTACCAATTTAGATGGAAGCCTTTGGGAAATTACTATTCCTTACCTTGTGGTGACTGACTGCACTGAGATTCTGTGGCAAGGAAAGGGTTAACATGGGGTGTTGCCCCGATAGTGGAGGGGAGTGTTGGGGAAGGCAGAGGCTGAGACTTCAGAGGAATTGTGAGGCCTATGTGGTCACAGGTTACAGAGGAGTGCCAGTTTATGTTTTTGCATGCAAATGAGTGTTGAGCAGCCAGAGCCACTCCCGCTGAGAATTCACTTCATTCATTTCAGCCTGCCCTTCGGTCTCTGTCAGCACACAGCAGTTAGACATTTTACCCCAGGATGGTGTCCTGTGAATGTTGAGTGTTGGGTGCACTCTAAGTAAGAGGGGGTGGGTGTGTGTGTGTGTGTGTGTGTGTCACAGGAGGTTGGTAGCACGTTAATTGGGGAGAACGGGCTCCTGGTAATGACTGGAGTGGAATCAGTGGAATGGTATCAAATACATTTACACATGATTTCCAGGTGTTTGATGCCATTCCATTCGCGGCGTTCCGGCCATTATCATGAGCAATTTTCCCCCTCTACAGCCTCCTGTGTGTGTGTACCGTCTGTGTGTGTTCCTGTGTCCATGTGCATGCCCATCTCTACCCTGAGATCACCTAGATATAGCATGCATACAAGCCATCATATCAGAAATCCCAGACCACTTTAGAGGTCGAACCTGGAAAACCATATGACTATCTGTTTACAGAGCTGTGGCTGGGCAGGGCTGAGCAGTGAAGTAGTCAGAGATGTGTGGAAATGAATGGACTAGATTAGCCTACTCACCGTAGTCTCATTCTGAAAGCCTGTGATGTGGGCTCAGTCAAAGTCCACAGCCAAACCAGTCATTGTGCCATCAGGCAGCACCACTTTAAACAGGTTTAGTAACATGCCTATGTCAAGGTAAAACAAGCTTTTTGGATTTGCATCACTCTACATAAAGGTTTATTGGCATATAGTATAGCTGTGAGTTTTTATGATTTACGGACATCATTTGTCATGTTCTATTGGATTACAGTATGGTATTTTATTTTTTCCCACTGCTTGTACATTATTTTTTTTGGGGCCAGGTCTTTGACATTTGTAGAGTTCTAGTTTGATAAAGCTGAATCGGACAATGTTGGATAAAGAATTATAGGCTAGAAGAAGGTTGAATTTAGATCTACTGTATAAAATCTCCTTCTATTAAGATGGACATTTATAGCCTTCTAAGGCCATAGAGCGTTCAGCAGTGTCCAACACTAGAGACAGTAGTATTAGGCTACACATTTAGCTAGGATATGAATTGGAGCACTGAGACCCAGAGAAATGCACACTGGGATGATGGCAACGTTGGTTTAGCAGAGAGAAGCTCTTTTTCGAAGATGGCTCAGAGGCAGACAGGAAATTAGTTATTTTCTCTGCACATTCATCAAAATAAAAATAGTCTGAGTATCCCAAGTGACTCTTTCAGCCCTGAATACACTCAGTGTAAAAGCCACAGCTGCACACACACGCACCATGCGCTCACTGTTAACTCTCCAATGAATTTCAGGTGTTTTGGAGCAGAATTAAAGTCAACTGTCTTTTCTCTGCTGCTTCTCTCCCTTTAGTCTCCAATCTTTTGTTCTCCGTTTCGTTCTGTAAGGAAGAAAGGATTTTGAAATATGACATTGGTCTATTTTATTTGAGAACCTGAACAGCATGACTGAAAATTTTAATCAGACCACTAGGCCTATGTTATTGTAAAACACAGCTAAGTATTGGACCAAGCATGAGAAATTCACTACAGATAATAATGGTTCATAGTGTTACCCGTAAGGTTCTGACACCACTGTCTGATAACCTTTCATTTGAATGGCTACCAGAAACAAAGTGTAGACAGAGTTTGCATACACCACATGACTCTCTGCCTTTCGTCCAGAGACAAATGGAATCCAGGATATCAGAGAGCTCACATAATGGCGTGTGTTTTATTTTCAGCGTCTTCTTTTTTCTGTGGCCTGATGCGTGAAGGGTGTTTGTGGAAGGTGTACAGCAGCCTCTCTGCTTTTCAGATCAGGAAGTGCAGTCAAGTGATGGCAGCAACCTTGTTTCTACTCTGTTTCACGTCAAAATAACCTGAAAAGGTACCCTATTCCAAATCCACTCATAGTCATTTAAAAAATATTTCATTTCAGTCTTTGATCGCAACTAGTCCTACAGTGATTCGATCAGCTGTTGCTTGAACACTTTCTATTGTGTTTCTCAATGGTAGTTAATGATAGACTCGCTTATCTCCTCTGATCTGTCTTGGTACCAACATTTGCTTGGCTCAGCTTTTTGAACGGATAGGCCCTGCATAGCATTAGTAAATAAATACTGGCCTAACTGTTGGTTATTATTTATTGACATATCCTAACAAGTCTAGTTATGTTCAGGTTTGTGTCTGTGTTGAGCAGGGGTGGGCAATCATTTAGGCTCGAGGGCCACATCGGGATTTCAAAATTCAGCGGAGGGCCACACAGATTCTTTTTCGGACCGATTTGTTCTTAAATAACAATTTGCGAGCCAGAAAAAGGGCCGTTATTTGAAAACGTATAGGTCCTTCATAATTTCAATCTAGTTTTAGAAATTCAAGAGTGGCCTGGAGGCCTGGAGTAAATTATTATTACCCATTTCCACCTCTGGTGTTGAGGAATGTTCCCTTTTAACATCTCTGGTTGCCAAATAAAGTTCAGCTGTCTCTGTGATGCTTTACGGCGGAAAGAAATGTGATTTTGTTTTGGAGGTTCAAGTTGATTTACATGTAACATCTGTCTTTGACAGGTGTAAGGTACCACCAAGGCCATGCCCTGACTCTTTCCTTCTCTAAATTACATAGATGAATCAAATTTGAGCATCTGTAGCCATGCAAGCCAGGGCCCATATCTACAAAGCGGCTCAGAGTAGGAGTGTTGATCTAGGATCAGTTTTGCCTTTAAGATCATAATGAATAAGATTATGTGATCCAGACCAAATCTGAACCAATCATAGACGTCTATGTTTCACAAGTTTGGACATCAAATTACAGCACAGTAGAGCTCAGTAGAGTATAGTGTAGTTCAGTAGAGGTAAGCACAGTACATTATAGTGTACTCAACTCTAGTGTGCTCTACTGTGTACTGCCCTGTACTCTACTTTTCTTTACTCTAGTCTACTGTGCTGTACTCTACTGAACAATACTCTACATTTCTTTAATGTACAGTACTGTGCTGTCCAAACTTGTGAACCCAACTGTGGTTTGTGACTACTATGATTTCCCATTCTAGCCAATTCAATTGCAGACATTTTGAGTTTTAATCACTTAATAATTCATAGACAAATTGTATCAGTAAAAACATTAACTAATTGATAGGTCTACTTGTTACTTCTGTGAACTTTCATTATCCTCCCTCCTCATGAGGGAGAGAAATTAGAAAGTATCTTAAAGATATGTGGATTTTTGGTAACGGAGGCAATGTTTCTTAAACTTACAGAAGGCAGAAACATTTCTCCAAAACTAAATATATGTGTTGATATTAGTTGGTAGGGGTCTTTACTTCAACATTTATTGTGTTTTGATGTATTTCTAATACCTTTTTAAATACTTTTTCTGGTAGATGTTTTCTAAGACCACTTTTCCATCTGTTTGACCAGAAATCAAAGCCTTTGCTTATTCCTCATTTTTAGAATGTAAAATGGTTACAAATGTATATATGCCTTAATATCTCAAAAATATAGACTCTTCGCTTTCATTTGACACCCAATTTGATATGCTCCTATAAAAAACATACGTTGGTGCTCATGGGTCCTTTTACATGGAAATGACCATGGACACAAGCATTTCCCTACACCCACAATAACATGTTCTAAATACAGTTGAAGTCGGAAGTTTACATACACCTTAGCCAAATACATTTAAACTCAGTTTTTCACAATTCCTGACATTTAATCCTAGTAAAAAATTCCCTGTCTTAGGTCAGTTAGGATCACCACTTTATTTTAAGAATGTGAAATGTCAGAATAATAGTAGAGAGAATGATTTATTTAAGCTTTTATTTCTTTCATCACATTCCCAATGGGTCAGAAGTTTACATACACTCAATTAGTATTTGGTAGCATTGCCTTTAAATTGTTTAACTTGGGTCAAGCGTTTCGGGTAGCCTTCCACAAGCTTCCCACAATAAATTGGGTGAATTTTGGCCCATTCCTCCTGACCGAGCTGGTGTAACTGAGTCAGGTTTGTAGGCCTCCTTGCTCGCACACGCTTTTTCAGTTCAGCCCACAAATGTTCTATAGGATTGAGGTCAGGGCTTTGTGATGGCCACTCCAATACCTTGACTTTGTTGTCCTTAAGCCATTTTGCCACAACTTTGGAAGTGTGCTTGGGGTCATTGTCCATTTGGAAGACCCATTTGCGACCAAGCTTTAACTTCCTGACTGCTGTCTTGAGATGTTACTTCAATATATCCACATCATTTTCCTTCCTCATGATGCCATCTATTTTGTGAAGTGCACCAGTCCCTCCTGCAGCAAAGCACCACCACAGCATGATGCTGCCACCCCCGTGCTTCACAGTTGGGATGGTGTTCTTCGGCTTGCAAGCTCCCAATTTTTCCTCCAAACATAACGATGGTCATTATGGCCAAACAGTTATATTTTTGTTTCATCAGACCAGAGGACATGTCTCCAAAAAGTACGGTCTTTGTCCCCATGTGCAGTTGCAAACCGTAGTCTTGCTTTTTTATGGCGGTTTTGGAGCAGTGGCTTCTTCCTTGCTGAGCAGCCTTTCAGGTTATGTCGATTATAGGACTCGTTTTACTGTGGATATAGATACTTTTGTACCTGTTTCCTCCAGCATCTTCACAAGGTCCTTTGCTGTTGTTCTGGGATTGATTTGCACTTTTCGCATTAAAGAACGTTCATCTCTAGGAGACAGAACGCGTCTCCTTCCTGAGCGTTAATGACGGCTGCGTGGTCCCATGGTGTTTAAACTTGCGTATTATTGTTTGTACAGATGAACGTGGTACCTTCAGGCATTTGGAAATTGCTCCCAACGATGAACCAGACTTGTGGAGGTCAATCTTTTTTTCTTCTGAGGTCTTGGCTGATTTCCTTTTCATTTTCCCATGATGTCAAGCAAAGAGGCACTGAGTTTGAAGGTAGGCCTTGAAATACATCCACAGGTACACCTCCAATTGACTCAAATGATGTCAATTAGCCTATCAGAAGCTTCTAAAGCCATTACATCATTTTCTGGAATTTTCCAATCTGTTTAAAGGCACAGTCAATTTAGTGTATGTAAACTTCTGACCCACTGGAATTGTGATACAGTGAATCATAAGTGAAATAATCTGTCTGTAAACAATTGTTGGAAAAATTACTTGTCATGCACAAAGTAGATGTCCTAACCGACTTGCCAAAACTATAGTTTGTTAACAAGAAATTTGTGGAGTGGTGAAAAACGAGTTTTAATGACTACAACCTAAGTGTATGTAAACTTCTGACTTCAACTGTATGTGTATGTGTATGTGACCAATAAGATTTGATTTGACAGGTTGGGACCTAATCCTAGATCAGCACTCCTACTTTGAGATGCTTTGTGGATATGGTTCCAGGTCTATGATTGAGTTCATACACTGGTAAGAGGTCTTCAGACAGACCACATAATGTACATAAACTGCAATTTCGTTTTTGGACTATCTCTGGCTCGGCCGACAAACAAGCCAACAATTTGCCCCCACATTTTTTAGGGAGATCTTTGGGATTAACTGCCAGCAACTTTTGCTTGTCTGAAAAAAATGCTTTATGGCCTGGACTGGCCCAGTTGTTTGAGCCAGGAGAGGATACTGTAACCAACTATCTATGGCCTCAAACAGCCTGTCTGTGTCCTCAAGCTAGGCTGCTGATTGGCTCTTGATCAGGAAGTGGTGGCAGAACAACAGATTAGCGCAACCACTACTGTTGTCATAGGTTTACTGTAAAAGTACAAGCAAACAATAGGCCTAGGCCATAATTCACTGGTATTCATTTTGCTATGTTTTCCTCTCAACCAGAGGGGGAGAGATAAGCACCCTGACTGTCTAGCCACTGTCAGTTTACATACGGTGCCTTCAGAAAGTATTCACACCCCTTGACTTTTTCCACATTCTGTTGTGTTACAGCCTGAACAGATTTTTTGGTAATTGGCCTACACACAATACCCCATAATGTCAAAGTGGAATTATGTTTTTCAGTTATTTTTACCAATTTTAATAAAAAATGAACATCTGAAATGTCTTGAGTCAATAAGTGTTCAACCCCTTTGTTATGGCAAGCCTTAATATGTTCAGGAGTAAAAATGTGCTTAACAAGTCACATAATAAGTTGCATGGACTCCAATGGTTTCCAAATGCTGCGCAAAGAAGGGCACCTATTGGTAGATAAAGAAGTTATTAATTACACTTTGGATGGTGTATCAATACACCCAGTCACTACAAAGATACAGGTGTCCTTCATAACTCAGTTGCCGGAGAGGAAGGAAACCGCTCAGGGATTTCTCCATGAGGCCAATGGTGACTTTAAAACAGTTTGTTTAATGGCTGTGGTAAGAGAAAACTGAGGATCAACCACATTGTAGTTACTACACAATACTAACCTAATTGACAGAGTGAAAAGAAGGAAAACTGTACAGAATAAAAATATTCCAAAACATGCATCCTATTTGCAACAAGGCACTAATGAAATACTGCAAAAAAATCCAATACAACATATTACTGAGTACCACTCTCCACATTTTCAAGCATAGTGGTGACTGGATAAAAAAAGAAACGGAATGGAGCTAAGCACAGGCAAAATCCTAGAGAAAAACCTGGTTCAGTCTGCTTTCCACCAGACACTGGGAGATGAATTCACCTTTCAGCAGGACAATAACCTAAAACAATGCCAAATCTACACTGGAGTTGCTTACCAATAAGATAGGGAATGTTCCTGAGTGGCAGAGTTACAGTTTCGATTTAAATCTGCTTGAAAATGGCAAGACCTGAAAATGGGTGGAAAGCTCTTAGAGACTTACCCAGAAAGACTCCGTTGTAATCGCTGCCAAAGGTGATTCTAACATGCATTGACTCACGGGATTGAAAATTTATCTAATCCAGTTATATTAGTGTTTAATTTTTCATATATTATTTTTTAGTAATGTTAGAATTTTTCTTCCACTTTGACATTGGAGTATTTTCTGTGTATCGTTGACAAAGAAATGTCAATGAAATCCATTTTAATCCCGCTTTGTAAAACAACAAAATGGGGAAAAAGTCAAGGGGTGTGAATACTTTCTGAAAATCACACAGTTTTTTTGGCTATTTAATAGTGAATGGCAATTAACAGCCTAATTGGTGTGGTGATCATGGAGTTAATATCTGTGATGAAGGTTTGATTTGATCATCCTGAATATCATGGGATCGTTGTACTAGTGTGGTGGTTCATTTCGAATTGAAAAACACAATTCAAAAAACATCTTTACATCAAGATATTTAAATCGTCACCAAGAACACAACGCATAATTTTCCATTAGCTTAATGTTCCATTAATTGCACATCTTTAAAGTCTTAACTCCTGCCTTGACTCCTTCCTTAAAGCTGTATAGGGATACTTGGGCTACTTTTTTTAGTTTTTACTTAAACAGTAATGCCTGCTCTCAGAGACGCTTCAGATGTTCACATTGCGATGTTCATGGCTTCTAAATTGTCATTTACACTTAGCCCAGGGCAAGCCCCCAGTTAACCTGGGATTGGGATTTTAAGTGGCTCTCATACAAAGTAGAAATTAGGCCAAATGTGAAATACTCCATTTTGTTCATCACAGCTGAATACAAATTGCTTCATTGAGTGACTTTTGCCCACAAACATCATAAGGACACATACCACCTTTTTATAATTGAATTCCTCCGGAATGAAAAACATAATTATTTTGTGGTAATAGTCCCTACACTAGCATATTTATTGAGCATCCAAGTTGTTTTAGTGGTCTCAAGGTGTCTAGTACAGTCTTCTCCCTTTTGACCCGATGCAAGATAACAGGCGTGACCAATCAGAAAGATCAGTTAGGCAACAACATTCAGACATTTGGCAAGAATCGGATCTTCTTGTTTATCCATCTGTTGCTGTGCACACTTATTAGTACAAAGCAAAAAAGCCATGTGTGATTTAATTTCCGTTGTATACTCTGCTGTAATGGATTGTACTGTGAATAGGAATTCCTAATAGGAATGGAGGACTACTGACTGTGCTTTCACAGACCCGCATATATTTTATTCAAGGTTCTGAAAGGATCGCCTACAGAAGGTGTAATGACCATCAGAGTTGTTTTGCGTGCGATTGCGTTTAATTCTAATCAAGCTCTATCAAATCAGACCTGTGTATTCTTTAAGGTTGTTATATTCATGCAGGGATTAAATATTCCTGTGCAAGGTATTTTTTCTGGCCCGTTTCTGTTGATACAGACAGCTCTCTGGAGTGTTACCCGCTTGATTATAAATGCACATTTCTCACATTAAAGGAAATGTGTTTAGTTTAAGGTTACGCTGGGTTATATGCTTCAAGATAATTACTCACTATTTCTGCAACATTCAAAAACAGAAATGGAACAGAAACAGGATTTCTCAAGACTGAAAGACCAAAGAGGGATTTTTGCAGCATATTGGTTGAAATGAGAGTTCTCTCTTTCATAATTACATACAATGTTGTTGAGTGGTGTGTGTTGTGGAGATGAATCATAGAAGCAACTTAAAGATATAGCTAGCCTAATGCTAAGCACGTTCTCTTTTCTAGGTAGGCCTATCTATTTTGCTGGAGTTAATTTATGATATAGACCTAGGCAACATGGCTAAACCAATTTCCAAAATGCAGAAAGCAGCTTGAAATACGTTTTTATAATGCGCAACATGCAGTCTTTGCATTCCCATCAGTGAAAGGGCTAAGTGATTATATTAGACTCTTAACTGATACAGTAGGGAAAGCACAACACAGTAGGCTAGATTTTAATGGGCATACAGAATAGCTATTCCATTTCATTGGAACCATTTTCTTCTCGCATAATGCTTCTCTATCGGTTGTTTGTAGTGGTTGCCTTTTTAAAAATGCTCTCAGTTTTGTATTAGTAAAAAAAGAACGATGGGCTGTGTGCTTCGCAAGGGTTAATTTTGGGAAGATGTGCTCCTGGTAATTAGAAGTCAATTCACAAAAGTGATTAGATTATGCTAATCATGGGCGATAATATCTTTAAAACGGAGAGTAGAAATGACAATGCAGCCACCTTCTGAGACTATTTCCTCGGCTGTGTGCCTTGATGTGCCTTATTTCCCACATGACTGTCTTAAAGATGGCCGTGTGAGAAACTGTCTGTCAGCTCACCAACAACACCCAGTGTTTAGAAGAAAAACCAGTTGCAGCATGTGGCTTCTCAATCTCGATACCACTATTGAATGTTTTATTTTATTTTTATATATATTTTTTGATGTCATATTTTTCTGTTATTCGTAACGTTTTTATTTCTCCCTTAGGATTCAGTAAGGTTATAAGCCTATGATTTTGGCTTGGTTAGCTTCTTGAGAGTTTTTATTTGCTTTGTGTGTAGCTATAGTGTGAATAGCTACTACCTTCCCCACACAGAGATAGTGTTGTGAGGTGGTTGATTGACAGATTAAGGTCAATGGCTGGTGTGCTGCAGATGAGTGGGGGGTTGTCGTCGTGCGCTTTGACCAGCCAGGGTTCCTTTCTTCCCATTGTGCCAAAGCATGGACCATGGCTCTGCTCCGCTGCAGGTTCAGTGAGTGCCTCCATGCCTCTCACATTACCAGCCTGCACCTCTCAGCCAGCCACCCAGCCACTGCACTCTACACACCAGCCCTCATGTCTGCAATCCTTGAAAGCTCTCTGTCTGATTCACCCTGCTAAGCCCTCCTCCTCATTCTTGATAGTTTCTACCATCCTTGATACTGTAGCCTTAGGTTTTTGGCATCGTAGGACACAGAGTTCACAAAACCAAGGCCTCAGTTCTAAACAAGTTAGCTGCTCGTATAGTTGGATGTTGTGTTAGAGGCGGCCTTGGGTGAGTCAGTGTCTCTCTGAGTGTTGAACTCCCTGTTGGGCTAGAAGAATGTGGCAGGAGGCTGCTGGCCTCTCCTTGTCCCGGCTTCGTTGCTGCTGCCCATGTTATCTTAATCATACTCTGTCTTATCTGGAATTTCTAGGGCCTCTCCAGTCTCACTGTGGGACAAGAATTTGGTTTCAGGATTTGGAATCGTACCCCATTCTGATTGGTGAAAGAAGAGGAGAGGAAAAAACAGCCCTATTCCAAAAGAAAGCTGAGGAATAGGCTAAACTTTATACTGTCTTATGAAATGGGCATGTCCTACATATCACCTGTTTTTCTCTGAGCAATGAGAATGCATGACCTGACATGTACCTCCATTAAAGATTGCGTTTATGTCACAGATTGATTGGTTTTTCATAGTTGTAATACACTGTGTAAGGCTCCGACAGAGCCCAGTCAGATTGACACACGTTAGCATCGAGGTGAACTGAACGTATCACTTCAGTGGTTGAGTGTGTATTATTGCCTCCCAGTATTTCTGGTGCCCACCTTTCTCCTTTTGACTGTACCAGTGGACATATGGAGGGCGTGAGTGACGAATACTCTGTCAAGGATGCTTTGCTGTGGATCTATTTTATTGCTTCATCGGGCTCCACTGCAGCCCACTCCCTGTCTGCGTCCCAAATGGCACCCTATTCCCTTTTTAGTGCACTACTTTTGACCAGGCCATATAGGTAATCCCCTAGGGTTTAGGGTACAATTTGGGACGCAGGCCCATGTATAGTGCTGCTCATACGAGATTTACAGCATGCTCCTGGCATCCTCTGATATTTACCTTGATCCTGGCCCGCCTTTTCTCTTAGCCTCAGCACCTGACAGGGTCAGAGAAATGGGATAAAGGTGCATTTGTTGCCCCTCTCATTCCCGCCATACGTACATAAATAGTGAGGACATCTTGTTTATTTGGTCGTACCGGAGCATGAAGGTCAGTGACATTGCGCCGTCTTGCCCAAAAGCCCGGCGGGATCCTTGGACTTTGTCTCCCATTTGTTTCTGGCAGTGGTAGGCTATTGTTAGCTTGTGAAATTAGCATCGGGTCAGACGTGACCTCACAACCTATGGAGCTACACTATTGCCGAAGAATATGGGCCTAAACTACAGCCTAGTAGAACTAGGCCCTAATCTGGCCTATGAATTTCAGAGAGAGTGAACTAGGCCTATATCCCATGATTGCGACAACTCAAGGAAACCACTTGATTGCAAATTATGTGGAATTAATAATGTGGATAATATCGATGTACGTTCAAAATAAAGGAATTTGCTAACGTTCCATTAACGTATTAAAACGTTGTTCTACCTAATGGGATATTGCCAGTGAATATGTCTTCGCTGTATTACAGTAGAATTAGCAGAGGGAAAATGCCCTTGGGCCTGATGTGTTTTATTCAGCGGTGCAGGAGGAAGGATAACCTTTGCACCAGCAGCCTAGTCTCATGTTTAATTTGTATTTCTGTCTCCTCCCCTGTAATGTGATTGAATTCTATTTATATTCAAGCCTCTTCTCTCCTGTTAACATATACACCCTCCTCCCCCATAATATTACACAGAGGGTTTTTAAATGCTGAATGTATTTCTGAATACGAGTCTGAATATGAGACGTGGTCCAAATGCGTTAACACCTTTGCTTGTGTGGATAATTGAAATTGCACATTAAAGCTATATGCAAGCGATGTTTTCCTGAGACGCACTTCATTTTTATCACCTACATTAACATATTATTTTAGCAAAGGAAAGTGTGAAGTCCTCACACAAAGTAAATAGGTTTATTTTTTTATTGCCAGTAGTTCTTTTCCGCCATTGTTATGACTTGAATGCCAATACTTTGGTTGTTGTAACACATTTTGGTTTTGAAAATCGAATTAAGAAAAAGTGTCTGTTTTTGCTCAATAAAATTGCAGTTGGGAGAGCTGCACAGTTTTGAGTAGGCTATCAATAGGCCTGATTTGGATCCCTTAACATTTGAGGAAATGCAGCACAAGAAATGTGTTTACCAGTATGTTTATGTAACAAAATGTGAGGCCTCAGTGTAGCCTAATTTGTAAAGCATTTTCCTCAGGCTCTGTAAAGATGGAGCAGCATCTTGGGTGACAATGGAGCATTAGGCTGAGCTTGCAGATGCTTTTAGAGGACCTCATTTTTCCAGGCTGAAAGCAGTAGCCATTTGCTTGTTGTCTTGCCTCACATGAGTGTCATTTGCATTATGCATATCATGACTGGAAAAGGCTCCAATCAGAGACCACTGATGGAGGTCTCTCTCTCCTCCTGTGGTTTTCTTCCCTTTGCCTTCTCCCTCTCTCTCTCTGTCTCTCCCTCTTCCTGTGGTTTTATTCCCTTTGCCCTCCCTCTCTCTCTCCCTCTTCCTGTGGTTTTATTCCCTTTGCCCTCTCTCTCTCTCTCTCTCTCTCCCCCCCTTCCTGTGGTTTTATTCCCTTTGCCTTCTCTCTCTCTCTCTCCCTTCCTGTGGTTTTATTCCCTTTGCCTTCTCTCTCTCTCTCTCCCCCTTCCTTTGGTTTTATTCCCTTTGCCTTCTCTCTCTCTCCCTCTTCCTGTGGTTTTATTCCCTTTGCCTTCTCTCTCTCTCTCTCCCTCTTCCTGTGGTTTTATTCCCTTTGCCCTCTCTCTCTCTCTCTCTCTCTCCCCCCCTTCCTGTGGTTTTATTCCCTTTGCCTTCTCTCTCTCTCTCTCCCTTCCTGTGGTTTTATTCCCTTTGCCTTCTCTCTCTCTCTCTCCCCCTTCCTTTGGTTTTATTCCCTTTGCCTTCTCTCTCTCTCCCTCTTCCTGTGGTTTTATTCCCTTTGCCTTCTCTCTCTCTCCCCCCCCCCCCCTTCCTGTGGTTTTATTCCCTTTGCCTTCTCTCTCTCTCTCTCTCTCTCTCTCCCTCTTCCTGTGGTTTTATTCCCTTTGCCTTCTCTCTCTCTCTCTCTCTCTCTCTCTCTCTCTCTCTCTCTCTCTCTCTCTCTCTCTCTCTCTCCCTGTGGTTTTATTATATTTGCCTTCTCTCTCTCTCTCCCTTCCTGTGGTTTTATTCCCTTTGCCTTCTCTCTCTCTCTCTCTCTCTCTCTCTCTCTCTCTCTCTCGCTCCCTTCCTGTGGTTTTATTCCCTTTGCCCTCTCTCTCTCTCTCTCTCTCTCTCTCTCTCTCTCTCTCTCTCTCTCTCTCTCTCTCTCTCTCTCTCTCACTTCCTGTGGTTTTATTCCCTTTGCCTTCACTCTCTCTCTCCCCCTTTCTGTGGTTTTATTCCCTTTGCCTTCTCTCTCTCTCTATAATAGCTTATAGGCCTATTTGGCTAAACACAGTTCTTGTATTTTAAACACATTATGTACTGCAATCTACAATGTCAGGCTCATCGCTTCACGGGGTGTATCAGCAGCATAGTACCATTGCCTACTTTTGATTAAACAGAAATTGAACACTATTGCACCATGGCCCTCATTTAGACACTTATTTTCTCATTTCTCTCTTTTCAGCAACAGATAATCATTGTGATGTAGCCTGGGGTAGAGGAACAGTTGAGCAAATGGGTTAGGAGTAAAGAAGAGATGGGGATTGATGTAATGTACAGTAATAACACTGTGTGATTATCTCTAACAAGCATTGGCTTGCCAGTTGCCATACTCTCTCCTCCCTGCACCATTCCCATGAACAGCTTCTGTTGTAATGGGCCTCTCTAAATATATTTACATTTTAGTCATTTATCCAGAGCGACTTACAGGAACAATTGGGGTTACTTGCCTTGCTCAAGGGCACATCAGCAGATTTGTTCACCTAGTTGGCCCGGGAATACAAACCAGCGACCTTTCGGTTACTGGCCCAACGCTCTTAACCGCTAGGCTCCCTGCCGCCACATATATATCCAGTTAAGAATTCACTTGAAAGCAGTTATAATGAGGGAGGAATCACCTTCTGGAAGGTAACATGGAAATGAATGCTCCTGCTACAGTTAGCTTATATTCCAGGGTTCGCACAAAGTGCTTGAGGTGCTTAAAGTACTTGAATTTGGCACTCTGAAATTCAAGTACTGGAATACCTTGGAAATCAGACATTTTCTCAAGTTGGTACTTGAAAAGTACATTAATTAAAATGAGAGGAGAACAGAAAATGATCAAATAGTATTTGGTCTTGCGAATTAATTTCCAGGCAGACTACAGAGTTTTATTTCCTCACATGTTTCGCGCTCTGGTTTCCAGGCAAGCTCGCTCATTCCACCCACACTGCCACTCAGCCAGGCAGGTACAGAACTGACTGATTAATCGCCACCAAACGTCACATTGATAGCTAAAATGCCTGGCAAATGTAGATTCAATCCTGCCTGGCAGGATATTGATGTTTATGAATGGGTTTTGCTTTTGCCAGACCCAACCAGGGATCTAGTGGAGGGTAAGCGCACATAAACGCAGTTTACACACCTTTTTTATTTGTGAAATAGCGTTTACTCACCTTTCTTTTATTTGGTTAATTATCGTGTACCCACTTATTGCGTTCCCAGCGCTGATCAACGCTCAGAAGGCTTTTGATCTGAGTTCTAATCGCGCCTACCTCTGTGAACGAGTGGAATCATGAATGATTCATGTATGCTCGTTATGTTCGTTTGCTCCCCCGGATTTACCTTGTTAGCAGCGCATTCATTCACCACTCTGTCCAACGGGAAACTCCGCCCACGACAGGCTGAGAGGTGAAACAAACGACCTCAGCCCAGACCTACAGTGGCAGAAAGACGACCTCAGCCCAGACCTACAGTGGCAGAAAGACGACCTCAGCCCAGACCTACAGTGGCAGAAAGACGACCTCAGCCCAGACCTACAGTGGCAGAAAGACGACCTCAGCCCAGACCTACAGTGGCAGAAAGACGGCCTCAGCCCAGACCTACAGTGGCAGAAAGACGACCTCAGCCCAGACCTACAGTGGCAGAAAGACGGCCTCAGCCCAGACCTACAGTGGCAGAAAGACGACCTCAGCCCAGACCTACAGTGGCAGAAAGACGACCTCAGCCCAGACCTACAGTGGCAGAAAGACGGCCTCAGCCCAGACCTACAGTGGCAGAAAGACGACCTCAGCCCAGACCTACAGTGGCAGAAAGACGGCCTCAGCCCAGACCTACAGTGGCAGAAAGACGGCCTCAGCCCAGACCTACAGTGGCAGAAAGACGACCTCAGCCCAGACCTACAGTGGCAGAAAGACGGCGCTGATGGTAGGATTTTTTTTTTATACATCCCTCAACTCCTGCCGTGTCAACAGACATTCCCCAAACCAAAACCCCCTGCTTCTCGGAGAATGACAGTACAGCTGGTAAATAGTCGCCCGGCCTGCAACAAGGAGTCACTAGAGCATGATGGGACAAAGACATCCCGGCCAGCCAAACCCTCCTCTAACCCGGACGACGCTGGGCCAATTGTGCGCCGCCTCATGGGTCTCCCGGTCGGCTACCCGGGTCTGTAGTGAAGAAGCAGTAGTGCAATTGTCAAAATCCATTGTAACGCCTCACATATCTGGTATGGCATTTTTCATCACAGAATTCGACGTTTTGAAAGTAATGCTGCCACAAGTATTGGGAATAGTATGGTCTTCTTTGACTCTAGCACCGGTGCATATTAGTGCTCTTCAAATGGGGCCCCTTCGTAAGTGTGTTTTGTAGGCACCAACCTGAGACTCAGCCTATTGGTCTACTTAGTCTCGTGTCAACCTGCCTCAAAGGCTAGCAACAGCAGATCGACTGAACGCCTGCCTTCCTCCTTCCTCTCTTTCTCCCTCTCTGTCTGTGTATAATAAAATGTGCAGGGCCAGGGATCCATATTTGATGGCTTGGTGTTGACGGCCCAGGAATGTGTTGTGTGATGGATGTCAGTCTGCATGGAATATGTGGGATTCTTGTTTACAGGCCCCTGCGTTCTGTACTTTCCGCCCCTGGATCACTCCAAATGGATCTGCCTCCGCTAGCTCCGCTGCACTCAGAACTCTGCTAGCTCGCTAACGCCGCCGCGATGGACATATGTGTTTCTTTCAACAATTGTCACACTAAACTTCCACATTTATCAGAGTTAATTTGCCTCCCAAACCACCTCCTCATCATTTATTCACAGTAGCGTTCGATTATGTTTTTTTCGGCAGTCGACGCGTACAGAATGACTTTTTGGCGTGAAGGTCTCCTCTCCTAAAAGATGTAAGCGCCCGGAGGAATGATGATGACCGAACGCCCTGCCTTTTGTGTTTTGTGGGTCATTCTTATGAACAAAAATGGATTATTATCCCGTTGTTATGAACACAGATGGATCTGCCGTGTGGAGTGGGATGATACGTGTGCCCTTGCATACTAGGTCAAATATGTGATTACAGCTTGGGCTGTAAAGGACTAATCGTCATGTAGCCTAGCTGTGGCAGACAGACAGACAGACAGACAGACAGAGGGGGTTGTACTGGAAGAGGTGTTTTGTTGGATCAGGGCAGCAGGGGAGGGACACCCCCAGTAGCAATGCCAAAGTGGTCTGAAAGGCTGAAGGATGCTGTCCATTTGAACTGCGCTGCTATCTGCCACCCATACTTCAATTGTACTAACTTGTTGTACTAACTTTCACTTCTGAGTAATGCAGGGCTTGACGTCCAATAGGAAATAAACTGGCTAACACTTTCATACATTTTGACTTATTTTCTTATAAATAGTACCAAGTGTAATGCAACTTCCCTGTCATTACAAACAGCATAGCCTGCATCTTTGAACAAAACCCAAAGGAACACATGGTTTTCTTTGTCTCGCAGCATGTGGTGTAAACAAGGCACCTACTACAAGCACACTGCCTGAGATTAATGGTAAACCAGACTTGACTGCCTTGTGCTAAAGCATTGGAACATTCCCAGTACAACATGCCGTCTTTCCACTTTCTTCAGTTACATGTTCTCACGGTCTATGACCTCATCACCAAAATATATATACAGTGGGGAGAACAAGTATTTGATACACTGCCGATTTTGCAGGTTTTCCTACTTACAAAGCATGTAGAGGTCTGTAATTTTTATCATAGGTACACTTCAACTGTGAGAGACGGAATCTAAAACAAAAATCCAGAAAAACACATTGTATGATTTTTAAGTAATTATTTTGCATTTTATTGCATGACATAAGTATTTGATCACCTACCAACCAGTAAGAATTCCGTCTCTCACCGACCTGTTAGTTTTTCTTTAAGAAGCCCTCCTGTTCTCCACTCATTACCTGTATTAACTGCACCTGTTTGAACTCATTACCTGTATAAAAGACACCTGTCCACACACTCAATCAAACAGACTCCAACCTCTCCACAATGGCCAAGACCAGAGAGCTGTGTAAGGACATCAGGGATAAAATTGTAGACCTGCACAAGGCTGGGATGGGCTACAGGACAATAGGCAAGCAGCTTGGTGAGAAGGCAACAACTGTTGGCGCAATTATTAGAAAATGGAAGAAGTTCAAGATGACGGTCAATCACCCTCGGTCTGGGGCTCCATGCAAGATCTCACCTCGTGGGGCATCAATGATCATGAGGAAGGTGAGGGATCAGCCCAGAACTACACGGCAGGACCTGGTCAATGACCTGAAGAGAGCTGGGACCACAGTCTCAAAGAAAACCATTAGTATCACACTACGCCGTCATGGATTAAAATCCTGCAGCGCACGCAAGGTCCCCCTGCTCAAGCCAGCGCATGTCCAGGCCCGTCTGAAGTTTGCCAATGACCATCTGGATGATCCAGAGGAGGAATGGGAGAAGGTCATGTGGTCTGATGAGACAAAAATAGAGCTTTTTGGTCTAAACTCCACTCGCTGTGTTTGGAGGAAGAAGAAGGATGAGTACAACCCCAAGAACACCATCCCAACCGTGAAGCATGGAGGTGGAAACATCATTCTTTGGGGATGCTTTTCTGCAAAGGGGACAGGACGACTGCACCGTATTGAGGGGAGGATGGATGGGGCCATGTATCGCGAGATCTTGGCCAACAACCTCCTTCCCTCAGTAAGAGCATTGAAGATGGGTCGTGGCTGGCTCTTCCAGCATGACAACGACCCGAAACACACAGCCAGGGCAACTAAGGAGTGGCTCCGTAAGAAGCATCTCAAGGTCCTGGAGTGGCCTAGCCAGTCTCCAGACCTGAACCCAATATAAAATCTTTGGAGGGAGCTGAAAGTCGGTATTGCCCAGCGACAGCCCCGAAACCTGAAGGATCTGGAGTAGGTCTGTATGGAGGAGTGGGCCAAAATCCCTGCTGCAGTGTGTGCAAACCTGGTCAAGACCTACAGGAAACATATGATCTCTGTAATTGCAAACAAAGGTTTCTGTACCAAATATTAAGTTCTGCTTTTCTGATGTATCAAATACTTATGTCATGATTGAGTGTGTGGACAGGTGTCTTTTATACAGGTAATGAGTTCAAACAGGTGCAGTTAATACAGGTAATGAGTGGAGAACAGGAGGGCTTCTTAAAGAAAAACTAACAGGTCTGTGAGAGCCGGAATTCTTACTGGTTGGTAGGTGATCAAATACTTATGTCATGCAATAAAATGCAAATGAATTACTTAAAAATCATACAATGTGATTTTCTGGATTTTTGTTTTAGATTCCGTCTCTCACAGTTGAAGTGTACCTATGATAAAAATTACAGACCTCTACATGGAAAACCTGCAAAATCGGCAGTGTATCAAATACTTGTTCTCCCCACTGTGTGTGTGTATATGTATATGTATATATATATATATATATGTGTATATATATATATATATATATACACACTGTATATGAGAGAGAGAGTCTCTGCCATGCTGTTTGATGCTCTGGGGAGCTTTCCTGGCATTTTCAGCTGAACTGCGGATGCACCCAGCCCCAGCCATGCTGATCTCAGACACTTTCCATTTTCGAACCTCTTCCGCCGCCGCTGTGTTAACCAGCCCCCACGGGGAGCTCCTCTCCTCACAGGCAGACAGACATACAACAACAAAAAAATCGTTTGGGCCCTCCATTTCCGCTGGGTGAACTCAGGGGATTGGGAGTGAGGTGGGTGGTGAAAGTGTTTGTACATTTTTTTTATTTTCTCTGGCACTGTCAGCCACTGAGCAGGTTGGTTCATCCTCTTCTGCCTGTTTACATCCCCTTCCATCCCTCCGTGCCGCAAATCACGCTGGCTAAACCAAGTGGCCCAGCTATTTGTCCAGTGTAGCAAAGGCCTCCTTAATAGTTTTTTAGCGGGCGCGGTGGACACCACTGGTGATTTGTGTAGGTAAAAAGAAGCTGCCAGTGTCACCTGGCAACCATGCACAGCGCCAGGGCAAGACACTGCTCACGCTTCAGGAGTCGCGCAAAACAATGTCTGGGGCTGCAGCTAATCATTACACTGTTAGGGTCAGACAGAATGAATGCAATGCATCCACGGACCACGGTTATCATTTGCCATATTAATGGACAGGCGTGTTAGGCCTATTTCTCCATTACATATTGTTTATTTCACCTATTCATTTATATATGTGTGTAAAGTGTTAGTTTGAGGTGTGACAGATAGTAGGGCTGTAATTAGAGTGGAACAGACATACAGCAAACAGACAGCGTTTGTCCAAAATGGCACCCTATTCTCTATATAGCGTACTACTCTTGACCAGGGCCCTGGTCAAAAGTAGTGCTCTGCATAGGAAATAGGGTGCCACTTCAGCCGTAATAGGGTGCCACTTGAGACGTAATCAAGAGTTCATGGTGAGAGCAGTCAGTGAGAGACTAGTAGTGTAGAGAGGTAGCATGCAGCAGCTGTCTAGCTGACTTTGAATGGGGTCAAGGCATTCTGTATTCTACGCTTCCTCTCTCCTCCTCGAGATCTCTAGCAGCCTTGCACCTTCCATTAGCCGGAGAAGACATTGTGTCTGTCGCTCAATCCGTCGGCAGTCTGAATACTGCTGATCCATGCTGATGACTCTTGCGGGATTATCACTGTTAGCATCGGCCATCTGTTACGCTGGTGTGGCGGATAATAAAAGGAACTACGCACTGACACACACACCGACCAACCTGGCTACATCGGGAGGAAAGGAAGAAAACACACGTACACACACACACCCACGGTCACAGGGAGCATAGACATGGCATTTCCCACTGTAAACACCAGGCCTAATGATCTTATGGCATTTCAATGATCAGTGGCATTTGGAGGTGTGCAAGATTTGCACCTTGTTTTCCTGAAGAAAAACGATGAGTCTGTTTACAAGCACATCAAATTGTCTGAAGGAAGGGGCATTACTTTTTATTTGCAGCATGGCAGGCACTCCAGGCAGGCAGCTGCATTGTGCGAGGGGTGATATCTGCAGAACGTGACTTTGATTCAGGCAGAGACATTTCTCCTATAAATCATCTCCTGTACATTAGCATAGATGGCTGCTTCTATGGGATCTGCAGCCTGCTGTTAGGAATGTGTGTCTCGCATGCTGTCAGGGGCTCAAGATGGGTTGCACGTACACACTCCCAAGTCAAATTAATATAACTGCTCACGTTGAGGTGGTTCTATAGCAGCCGCAATACCAGCACCCCTGTGCCATACACATGAATCACCTATAAAATCAAGCTAATGCTACCGCTAAACCCATTCTAATATCTGATCATTAAGGAAGGATTGGCCTCTTAAATGCAGAAAATGCTGTCCTGCATTAGGCTGTTTCTCATATTTTGTTTTCAATTCCCTCGAATGTTATGTTTAGTTAGTAATGGGGTTTGCGGGATTGTTTAAGGAAACACCTGTTTCTGTGATTATTTTTCTGTTGACAGAGTGAAGCCCCTGAGACACACGTCCGTTGTCTTGTGCAGCACAAATGATTATTGCCCAAGAGGAAATCATTTCTGCAACATTTCACAAAATAATGGAGAAGTGGGCAGACATTTATGAAAGATGAAGTGTGTGTGTGTGAGTTAAATGTGTAAGTCACACTTCTATTTAAATCTAATATTTTCTCATTCAGAGCATTAATATTTCATATTTGATCTTGATTATTTAGCCTACCTTCTGCCCAGTTATATTAAAATGTGTTTGTTGGTTTGTTCAATCTTCATGAAATTCAGGAATAAATAATACTATCTTAAAGAATAGGTAGGCTAGATTGTTTCTTTATGATTAAGACTTTCGATTAGAATATGGACACACGCACACTGCAGCGTGGTCTTCCCAGTGGCGCACGGCTGTAGCTTTCATGTCATTTGCGTCGTCTCATCAGTGTTGTCGGTGCGGTGGAGGCGATGAGGGACGTTACTTGATATTCAGCGGATAGCTTTGTCTCCCAGATTGAATCACCAGCAGGCCTAGCTGCCTCCGCTGCAGAGGACAGTCACCGGGGAGATTTAGAAAGGGTTCATGAGACAATAACAAAGAAGCTAAGACTGCAAAAGCACAATCTGGAAGCCTGTGTTAAAAGGGGATTTTCTGATGTGGTCTTTTGTGAAACACAATTAAGAGAAGTGGCATAAATAATCTACAAGCTGGGAGATATAGGGGGGTGATGAAATCAGGAAAGATTACATCTAAAGAATCTCTGTCTACGTCTTCATTTGGATGATGGGCAGAGCTACTGTGGTCTGTGTCAACATAGAGAATGGTAGAGATGGATTAATGATAGCTCTCTGCAAATCTAACTGTAGGAGAAGATTTGGAATGGAGCCACCATCAGTGTTTTAACTGTAGATATTAGAAAAAAGTCTGCTGCATTGTGAGCTGTGAATGATTTCAATTATTCCTGTGAAAACTGTCCATGGTAAAGCTTTAAAATGTTCGTTAACAATCAAGTCTTGTCTCCTGTAAACCCAAGAGGGTCTCTCTCTCTCTCTCTCTCTCTCTCTCTCTCTCTCTCTCTCTCTCTCTCTCTCTCTCTCTCTCTCTCTCTCTCTCTCTCTCTCTCTCTCTCTCTCTCTCTCTCTCTCTCTCTCTCTCTCTCTCTCCTGTGTGTGTGCGGGCGCACGTACACGTAGTGTGTATGTCCATAATATGTGATAAAATACTTCTCCATATTTTCCCTGTTGCCTCAGTGGGTTCGTTTAGGAGATTCTCTGGCCAGTGGCCTTTGCTAAGAAGAGATATTGTTCAGGGGGTAATTCACTTGTGCGAGGGCGGGAGTCTCAGTGGGGTGTGTGGTGGCAGTGCCTGTTTTTTCCCCCTTACTCTTTTCTTCCCTTGCCTTTTACAAGTGTGTTGATTGGATTGTGTTTGACAGATATGGAGTCTGGAGAGCGGCTGGCCTCCCCATCGTCAGCCCCGTCTTCCCTGCACATCACCTCCTCCACTGTCTCCTCCGCCGGCTACTCCCCAGCCCCTGCCTCGGCCAAGACGCCCTCCTCCAAGTGCAGCCTCACCCCCAGCCCTGCCACCCTGGGCTCCCCTCTCACCACCTGTGGTACGTACAGACTCTCTCTGTCGCACACTGATGCAAAGATTAATCACGTTACATGCAAACACACTGGCTGCAAACATAAACATAATGCAAATATTTGTGATGCTTTATTCCCCTCTAGCTCGTCATATTTTATTATTTTCCGACTGGAAATGAAACAAGGAGAGAGCATGCCTGAGTGTTAATTATGAGGGATCATTAAGAAAAGCATCGTCTTCCACTTTTTATTTCCTGACTGTGGGTAGAAGAAAAAAAATAATCTGTTGCATTAATGAATGCCAACAATTCAAAACCCTCTCTGTTAAAGAATGTTGTGCACCCTCTTGGATTTCTCTTTACAACCTTTAACTCCAGTTTAGTCAGAATGTGACGGGTCTGTCAGCCACCCAGAGAGTGCTGCTGCCGCTGCCTTTAATATGTTTTCTCTGAATACTAATTGTGGTCAAAGCCATTATGCAGCGAGCAGCAGTGATGCATAAACTGTCAGATTACCCTGACCAGAAAATAAAATGCAAATTTATCACAAACTGTGATTTGTGATTTTTCTCTCTTTCTTTCATGATAAGAATTGCCAAAAATGTGTGTGTTTTTCTCATGCTGTTACAATGAAGAAGTCATTAGAGATTCCTCCAAACAAGCTATTTTGGACGTAAAGCTGGAATTAAATGTCGAAAGCATAGTGGCACCTCTGAAGTCACATTGCGGTTATGAGAATAAAGCAAATTGAGTTATTTTGAGTGATTTCTCATCCCCCCCCCCCGGTGGAAAGCATAGTGAAGATATTACATCTCCTGTTTTGGTCACACTTTCTAAGTGATTGAATTACACTTGCATGCTATACTTATGGTATTAATTCATTAAATTACAGTTATCTCACGCAGTACTTTTCGGGTTGTTGCGATGCAATTTTTAGATACAAATTCTCAATCGGCTTCAGAGATTACTAACCTGTTTAGGTTGAAATGGGGGAAAAGGTGTTTCATTTCATAGTGCTTTGAATCGATAATGGATTGGAAAATTTGTCTTTAAGCTCATACATTGTTCCACTGACGGGCTTGATTGAAATCTGAAATAAAGAGTGCTTTATCTGGCAGTGAAATGGATGATAAGAATATAATTAATCGGTACAGTTCTTTTAAGGTCTCAGATGCAATTAAAATGTATATGTTGTTTGATTTGAATTGACGACAAGGAAATTAACTCACTTAATATTTAGCATTTCCATGGCAAACTTGTGTGTATGCCTAACTAACATATCTCTACATATTTTAGGCCTACATCAGTTACTTTCTTAATACCAAAATGTCTGGGAAATAAAATGACAGAAATGACAGGAATTACCTGCAGATAATGTAGACATTACGCACTTTCATTTGTATAGTTGTGTGTGAATGTTTTTTTGAAAATGGGAAAGCTGAAATCACATGCTGTAAATTGTAAGCGAGCTGTTTGGAAGAGCTAGTGCACAAGGTGGGTTTATAGACCAGTCACAAACCCAGTGTCAGACCATGAATGCGTCAATATAGATCGAAGTAGAATGCATAAAGTGAGAAGAGGGATCAGTAATGGAGCATTACAAGAACCCCACGTTATATCCTGGCGGGATTTTTACAGCAGCTCTTTATATTTATTTTCAACTCTTTTATATTCATTTTAATATAAAGAGTTGAGCTTTTTTTGTTTATTCTTCATCCGTATGTCATTATACCTAGTGAAAATAAACAGACTAATATTATTATAATAATACATTGACTTAATTGTATTTTAGGATGTACGTTGACAGTTTTATTTCTTTGAGGGATTTAGTAATTTTATGAGGAAATGTGTTCAGTCATCTTTTTGATTCATGCCCATCACCTGGCACATGGTACTGCCTGTTTGAACAGCAGGCGCAAGCTTCTTTGCATGTCTGTGGCGCTAATTGAGTTTCCATTAAATATGGTACTTCGGTACTCTCTAGTCTATCTGACTGCGAGAGAGGACAACGTGGCTCGTCTCGCCAACACGGACATAGACTGTTGTGAATATTGAATTAATTTCATTTCGTTTTTTTTGCTAGGATAGTCCACTCAGTAACAATTGCCACTGTTTTCCCGGGAGTCCTGGGAAGTAGTGATCAGAAAGAAGCACTCTAATGCTCCAAAATGTCCCATTCACACTGATGCACTCTAAGCACAAAATCTCTGTTTGGTCAGCCTTCAGAGAGTAGTAGAGAAACAGGAGTGATCTGTCAGGTGCATGGAGGAGGAAACCTGGGATTGCATTATCAGCTGTCCAAATGTCCTGCGCCAATTTCAAAATACAGGAAAACCCCAAACATCCTTGCAAATAGGCCTACCTTGTAGTTTTTTCACCCACCAAACCATATGCAGTGGCAAGATTCTGCAAAATGTTAATGATGCAATTTTTGTTTATTGCTATTGTCGTATTCAAACACTAGCAATAGCACCAGGCATGATGATCTCTCTCTGAATAGAATCCCAACAGCCTCTTACAACCATGTCTCATATTTGCTAAAGCATGTTTGAACAGATCAAGCAGAATCCGTTGGAGTCTTTTTCCTTTACACCCACTAACCAGCGTCTGTATTGATAATACATAAAACATTCTCTCTTTCAACCAGAGGATGTTCTAACAGATCCTTAAGGAGACTTCATCACGAGATTAAACATTAACAATCATACGGATTCATTATTTAGCTGTGGTATTTCACCTACATGGCTAATGTATATTTTATTGAAATCGTACGCGTACTTCAATTTGTCGTCTTCCTACTTCCTTCTCGTCTAGGAGACTTATTCCGGGCGGCGGGCGATCATCATTTCAACATGTCTACAGTCTCAAGTGCCTTTCCCATCACCAACCACCCAGCGTTTGGTCTGTACACTACCAGCTCAGGGCACTCTGAGTTTGGAGGCCTGGGGTCCTTGGGGATGTCTGCTGTCTTGGCTGCTCACTCCCAGCTAGGAGCCTTTCCAGGTATGGGAGCCTTTCCAGGTAGGGTAGCATTGAGTACAATCCTTTCTAAAATAGATACACTATCCTAAGTTTAAATCTAGTAATCAGTGGTTTAGTTAGGGATTTTACAAGCTGTAAATGCATCAGTACCTCACACTGTGAATCCCAAATATAAGACCCTATTCCTTATATAGTGCACTACTTTTGACCAGGGCCCATTCGGAAAGAAATAGTGCACTACATAGGGAATAGGGTCCCATTTTGGTACACAAACACAGTAATTCATTCTGCCTTCGGGGAGCTCCCAGAATGTATGGTTAGCCCCAGCCAACTCCCACAGAGAGCCCAGCTAGCATGCATCACCTTTATGGTATCGTCCATCAGTTCAATAGGCAGCATTCAGACTGTGACGTTTATAGATTGGGAAGGTTCATAGGACCACCTTGACCTCAGAGAAAAAAATATTGGACACTATCACACTTTTGAAGTTAAATGTTTTGTGGCGTTACATGATTTTTTTGCTGTCATACTCAGAGGAAAATTGTCTTGGTTAGCCTTCAGGAACAGTAGACAGTATACGGAGCTTGTGAATATGAAACCATACTTTTTAGACATTGTAATGTTCTTAACAAAAAAACATTTAATTTAGTTGTACTAGTCTAGAATCATATGAATCAGGAGTGTCGTTTTCATCTTCATCAAGCGGGAAGGAAGGAAGGAAGGAAGGAAGGAAGGAAACAAACATTCTGAATTGCTTTTAGCCATTTTAACGGGAAAGAGAGTTTCTGCGAGGCTGTGTTTTTGCAGCTGTGAAATATCCAAATGTGGAGCCATCCTCTGGAATGAGCTCATATAGTCTGTTTTTAATTTACAAATTCATAACATGTTTACAATAAAAGGGGATGAAATCAGTCAGTGGAATCCAATGGTCATCTGCTGAGATCTCTGTTCAAAGAGAAACAGAAAGGTTGAACAGCAGAAACCCTGACTGTCTGAAACAGTGTGTCATCATAGATAACTGTGAAATCAGCCTGCATGGATTCTCTCCCCTCTCCCTCTACACCCCAGAATGGTGGCGGGCAGCTGAGGCTCAGGGGCGTGGAGCTGCAGCCTTCTTCCCCCATCTCCTGGGGCTCCCGCCCATGTTCCTACCACAACTCCAGCAGAACCACGACCCCAGCCCCTTCCAGGCCCACACCCCCAGCAAGAACGGACGAGCCACTGCCAAAGGTAGACGGACAGAAAGACAGACTCACTCACGTTCTCACACTCACATACACACACACACACTGCTGCCATATGTTTTCCCTACTCTGCAAGCAATTTAATGAAGCAAGGAACTTTTCCCCATAAAAGAGAATGATGTCCTTATGGGCACAGGTACAATATCAAATATGTTTAATTGACCTTGGAGGCAATAGGAAGACCTTGTAAATGCATAATTCAGTTGTAAGCAGGTGCCGGGTGTCTCACGACTGAATATGTTAACCGGGAGATCCTCTCACTAATATAATGAGATTTTTCCTATTCGTAAGTGCTTTGGCAATTTCTGATAACTCATCATTTTACAGAACTCTCTTGTCCTCTCCATTATTTTCCTCCTCATGCTCACTGTACTAAAATGGTTGTTCCTAATGCATAGTTATCTAACAGTGTGTTTTGTCCTGCCCATAGGAGTGAATGGAGCAGTGAATGGCAGCAGTGTCTCCACTGTGTCCGGGGGAAGCTCCACCACCGCCACTATGTTCTCAACACAGGGGAACACAGAGAAACTGAAAGGCACCAACAACGGCAGTGGCAAGATCCGCAAGAGCCACCAGGACATGAACCAAGTGAAGGAGAAAACTAAAGAGAAAGTTAGTAGGAAACACCAAACGCAAATCTGGCAACTAATAATAATTAGGGCTTACTCAGGAAAAACATGTCCAAAAAAGGACTAGGTTGTGGTAAACATATCTGGCAGTGTTAGTATCCCACAAGGGTGAATGCGATCTAGACAGACATTTTTGGGACAATCGATCGTGCGCTACAGTGGGTTTATGGGTGAACTGAGTTGGACTCCCTGCAGCTGATATGAGTTTGTTGGATTGAGACATCTGAGATGTTTGCTATGGTATTATGCTACCCTATTGACTGAAATGACTCCATCACTGTTCCCCGTTAAAGGAACTCGGCAAGAAACCGCTGGAGTCGTCCAGCAACAGTGACAGCGAATCAGGGTCCTCCTCTGATATCTCCAGCGAAGGGTTGAACAGCAGTGACTCAGATGACCTAGACGACGACGATCAGAGCAACGACAGCGATGATTCTAACTCTGCGAAGGAGAGCGTAAAGAGGACGATTAAGGTGTGTTTCACTGTCACGTTAACTTTCAGACTTAAGGTACGGTCGAACTGTCCGTGTTGGCTTGTTAGAACTTAGTAGCCATATCTGGACTCATGCGTACACTATTTTTACATCAAATGTCCGTATGGTTTGTCTTTTGAAATTGTTCTACTTTCCTCTTTGTTCTAAGCACACCGTGATGCTCTCTATAATCAAATTATTTTAATGAATGAATTTGAATTTCAGTTAAATGTCAAAGGCAGCTCCACTGGTGGGTGGCGCGCTGGGTGTCCGACCTTGCTGCCCATCAGGGCTGTCGTTGTGGGCTGGGTGAGTCAGAGCTGACATGGCACTGTCCTCATCTCTCCTACTCCTCCCCCTCTTCTCTCTCTCAGGGCCTGACACAGAGCCCTGCCGACAGCAAGAAGAAGAGACCCCGTGCCGCTGAAGGCGAGAAGGCTCGGGATGCTTGGGACAGCCGGACTGGTCTGCTGCAGAAACATCCAGACGAGGCCTTTCTCCACTCTCTCCACTACCCGCTCCAGCCCTCACAACAGCCCCCAGCGCTGCCTCAGTCCATGGCCCTAGTCTTCCAGAGGTCCAGGAGCAGGGAGGAAGAACTGAAGCAACATACCAGTGTGATCCAGGCCACAGGGCGGGCCAGTACTAAACCTTTGGCTCTGGTCACACAACCACACAGGGAGGCCTCATCTTCTCCTCAACCCACCAGACCCTTCTCCCTCTCCTCCTCACCCAAACCCTTGTCTCTTTCTGCTTCACCCAAACCCAACGCGGTCTCTTCCTCTCCCAAGCCCCTCTCCCTTTGCTCCTCACATAAGCCCCTCAGTTCCTCTCCTAAGCCCTTGTCTCTGTCCACCTCGTCCAAGCCTCCCTCTCTGTCTTCCTCCCCCAAACCACCCACCCTCTCGCCCTCACACAAACCCAAATATCGAACGGCCTCCCCCAAACCCCCCACCCTGTCTGACAGTATGAAGGCGGGCGGCAGAACCTTCTTGGATGAAACCTTGTTACACATCAACAACTTTAAATTGAAACAGGTGAGTCTGGTGTTCTGCTGTATGCAAATTATTTGCCTTTTCATTGTTTTGTACGTGTGTGTAATGGTCTGTTTTCCACTCATTAAAAGAAGACTATTTGAATGAAGTCTTAATGCTGACATACTTTTTTTGCCGAACACGCCTTAGAATTTCGGATATGGATATTTAATATCTCCCATTTCTTTTTGACTATCATTGTTTCTGACGTGCAGATTTGGAAAGGTCAGCTGGGTTCCTCTCCACAGGAAATGAAACGTCTAAGCACTGTTATCAGCAGTTTGATTGTGTTTCATGTCGGCTCGCCTTGTACACGACTGAAAGTGACAATGCAGTTAGCTTTATTGGAAATACTTCACTAAAGCTGACACGCAATTAACTCAGTAATGCTTTAGGAAGCCCGTTGCTATCCCGTTGTTATCAAAATGGAAAAACCGTCCTTTTTCAAAGGATTCAATTATTATTGTTAATCTGAACAGTGGTGATAGCGTGTCAATCTATAACAAGACCTTTGCAACGGGATTTTAGTACAGCTGGAGTTTAGTAGAGGTATCTCAAAAAAGGAAGTTGACAGCTAAGCCCAGAAAACTGAACAGAACAAATTAGCAAGGATTGTGCCAAACAGCTTTGTGTTCTTTGTATACCTTTTTCGACACTGACTTGCTTTGAATATACTTCATTGTCATTCTCACTGAGCAATAATACAAGTGCATTCCTTATTACAACCTCCTCCATTCACAATCTGCATTAATGGAAATAACTGACGTCCCGTATAATTACTTCCATTCTCTTCTTCATCTCTCCTTTAGCCCTTCCTCTCCCAAGAGCACTTCAAACATGCCTTCCCTCTGCCACTGACCCATCAGGATCTGTTCAAGAGCCAGAAGAAAAATAAAATGGCTGACTCATCATCTTCGTCACTACCACCGCCCAAACTGTCTCCAGAGACCCTGAGCAGTCACACGCTCCCTTCTCCACACACCAATAACTCCAAACTGTTCCTGGCCACCTCCTTCCTGGGCCCCCACCCCAATGGGGTGATCCATAGCACGGTGCAGGATGCCCCCCTAGCCCTCATCACCAAGCCTCGCGGCATCAGTCAGAGCACCCACAACAAGTCTCTTCTGGCTGCCACTAGCCCATCCTTCTCCATGCCTGTCAACCTGAGCACTGGGACCAAGGAGCACAGCTCCGGAGCCCTAGGCCTGGCCTCTACCTCACCGGACCTGGCCCACAGAACTGGGAAGAGCAAGGACCAGCACAAGGCTCTCCACGAGGGGAAGGATGTCTCCCAGTCCCAGACCCACCTGGTGCAGTCTCTGGTGGAGCTGTTCCGGGGCACAGAGTCGGACATCCCCAATAGCAAGGACTCGGACGACTCCTTAGAGGATGATGAAGATGACGATGAAGATGATGACGAGGATTCCGACGACAGCCTATCAGGTTAGTCAGTTGAACACGTTAATGTAATGCAATGGGGGAACAGCACTTCATTCTGGTGTTACTTTAAATGCTTAATCGCCTCGTCAGATACAGATTCAGTAGATACTCTAAAGCGTTTCCTTCAACAGGCCTGTGGTTTTTAGGGTCTTGCGTCCCAAATGGCACCCTATTCCCTACAAAGTGCACTACTTGAATGTAGTGCACAATAAAAGGAATAGGGTGCCATTTGGGCTGACGCCTATGTGTGGTTTGATGCAAGATGAATGTTAATTGAGATATGACTTATCAAGTCCTCCACTCCCACTGGTGTCCCCTGCAGAGTCTGAGAGTAATGTGGAGAGCGACTCGGACGGCTCTGAGGACGACGTGAAGGACCGCAACGAGGCCACCACGGACCCGGATACAGAGAGGACCCCTCTGAAGCTCACCAAAGGTTCCTCTTCTCTACTCAACAACACCTCCTCCAGCCTCTCAGCCAGCTGCTCCCCGCTCAACCTCCAGGTCATTAAGGCAGCCAGTGGCCTGCCCACCCCAGCTATAGTGACCAGCTCTGGGGCCTTGGCCTACCACAGCACCCCCTCCTCCTCCTACACTCTCTGCTCCACTCCACCAGGTACCAATGGAACTCTCAGCTCTGCTCTGCTCTCTAACCAGTGCACTACTCTCATGGGTTACGTCCCAAATGGCACCCTATTCTGGTCAAAAGTAGTGTACTATATAGAGGATAGGGTGCCATTTGGGAGGAAATGTGCAGACTGTTATCTCCTTCTTCCATTTGCTTAGTCAGATCACCCAGTCCAGTTCAGGGGAAACAAGGCAGGTTTTTTCCCCACCAGGAAAACATTGTTCAGCTAATCTCTCAGAGCAAAATGAGATCTCTGATTGAAAGTGTTTGCATCCATTGTTTTGATGACCCAGAGCAGGCATTTGAGTCTGTAGTTTACCCTGGCTGGCATATGTTTAACCTGTTATTGTAGCAGCAAAAACACTGGACTGGCTCAGACCACGTGATTACTGCAGTCTGAGGGCCCGTCCCAAATGGTACCCTATTCCCTATGTAGTGCAGTACTTTTAACCAGAGCCCTATGGGTCCTGGTCAAAAGTAGTACACTAAATGGGAAATAGAGTTCCATTTGGGATGTAGCCTGAGTCTCTTTTTCCTAAATGCTGCATGCTGGAATCTTTTTAGTTTTCATTCCATTCCTGTATAATCATTCCTAGCTCTATTCCTTGATATCTGTTTTGATATGGTCAATTTGACAAGCTATTAGTAATGCTGCATTGATGTGCCATTTTTAAAAGCAAAAGTGGTTAAAAGGACCCTATGGTTTTGCCGTGGTGAATGTTTCTTTGAATAAAACAATCGAACCTAACAGTCTGAAATGTTCTTGAAGGCCCAATTGTATGGAGGGTGGAGTTTTCGAGCCACTGTTTCCCCCTGGGTAGCTGAATTGACGCAGGGTTTTCTTATTTTAGAGTAAGGGCACCTCTGGCAACACGACAGGGTTTCTGCATTTGTTTCGGGTCACAGTGGATCTGTCCGTTCTAATGAGTCCCCTCTTTCTCCCAGGATCAGGGAAGAGAAGGAGAGTGACAGATGAGAGGGAGCTGCGGACGCCTCTAGCGTTTGGGTAAGCTATAACACAATACACACTACTCTGACTGTCACTGGTACCATCCACTGTACAGTACAGTAGGTGGCACAGTTAGTTTTGACACAACCCTAGTACGATATGATAGTGTTCTGATTTCCTCTGTCCCTCAAACAACATGGATGGTGATGACTAAAAGCATCTCAAAGGAGCCAAATCATAGTGGATCCCCAATCAGTGAGGTTCCTTTTTCCAGAGCAGTGATGAGACATCGTCAACAGACGGTGGTTAGAGGGAGTACAGTAAACAACGCCACATCCTTCTTCCCTTCCTCTATCCCCCCCCCCCCCCCCCCCTCCCTCCAAAGCCCAGACCTGATAGTAGGCAGAGTTGCCAGGAAATGAGGCGATGCGGCAGGGATAGTCGTGGGTTAACTACATCCAGTCTCAATACAGACACAAAACATTAGCAGCTCCAGCACCATCCCACTATCACCCCCCTAAACCCAGCACTGATCAGGGTGTCTTTCATCTCCCACGGATGTTTCTCATCAGCAGGTTCTGAGGGGAAAGAGAGGTGACAAGCCCTATATATCAGTCCCCTGTTCTGCAGAAGACCCAGGTTGCATCCCAAATGGCACCCTATTTCCTATATAGTACACTATTGACCAGGGCCCATAGGTCTCTGGTCAAAAGTAGTGGACTATCACAGGAGGCTGGTGGCACCTTAATTGGGGAGGACGGGCTCATGGTAATGGCTGGAGCGGGATAAGTGGAATGGTATCAAATCCATCAAACACATGGTTTAATGCCATTCAATTTGCTCTGTTCCAGCCGTTATTATAAGCCGTCCTCCCCTCAGCAGCCTCCACTGTGCACTATGTAGGGAGTAGGGTGCCATTTGGGATGCATTCCCTAGGCCTTTTCTGTTAGGAGATGGCAGCTGTCCAGACACACTGAGAGAAGTTTGGTGTGGTGTTCCGCTTGGCATATGTCCATCCAGTAGTGTCTGATTACTGTTGGAGTCATACAGGGCAGCCAGGCCATGCAGTACAGAGGCACAGCTGTAAGCGGGCTCGTTTAGATAGTTGACCTCAACAACATCTAGGTATCTGCTGAAGGATTGGCTGCTACTAGACTCTGGGTGACAGATTATTATGTAAAATAAAATATACTGTAAAAGGTGGTAGCACAAAACAAATAACTGTTAAAGTTTCCATACATGGACCTTTCAAAGGTACAATACATAGCTACAATACAGTCCAATTTATACAGCACTTGTCTAGTCTCTTGTCTTTTACTGCCTAAAAAACATTAGTGCTGTACATGATTTATGGGACCTGCACTGTATCGCTATCTCCGACCAATGAATGTGAGTGAGTTCCAGTACATGAGTTACTGAAACCTCCCTCCATGTTAGGTGGCAGAGAGAGACACGTATCCGTAATGTGGTGGGCCGTCTGCAGGGAGATGTGGTGTACTACGCTCCGTGTGGGAAGAAGATCCGGCAGTACCCTGATGTCATGAAGGTAAGGTCAAACCTCACAGGTCACGAACATCCTCTCTACTATACCTCTCTTTTCTCTCTTCTATCAATCCTAATAGATGTATTATTTAATCATATTTATTACATATTAATAAAATATACATTTTATTAAATACAATTTGTTATTTAATAATATATTCATTGTTGAGTAGTTTACAATTTTCATTGTCTCTAGATTTTGATCAAGAAACATAATTTACATCCAAAACCATTAAAGTTGCTGATACTGTAATTTACACATAACAATCTTTGCATTAATACTGATCGTCTGTCTCACCAAAGCCTCATTATGTTCTTCTTTGTAGTATCTGTCCAGAAATGGAATAAGTGACATCACACGTGATAATTTTAGCTTCAGTGCAAAAATAAGGGTCGGTGACTTCTATGAAGCCAGAGAAGGACCCCAGGTGACTGTCTAATCTATCTATTGAACGTTTTCTTTCCCACCAACAGAGCAGGGTCATCCGTAGCCTAAAGTACTGTATATCATGTGTTACCATTACATTCACAGGAAACATTGAATTGCTCTATTGTCATATCAAGGCCAAGTGTACAGAGGAATAGCTAGTTAAAGGGATGGTTCATTCAGACACTATCGTTTAGGATTTTGTTCATTAGTCCACTGTTAATACAATCCCAAAATGTTTTGCATGTCAGCAGTCAGGTTTTCAAGATAGAGCACATTAACAACAATTGAATAAGAATAACTCCATGATGTCGAATTGATTCATACTTAAAGGCAGCAATCACATCATAGATGTATGAATTGAAGATTGAAAATAGTTTCTTTAGTCAAGAGGAACATTTGTATATATATCAAGGATAGTCATACCTCAGTGTAAGTCAATTGAAGGTTCTAACTGGCTGTCCCCCTCTCCTCTCTCCCCTCTCCTGCCGAAGGGTTTGCAGTGGAGCTTGTTGACCGAGGAGGAGGTGATTCCTCGTATCCTGGCCATGGAGGGGAGGCGCGGGCGTCCCCCCAACCCTGAGCACCAGAGGACGGGTGACGAGGGCCCGCATTCCAGGCGCAGAAAGGGCCGACGCCCCAACGTCGGCGAGGCCGACTTCCCAGACGCCAAACTTCTACGCAAACTGGAAGCTCAAGGTGGGTTCAGTTCTTGCAAAAATCACAGAGGTTTCTGTAATGCTTCTGTAACCTATAGGACTATGAACGCTAAAAATCTCTCCTTTTGTTGCAGAGATGGCTCGGCAGGCAGCCCAGATCAAGATGATGAGGAAACTTGAAAAGCAGGCCATGGCACGAGCCGCCAAGGAAGCCAGGAAGCAACAAGGTACAGTACGCTAGTGTTGTTGTACTGTGAAAGCTGCTTTTGTGACAAAGCCATCCTGTTCTCTACCATAACACAGCAAGTACAGTATAACCCTAATCTCAATGTTTTCTTTCTTTCTCTGTTTCACTCTCTCTATCTATCTCTCAGCAATCATGGCTGCTGAGGAGAAGCGGAAACATAAGGAGCGAGTGAAGATTTTAAAGCAGCAGGTAAGGAGTTGTATATAGTACAACCATTGTGTCATGTAATTTACAAAAGATCACTTTTCGGATGCATCTGTTCACAAGGTGTTTTTGATTGGAAAGCTTCAAACACACATGACATTCAGGAGTGTTTTCTTCCAGGGTGAAAAGATCCCAAGCAGAGTTAAATGCTTTGAAATCTTCTCTAAAGGGAAGATGCTAACCTTCAAGATGCTACACTGTCTTAATCTCCATAAAACTACTTATACAGGCCCCCTGTTCTAACATGCATGACTGTAGATTTAATTCATTTCATCTCCCCCATCCTTTTACCAGGAGAAGATCAAGCGCATTCAGCAAATTCAAATGGAGAAGGAGCTCCGAGCGCAGCAGATTCTAGAGGTTGGTCCAAAGCGTTATTACAGAAAGATTCCTTTTTGCTGTTGGTAGGACTTTTCTAAATTATGTGGTTGCACTTTTTCAGTTCTGTCTCCTACTTCATGTGACTAATGCTTAATTGGTTTTTCACAAAGTGCCATTGAATAATAAAATCTCCTCAGACCGTGGTGGGATTCGACACAAAATACCATCTCTAAGACAATAGTCGCTAACAGTTTAGCACGAGGAGGAGAAACAGCTATTTTTCATGCACAGCGCTAATAGAAGCTCCAAAGTATTTTAGCTTTACTAAATCAAATTTCAGTTGACACGGTTGGCAAGTTGCTCTTAACAGGATTCCTCTCTGCTTGTAATTACATATTGAAATGTGGCTTAATTTATTCAGACTGGCTGCTGGTATTTTATAAGCACTAAAACAAGTTTGTCTTTTTAGTGTTAATGGGAGGAAATAATTATCTCAATGCACAAGATTACAATATTTTATGCTTGACGTTGCCAGCAACTGTATGCTGCGAGTGGGACAAGTTTTAATAAATATGCGAAAAACATTACAAATATAATTTCTGGATGAATTTTAGGATACATGGGAAATATACCATCCTCTTTCTGCTTCTATCTATGTTGGACATATAGTTACCTCATTGCCTTGATAGTGTTAGTTAGTGTAGTTAGTAGAACCAAAACAATCTATATTTTGTGTCTAGCCCTGCATGTTTGTTATTCGTGAAAATTGTCTTGATTTTAGTTAATCAAACAATGAAACATTATAGCCCTTCCACCTGACAGGAATTCACAATTAGCTTCTAGTAGGAACTAGTGCTAAGCCTAATCATACACGAGCACAAATGGATTTGTCTGTGTATTTCTGTCTGCCTACTGTATTTATATACTGCCTATCGGCGTATAGTACATGTGCTGTTGCACGAGGTGTTGAATCTGTCGGTTGTTCTGTTGCATGACCTGTAGACCTGTTTTGCATGCACAGACTAAAAGGAAAAAGAAAGAAGAATCGGCAAATGCCAAAATAATGGAGGCTGAGAAACGAATGAAGGTTAGTTTAGATGTCCTGTTAAAAGAATCAACCATTAATTTGTGGCCCACTCCTCCCACTGTTTGCCTCAGGTCATACAACCTCTCTCTTCCCGATTCCCAATCTCCTCCTTGCACCTCATTGCCTCCAAGGGACTGCTTCTCCGGGTTTAGGGAAATCTCCTTGACACCCAGAGCAGACCTTTTCCATGTTAATCAGTGTCATAAAGGACAGTGCATTCTGTCTCTGCTTCCTGCACGTGTCTAGAAATGGCTATGGCATTTCCATTTCACATTAGTTCCAACCTGCCCAGGCTCTTTATGTCTGTCTGTCAATCAGATTAGTGAGGGATTTGAACTTCCTGTCGAATAAAATAGAGAAATCTCATCCATTTGTATCAGCTGCATTTTTTAAATGATGGAAATGAGGGGTATGTTTTGGATTTTGAATGTTTATCTTTTCCCCTTTTAAAGGAGAAGGAGATGCGAAGGCAGCAGGCAGTCATTTTGAAGCACCAGGTAGGCATCGCTCTCCTGCACTACATGATGCCCAAAGACTATTTCCACTTTCAATTCTACTGGAATATTTTTGGAAAAGGGCAATTTTTTTATATAACTACTTCACAGTTCCCTGTTCAATTCTCAATGTCGCTTTGTTAATTTCAGTTTTTATGACCCTAGCTTGTCACTCTTCTTGGGGTGGGGGGGTTCTTCTTATATGGACGTGGTTTATATGAGCCTGTGATTTCTGTTTCATAATACTTTGCCAACTCTTTCTACCAGGAGTTGGAGAGGCATAGACTAGATATGGTATGGGTATGTTTATTTTTGTACATCTAACACCGCATCGTGATATTGGTTGTGATATGGTTGTCATAGCAATGCATAAAGTGTAGCACTGGCTGCCGTCATACTGCATTCTTCTGCATGGCTTTCGAGCAAAGTGTCTTGCTCTATTTGCTCAAAAACAGCGCAAATAGTCAAGAACTTCTTGACTCTTTCAGATTGCATTAAGGGGAGCAATGCACACTTTCATGGTCCTAAAGACTTGACATCCATTGTTTTTGTTTGTCGAGTGAATGTAAGTGCTTGAAATCCAGTTGTAAAAGTCAATGTAGTGTATGTTGCAGTTGTCCAATTTGCCACCTGACAAAACAGACCCGTCCATCACCAGCTTTTCTCCTGCTTGTTGATATCAGTTTAAATCACCAACCTCACGGAAACATTTTCATTCATCTTTTTGTTGACGTGTTTGTTGTTCCATATTGAAAATTTTGTTCTGCCTTTGCACACAAACCTACAGTGCCTTCGGAAAGTATTCAGACCCCTTCCCTTTTTCCACATTTTGTTACATTACAGCCTTATTCTAAAATGGATACAAAAATTAACAAATCCTCCGCAATCTACACACAATACCCCATAATGACAAAGTGAAAAAAGGTTTTTTAAAATGTTTGCAAATTTATTAAAAATGAAAAACAGAAATACCTTATTTACATAAGTATTCAGACCCTTTGCTATGAGACTCGAAATTGAGCACAGGCGCATCCTGTTTCCATTGAGATGTTTCTACAACTTGATTGGAGTCCACCTGTGGTAAATCCAATTGATTGGACATGATTTGGAAAGGCACACGCCTGTCTATATAAGGTCCCATAGTTGACAGTCAGAGCAAAAACCAAGCCATGAGGTCAAAGGAATTGTCCGTAGAGCTCCGAGACAGGATTGTGTCGAGGCACAGATCTGGGGAAGGGTACCAAAAAATGTCTGCAGCATTGAAGGTCCTCAAGAACACAGTGGCCTCCATCATTCTTAAATGGAAGAAGTTTGGAACCACCAAGACTCTTCCTAGAGCTGGCCGCCCGGCCAAACTGATAAATCGGGGGAGAAGTGCCTTGGTCAGGGAGGTGACCAAGAACCCGATGGTCACTCTGACAGAGCTCTAAAGTTAGTCTGTGGAGATGGGAGAACCTTCCAGAAGGACAAACATCTCTGCAGCACTCTACCTTTATGGTAGTGGCCAGACGGAAGCCACTCCTCAGTAAAAGGCACATGACAGCCCGCTTGGAGTTTGCCAAAAGGTACCTAAAGACTCTCACACCATGAGAAACAAGATTCTCTGGTCTGATGAAACCAAGATTGAACTCTTTGGCCTGAATGCCAAGCGTCACGTCTGGAGGAAACCTGGCACCATCCCTATGGTGAAGCATGGTGGTGGCAGCATCATGCTGTGGGGATGTTTTTTAGCGGCAGGGACTGGGAGACTAGTTAGGATCGAGGCAAAGATGAACGGAGCAAAGTACAGAGAGATCCTTGATGAAAACCTGCTCCAGAGCGCTCAGGACCTCAGACTGGGGCGAAGGTTCACCTTCCAACAGGACAACGACCCTAAGCACACAGCCAAGTCAACGCAGGAGTGGCTTTGGGACAAGTCTCTGAATGTCCTTGAGTGGCCCAGCTAGAGCCCAGACTTAAACCCGATCGAACAGCGCTGGAGAGCCCTAAAAATAGCTGTGCAGCAACGCTTCCCATCCAACCTGACAGAGATGAAGAGGATCTGCAGAGAAGAATGGAAGAAACTCCCCAAATACAGGTGTGCCAAGCTTGTAGTGTCATACCCAAGAAGACTCAATGCTGTAATCACTTACGTAAATGTGATATTTCCGTTTTTTAAATTGATAAATTAGCAAACATTTCTAAACCTGTTTTTGCTTTGTCATTATGGGGTATTGTGTGTAGATTGATGAGGGGAAAAACAAATTTAATCAATTTTAGAATAAGGCTGTAACGTAACAAAATGTGGAGAAAGTCAAGGGGTCTGAATACTTTCCGAAGGCACTGTACTTATCAAAGACAGGCAATATAGCATTGCTTTAAACCCATGTTATACTGAGCAGGAGTGCCCTCAGTACTCACCTAATCTCTAATTGAATCCATGACTATATTTGTGAGAAGTAACTTGTTTTCTGTATTATTTGCGTTCTGATATATGAAGGTATTTTGTTTTAGCTTTTTCATCAGTCAATAGAGAATGACAAACCATAGCAACTTTATAACACAGTATAATACAACGCTGCCTGTTTAGTTCTTAGACGGTTGTAGAATTACCAGCACTTTGCTTGCCAGCATATTCAGACACATTGAAGCCGATTCTAACTTCAAGCTTACGCTTTCTGTTGACACCGCCCTCATACCCGTTGCTTTGCCCTTTTTGCTTTTTGGTTGTTCATTATATTGCCCTCTGAACCTCCGCTATAATGTTCAGAACGATGGCCATACTTATATTTGTTGTCTATTTTTCCTACTATACTCTCTACATGTTGTCATAGTAAGCTGCTGTTTGTTGTCTATATGAAGTGTCCCCTCTGTGTTGAGGCTGTGTGTGTGTGTGTGTGTGCGTGTGTGTGTGCGTGCGCGTGTGCGTGTGCGTGCGCGTGTGCGTGCGCGTGTGCGTGTGTGTGTGTTCTGTCAGGAGAGGGAGAGGCGGAGGCAGCACATGATGCTGATGAAGGCCATGGACGCCCGTAAGAAAGCAGAGGTGTGTGATTCACAACTTGACCACTTCTTCTTCAAACTGTTACAGCAGGCATATGGTTATTGCCTCCTCTCCGCATTTCCTCCTTCAACTCTTTTCTTGTCTTCTTTTGAACTATATGGAGTGTGAATAAAAGAGAGAACCGGGCCCTAAGCAATCTTCTGTGAAAGTGCGGCAATTTCTAAGCAAGGAAGGCCTAGTGTTGGGCTGAATTGTAATGACATAATCCTTAACACGATTGTCTGCAACGGTGCCGATAGCATGCACTGTTAACTTGGTCTGTAATTTGGACCCTAGGAGCGGGAGCGCTTAAAGCAGGAGAAGAAGGATAAGAAACGGTTAAACAAGGAGCGGAAATTGGAGCTTAGAAGACTGGAACTGGAAATTGCCAAGGAACTGAAGAAGCCAAATGAAGACATGTGCTTAGCAGATCACAAGGTATTCACTATTCATAGGCGATCATAGTTTAGTTCTCCAGCTGAAAGGGAGATGTGGGACGAATTTGTATTAAGACTGATATCATACCCAGAAATTGTTCATGTTGACCACATTTGATCACTGATTTGTCTGTTATTTTAATACATATGATGATTGTATTATGAATTACACCAGTGCTTTATAGCATATAATACATGTATGCATGGCTTTGCCTCTGACTAAATCTCTGCTACAAGCATCATTTTACTGATGACATTACAGGATAATCCATATTGGATTACATGAAGGTGACTTGAGCACAGACAGGTTAGAATACTGCCATCGAGTGGCTGCTTGTCTCATAACACTGACCAGAGGATTTCGGAGTGCTACTTACTCAGGATTTCCACCAGACAGAGCACTGAACGCCTGGATAACCAGCTCCAGGAGGATCCATTTTCTACTATACTGTATATCACACATCACATCAACCCTCTCTACATACGGCTCTCACTAAACCTCACTCCATACGAGTCAAGCAAAATTATCCCTACTTGAATTTGCAGCATTGAAAGATTTTTTCTAAAGTAAGTAGCCTTGCACAAGCCTTCGCTTGTGTGAGCCGGAACGTCTCCTAGGGCAGAAGCCGCCTATTTCCTGTTTCTGTAGCGTGAGGCAGCTTGATGTACAAGTACACCCCCTGGACAGGACACTAGTCTATCACAGGGCCTTACCCCCAATCTATCTCCTTAATGCTGAGTGCTAAGCGGAGACGCATCAGGTCCCATTTTTACAGTCTTTGGTATGACTCGGCCAGGGATTGAACTCACAACCTTCCAATATCCCTCTAACCACAAGGTCACTGAGTTGGTTTTGTCTCAAGAATGTTCTGTAAAATGGCACTATTCACTACTTTTTACATTTTGAAATTATAACAACAGGTGCACTTCACACTACCGTAGTTAGATGTAAGTATGTGTCATTTCATATTTTCCGTCCTCCCCTCCCAGCTTCTCCCGGAGTTATCCCGTATTCCTGGCCTGTTTCTACCAGGAAACAGCTTCTCTGACTGCCTGATGGTGATGCAGTTCCTGCGGAGCTTTGGGAAGGTGCTGGGCTTTGACGTGAACGCCCATGTTCCCAACCTGAGTGTGCTGCAGGAGGGCCTGCTCAACCTGGGAGACAGCATGGGACAGGTCCAGGACCTGCTGGTTCGTATGCTCTCTGCTGTGGTGTGTGACCCAGGACTGCCCCCAGGACACCGGGTGAGAGCAATCACAGCATAGACATACACACACATTCTTATCGCACATTCAAACACACTAAAAGGCACATCCACACAGCAGCTGTACAGTATATTCCAATCTGCCTTCATACTGTATTCAGTATCCACAGCTCAGAGGGCTGCACTCACAGCACTGCAGAACTAAAGACGAGAAGCCCTACTCTAATCAGAACACACAAGTAGGGCATTATCAATATCTCTGGCTCTGTGAGGCTAAATGAAGGGGCTTATCTGTTTTGGAGGGTATCAGTGTTTATAGCTCTTAATACAGCTTCCACAGTTAGAACCCCCAAATGTATAATTCATCCCCAAAGCAATTTCTCTCTATGCTAATCTACAGGGCTTAGTCACGCTTTTATGTGGCTTTCCATTATTTCTTCAATGAACCCAGCTGACTGTCGCCTATTATGGAGCCTCAGTCGACATTGAGGGAAAATGTATCCCTGAAAAGAGAAGCATGTATTCCCCTCTAACTGTGCCCCTTCCGTGCCAGGGGCTGGTCTAGTAGTAGTCCTGCCGCTCTCGGACCATGATACCCCTGGAGGCAGCGGTTCGATCCCTCGTTCCGCCACTCACTATCTCTGCTGTATCCCTCTCTCTTATATCCACATCTCTATCCTAAACCTGTCAATCAAACTTGAAAATACCTTAGAAAATATATTTCACTGTCCCCCGTCCCCCTCTTTGCCCCCCCAGACCAAGACAGCCCTGGGAGACCACCTGGCTAACGTGGGCATCAACCAGGACAACGTGTCGGAGGTACTGCAGATCTACATGGAGGCTCACTGTGGCGGGATGGAGCTGCAGACAGAGCTAGGGGAGGTCACGGCCAGTCTTAAGACCAAGGCCTTCCAAGCCCACACACCCACACAGAAGGCCTCCGTCCTGGCCTTCCTTGTCAACGAGCTGTCCTGCAGTAAGAGTGTGGTCAGGTGAGAGTACACTGAACGCTAGTTACAGTAGTCTGGCCTGCTATCTAGATAACAACACTGATCAGTTCTGTTATTTAGACAAATTATTAAATGTCAAGTTAAATCAAGTGCTTTGGCTTGCATGTGGGAAACTACTTTGTTGATTATGTTGTTCAGGGTCCATACAAAAATGATTAAGTTATTCTGAGCACAGATTTATTAAACGGATTTATGCATGTTTTGCTCATCTTTGGTTTTGCTGGATATAGTCTTGTTTTATTCATTGGGACTTGCATTTTTAATGTTCTACTACCAATATCAAAAGAAAGAGCTGTGTTGACATGGAGCGTTTCATTGTGTTGCATCAAACCTGAAACCCTTTTCAAGTGACTGCCTGTATCTGAGTTAAACTCATGTGACAGAAGTTGCGATGCTTTGAAATACAGCCCTGTTGCTCAAGTAAAACTGCAACCAAAGCCTTACCTCACCTTACTTCACTTTGGACAGTTGTTAATATTATAATTTTTTTAATCAAAGCCAGTTTGACTGAAGTCGGTGCTTCGTGCTTCTTTACAGCGAAATCGACAAGAACATCGATCACATGACCAACCTGAGAAGGGACAAGTGGGTCATCGAGGGCACGCTTCGCAAGTGAGTACCTGCATCATCTCAAGGGGCACTTAGGAGAGGGCTGTGTGTTCATTCAATAATGGATCTGTGTTAACTAATGGGATACACTAGTGTACAGTGAAAAATAAAAGCAATCGTAATAGAATTGTCTGTTTTCCCTCTCCTTCATTTTGTGAAGTGTATTAGGACAAACTTTTTAGTAGGTGTTGATTTTAATGTGTTCAATGTTTTAAGCTTTTCAAATTTGGTATTTTATTAGGATCCCCATTAGCTGTTGCAAAAGCAGCAGCTACTCTTCCTGGGGTCCACACAAAACATGAAACATGACATAATACCGAACATTAATAGACAAGAACAGAACTACATAAAACCATTTTTTAAAGGCACACGTAGCCTAGATATCAATACATACACACAAACTATCTAGTAGCTTAGGAAAACATTTGACATTCATATGCCCCTGCTTGTTGTCTTGTTCCAGGCTGAGGACCATCCATGCCAAGAAGACGGGGAAGAGGGACAGCGGTATGGGAGGAGAGGAGACCCAGTCCCTGGGGACACCCACCCCCGGACGCAAACGCAAGAGGAAAGGAGGGGACAGCGAGGAGGACGAGGATGATGACGAGGATAGTGAGGACCAGGGAGATGAAGATGACGAAGAGGAGGAGGAGGAGGAGGAGCGAGGGAAGAAAGGGAAGAAAGTGGAAACCTGTGAGGATGAGGTTGGTGCCGTCACCTTTCCACAGGATCTATCCACTGAACCAAATGACAATGGATGTGTCCCAAATGGCACCCTATTCCCTATGGGCCCCGGTTAATAGTTGTGCGCTACATAGGCAATAGGGTGCCATTTGGGACATGGTGTAAGTCACTGTTTGTGTATTGTAAATGTCAGCCTCCCCTCTGGATTCAAATGAATGTGATCTTTCCATCCAGGATGACGGGGACCAGACAGCCAGTGTAGAGGAGCTGGAGAAACAGATTGAAAAATTAACCAAGGTAAAGGGATTTTGATAACCAATGGGATCAGAGGGATTTATTTTATGAGGTTCAGTTTCCGGGCAGAACAGGCCTCAGCGTTGATACACTTTGTGTTTTCTCTCTCTAGCAACAGAGTCAGATCAGACGGAAGCTGTTTGAGTCGTCCCACTCGTTGCGCTCCATGATGTTCGGCCAGGACCGCTACAAGCGCCGATACTGGGTGCTGCCACAGTGCGGGGGCATCTTTGTGGAGGGCATAAGGAGTGGCAAAGGTAAAACTCAAAACACTGGCATAAGATATGGGCACCGCACTTGTTACTCACTGTTGGGACATTATAGTTCAGGCTAACACAATTCAGCTTCTTCTTCCTGTGACCTGCCTTCAGATTACTTAAGTATTGTCAGGAAGAACATGGCCATGTAGAATGTACTATGTAGGGAGTCTGGTTAACTGTGATGCTGTGGATATTGATAGGAGTGTGTTTTCCAGGAGCAGAGGAGCTTGAGAGGGAGAGACTGAGGAGCACAGAGCTGGTCCACGTGAAGGAGGAGGAGGTGGAAAGGAGGCCAGAGGTGGAGGGGAGGCCAGGGGCATCCAGCCTGGAGGGGAGCACTGACAGCGACATGGCCACGCCAGACAAACACACCCTCAACCTCTTCCTCCAGAAGCCTAGCTCCTTCTCCAAACTCAGCAAACTCCTGGAGGTGGCCAAGATGTCCCCGGATTCAGACAACCACCCTCACAGTCAGAGCTGTAGTCCTGTCAAAGTCCCCACCACAGTGTTCTCCCCTATCCACCCCACCACTCAGACTACACTACCCAGCAGCCCCTGTGCAGCTCCCTCTCCGCTGTATCCGGAGGTGAAAGCGGAGCCTTCCACAGCTCTCTTCAGCCCGCCCTACCTCAGCAGCAACAGCAGCCCAGGGAAGATGTCATCCAGTCCCCTACAGCAGCAACAGCTCCAGCCCGATGACCAGCTGTTCAGGGTGCTGACGGAGAAGAGTGGCCACTGGTTCAGCCTGCTGCCCCGCTCCCCCTGTGACGAGTCCTCTGTCACCACCAGCTCCACCACCACCCCTCCGACCTTCTCCCCCCAGTCCACCTCGACCACCAGGCCCAAATCCCCCTCCTCCCTGTCCCCTAATCCCCCAGCCACCACCTCAGCCAGCCCCAGCAACCCCACCAACGGGATCAATAACTTATCTTTATCAGCTCTCCAGGTAGGTGCACTGCACGTTATCTCCATCTCTGATCATCTAGGATTAATGTTAACATGGTGTGGAATATTCATAGCAGACTTCGAAAAGGCATTTGATAAAGTACGACTGGGGTTTATATATAAATGCCTGGAGCATTTCAATTTTGGAGAATCTCTTATAAAATGGGTCAAAATCATGTATAGTAACCCTATGTGTAAAATAGTAAATAATGGCTATTTCTCAGAATGTTTTAAACTGTCAAGAGGAGTGAAACAAGGTTGTCCACTATCGGCATATCTATTTATTATGGCCATCGAGATGTTAGCTATTAAAATCAGATCCAACGATAATATCAAGGGATTAGAAATCCAGGGCTTAAAAACAAAGGTGTCATTGTACGCTGATGATTCATGTTTTCTTTTAAATCCACAACTTGAATCCCTCCACAGCTTCATAGAGGATCTAGATACATTTTCTAACCTCTCTGGATTACAACCAAATTATGACAAATGTACTATATTACGTATTTGATCACTAAAAAATACAATTTTTACATTACCATGTACCGGTAGTTTACCAATAAAATGGTCTGATGGTGATGTGGATACACTCGGAATACATTTTAATAGAAATGTAGCAAAAATAGATAAGATCTTGCTACCATGGAAAGGTAAATACCTGTCAATTTGTGGGAAAATCACCCTGATTTAACTCTTTAGTATTATCCCAGTTTACCTATTTGCTTATGGTCTTGCCTACGCCTAGCGAACAGTTTTTTAAATTATATGAGAAAAAAATATTCCATTTTATTTGGAACGGCAAACCAGACAAAATTAAAACGGGCCTATTTATATAATGAATATGAATTCGGAGGACAGAAATTATTAAATATTAAAGCATTAGACCTATCACTAAAAGCTTCAGTCATACAAAAGTTATACTTAAATCCGAACTGGTTCTCTAGCAAATTAGTAAGATTGTCTTACCCATTGTTCAAGAATGGCATTTTTCCCTTTATTCAGATTACAACCTCTCACTTTCAGTTATTTGAAAAGGAAATCATCTCCCAAATATCACTATTTCTAAAACAAGCCATAGAAAGTTGGTTGCAATTTCAATTTAATCCTCCAGAAACGACAGAACAAATAATGCAACAAATATTGTGGTTAAACTCAAATATACTATTTTTTTTGACAAAATGTTTAAAAAAGGTATAATCTTCGTAAATGATATCATCGGTAGGACTGGTGGAGTTATGTCTCACATGCAGCTAACAAAAACATATGGAAATGTCTGCTCTACCCAAAATTACAACCAAATAATTGCAGCCTTACCGCAAAAATGGAAGAGGAAAGTGGAAGGGGGAGAAAGTAAGGAACTTGTCTGTCGGCCTTGCATTAAAGAACATAATTGGTTAAAGAAAACTGTGATAAATAAAAAAGTTTATTTAAGGACCAAAGGATTGACAGCCGTCCTATATAGATTGCAAAATAGTTGGGAAGAGATTTTTGACGTACCGATCCGATGGCATAGTGTTTATGAACTGATACGCAAAACGACACCGGATTCAAAACTTAGAATCTTTCAATTTAAATTATTATATACAATTCTTGCTACCAATAGAATGTTATTTATATGGGGGATACAATCTTGCCAGCTCTTCAGATTTTGCTGCGAAGAGACAGAATCATTAGATCATTTGTTTTGGTACTGTCCATTTGTAGCTTGTTTTTGGACACAGGTCCAGGAATGGCTAAAGGATTGCAATATTTACCTGGAGCTAACCTTGCAAATAGCATTCCTGGGTGATCTGAAAAGTCAGTCAATCGATCAATAATATAATAATACTTTTAGCAAAAATGTTCATTTTCAATTTACAATCTGTAGAAACAATGAGAATAGAAAGGTTCAGAACTTTTGTAAAACATCACAGTACAGTTAAAATATATGGCAAATAGAAATCCTATATGGATGGTGTTAAGAGATAGATTGTGAATGGAGTTGAAGGATGGGACTAATAACAACTAACAACAACTAATAACAAGATAACTAATAATGTAAGCATACTGTGTCCATAATAAGTATGTAGGTTGGGAGCTTTTGTGAAAGAGCACAGTTAGAAAGATATGGCATATAGAAGCAAACCGGATGGACATGTATGTATGTATGTATGTATGTATGTATGTATGTATATGTAGGTATGTGTGTGATATATATATATATATATATATATATATATATATATATATATATATATATATATATATATATATATATATATATATATATCATTGGAAGTGATGCAGACAATTACATTGATGGAAGTTACAATCTATCTGCAATATTAAGCTGATCTACCCCCTAAAAAAAAAAAAAACATGGTGTGGAATATACGACCAAGACATATTGCTACTGCCAGGTAGTCTTTTGATGTTTTGCCAATTCATATGAGCACATCTGATGCTCAAGTCTGATTCTATGATGCTTTATTATAGGTTTATGGACAGCATTTGTGCTAGTTGTCAGTGAACTAAGGTCTGCTACATAACATTCTTGCTCACCACTGTCTGGGCATTCTTCTTCATGAACTCCTCCGTCCTCCCAGCAGGTGAAGTCGGGGGTCCATATGATGGGTCTGCCATTCTGTGGCTGGCCCGGTGGCATGATGAGCCCCACCCTGCCCTTCTCTGTCAGTCCTCTACCACCCTCCATCCTGGGCGCTGTCTACCACCATGTGGAAGGTAATGGCAACCCCTTCCTGGCAGCCGCCAGCCTCTCCAGCAGCAAGAGTAAGTCCCCAGTCCCTGCCAGAGAGAAGCCCCCCTCTGCCCCGTCCCCCGTGGTGGAGGTGGCCAAGACCCAGGACTACCCCGACCCACTGCCCATCCCAGAGGGTAAGCATGGCACACTGCCCACTGCTGCTAGGAAATATGGGAGAATGACACATTCAAGCGCTGAGGAGGATTTTAAGTGGCTGCCATGAATTTCCACATTTGATTACGTATATAGCTAGTTCTGTTTTTATTGACATAAGGAAAATAATCGCCTGGAAATGAACTGAAAATTATGGCCGATAGGACGGCAACCCGCTGCTTTTAACCGTTAGTCAGCACATTCTGGTTTGTCCTTTACTGACATGGTCGTGTTCATGTAGATATGCTGTCAGGCTGGTGGAGAGTGGCAGACATGGAGGAGTTGAGGAGCCTGGTCAAGGCCTTTCACAGCAGAGGCATCAGAGAGAAGGCCTTGCAGAAACAGATCCAGAAACACATGGAGTACATCGCCCAGGCCTGCGCCAAGAACAGAGATGGTGAGTGGATCCCCTTGTCCTCTAGACCTCCTCAGGAGGCTGTATAAAATATAATAAAGACATAGTTTGCGTCCGAAATGGAACCCTATTCCCTATAGTGGCCAGTTTATCTAGTACCAGGTCGGACCCCCCTTTGCCTCCAGAACAGCCTGAATTCTTTGGGGCATGGAAACGTTGCTCAATTGTTATCAAGGGATATTCCCCACACCATTACACCACTGCCACCAGCATGTATCGTTGACACCAGGCAGTATGGGGCCATGGACTCATGCTGCTTACACCAAGTCCTGACTCTGCCATTAGCATGACGCAACAGGAACCAGGATTCGTCGGACCAGGCAATGTTTTTCCACTCCTCAATTGTCCAGTGTTGGAGATCGCGTGCCCACTGGAGCCGCTTCTTCTTGTTTTTAGCTGATAGGTGTGGAAACCGGTGTGGTCGTCTGCTGCAATAGCCCATCCATGACAAGGACCTACGAGTTGTGCGTTCCGAGATGCCATTCTGCACACCACTGTTGTACTGCACCGTTTTTTGCCTGTTTGTGGCCCGCCTGTTATCTTGCACGATTCTTGCCACTCCTTCGACCTCTCATCATCAACAAGCTGTTTTCGTCCACAGGACTGTCGCTGACTGAATGTTTTTTGTTTGTCGCACCATTCTCGGTAAACCCTAGACGCTGTCGTGTGTGAAAAGCCCAGGAGGCCGGCCGTTTCTGAGATACTGGAACCGGTGCGTCTGGCACTGACGATCATACCACACTCAAAGTCGCTTAGGTCACTATTTTTGCCCATTCTAACGTTCAATCGAACAGTAACTGAATGCCTCGATGCCTGTCTGCCTGCTTTATATAGCAAGCCACGGCCACATGACTCACTGTCTATAGGAGCAAACCATTATTGTGAACGGGATGGTGTACCTAATAAACTGAGTTTATAGTGCACTACTTTTGACCACGGCCCATAGGCCTCTGGTCAAAAGTAGTGCACTATATAGGGAATAGGGTGCCACTTCAGACGCATCCATAGACATCCAATATATATTGTGACTCTTTAAATCTGACCTTTAATGATGTGGTAGGCTACATGACCTCTGTTTAAAATGTCCCCTTGTTACACGGAAATGTCAACCCACTGCAGGGAGAGAGTGGATTGTTTAGATGCATCATGTCAGTCAGAGTTAACATGGTCTTTACCACCAGTCCTTTGGGTTACCATCATTTACACCATGTTAGCGTGATTGAATGATGCTGTCTGACAGCTTTGAATAGTCATTGTGTACAGTGGGGGGAAAAAGTATTTAGTCAGCCACCAATTGTGCAAGTTCTCCCACTTAAAAAGATGAGAGAGGCCTGTAATTTTCATCATAGGTACACGTCAACTATGACAGACAAAATGAGGAAAGAAAATCCAGAAAATCACATTGTAGGATTTTTTATGAATTTATTTGCAAATTATGGTGGAAAATAAGTATTTGGTCAATAACAAAAGTTTCTCAATACTTTGTTATATACCCTTTGTTGGCAATGACACAGGTCAAACGTTTTCTGTAAGTCTTCACAAGGTTTTCACACACTGTTGCTGGTATTTTGGCCCATTCCTCCATGCAGATCTCCTCTAGAGCAGTGACGTTTTGGGGCTGTCGCTGGGCAACACAGACTTTCAACTCCCTCCAAAGATTTTCGATGGGGTTGAGATCTGGAGACTGGCTAGGCCACTCCAGGACCTTGAAATGCTTGAAATGCTGAAAGACCCAGCCACGTTTCATCTTCAATGCCCTTGCTGATGGAAGGAGGTTTTCACTCAAAATCTCACGATACATGGCCCCATTCATTCTTTCCTTTACATGGATCAGTCGTCCTGGTCCCTTTGCAGAAAAACAGCCCCAAAGCATGATGTTTCCACCCCCATGCTTCACAGTAGGTATAGTGTTCTTTGGATGCAACTCAGCATTCTTTGTCCTCCAAACACGACGAGTTGAGTTTTTACCAAAAAGTTCTATTTTGGTTTCATCTGACCATATGACATTCTCCCAAACCTCTTCTGGATCATCCAAATGCACTCTAGCAAACTTCATACGGGCCTGGACATGTACTGGCTTAAGCAGGGGGACACGTCTGGCACTACAGGATTTGAGTCCCTGGCGGCGTAGTGTGTTACTGATGGTAGGCTTTGTTACTTTGGTCCCAGCTCTCTGCAGGTCATTCACTAGGTCCCCCCGTGTGGCTCTGGGATTTTTGCTCACCGTTCTTGTGATCATTTTGACCCCACGGGGTGAGATCTTGCGTGGAGCCCCAGATCGAGGGAGATTATCAGTGGTCTTGTATGTCTTCCATTTCCTAATAATTGCTCCCACAGTTGATTTCTTCAAACCAAGCTGCTTACCTATTGCAGATTCAGTCTTCCCAGCCTGGTGCAGGTCTACAATTTTGTTTCTGGTGTCCTTTGACAGCTCTTTGGTCTTGGCCATAGTGGAGTTTGGAGTGTGACTGTTTGAGGTTGTGGACAGGTGTCTTTTATACTGATAACAAGATCAAACAGGTGCCATTAATACAGGTAACGAGTGAAGGACAGAGGAGCCTCTTAAAGAAGAAGATACAGGTCTGTGAGAGCCAGAAATCTTGCTTGTTTGTAGGTGACCAAATACTTGTTTTCCACCATAATTTGCAAATAAATTCATAAAAAATCCTACAATGTGATTTTCTGGATTTTTTTTCTCAATTTGTCTGTCATAGTTGACGTGTACCTATGATGAACATTACAGGCCTCTCTCATCTTTTTAAGTGGGAGAACATGCACAATTGGTGGCTGACAAAATATTTTTTTTCCCCACTGTAGCTTTGATGCCAGTTATATTCTGACCAGGGATGGGCAACTGGCGGCTCGCGGCTCATGGCCCGCGACCCCCTTTTTTTGAGGGGGGGGGGAACTCAGTCGGGGTCTCAACTTACCGTTGAGAGTTGGAATAGTAGAATACACAAGGTGCAATTTTGAAATGTGTTTGTAAGAAAGTTAGAAAATTGCTAAATATTTTCCCCGCCCATGGTAAAATGTGTAGAATTGCAGGAAATGAATTCTAAAACGTCATTTATTTCTCTGTGCTGTAAAGAGGGGGGGCACAGAAATGTTCCCAACAGAATGTCACTTAGGGCCCCCAAAATACTAGGGCTGGCTCTGACTGCATGTGTGGGGTATGGATGTGAGTACGCAGACCTGCAAGCCACTGCGGCCCCTCATGATGAGTTCAGATTTTTTTTCTAGCCTATTAACTCTTCTCTACAGAGCTAGGCAGGGGGCTCGCCCTGCCAAATACAATGTCAATGAAAACACTGCCTCCCTATATTGGAAAATATCCCTCCCAAACTTCACAGTACATACTAAGATACAATAATTGTAGTAAACTTAGTTTTAGGAGAGAAAAGTTTAATTTTTGTGGGGTCTTGAGTTGATTCCTCCCTCACTCTCTCCAGTGGTGGTGATTGACGAGTCTGAGCTGGAGGAGAATGGGGTGAGTGAGGAGACAGTGGAGAGCTGGTGTGTGGAGGAGCAGGCCATGGAGATGGACATTGCTGTGCTGCAGCAGGTGGAGGAGCTGGAGAGGAAGGTCACCTCGGCCAGCCTTCAGGTCAAGGTAGAGTAAAGCTCTTGTACTCAGTATCCATCTATAGCACTGTATCCATACTGGAGCCTGTGGTAGGTAGTGGAGAAGGAGCCCGTCGGCAATGAAGAAAGAGTATACTGTATAAGAGTATGCTGAGTATACTGTATTCCACATACAACACACGCGTAAACAAAAGCTTTTGATTTCACCACTGTTGTTTTTCTCTCTCTCTCTATCTCCTCCCAGGGTTGGATGTATCCGGAGCCCCAGTCAGAGAAAGGGGACCTGGTCTACCATGAACACAAGCCCTTCACTAAGCTGTTTCCAGCCGGGGAGGAGCAGCCTACAGGGGAGAAGGCGAGGGCCAGTGGCAACAACAGCCTGGTGCGGCACGTCAACAACCCCCTAGATATAGCTGTAACACGGCTGGCCGAGCTGGAGAGGAACATCGAGCGAAGGTACCTGAAGAGCCCCTTAAGTACCACCGTTCAGGTCAAACTGGATAATGTGCTGGGTACGGTCACTGTCCCTGCTCCCGCACCATCCCATAGTGTTGATGGTGAAGGGTAGGTCCATCCAAATTCCCATTTTGAACACTATTTTGTGCTTCCCTCTGCTTCACTGGAGCCTATTTAGTTCTTTTCGGTGTCTTGGGTGCCTGTTCCTTTCTCCTCTTCTCTCGTTGCTACTGTGTGCGTCGTGGTTTTGGTTCCTTTGTGATGTCTCTCACCGTAGGTGGTTGTATCTGTCTCTTTGGAAGCCGGTCTGTACTGTAGCTCTGCATGGTGCATCACACTGGTAACACGTGGTTCTATGTTAACTCATTGTCTCACTATGGCAGTCTGTACTATGGTAGTCTGGCAGTCTGTACAGGCTCCTGAATGTAACTATGAGGCATGTCAGTCACCAAGTGGAGTCTTGTACAGTACAGTGAGGGAAAAAAGTATTTGATCCCCTGCTGATTTTGTACGTTTGCCCACTGACAAAGACATGATCAGTCTATAATTTTAATGGTAGGTTTATTTGAACAGTGAGAGACAGAATAACAACACAAACATCCAGAAAAACACATGTCAAAAATGTTATAAATTGATTTGCATTTTAATGAGGGAAATAAGTATTTGACCCCTCTGCAAAACATGACTTAGTACTTGGTGGCAAAACCCTTGTTGGCAATCACAGAGGTCAGACGTTTCTTGTAGTTGGCCACCAGGTTTGCACACATCTCAGGAGGGATTTTGTCCCACTCCTCTTTGCAGATCTTCTCCAAGTCATTAAGGTTTCGAGGCTGACGTTTGGCAACTCAAACCTTCAACTCCCTCCACAGATTTTCTATGGGATTAAGGTCTGGAGACTGGCTAGGCCACTCCATGACTTTAATGTGCTTCTTCTTGAACCACTACTTTGTTGCCTTGGCCGTGTGTTTTGGGTCATTGTCATGCTGGAATACCCATCCACGACCCATTTTCAATGCCCTGGCTGAGGGAAGGAGGTTCTCACCCAAGATTTGACAGTACATGGCCCCGTCCATCGTCCCTTTGATGCGGTGAAGTTGTCCTGTCCCCTTAGCAGAAAAACACCCCCACAGCATAATGTTTCCACCTCCATGTTTGACAGTGGGGATGGTGTTCTTGGGGCCATAGGCAGCATTCCTCCTCCTCCAAACACGGCGAGTTGAGTTGATGTCAAAGAGCTCCATTTTGGTCTCATCTGACCACAACACTTTCACCCAGTTCTCCTCTGAATCATTCAGATGTTCATTGGCAAACTTCAGACGGGCCTGTATATGTGCTTTCTTGAGCAGGGGGACCTTGCGGACGCTGCAGGATTTCAGTCCTTCACAGCGTAGTGTGTTACCAATTGTTTTCTTGGTGACTATGGTCCCAGCTGCCTTGAGATCATTGACAAGATCCTCCCGTGTAGTTCTGGGCTGATTCCTCACCGTTCTCATGATCATTGCAACTCCATGAGGTGAGATCTTGCATGGAGCCCCAGGCCGAGGGAGATTGACAGTTATTTTGTGTTTCTTCCATTTGCAATAATCGCACCAACTGTTGTCACCTTCTCACCAAGCTGCTTGGCGATGGTCTTGAAGCCCATTCCAGCCTTGTGTAGGTCTACAATCTTGTCCCTGACATCCTTGGAGAGCTCTTTGGTCTTGGCCATGGTGGAGAGTTTGGAATCTGATTGATTGATTGCTTCTGTGGACAGGTGTCTTTTATACAGGTAACAAACTGAGATTAGGAGCACTCCCTTTAAGAGTATGCTCCTAATCTCAGCTCATTACCTGTATAAAAGACACCTGGGAGCCAGAAATCTTTCTGATTGAGAGGGGGTCAAATACTTATTTCCCTCATTAAAATGCAAATCAATTTATAACATTTTTGACATGCGTTTTTCTGGATTATTTTGTTGTTATTCTGTCTCTCACTGTTCAAATAAATTATTAATTATAGACTGATCATTTCTTTGTCAGTGGGCAAACGTACAAAATCAGCAGGGAATCAAATCCTTTTTTCCCTCACTGTGTCTCTTAAAACTGGCTGCTGTAACCAAACACTCTTATACTCGTGTGGCTTTCTGTGCACTGCTGTTGGTCGGTGAGCTTGGTTCTTGTCATTGACTGTTCTATGTGATGTGAGTGGCTGGTTCTCTGACCATGGTGCCTTTTCCTGTCTCAGGGGGGAAGAGGGGCTGGCCCCTGGCATGAAGGTGTGGCGCAAGGCCCTGGGCGAGGTCCGCAGCGCTGCCCAGCTGGCTCTCTGCGTCCAGCAGCTCCAGAAATCCATCGCATGGGAGAGATCCATCATGAAAGTGGTACGACTGTCTGTCCGTTAGTGTCTCCGAGAGATTCTCTAAAAGGCTTTGAGCTACATTTTCCTCTCGCAAAGTCACCTGCACTGTAAACTAACGCACTGTAAATTAAATTATAATCTGTCGACCTTTCTTGAAAAATTTCCGTCAGGAGGAATTTAAGTTTAACCAGAGATTTATACTGAACAAAAATATAAACGCAACATGTAACAATTTAAAAGATTTTGCTGAGTTACAGTTCATATAAGGAAATCAGTCAATTGAAATAATTCATTAGGCCCTAATCTATGGATTTCACATGACTGGGCAGGGGTGCAGCCATGGGTGTGCCTGGGAGGGCATAGGCCCACCCACTTGGGAGCCAGGCCCAGCTAATCAGAATGAGTTTTTACCTGGCAACAGCTCTGGTGGACATTCCTGCAGTCAGCATGCCAATTGCATGCTCCCTCAAAACTTGAGTGGCCTTTTATTGTCCCCAGCACAAGGTGCATCTGTGTAATGTTCATGCTGTTTAATCAGCTTCTTGATATGCCACTCCTGTCTGGTGGATGGATTATCTTGACAAATGATCAAATGCTCACTAACAGGGATGTTAACAAATTGGTGCACAAAAGTTTAGAGAAATAAGCTTTTTGTGCATATGGAAAATATCTGGGATCTTTTATTTCAGCTCATGAAACATGGGACCAACACTTTACCTGTTGCGTTTATATTTTTGTTCAGTATAGTTACAGTGCGATACATATGCGGCATGCCACCACAATGCAATAGCTCTAGTTACAGTAACGGAGCTCTGTACTACCAGGAGCCTGTCCTTTCTTTCTGTCAAACTTGAAAGTTATTTTATTTAAGGAAATCCTGGTGTTATTTAGAATGTGTTAGTTCATAGCGCAGTTGTTTTTGCAAGGGGAAAATGTTGCCCTAAGTGTGAAGTACCTCCTCAGAGAGCACCCAGTTTGACAGTGCATCCTGGTATGTTACTCTGCAGTACTGCCAGTTGTGTCGAAAGGGGGATAATGAGGAACTGCTCTTACTCTGTGATGGCTGTGACAAAGGCTGCCACACGTACTGCCATAAACCCAAGATCACCACAATACCTGACGGTGACTGGTTTTGTCCTGCTTGCATATCGAAGGTACAGTAACCTTTGCCTTCAGTTGCAGGTAGCCCAACTTACAATTCACAGAACAGAGAAAAGAGAGGGACCCCTTAATTAAGGAATTTATCCAACCTCAGGCTTCCAGTGTAAGAAATCTTACCGTAGATGTTTAAGTCCTTCAAAACGAGGTGCCCCTTCAAAATGACCTTTTATTGTCCACAGCCAAAATGCAGCGTCTTATCACAAGGGTCTATCCTACTCACAAAAACTCATAAACGAAATGGAATAAATACACCCAAAAGCAAAAGTCCAATTCATTCAATTCACGACGACAAGTGTGATCCTCAGTGAATGCGAGATGCCTCCACTCAGCATATTTTGTGTCATTCAGGCGAGCGGTCAATCCCCCAAGAATAAGAAGCAGCAGAGCCGAGCGGGAGCAGCCGGAGGAGGGAAGAGAAGCACCGAGGTAAAGCGGAGCAGGATGCCATCGTCCGTAGCCAGCACAGAGGTCTCTGAGGACGATGCTGCCAGCACCAGCACTCCAAAGAAAGGGAGCAAAGAGCCCAAAAAGAGGAAGAGCCCAGGAGAGGAGGGCCCAGTCACAAACCAGTCCAAGCAGGACAGTACTAGTCCTGTCTGTGTGAAGAAGGCTAAGACGGCCACGTCAGCCAGAGACAATTATAAGGATCTGAACTTGTGCAGGTATTATAATACTATTGACCCCGGAAGTGACATGGGCTACGCTTACACTGGTCCCAGATCTGTTTGTGCTCTTGCCAACTCCATTGCTGTCATTGTCAAGCCAAACATGTTTGGCATGACAATGAGTGACGGAGTTGGCATGATAGCACAAACCGATCTGGCACTCAGGCTAACATACACTAGTTGCTGCAGTGTCTGATGCATCCCCATGCATACTGTAGTTAATGTGAGGATCATCTCTTGGTTGACTCCTTGTTCTCCACAGGGTGCTGCTGGCTGAGCTGGAGGGTCACCAGGATGCCTGGCCCTTCCTGAACCCTGTCAACCCCAAATCTGTCCCGGGCTACAAGAAAGTCATCAGGAAACCCATGGACTTCTCCACTATCCGAGAGAAACTTGTTAACAGCCAGTATGTACCATACCATTAGCATGAAAAATAATTTGCATACAATGTGTCTTATTCATTTAATTCTGATACCTGTATTATACGTAAAAATTCGGTCAGCTGCAAAGATTATGGCTTTCTTTTTCATGCTTTTGTTCACATTGTTATTCCCCTGTGGGATTCAATGTCATACATTTCATAATTAAATGCTATGCGTCTCAATTTACAGGTACTTTAACCTTGAGACGTTTATCATCGACGTCAACTTGGTTTTTGATAACTGTGAAAAGTTTAACGAAGATAATTCGGACATTGGGCGAGCAGGACATAACATGAGGAGTTTTTTTGAGAAGAGATGGACTGAACTGTTAAAACAAACCAACTAGGCTTGTTTTAACTACTTTATCCTCACTATACTGTATGGGACCAGCAGTAACCACTTTACACTCACAAGCAGAGTGCCAGTATTGGTCTGAAGACTGTCTTCAAGACCTAAGGCTCAAGACTCTCTGTCAGCAACCAGGGAATCTTCATTAATTTACAATCGTAATTCTACGTATTGATTTCACTGATGTACAGTACAATGCTGGTTGTGTGAGAGCAAGGAAATGCACCCGAAGAGTTTCAGACAAAAGGGGTGGGTGTTTTTAAAGTGCAATACCATTTCCTAGAAGAAACCACACTGAATCCACCACCAGCAGAGCTGTAACTGGGAACAAAAGCTTTCCAACTAACTGTACATATAATATTACAGTGAATGTATTTAATTTTGCCAATTATTTATCAGTGAAAATGGTTTTCATTTTCTAAGAAAAGGAAGAAAACAGCAAAACTGTTTTAAAGAAAATCTTACGGAATGTTTTCCGAACATAAAACAAAAGCCAAGAAAAAAATGAATTGTTTACACTGCTCTGTGCCTCCAGGGCGCCACAAGATTCATGACGGTAATACTGTAATGCTGCGTTTCAATGTATGTTTGCATCGCTAACTTAACCTTGACAGTGAGGCAACAATGGCACATCTGTATATACTGTTCATTAATGTTAATATTAAGTATTGATGGTAATATGTATGATGTGCACATATAGTATTGTTACAAGACATCTGATATTGTTTATGCCTTAGAATGATTGTAGTGTTTAATTTCAGTCTTAAAGTGATAAATACATGTATACTGCCTGTTCTGGTTATCCTCTGCGAACACTGTGGTCTCCTCAATCTTGGTAGTGCCTGCCCTCTCAAAAGTGTGTGGAGGATATTATTTCAATCCTTTGATTTTGTATTTGTGTGTGTGTGTGTGTGTGTGTGTGCGCCAGTATACGAAATGTCAACCCTCGTGGGCCTCCAATTCTGTCATCATCATCCTATCATCAGTATAGAATGCATTGCGATGCACAGTACCTTTCATTAAAGCATTTCTCTCTATTTGCCTTGCCACAGACCCAAGGACACGATAACATTTTGTAATAACCAGGGTGGGGGTCAATTCCATTTAAATTCCATTAAATTCAGGAAGTACACTGAAATTCCAATTCTCTTCAATGCTTTTCAATGAGGAAAGTTTGGAATTGGAATTTGGTTTCCTTTCTAAATTGACTGGAATTTAAATGGGTTTGACCCCAACCCTGGTAATAACCACTGTGTTTGAATCTTGCTGTGTGTCATGGCCTACTGGTGGCATCTTGAGCAGTTTTTTTGTACCTGATTGAGAGTACTTGAAGTTATTTTATTTATGAATATTGTGGGGAAAAGTAGATTTTTTTTGTAGGAGCATTATTTTTCACTAGTGTGTATGTGGCACGGATCTAATAAAAATGATCTTTTTCAACACTGTATTTTGCTTTACTTCATATTTATTTTCTAAACTGCAAACATTTCTGTTGGCAGGACATCTGGGCTTTGTCCTGTATTTCTTCTCACATTACAAAGCCCAGATGGCCTGCCATATGCTATATTATAGGCCTACTATTTAGCAAGGTAATTTTAATGTAATTTGACTACTAGGTTTGTCTGAAGAGAGTGGAGGGAGATTAGTCTATATCATATTTGAGAAACATGTCAGTGAATAACAGGACATCACCTACTACTGCACATGAACCTAACAACTCCCAGTGTCACATGAGTGTTATGCAATCAGCTATGATGTTTCTTGTGTACAAAAGGTAAGCTCCACCTGGCTCTAGTAGCGTCTGCATGCGGATAACAGTTAAGGTAAGCAACGCTTTCCTTTTCAATTATGTGTTTTAGATTCGGTCATTATAAACAATATCACTTACACAGTGTACAAAACATGCTTTTTCCATGACATACAGTAGATTGACCAGGTGAATCCAGGTGAAAGCTATGATCCCTTATTGATGTCACTTGTTAAATCCACTTCAATCAGTGTAGATGAACGGGAGGAGACCGGTTAAAGAAGGATTTTTAAGCCTTGAGACAATTGAGACATGGATTGTGTATTTGTGCCATTCAGAGGGTATGGGCAAGACAAAATATTTAAGTGCCTTTGAATGGGGTATGGTAGTAGATGCCAGGTGAGCCGGTTTGAGTGTGTCAAGAACTGCAATGCTGCTTGGTTTTTCACGCTGAACATCAAGACAGGTCCACCACCCAAAGGACATCCAGCCAACTTGACACAACTGTGAGAAGCATTGGAGTTAACATGGGCCAGCATCCCTGTGGAAAGCTTTCGACACCTTGTCGAGTCCAAGCCCCGACGAATTGAGGCTGTTCTGAGGGCAAAATTATGTGCAACTCAATATTGGGAAGATGTTCCTCAGTGTATATATTTTATTAAAGCCAATGAAAATAAAACACTTGATAGTTCATAATAATCAAAGCTTTGTTTTTGGTGAGGTATCACACACACACACGATAGTACCTAGCTACCTACTTATGGCATATTGCTGGTGAATTATTCCATATCCAGCGAATATGTGTAGGCTACCTACAGCTTTGAGACCGTTAATGCCTGGATGTTTTGCGCCACCTTGTGTAGGCTGAGGTTATTATATTTTATTTACAGGACTAATATCTATCAACAGTGACAAAAATGGTGTCATTAATGCGCACACTCTACGACCATCGATATGAAGTGTATTGGTGCGCGCTCTCCCCTACACTACTAGCGACTTGCTCATGGGATAAAACCATACGAATATATAACAGGAATGACTTCTCGGAGCTTCTGTTTTCGCCTCTGTCAGGGCACGGCTATGGAGTTCACTGTTTCAGTTCGTGGCACCTACCTGTCCAGCTGCTCCACAGACGCGTCGACTATTTGGAGTTGGTGACAGGTGAGCTAATGGCAAAATTACAGCATCCTGGCCACAGCCCCGTCAGGGTGTGATCGCTGTCTCCCGACTCCTCCCCCTGCTGTCCGGGAAATCAGATGGAACCGTGGCCCTTTGGTATTTTCACTTAGAGTATATAAACTCCTCCCTATGTCGCATTGCCCTGATGCCCTTAGAGATTAGAGAACCAATCTTCATAATAGTAATAAATAAAACATGTATAGGTCTAAGGGAAATTCTTGTAAATACATATCCTATGATAATAAACGTATGTTAAATTTACAAATAATGCCAATGGTCTCTAAATAAAAAAAAAACATCCTATTGCTTGTCCTCATTGATCCAACCTAATCAGCATAGGTAATCTTCATAGCAGGTGTAAAAGAAACACATGAATGGAGTCCCCACATCTGGGTTTCAGGGGAAATGGAAGCTAGATTAAAGATACTGTATCACTGAAAACCGGATGTTTCCGTTTTTTACAGACTCCGCATAGGCTATCAAAATGGTACAAATGGTACATCATATTCCACTGTTCATCTTCCCAGGTCTGGTGCCGTGACAGAGACCACAGGGATGGCGTGCTGCTTCACTCTGTGTGGTCAGAGGTTTGTTACAGGGTGTACACGTCTGGAGATATCAAAGTGTGGGATCTGGACATGAAGCAGCTCCATGCGGAGAAGGACGTCCATGACCTGGGGGTGACCTGCTGCCACTTTGCACCCGAGTTTGACATTGGTCAGATTAAAACATACGTCAGTTACGTGATCCTCTCCTCAGGGCACCCTTCTCTTCAACACATTGGGATAGTGCCCTGTTGAGGTGTAAAACTGAGAAAAGCCATAAATAGGTTCAATCCCAAATGACACCCAATTCCCTATATAGTGCATTACTTTTTACCTGGACCCAATAGGGTGCCATTTGGGACTCAGACTTAGTACGGAGAGTTAAAATTCAGACTATAAATAGCTTTGTTTAGAAACCCCCTTTCTATGGCATTCCTAGAGCTTCATGGCAGTCTCTGTGGGGACTTGAATAAAGAAAGAACCATTGGAAGGTTTTATTATTATAACCAAATGTTCTAACCACACAGTTATTAATGTCTCATGATGGAGAGTCAATGCGCCGGGTTTGTTCCACCGCTCCTTCATAGATGGCACTTCAGTGCAGTTTCGATTGGCCTCCTGTGGACAGGACAGTCAACTGAAGATATGGATCGTATCACAGCATGTTATAACGCGTAGGCTGGCCTGGCCTCTGTTACACACACACACACACACACACACAGGAATAGATAAAGAGATCGAGCACAGCATCGTCAACCTTGAATTGTCTGCACTGAAGAAAATAATTGCATTAGTGTTTTAGAACAAACAGCATCAGTGCTGAAAATAATACTCATCAATAATAGATTGCTTTCAGTCATATCAGATTGAAGACCAGCAAGTATCTGCCCAGTGGGTTTAAGATATGTTTCAATTTGAAAATCAATAAATGTATCCAAACATTGTTTATAGTTACTCTTCTGTATTTCAGACACATACTAGTTCTTATAGAATCCAATATCTGGTCTTTGTTTTGGACTGTGATCATCATCTGATATACAGTATTTTGATATATCTGCCCATTCCATAACCGTAGCCTACAGTCAACAACCCAATGAAAAGCATACAAATGGAAGCAATAATGCCCTTTAACAAACCACAAACACTGCCATCAATCAATCAAATGTATTTCTGAAGCCCTTTTTACATCAGCAGTTGTCACAAAGTGCTTATACAGAAACCCAGCCTAAAACCCCAGAGAGCAAGCAATGCAGATGTAGAAGCACGGTGGCTAGGAGAAACTCCCTAGAAAGCCTGGAACCTAGGAAGAAACCTTGAGAGGAACCAGACTGTGAGGGGTGGCCAGTCCTCTTCGGGCTGTGCCGGGTGGAGATTATAAGAGTACATGGCCATTAAGGCCAGATCGTTCTTCAAGATGTTAAAACGTTCATAGATGACCAGCAGGGCCACAGTGGTTATAGAGAGTGCAACAGGTCAGCACCTCAGGCCATGAATTGAACAAATATTAGAATGAGCTGAATGGCCAGATAGTAGGCTTCGCATTACCCTTTGGAAAGTGGTGGATGGTCTAGTGCTACTTATACAGTGGCTAACCTGTCTCTGTTGCTGTGGTAACAGCAGTTCCTGGGTGAGATGTGATATGTGCATCCTGAGTGGTGTTCCACAGGGATGTGTTGTGGTGCCTTTGCTTAGAGCAGCAGCACACTGAAGGAAGCACACAGCAGCACAGGGAATGAAACCAGAGAACATGTGCCACTCATAGGCTACAGAATGGGCAGTGCAGACCAAGTTTATTGTACCACATTCAGAGGAAATTGTCTTTTGCAGATGGACTTAGCCGCATTGATGGAATTTTTTTAGTCAAACAATGTCGGTTCTCTTTTGTGTCAGTAACCTTTCAATTGAACTGGCCTTCTGCTTCCTGGTGCTGATGTGCTATTATTCATGTTTCCTTCCCTTTATTTTCCTGTAGTGTTTTTGTGTGTTTTAGAAATATAATTACCTTCTCTTTATTCACTGTGAATTTTAACAGCCACATGGCCATCACTGCTTACTCAGCCTGTAAAGGCAAATGAAAAGCAATTAAAAAGAAGCAATTACTGATTTTGAATCTTGCCAGGAGAAAAAAATATAATGTAGATCAGATGAATTTTAAAAAGGACAACAATTGTTTTACCACAGTGCTTGGTTGTCAACCTGCAAATAAATCATTTGGCATAACTTAATTAAAATGCACTATGTATAGTGTATAGCCTACTCCTAAAGGGACAGTCCAGCCAGGATTAAATCCAAGGCGTGTTATAGAGCAGTGCACTGGACAGCTGACAAATGCACTTTATAAAGGTGACAGGCAAAAGTCTCCATACAAACCATAACATTTATATATAAAGCTCCTTAGATTAAAAAGCGCCTTGGATTGAACCCCGGCCTCAGTGTCCAGAGTGTTGATCAGTGGTTACTGGCAGCCTCTCTCTAATTTGTTAATCCAGCTGTGGTTGTGGCCAAGGGCAGGGGGCAGGGATAGTCGGAGGGGTGGTCAGTGGGACAGACAGTCAGACAGACAGTCAGACAGACAGTGGGGTGTGGGTGATAAGGTCTTTTCTACAGGAGGTCTTTGTGAGTTATTGATTCTCAGGCTGTGAGATGCAGCTGCACCACTGTGACTGGCCAGTCGGCCCCTGTGCTCTCCTGTATCTTCTCTTCTGATGGAGAGCTGCTTGTCTCAGGGTAAGGCCATCCGTCCTCTCATAACCCAAGCCTTAACCCTAACCATAGCTCTGGTCCATGGTGTTTGTGATGCTTGCTAATGCTGAACCTTCACAAACGCCCTGGACCAGTGCTACCCTAACCCTAGGGTTCTTGTAGGAATATATACACAGTAATTACATCAATATAATATAAGGTGTGACCAAATATTTCTTAAATCCCTATTCAGTTGGAATAAACTGTTGGTATACTGGAATCACATACATAGTTGCTTTTAAATAGTGCTGTTCTCCTATTTGACCACTAGGGGGTCTCTACTCTGAAGCCTTACATAGCAGAATTTAATGATCTCAATAATCTGCTGCTTGTGTTAGTTGGTGAACTAGAAGTTTTGCTTCATTTCTGTTCTTTCTGTGTGATTATTTGTATATTGTACTGATGAACTGTTGAAATTAATAAAATAAAATAAATCATTGTTGTTTTTCAACAGCTCCATGGATTAGACAGTGACGGTGTACAATGTGGTATGCAAAACAGTCTTTGATGTGGTCTTAGTAAGTTGTGTTTTGCTTTTTAAACAGATGTATCCATCCACACACCACTGTTGCTCTGGTACAAATCACAGTCTCTAAACAGTTAGAAATGCCAGACATTCTTCTTTGTCAATGTTTGTTTATTCTTCCTTTGTAGAGCAATGGAGTTCTTCTTCACACTTTGAGCCAGCAAACTAGGTACCAGCCTGTTACCCCCTGTTGTTATATAACTCACTGTAACTGTATGCATCAAACACATTGAATTCCTGTGCTCCTCCCTCCCTTCCGCCCTCTCTTACCTTTGTGACAGCCAGTGCATTCTCTCCAACCCTGCCATGGATGGTCACTGGATCCATGGACAAGACGGTCAAGAGCTTCAAGTTCCTCGGGGTCCAAATTACTAAGCACAGTCGTGCGCGCATGTGTGGACCTCAGGAAGTTGAAAAGGTTTGGCATGGGCCCTCAAATCCTCAAAAAGTTATACAGCTGCTCCATTCAGAGCATCTTGACTGGCTGAATCACTGCTTGGTATGGCAACAGCACCACCCTTGATCACATGGCGCTACAGAGGACGGTGTGGATAGCCCAGTACATCACTGGGGCCACCCAAGCCATAGACTGTTCTCTCTGCTTCCGCATGGCAAGCAGTACCGTTGCATCAAGTCTGACACCAACAGGCTCCTGAACAGTTTCTATCCCTGAGCCATAAGACTGCTAAATAGCTAACAAAATGGCTACACTGACTGAGTTGACCCTTGTATTTTTATTTTTGCACTGTCTCTATGCACACTCACAGGAGTCTACACACTCACGCACACTGACACTCCAACACACACATACCATGCACACATTTATACTGACAACACACACACATTTACATACAATTTTAATTTACGCTGCTGCTACTCTGTTTATCATATATCCTGATGCCTAGTCACCTTACCCCTATACATATCTACCTCTATCACTCCAGTATCCCTGCACATTGTAAATATGGTATTGGATCTGACCCTGTATGTAGCTTCTTACTTTGTCATGTTCTTCTAATTTCGTATTTCTTATTTTTATTTATTTTGTGTTTTTGTTCTACCTTCTGTTATTTTTAGTATTACATTGATATTGATTACTGCATTGTTGGGTTTAGAGCTTGCAAAAAAGGCATTTCACTGTACTTGTGCACATTACATTAAAACTTGAAACAAAAAAGCACTGCACCAGAATGCAGCTGTGTCTTTAAACATCAGGGGGACAAGCTAGACTAGTGTTTACAGAGGGTTTCCTTCTGAGAGTGGGCATGTTGACAGAGCACATTCCAAGCTCTCTCTATCGCTCTATGAACACATTCTCCTTTGAAAGTGATTTTGTGTTTTCTTGTTATTTCTAGCTGAATCCAGGAATACCTCATGTCAAGGTAAGAACATACAGGAAAATGCTCTTATCATTATTTCCAGTGATTGGTGCAATTGTGGTGTAGATATGGGAGGGGATGAACAGGAGACGGGGGTTGGGGGGGGTCCTCCCCCAGAATTTTTGACATTTTAAAACGCATTTCCTGCAATTCTTCTCAGCTTGACATGACTGATTATGCCTCTCGAGGGGTATTTTGAAAACACAGTATAAGTGGAAGGATAAGTGGAAGTCTCTCCCCCAAAAAAACTTTGGGGGGGGGGGGGGGAACAGCTAACTTCCTGCATTTCAACACAGAAACATTTGCAGTTTATTCTATTCTACACATTTTGTCATTAGTCTGAGAGAAAATGCATTTTTAAAGCTAATTTCGTGCAATTATACACATTTTGTAATGGGGCAGACAGTAAAAATACATTATGATGACTTGTAAAGTGAGAGATGATGATGAAGAGGCCAGTCCAAGAGTGGAACCCCTCCAGATAAATAAAAAACCCTCTCCAATCTTGGCACAGCTTCCCTTACCCCCCAGTCAGCTACAGTAGGCTCCAACGATATTTACACTCACCGGAGTTTATTCGTTCACAAAAATGGATCGCTCCTACAAACAGGGAGTCACATGGCCGTGGCTTTCTATATAAAGCAGACAGACAGGCATTGAGGCATTCAGTTACTGTTCGATTGAATGTTAGGTCACTCGTTTTGCCCATTCCAAGTGACTTTGAGCGTGGTATTATTGTCGTGCCAGACACACCGGATCAGAAACGGCTGCCCTCCTGGGCTTTTCACGCATGATGCGACAAACAGAAAACATCCAGTCAGCAGCAGTCCTGTGGGCAAAAACAGCGCGTTGATAGGAGAGGTCGAAGGAGAATGGCAAGAATCATGCAAGCTAACAGGCGGGCCACAATCAGACAAATAACGGTGCAGTACAACAGTGGTGTGAAGAACGGCATCTCAGAACGTACAACTCGTCGATCCTTGTCACGGATTGGCTATTGGAGTAGACGACCACACCGGGTTCCACTCCTATCCGCTAACAGCAAGAAGAAGTGGCTCCAGTGGGCACACGATCACCAACACTGGACAATTGAGGAGTGGAAAACATTGCCTGGTCTGACGAATCCCGGTTCCTGTTGCGTCATGCTGATAGCAGAGTCAGAATTTGGCGTAAGAAGCATGAGTCCATGGCCCCATCCTGCCTGGTGTCAACGGTACAGGCTGGTGGCGTTGGTGTACCGCCGTCCAATCTTCTGTCAAGAGTGCTGTAGGTGGGTGTAGTGGTGGAATCAAACGCAGGACGCCGAAGTATAGTCCAAAAGACTTTAGTTCAATTTCCAACAAGGAAAATACGAACACACTTGCCCGAAGGCGAAACTACGCACGAAGGCGACAAAAAGAAAGGCACACTAAACATGTGCGTAAATGCTCCAACGCAGTGGAGTGAAGCTCAACCGAGCGAATATGCGAATGACAAGCACAACACACGACAGACATAAATCAATCACACACAACACTAGACAAACACAACGAGAAACTTATAGGACACTAATTACGCTAAATGAGAACAGGTGTCACAACAAACAAACAAAAGCAAACGAACATGAAACATACAACGGTGGCAGCTAGTATTCCGGAGACAACGAACGCCAAAGCCTGCCCGAACAAGGAAGAGAGGCAGCCTCGGCCGAAACCGTGACAGTACCCCCCCCTTGACGCGCGGCTCCAGACGTGCGCCGACTCCGGCCTCGGGGACGACCCGGAGGACGCGGAGCAGGGTGCGTCGGGTGCCCACGATGGAATTCCGTCAGGAGAGACGGGTCCAAAATGTCTCTCCTCGGCACCCAGCACCGCTCCTCCGGACCGTACCCCTCCCACTCCACTAGATATTGGAGACCCCCCATCCGACGTCTCGAATCCAAGATGGACCTCACGGAGTACGCCGGTGCCCCCTCGATGTCCAATGGGGGCGGAGGAGTCTCCCTGATCTCACTTTCTTGGAGTGGGCCAGCTACCACCGGCCTGAGTAGGGACACATGGAACGAGGGGTTAATACTTTTATATTCAACAGGTAGTTGTAATTTGTAACACACCTCGTTCAACCTTCTCAGGACTTTAAATGGCCCTACAAACCGCCGACCCAGTTTCCGACAGGGCAGGCGGAGGGGCAGGTTTCTGGTAGAGAGCCAGACTCGATCACCAGGTGCGTACACCGGTCCCTCACTGCGGTGGAGATCGGCGCTCGCCTTATGACGTCGGAGGGCCCGCTGCAGGTGGACGTGTGCAGCGTTCCACGTCTCCTCCGAGCGCCGCGCCCACTCATCCACCGCAGGAGCCTCGATCTGGCTCTGCTGCCAAGGTGCCAGAACCGGCTGGTAACCTAACACACATTGGAAAGGGGTTAGGTTAGTGGAGGAATGGCGTAGGGAATTCTGGGCCATCTCGGCCCAGGGAACGTACCTTGCCCACTCTTCCGGCCGGTCCTGGCAGTATGTTCTAAGAAACCTACCCACATCCTGGTTCACGCGTTCCACCTGCCCATTACTCTCCGGGTGGTAACCCGAGGTGAGGCTCACCGAGACCCCCAACCGCTCCATAAAGGCTCTCCAGACCCTGGAGGTAAATTGGGGACCTCGATCAGACACAATATCCTCGGGTACCCCGTAGTGCCGGAACACATGGGTGAATAGTGCTTCGGCAGTTTGCAGGGCGGTAGGAAGGCCCGGCATGGGGAGCAAACGACAGGCCTTAGAAAACCGGTCCACAACGACCAGTATAGTGGTATTCCCCTGTGAAGGAGGAAGGTCAGTAAGGAAATCCACCGAGAGGTGAGACCATGGTCGTTGTGGAACGGGCAGGGGTAGTAACTTACCCCTAGGTAGATGTCTAGGCGCCTTACACTGGGCGCACACCGAGCAGGAGGAAACATAAACCCTCACATCCCTTGCCAACGTGGGCCACCAGTACTTGGCACTAAGACAGTGCACTGTCCGGCCGATACCAGGGTGTCCAGAGGAGGGTGACGTGTGAGCCCAATAGATCAATCGATCCCGAACCTCGAGCGGAACGTACTTCCGACCCTCCGGGCATTGCGGTGGACTAGGGTTGGTGCGTAACGCCCGCTCGAGCTCAGCATCGACCTCCCACACTACCGGTGCCACCAGACACGACTCCGGCAGTATGGGAGTGGGCTCCACGGACCTCTCCTCCGTGTCATACCGCCGAGACAGTGCATCTGCCTTACCGTTCTGTGACCCAGGGATGTACGTGATCTTAAATGTAAACCGGGTCAAAAACATATTCCATCTTGCCTGACGAGGGTTCAGCCTCCTCGCTGCCCGGATGTACTCCAGGTTACGGTGGTCCGTCAAAATGAGGAAAGGGTGTTGAGCCCCCTCAAGCCAGTGCCTCCACACCTTTAGGGCCTGTACCACGGCTAACAGCTCCCTGTCCCCTACGTCATAGTTTCGCTCCGCCGGACTGAGCTTCTTAGAATAAAAGGCACAGGGGCAGAGTTTAGGTGGCGCGCCTGACCGTTGTGAAAGCACGGCTCCTAATCCGGCCTCAGACGCGTCCACCTCTACCTGAAATGGCAAAGAGGGATCCGGATGCGCCAGCACCGGGGCCGAGGTAAACAGGTCCTTCAGCCTCCCAAACGCCCTGTCCGCCTCGGCAGACCACTGCAGACGCACCGGACCCCCCTTCAAAAGAGACGTGATGGGAGCTGCCACCTGTCCAAAACCCCGGATAAACCTCCGGTAGTAATTCGCAAACCCCAAAAACTGCTGCACCTCCTTCACAGTGGTTGGTGTTTGCCAATTACGCACGGCTGACACCCGGTCTACCTCCATCTTCACCCCTGACGCAGACAACTGATACCCCAAAAAGGAGACCGACTCCTGGAAGAACAGACACTTCTCTGCCTTAACATACAGGTCGTGCTCCACCAGCCTCCGCAACACTTTGCGCACCAGGGCCACATGCTCGACACGGGTAGGCGAGTACACGAGAATGTCATCTATGTACACAACCACCCCCTGCCCCTGCATGTCCCTGAAGATCTCATCCACGAATGATTGAAAAACTGACGGAGCGTTCATCAACCCGTATGGCATGACAAGATACTCGTAATGGCCCGAGGTGGTACTAAAGGCTGTCTTCCATTCATCGCCCTCCCTGATGCGCACCAAGTTGTACGCGCTCCTGAGATCTAATTTAGTGAAGAAACGCGCCCCATGCAATGACTCAGTCATGGTCGCAATCAGCGGGAGTGGATAACTGTACTTCACCGTGATCTGATTGAGACCACGGTAATCGATGCACGGGCGTAAACCACCATCCTTTTTCTTCACAAAAAAGAAACTCGAGGACGCAGGGGAAGTGGAAGGCCGTATGTATCCTTGTCTCAGAGATTTGTCTATCTAAGTCTCCATAGCTTTCTTCTCCTCCTGAGACAGAGGATACACATGGATCCGTGGGAGCGCAGCTCCTGCCTGGAGGTCTATCGCACAATCTCCCTGCCTATGGGGCCGCAACCGCGTCGCCCTCGACTTACTAAATGCAATAGCCAAATCCCCATACTCAGGGGGAACGTGCAGTGCGGGCACCTGGTTTGGACTCTCCACCGAGGTAGCCCCTACGGAAACGCCCAAACATCGACCCACACACTGGGCAGACCACTCCATCAGAGCCCTCTCCTGCCACGAAATAGATGGGTTATGGGTACTCAACCAGGGCATGCCCAGCACCACCGGATACGCAGGCGAGTCAATCAGAAATAGCTGAATCATCTCCTGATGACCCCCCTGCGCACACATCCTAAGTGGCGCAGTGACCTCCCTGATTAAGCCCGCACCCAACGGACGGCTATCTAGGGCATGAACGGGGAAAGGGACATCAACAGGAAGAAGGGGAATCCCTAAGGCTAAACAAAACTTCTTATCAACAAAATTCCCAGCCGCGCCTGAATCTACCAGCGCCTTATGCTGGGAATGAGGTGCTACCTGTGGAAAACGCACAGGTATACAGAAATGTGCAACAGAGAGCTCTGGGTGAGTGGGGCGCCTACTCACCTGGAAGGAATCCCCAGTGCGGGACCTGTCATCCTCTCCCCTAGGAGGCCATCCCCAGCACCTAGCCGCGGTGTGTCCTCCCCGACCACAGTTGGTGCAGGAGATGGACCCCCTCGTAAGCCGACCCCTCCTCTCTCTAGCGCCAGCGCCCCCGAGCTCCATGGGGCACGGCTCGGAGGCGCTGGAGGGTGAAATGGACGGACCCCCCTCGGAACGTCCGCGGGTAGCTAGCAGGTTATCCAGCCTGATGGACATGTCGACCAACTGGTCGAACGAGAGGCTGGTGTCCCTACAGGCCAGCTCCCGACGGACGTCCTCGCGAAGACTACATCTGTAGTGATCGATGAGAGCCCGCTCATTCCACCCTGCATCTGCCGCTAGAGTACGGAATTCGAGGGCGAACTCCTGGGCACTCCTCCTCCCCTGCCGGAGGAAGACCAGACGCTCCCCCGCCGCTTTCCCCTCCGGGGGATGCTCAAACACCGCCCTGAAGCGGCGGGAGAACTCGTCGTAGGTGATGGTATCCGCGTCGATCCTCCTCCACTCCGCGTTGGCCCATTCCAACGCCTTCCCGGAAAGGCAGGAGATCAGGGCGGACACGCTCTCATGTCCCGAGGGCGCCGGGTGCACGGTGGCCAGGTACAGCTCCACCTGGAGAAGGAATCCCTGACACCCGGCCGCGGTCCCATCATAGGCCCTCGGGAGCGAGAGTCGAACTCCTCGGGGTTCCGGAGCAGGAATGGGCTGACTGGCCGATGGTGCTGGCAGGGAGGATGGCGGTGGAGGAGCCCCCCAGCCTCGGATGGTGGTGATCACCTCCTGCAGAGCGGACCCCATCTGCCGGATCTGGTCACCTTGTTCATGAACCTTGTCCTCCAGCGTCGCCTGGGCTGCTGCAGCTCCTGCTGATTCCATTCTTGATGGTGTGTGATTCTGTCAAGAGTGCTGTAGGTGGGTGTAGTGGTGGAATCAAATGCAGGACACCGAAGTATAGTCCAAAATACTTTAGTTCAATTTCCAACAAGGAAAATACGAACACACTTGCCCGAAGGCGAATCTACGCACGAAGGCGACAAAAATAAAGGCGCACTAAATGTAAATGCTCCAACGCAGTGGAGTGAAGCTCAACCGAGCGAATATGCGAATGACAAGCACAACACACGACAGACATAAATCAATCACACACAACACTAGACAAACACAACGAGAAACTTATAGGACACTAATTACGCTAAATGAGAACAGGTGTCACAACAAACAGACAAAAGCAAACGAACATGAAACATACAACGGTGGCAGCTAGTATTCCGGAGACAACGAACGCCGAAGCCTGCCCGAACAAGGAAGAGAGGCAGCCTCGGCCGAAACCGTGACATCTTCAGTAACTGCGTGATGCCATCGCGTCAGCATGGATCAACATCAATGTGGAACGTTTCCGACTTGTAGAATCCATGCCCCGAAGAATTCAGGCTGTTCTGGAGGCAAAGGGGGGTCCGACCAGGTACTAGACGGGCGTACCTAATAAACTGGTCAGCGAGTCTACATAACCTTCCCCTGAGCCAGTCAGCCACAGAGACGCTGGGTGTGTGTCTCAAATGGCACCCTATTGCCTGTATAGTGTACTATAGGGTGCCGTTTGGGACGCTGTGGAGAGAGGAGTTGTTACTGTATAGTACAGGCAGACTTGATAAGAGGACACTTACTGTTCTGGTATGTTTTGACTCAAATTGCTGCTGCTGTTTCACATAACATCATTAAGCCTCCCTCCACATGTATGCTTCTGAGAGTGGAATTCAATGGGGAAGTCAGTGGTAGTGTTACTTTGCCAGATGGACAAGGCAGCGATAGTGAATGACTAGAATAACGGATAGAGAGAACAAAAGATAGAAAGCGATGGAGGGTGAAGGGAAAGGAGGGAGAGAGGTGAGGAAAAGCAAACAACACTGTGTTAATGAGAAATACCTCCAGTAGTCTCGCTGTTATCATTCAGCTGCCTAATAATGGGAAATGTAAAGCATGGTGCATTGTGGTGTCATTAGCAAGCACTGCGCACAACAGTGCGCATTTTATCTTAGCAATACATGAAAAATGATAGCCGCTCGCACAATGTCATGTGAAGGTGACCTCTGATGAACAGTGTGCCTGCCAAGGCCAGAAAAACACAACATTGTCAGGGGGAGGGAGGCTCTGAGGGAGACTGATAAATATTCCCAGGGCATGCAAATGTGATTACAGTGCTGTTGATAAAAAGAGGATGTATATTTGAGTGAACAGGTTAGAAAGCACTAGTCTGTCTTTTATCGCTGCATGCTAGAATGAATGGTAATTTGCTATCAGCACCGAAGGAGGGCCTTCTTTTTTGGGAGGTATTTCAGTTATTCTTTTTTTCCTTATTTCTTTCCTCAAACAAACACATTGTACAGCATAAAAACATTGAGCATGACATCCAGACATACCCTCCAGTATAACACACATACACAATCTAATTCTACTTCAGCATCACGTAAGCTACAATACAAAATTGGTTCACAAGCACAGTATTACCATACAACATGGGCCATCACCTCCCATTCCAAGAAACGACATACCAAAAAAAGATTCGATTCTTTCATTTCTACCAGTGAATCTAGCAAGCAGTTGTTCATAAAATGCCACTTCCAGCTTTGATTCTATCCACTGTTCCAGAAGTTTTTTTTTTGTTTAGTTTAATAATTCAACCATTTAAAAAAACAAGCACACATAAAGCCATACATGCACATGAGTAAAATCATCGAAGATAACACACAATAAAGTCTGGGACTTATTTCCATTGTGGTCCTCTTGAGACAAGATGGCTAGGCAAGATCCAAGACGGTTGAATACAGTATGGCAACGAGATAAGAAAACAAATAACAGAGAAGAAGAACATCTCATCATTGCAGTTACATCATAGGGGTCATTCATATGGGCACAGAAGACATCAAACTGTTTTTTACTTTATTTTTAAAGCTGCCCAGAGAGGATGTCATTCCACTCTGAGGCTCCAGTATACAAGAAAGTACCTTTCCCAGCATTACTCCTGAACCTGTATAAGCACACATTAGCAACACCTGATCTGGTGCTGTGATTGTGTGCATCCCTAACACAGTGAAAGTAATCAGTTAGATATCTGGGCGCAGAACCATAAATACTCCAGTAAACCAAACCCAGTCTAATCTGGGACACCCTAGCCTCAACAGGCAGCCAGTTGAGTTCCTGAAAGCAGCTCCTGCCTATGTGAGTACGTGGACTACCCTGATCAGCTTATTCTGGGCTATCTGGAGCTTCCCCTTCATAAGCTTAGATAAGCCCCCAAACCAGGAAGTACTAGTGTAGTCAAAATGGCATTGAATGAGGACAGTGGCTAGCACTTTCATGGAGTCCTTATCAAGCAGCGTGGACTTTCTAGCCAAAAACGTAGTCCTGGCATTAACCTTCCCTAGCACTTTAGTGGCCATGCTCACACCTCCCAAGCTTCCATCAAGGATGCATCCCAGGTAGCTAACAGAGGTTTTAGTAGTCAGCACCTCACCCCCTAACTCCACTCTGATTTCAGAGGACCTACTCATTTCAGGTCTGGATCCAAAAAGAATTGCCTCAGTTTTACCTAAGTGCAGAGATAGCTTATTATCACCAAGCCATTTGCTAATGTTAGTAAGCTCTGTGCTAAGTATGCTCTCCAACATAGTTTTACTTTTGTGAGACACCAGAAGTGTAGAGTCATCTGCATAAAGGAAAATACTGCAAGAACAAGCATCTTTCATATCGTTAATATACAGTAAAAATAGTAGTGGCATGGCATTTCCAAAGTCTAAGGATCAATCTAGCAGCTGTAATGATACCAACAGTGATCAGTGCAAATTCTTCATTTGCTACATTAGGTCATTCTGTTCTGTCACCTAAGAGACATATTCTTGGTGAAATTGGGATTGTTGGTCCTGACCATTCTCCCAAATATTTCAGAATATCCTTCCAGAAAGGTAGCACTAATGTACATTCCCATATTGCATGTAAGAATGTCCCTATGTCTTTTTGACATTTCCAGCACATATAATCGTTGATCAACCCCATCTTATGAAGCCTTGAGCTTCCCCGTGGCTTCCCTTATGTTCCACCCTGAGTTAGCCGAAATCTTTAACAAGGGATCATCCTCAATTTCACATTTAAGATCAGTTTGCCACATTGTCCTAAGGTTTTTACAGTCTTTACTGTGTAAATGACTAAATATTGAGTAACAAATGGCTCCTTTATGTTTGGGTTTATTCCCGATATTCCACTATTGGATTCTTTCCTGGATTTAATTATATAATATAAATATAATATGCCATTTCGCAGACGCTTTTATCCAAAGCGACTTACAGTCATGCGTGCATACATTTTTGTGTATGGGTGGTCCCGGGGATCGAACCCACTACCTTGGCATTACAAGCGCCGTGCTCTACCAGCTGAGCTACAGAGGACCACAGCTGGTTAACAGACATTCCCTCAATTGTAAATATTTCCAGAAATGTCCCTTGTCTCCCATATCATATTTTCGGTATTACAGAAGCATACCTTCATTGTATAGATCACCTACAGTGTGTATTCCTTTCATTAGCCATTGTTTCCAGTACACAGATTTCTTCCCTATCCGTACACTTGGATTATGACACAATGAATATTTTACATCTTTTACATTTTTTGTCATTTAGCAGACGCTCTTATCCAGAGCGACTTACAGTTAGTGAGTGCATACATGTTTTTCATACTGTTTTAGATGCAAAATTCCACATATGTTATGTACTGTTCTCTACATCTCTTTTGAGTGTAACAAAATTGGATTGGGAGTTTCAACAAGACTTTCCCCAGAAATATTATGTGACATAATATCAACAGGGCTGAAAGGATACGTTAGCTCCCGTTCTATTATGATCCAGTCCAGACCAGCATCCTCTTTACGCCAATGCTTTTCCAATTAGCCATTTCAAATGATAAATTATACAATTTATCATCTGGTAAAGCCAAGCCACGTCTATCCTGTGGTGAACACGTCTTCGTATTGAGGGATGGCCTTCTTTGTGTGGAATGTGTGGGAAGTGTTTGTAGGAATCTGATAAGTAGTATTGCAGGAAACAGCGGGAGTGAGCGGGAAGGACTCGAGGGGGCATGTGGGAAGGCCCGTCCTCCCTTCCTGTGTTTGTGCGTGTTCCCCAGGAGCAGGAAGGAAGCTGTCAGGACCAGGTCACTCAAGGCTGCTGGTGAGCGATTGGCCCGAGGACATCTCAGCCTGGCTGAGTGAGGAGGACATTGAGGAGCTGGTCACCACTTTCCCAGCCAACAACATCGACGACCCCATGTCTTTGATGTGTTGGACAACATTCCATTCATTCCGTTCCAGCCATTACTATGAGCCCGTCTTCCGATTTAAAGTGCCACCAGCCACCACTGCATGACACTCACAACACACATATCCCAGGCATGTCTGACCTGAGGTCTCCACTCCTCATTAGTAATGAAGGGACCCAGGAGTGGACCAACAGGATTTACTGGTTTATCCTTTATTACAGTGCTTTTCTATTGGAATGGAATGCATGCCACAGAGGCTTTTATCTGTGTTCTAATCTTCCCACAATGCTCCCAAAATACAATTGTAAATCTGCTTTAAGGCTGCCAAGCTGTGACTTTCCTACCTCCAAAATGTCCCATCGGCTATTACTTGCTTCTATAATTTGCTTGTGACAATTTCATCAGATGACTTTAGATAATCCCTCCGAAAATGAGATTTGTGGATTTGGACAGAATTAGCTTTTTCATGCTATTACCTCAACCATGCTTGCTAGAAAGAAAAGTATATGTTTATTCTGTGTCTTCACTGTGATATGATTGGAATAGATTGAGATAGTGTCATACAGACTATAGTTTTCGGAAACAGTCTGCATCATTAACAATGAATCAGGACTAAGGAAACAATACGTTTCTAAAAACCCACTGTCCTTCCGCTGTGCATACTGTATGATTGCCTGAAGATGCTGTTTGTGGATACACACTGAAATAAATGAGATTCTCACTGCGCTCCTTCATGAAATATTCATGAAAAAAGTTATTCACAGACATCGTTCACCACATCTCTGTAGCGGCTTAGGGAGGCTTCTCTGGTACAACAACCCACCATCTACAGCTAACATCAGTCTGCCACATTACAGTGTATGGCGTTTTGTCAATGTAGTCTTGGTACAGTGATTGGCAACTGTGAGGGTTAGTAAATAGCTAATAAAGTGTATATTTTCGCAAACAATCATGAATGTCATTTCATTTGCGGCAATTCAGGCATAAAGAGTTGTGCTATTCTCTTATCCACATTAGTAAATTGAATGACTAATGGGTTCAGCAAGTCATTGAAAGAAGACATTTTGATTGAGTACTTTCCCTGACTACTGTCCCCACAGGGATTTAAACCATTTGTGATTGCAGTGCCCTATCTATAGTGCTGTATCTGCACTGGGTTTCCTCCAATCACATTGCTTCTCGGGGGGGTGCTTCTGCTTGATTGCAGGTGAGGGCAAGTTAATTTAATCTATCAAAATGCTGAAGTCATCATAGCCTAGTGCCATAATCTCAGTGACGTGTGGCAGGTGGTGTGGTTCCTTTCTTTCCCTCCGCCAACACAGCTGCCTGTCTGTTCCTTACCTCAGCTCTGGTGTGTGTGTGTGTGTGTGTGTGTGTGTGTGTGTGTGTGTGTGTGTGTGTGTGTGTGTGTGTGTGTGTGTGTGTGTGTGTGTGTGTGTGTGTGTGTGTGTGTGTGTGTGTGTGTGTGTGTGTGTGTGTGTGTGTGTGTGTGTGTGTGTGTGTGTGTGTGTGTGTGTGTGTGTGTGTGTGTGTGTGTGTGTGTGTGTGTGTGTGTGTGTGTGTAAAGGATCTGTTTCCCTTGAGCGCCGAGGCACTAGGCAACTTAACCTTGATTAACAAACAGAGCATTCCATATGTAGGAGCAGGTCTTCCACAGGAAGAGGTCTGATTGGGGAGCTGATCATTCCTTGGTTTACATCCTGGTCCCTGCAGAACGGCCTGACAATGAGACTGTCTACAGACATGCAGCTCAATGCTGCTAAACATAGGCCTTCCCTGAATCATCAACACTGCAGCCATGGACACTATCTGTAGGAGGCAGGCATCACTGTGGCTGGGACTCTCATAAAGGTGGCCTATTGGCACCTGCTGTTGACATACTGGTACCCACCTCAAATCTCTGGCCCTGGAGATGCACTATTCAAACCTATTCCATTGTGGGACTGTAGGCTTTAGGAGTGAAAATGCGAGTGAGCAGCGGTTGCTTCGCTGTGCGCCAAGTGATAGCGTACATCTTCCTGGTAACTGGCTCTCTAACTGTGGAACGTTCCAACACTTATGACAGATCCAAGAAATCCTCAGGAGTGATATTCACTTGCCTGCTGCTTTTGAAAAGCAGAGCTTTAAAACCATCTACAGGCTGTGAATCATCAGACTCCTTCCCTCTGTTTCTGTGAAGACGGATGAAGGGGAGTCCCAGTCAGATGTATGCATCTGTATCTTATCGGGGAAACCCAGCAGTAAGGAGACACGTTTTATTGAACAGTAGATGCTCTCACCACCGTGACATTGGGTTTCCTAGCACAAATAATGAGTGCCTCAGAATGGCTTTGCCCTTCATAAATGTCCACACACGATGCGTTCTGTTCTAGGGAAATGTACTGTTACGGTACGGTAGGAGTACATTTCCCTAAAGCTACCTCCAACTCCAAATGACTCTGGATGGTTTTACCACAAATAAGCACTCTATTCAATCTGTATCGCAGAAGTTCAGCATCAGAGCGTGATTGAAATTTAAAGGCAAGACTGCATTCATTGTAAACACTGCATATGTCGGCTCAATCGGAAATGACTTTCTATCATGCAATTTCTATCGCACACTCTGTAATGCTTCAGCGCTACAGATTGAATAGTGTCTTATAATGTTACCATTGTTTTGCTGTAGAGTATGTGGGTCTCCGTGGTAAAGTCTTGAGGAAGGTCGAGGCTCTGAAAGCAGCGTTGACGGGACCAGATGCCCCAGATGAGTTCCTCTGTCCCATCACCAGAGAGGTGTTGAAGTACCCTGTCATCACTGCAGGGGAGGGAGAGGGCATCAACACATGTGTCACATATACGTCCTTGTTCATCAATGCTAATGTAGCCTATTTATTTTTTCTTCTTTAATACACTGTACTGTAACCTGCTCCAATTATTATACTGTACGTAGCCTATAAAAGTAATTATGTCAATGTCTGACGTATAAAATGTGTCTAAAATCAACAAATGGATATTCCTATGAGAAAGATTGGTGCACATGAGTAATGCCTTTCTCTGAAGAGCCCACGTTTCAGAATCAAGCCAAATTTGTACAATGTGATTACTGACAATCGGTTCATTGCACAGTTCTATACTATTGATTAAATTAGGGTGATTATCCATGAATGAGTGATATGATATGTCATGTGCATAACTTTACATCATTTGTGCAATAGGATTTTGTTGGAATAAACTAAACTGGAGTCTGAATGGCCTGCTTATTGTAAATCAGTGGAGGCTACTCACTAAAATTAGTGAAACATTTAAAAAGCTACTGTATCATTTTTAGATAAAACTATACTAAATATACTGAACAAAAATATAATCGCAACATGTAAAGTGTTGGTCCCATGTTTCATGAGCTGAAATAAAAGATGCACAAAAAGCTTATTTCTCTCAAATTTTGTGCACAAATTTGTTTACATCCCTGTTAGTAAAAATGTATCCTTTGCCAAGATAATCCATCCACCTGACAGGTGTGGCATATCAAGAAGCTGATTAAACAGCATGAGCATTAAACAGGTGCACCTTGTGCTGGGGACAATAAAAGGCTACTCTAAAATGTGCAGTTTTGTCACACAACACAATGCCACAGATGTATCAAGTTTTGAGGGAGGGTGCAATTGGCATGCTGACTGCACGAATGTCCACCAGAGTTGTTGCCAGATAATTAAATGTTAATTTCTCTACCATAAGCCGCCTTTTAGAGAATTTGGCAGTAAGTCCAACCGGCCTCACAAACGCAGACCACGCGTAACAACACCAGCCCAGGACAGCTTCATAGACACATGCATACAAACACACAATAACATACGAACTATAAACACATGTAAACAAGGATTTTGTGTTATAGATATGTGGTAGTAGAGTAGAGGCCTGAGGGCACACACTTAATATGTTGTGAAATCTGTATTGTAATGTTTTTAAAATGTATAACTGCCTTAATTTTGCTGGACCCCAGGAAGAGCTAATGGGGATCCATAATAAATACAAATTCACCTGCTGGATCATCTGAGACCAGCCACCCAGACAGCTGATGAAACTGAGGAGTATTTCTGTCTGTAATAAAGCCCTTTTGTGGGGAAAAACTCTTGGCTGGGCCTGGCTCCCAAGTGGGCCCACCCATGGCTGCGCCCCTGCCCAGTAATGTGAAATCCATTTATTAGGGCCTAATTTATTTATTTCAATTGACTGATTTCCTTATATGAACTGTAACTCAGTAAAATCATTGAAATTGTTGCATTTATATTTGAGTTCAGTATATATTCACATCACCAAATAATTGATTAAAACACACTGTTTTGCAATGAAGGTCTACAGTAGCCTCAACAGCACTTTGTAGGGTAACACCATGGTGTAGCCAGAGGACGGCTAGTTTCCATCCTCCTCTGGGTACAGTGACTTCAATACAAAACCTAGGAGGCTCATGGTTCTCACCCCCGCCCATAGACTTACACAGTAATTATGACAACTTCCGGAGGACAACCTCCAATTTTGTCCACCCAATCAAAGGATCAGAGAATGAATCTAGTACTGAAAGCATAAGCTTCAGCTAGCTAGCACTGCAGTACACAAAATGTGGTGAGTAGTTGACTCAAAGAGAGAGAGAGACAATAGTTGGACAGTATTTAACAAATACATTTCTTCAAAAATGAAGGAGAAGCAAAAGCGAGAGGGAGAGAGAGAGCGAGCTAGCTATATTTCCTAGTATTTTTTTTCACTTTTACTTTCACTTACTTAGCTAGCTAGCTAGTTTGGCCTACTCAAACACCCGTCTTAAACACCCGTCTTAAACAGAGAGGGATGCTATGTTGGCTATCCAACCCTGGAACTCTTCCAAGTCAAGGTAAGCTTTTGGTTTTATTAATTTATTGCCACCGAGGCCCGCCGGTGTAACTGCTAAAGTGCTTGCTGACTGGACTGCATGATTGTAGCAGGTTTACTATTTAATACGTTAGTTATATTAGCTATGTTGCCTTTGACGTTAGATAATATGGTGACAATGATGTAGGCTGTGTGTAGCGGTTAGCGGTTATGATATGAAGGTTTGGCTTGGAAAGGTTTTTTCGCCTGGTCACAGACAGCTGATGTGTTGTTCACTGAATACCACAAGCGAAGGGAAAAGGTGAGAGGAGAAGAGCGCTTAGATGCGAAAACACATTGCAACGAGCAATAGAAACTCTCGTTTGTAACTGTTGGACTAATGATTACGCCCTAGATCAGCTAGATGAGTATAGGCGGTATTGAATGTGTCACTGTCGCCTTGATTACAAAAAATTATCTTGACCTGTGCACCAACGTTGTAAACTTTCATTCATAGGCTAGGTTGTAGCAACCTCATGATGGATATAGGAACATTTGAGTATCATATAGTAGCCTAAATCTATCGATGTTACATTGAGCTGGGTGAATGGAATATAAATGACAGTCATCCAATATTCTGTAATAGAAAAAAAGCCATTCTCATAAAATATTTTATCGTCCTCCCTCATCTTAAACGGCACCGGCCGCCACTGATGTACTGTATATGCAGTATAAACATGTTGTTCTAAAATGTATTGTCGAACTTAGCTCTGGTCCAGGTCGTTAGTGTCCATTCAAACGCTCACTAATGCCCTGGACCAGAGCAATGTCGAACTGTGCCCCTTCTTTTCCCTGCCACAATGAGAGCCAGAAGGTCTGCGTTTTCTCAGTGGGACTTTATTTCCCCATTGTGGGTATGGCAGTAATGTTCTATTACAGTATGTGATTTATGGGTAACACAGCTCACAATACTGGAAACATGGCAACCATTGCAAGTAACATGCATATTAAAATATTATCGATGGCCCCACGCCCCCCTAAACCTTTTTTGTTTAAATATTTTTTACTCTTTATTATAAACTGCAATTGTGGCATGCACTTAAACCAATATTATTTTCACAGAGCTTATTATTGAAATCGTAAAATGTCTTAGTAGCTGTGCAAAAATAACTATATAAAATATATTGCTTTTACAATTAACCAAGCCATAGGCGCTGTAAATAAATTAACCTAGACAGCAACAACAAGCAGATACAGAGAGGATTGAGTTTTTAACGTTATCGGGCGATTCATAGAATGTACAAACATATAAACATATACATTTTTTAGAACCTTGAACACCAAAATAAAATTCAAAATACACATAAGTTGAACAAGTCAATACACTGACAAAGACCTTCACTCAAAAGAAGGACAAATACATATTTATAAACACAACGTGAGGAACTACAACATCCTTAAAACACAGGAATGCCCATCTCAAACATATCCTTACATCTCTTCTATCTACAGTGCATTCAGAAAGTATTCAGACCCCTTGACATTTTCCACATTGTTACGTTACAGCCTTATTCTAAAATGGATTAAATTACTTTTTTCGATCATCAACCTACACACAATACCCCATAATGACAAAGCAAAAACAGGTTTTCTGAAATGTTTGCAAATGTATAAAAAACAACAACTGAAATATTACATTTCCATAAGTATTCAGATCCTTTACTCAGTACTTTGTTGAAGCACTTTGGCAGTGACTACAGCCTCGAGTCTTCTTGGGTATGACGCTACAAGCTTGGCACACCTGTATTTGTGGAGTTTCTCCCATTCTTCTCTACATCCCCACAGCATGATGCTGCCACCACCATGCTTCACCATAGGGATGGTGCCAGGTTTCCTCCAGACGTGACGATTGGCATTCAAGCCAAAGAGTTCAATCTTGGTTTCATCAGACCAGAGAATCTTGTTTCTCATGGTCTGAGAGTCCTTTAGGTGCCTTTTGGCAAACTCCAAGAGGGCTGTCATGTGCCTTTTACTGAGGAATGGCTTCCGTCTGGCAACTCTACCATAAAGGCCTCATTGGTGGAGTGCTGCAGAGATGGTTGTCCTTCTGGAAGGTTCTCCCATCTCCACAGAGGAACTCTGGAGCTCTGTCAGAGTGACCATCGGGTTCTTGGTCACCTCCCTGACCAAGGCCCTTCTCTCCCGATTGCTCAGTTTGACCGGGTGGCCAGCTCTATTAAGAGTCTTGGTGCTTCCAAACTTCTTCCATTTAAGAATGATGGGGGCCACTGTGTTCTTGGGGACCTTCAATGCTGCATAAATATTTTGGTACCCTTCCCCAGATCTGTGCCTCGAGACAATCCTGTCTTGGAGCTCTACGGACAATTCCTTCGACCTCATGGCTTGGTTTTTGCTTTGACATGCTCTGTCAACTGTGGGACCTTATATAGACAGGTGTGTGCCTTTCCAAATAATGTCCAATCAATTGAATTTACCACAGGTGGACTCCAATCAAGTTTTAGAAACATCTCAAGGATGATTAATGGAAACAGGATGAACCTGAGCTTAATTTCGAGTCTCATAGCAAAGGGTCTGAATACTTATGTAACTAAGATATTTCTGTTTTTTATTTTTAATACATTTGCAAAAAATTCTAAAAACCTGTTTTCGCTTTGTCATTATGGGGTATTGTGTGTAGATTGATGAGTAAAACAAATGATGTAATCAATTTTAGAATTAGACTGTAACGTAACAAAATGTGGAAAAAGTCAAGGGGTCTGAATACTTTCCGAATGCACTGTATATAGCTCCATAATTCTTCCTTCAGCACCATTGACGTAATGAACACAGTTCAAATCCCATTGGATGCGTCCCAAATTGCACCCTATTCCCTATGTAGTGCACTACTTTTCACCAGGGCTGGTCAAATGTAGAGCACTATTTAGGGAATAGGGAGCCATTTGGGATGCAAAAATTGTTTTATACTCAACCTTGAACAACTCAGTAATAACATTATATTGTAATACAATATATTGTATAAGCACTTTACTTAAAGGCCTATGTAAATGCGTAAAGTGCTGTGACTGTTTTTTCTATTAGTACATGCCCAATGACTGTCTCAGTGCAATGTCTCCAGCTTTGCTGAATGACAGGGAGCATGTTGTCTTGTAACAGAAGCAAACAGCCGTATGCATTAGTAGGAAAGAAAGAAATCCGTTCTGTTTCTGCTTCAATCAAAACGCTGCCTGTGGCAGATATTCACAGGGGGGAACAAACTTCTTTAAAAGTTTCGACCTAAAACACAATTTTTCGATGGGCTGGTAAAAACTTAAGCAATCCCTCCACTTACAATTTTTGCTAAGATGTGTGTTGAGTGTTTATGTGTGTCTTGAGTGTGTGTGTATACAATGTGCATGTGTGTGTTGTGTATGTGCGTGCGTGTATCGGAATCTGCGTGTGTTTCTGTGTGTTGAAAGAGGGGAGATACATATCCCTACACATTTGACTCTATGAATGATCGCTTTGGTTTCATTGAGGCTACGTGAATGGCGGGATTATCTCGGGCTAAGCTCGGCTGCTTGGGCTTACTGTCCACAAAAGCGTGCGACGGCATGGCCAGCGCTGGCTTGGATTCCTTGTAACAGGTGGCTGCTTGGCAGAACTTTTCTGTGAATTCCTTCGAGTGCATTCCATTCTGCAGGCTCCCCATAGCACCCTGAGATGGAGCTTTGAGCTGCTCGTAGTAAGTGCTCCCTGTTTTGGCATAAGGTAGCTCACAGTTTGCCCCCGTCGTCTGGAGGCCCATGGCAGATATGTTTTGGCACACTAATCCCTCCGAGGAGTGACTCTGCCAGGTGCGGAGGGCTCCGGTGGGGGGCTGAAGGCCCGGGTGGCTCTGGAGTCCTTGGTGCTGCTGTTGCTGCTGCAGTTGTTGTTGCTGCTGCTGCTGAAGAAAGCGTGCCGTCTTGTCCATGATGCCCATGAAGGGCCTGGGTTTCCACTCGCTCGTGCCTCCCTGGCTCTGGCCCTGCTTGGCCTTGTCTGTGGTGGTCTTGGTGCGTACGTCAGGGCCCTGCAGCTTGCCGCTGTCAGACAGACTACTGCTGGAGGCCAGGGAGCTGGTGGAGCTGGACACCCTGATGTTGCTGTCTCCCCCCTGGGAGCATGCCTGGGAGACCCCATTACCCCCGCACTCCTTCCTCTGCTCCTGGCCTGGCCCTGCAGTGTCGAGGAGGCCCTGGGGAGACCCTGAAGTCAGAGCATCCGGGGAGGACACCGAGTGGGCAGACAGACGGTCCTGGGCCTTGCAGGAGGAGTAGGTGGCCTGGGACGAGTGCAGGGACTCGCTGTCCCTGTCACAGTGATGGCCCATAGCCATGTTCTGGGACTGCGAGGCAGCAGCCATGGACAGGCGTTGCTCCCCGTAGACAGGCTCGTCAGGAGGGGGCGGTAGAGGGCTGATGTCGATGCCTAGCCCTGGCCCTGGCTTCAGCATGCTGGACATGTGTCGGCTGGGCAGGGGGCTGGAGGGAGCGTACTGGGACTGGGACTTGGCCCCCGAGGAGCGGCCTCCTGCCTGCAGGGAGCTCATGTGCTTGTTGGTTTTCACTATCTGGGCCTGCTTGGTGGGCTGGAGGATCAGGCCCTGCTGGGCCATGGGCTCTCTGGGCTCCCTGGGGGGGTAGCGGTGGTGACTCAGCCTGCCAGGGCCTGTGAGGCCGGAGGGGGGAGAGCCAGGCCTGGTGCTCTGCTGCTGCGGCTGGGTGGCCAGGCTGAGGGAGTCAGGCAGAGTTCTATTGAGGGAGTAGATCTTCTGAGGCCAGGGCTCACCCTTCTCTCCTCTCCTATCTGAGTGTTGAGACTGAGAAGTCCCCTCTTCCTCTTCCACATCATTCAACCTCAGAGTGTTCTGTCCATCCAGACCTCTACTGACAGCCATGCTATGTTCCGACACCTCCTCCCCCTCCTCGTGTTCGTGTTCAGAGTCGTGGTTGGCCGGAGCCTGGTTGGACGAGGACGTTGCCCCCTGCGGGTTGCCCTGGGTGGTGCTGTGCTGCATCTGCTTACACTCCTCCTCCACACGGGCCAGCAGCCGCCGGATCTCCCGGTTGTTGGGGCACAGCTTGGCCGCTTCGTGCAGGTCAGCCATGGCTGCCGTGAACTGCCTGTTGAGGGATGGAGAGAGAGAGAGAGAGAGAGAGAGAGAGAGAGAGAGAGAGAGAGAGAGAGAGAGAGAGAGAGAGAGAGAGAGAGAGAGAGAGAGGGACGGTCGTGAGAGAATGAGAGTGACTAAGGGGGTCAATCAAGAAGCGCAGTACTTCTAAACAAGCATACTAACAATGCCCCCCTAAAAGAGCCACTTGAGGGTTCTCTTGATGAATAGCTTTACCTGCTGCTCCTCTTGGCTCGGGCGCGGGCGTAATAGGCCTCGTACGATTTGGGTTTCAGCTCCAGGGCCTTTGTTGCAAACTCCTCAGCCATGCCAAAGTCCTGTTGCGAGGGAATGGGAAGATCAATATGAATAACCAATGCAGGGAAATTTACATGCACATTGTCCATTGTCTCTCTCTCTCTCACACTTTGAATGTTTATGGGAACAAGCTGACATTAGCCCCAGTAATGACTACAAGCATACTATTGCTTATGGACTTCTAAACAGTTTATCATTTAGCCTCAAATGGCTCAATCAGACTCACTCAACTGGACCGCTTAATAGCTATAATTCTGTCCCAGTAGTAGATAGTATAATTTAATGCATTCAATCTGTTTCTGAGAGCATTGTGTTAGTTTATGGCACGTTTCATCGATCATAGACCTGGAACACGAATTGGCTCGAAATTGTATCATGGGGCTTTTAAGCGCTGTCTACTACTCCCTAACAGCAGCCATAACAGCCATACTTCTGTCTGTGAAATCATTAGTTTGGACTGTATCTTCTGGTGAGCATTTCTTTCAAATATGTTCAAAAACCCACAGCACAACAACAGTTTTTTCACGTTAACTATCTTCCAACGTCCCGTGCTACTGTTATACATGACCTGATCGCATATTGTGTCTTTTTAACAGAGACCTTTGGGAACAAATGTTCCAGTAAATCCAGTATTAGAGGAGAAAAGGAGGACGTGTTGGTTTTCTTACGTTGGTTTTCCTGCGACAGCGGGAGAGGTTGAGGTACAGAGACACCCTCAGCTCCTTGAAGGCCTTCAGGTCATCACCGAACCCTTCCCTGGGAAACTTCCTCAGAGCATACTGGTACCTCTGGGCTGCCTCTTTCATTTTCCCTTTCTGAAGGACAGAGAGGGAGGGGAGGGAGGGAGGGAGGGGGAAAAATAGGGAGAGAGAGGGATGGAGGGATGGAGGGGACAGGGGGAAAGAGCGAGGGACAGAAGGACGGTCGTCAGATCCTCCCCCAACCCAAGAGGCGTGTCGCAGCAGCTCACACACAGTCCCTCCCTCTCTCATCAATCACACACAGGTTCCACCTGAGCGGATTGTCCTTTCTGCGACAACTCAATCTGTTAACCTCTTAAGGATCGTACCCTTTTTTCATTTTTCGCCTAAAATGACATACCCAAATCTAACTGCCTGTAGCTCAGGAAACACTTTGAAGTTTCTGGAAATTTGAAATTAATGTAGGAGAATATAACACATTAGATCTGGAAAAGATGATACAAACAAAAAAACATGCATTTTCTTAAAAAAAATGTTTTTATCGTCTTTGGAAATGCAAGAGAAAGGCCACAATATAATATTGCAGTTTAGGTGCAATTTAGATGTTGGCCACTAGTTAGCAGCAGTGTGTGTGCAACGTTTTTAGATTGATCCAGTGAAGCGTTGCAATACTGGACTATTTTGTATCAAGTCTGCCCAAATGTGCCGAATTGGTCAATTGATACATTTTCAAGTACATAACTATAGAGAACATACAAAAATGACATGGTAATACAAAATGTAAATTGACATACTCCCAGGAATGTCATACATGATGGATCATTAGCTAATACACTAACTTTCACACATCTAGATGGCCGGGCGGGGTGGGTGTGGAGCCAGAGACAGCAAGGGTTCAAACTGTAGAACCAAGTTCCTACATTTGAATATAAAAATTTATTTTATCAAACAAAACTATGCTACATTTTATCTCTGGGACCCTCAGGATGACAAATCTGAGCAAGATTACTGAATGTAAGTACATTATTTACCTTCAGAGGTGAATGTATCAAACCAGTTGCCATGATACATTTTTTGTTGTTGTGCACTCTCCTCAAACAATAGCATGGTATATTTTCACTGTAATAGCTACTGTAAATTGGACAGTGCAGTTAGATTAACAAGAATTTAAGCTTTCTAACCATATAAGACATGTCTATGTCCTGGAAAGTTTGCTGTTACTTAACCTGTAGAGGTTAAATGTCACGGATCAATCCCAGCTCAAACGGTGAGCGTGGCGTTGCACACACCCATTCATCTCTGCTTCGTCGCACTGAGCTGCTCAAAATATAACAGTCATTATGTTGTTTTCTCTCAACCAAATTACAGTGGCTGAGGTGTCCTTTTTATACAAACACTCCCCCTGATGGCCAATCAATCCAATGATATCATGTTTGGAAAGTATTCAGACCCCTTCACTTTTTCCACATTTTGTTACGTTAGAGCCTTATTCTAAAATCGATTAAATAAAAAATGTTCCTTATCAATCTACACACAACACATTTTTGCAAATGTATTACAAATAAAAAACTGAAAAAAAAACTGAAATACCTTATTTACTTAAGTATTCAGACCCTTTGCTATGAGACTCGAAATTCAGCTCCGGTGCATCCTGTTTCCATTGATCATCTTTGAGCTGTTTCTACAACTTGATTGGAGTACACCTGTGTTAAATTCAATTGATTGGACATGATTTGGAAAGGCACACACCTGTTTTTATAAGGTCCCACAGTTGAAAGTGCATGTCAGAGCAAAAACCAAGCCATGAGGTTGAAGGAATTGTCCGTAGAGCTCCGAGACAGGATTGTGTCGAGGCACAGATCTAGGGAAGGGTACCAAAAAATGTCTGCAGCATTGAAGGTCCCCAAGTGGCCCCCATCATTCTTAAATGGAAGAAGTTTGGAACCACCAAGAGCTGGCTGCCCGGCCAAACTGAGCAATCGGGGGAGAAGGGCCTTGGTCAGGGAGGTGACCAAGAACCCGATGGTCACTCTGACAGAGCTCCAGAGTTCTCTGTGGAGATGGGAGAACCTTCCAGAAGGACAACCATCTCTGAAGCACTCCACCAATCAGGCCTTTATGGTAAAGTGGCCAGACGGAAGCCACTCTTCAGTAAAAGGCACATGACAGCCCGCTTGGAGTTTGCCAAAAGGCACCTAAACAAGATTCTCTGGTCTGATGTTTTTCAGCGGCAGGGACTGGGAGACTAGTCAGGATCAAGGGAAAGATGAACAGAGCAAAGTACAGAGAGATCCTTGATGAAAACCTGTTCCAGAGCGCTCAGGACCTCAGACTGGGGCGAAGGTTCACCTTCCAACAGGACAACAACCCTAAGCACAAAGCCAAGACAAGGCAGGAGTGGCTTCGGGACAAGTCTCTGAATGTCCTTGAGTGGCCCAGCCAGAGCCTGGACTTGAACCCGATCGAACATCTCTGGAGAGACCTGAAAATAGCTGTGCAGCGACGCTCCCCATCCAACCTGACAGAGCTTGAGAGGATCTCCAGAGAAGAATGGGAGAAACTCCCCAAATACAGGTGTGCCAAGCTTGTAGCATCAAACCCAAGACGACTTGAGGCTGTAATCACTGCCAAAGGTGCTTCAACAAAGTACTGAGTAAAGGGTCTGAATACTTATGTAAATTTGATATTAAAGTGTTTTATTTTTAATACATTTGCAAAAAATTCTAAAAAACTGTTTTTGCTTTGTCATTATGGGGTATTGTGTTAGATTGATGAGGGGAAAAAAACATTTAATCCATTTTAGAATAAGGCTGTAATTTAACAAAATGTGGAAAAAATGAAGAGGTCTGAATACTTTCCGAATGCACTGTAATTACATTGTATGCGTCAGTCTTTTTTTTTATTGTAGCCCATCGTAAAAGATTGTAGCCCATTTACTCAGAACACACTTGACTATATCAATACACAGTATATATCATTGTTTAGAACCAGAAACTCAGACCTAACAGTATAATGTTAAGCCAAGCCTACATTCCAGATGGTACCCTATTCCCTATATAGTGCACTACTTTTGACCAGGGAATATATGGTGCCATTTGGGACGCAAGCCTAATCTCTTTTCCATACCTTGTAAAGCAGGTTGCCCTCCTCCATAAGTTTCTGCAGGAGAATGATGAGGATATCAGGCTTGGACGTGGCCATAGCCCAGGCTGCATTCCCTGTTGGTCCACACACACACACACACAGAGTAGAGTTACACCACTGCTGCTCCAAAACCCACGGACTATATTCACTAGGAAATTGGTAACAAGGTAAAGTTACCTAAAGATTGTACCTGATCGATCATAAGGCGACGTTCTGTAGCCTTACGGTTACATTGAAAGCAGTTCAGAAGAGAAAAATGATGAGAGATTGAAGGAAGGAAGGCAGGAAGGAAGGAGGGAAGGAATCATGCAAACAGATAAAAGCATTCAGAAAAGCAGAAGATAATTTGAAACTGCTATGGCTATAAAATGTGATTTATTCATTTTAGACCTTTCCAAGCTTAAATTGCCTCACCATTTTATTTCCTGCACTGATAATACTGAGAGTTTGCCAGTGGATATACTGTACCTATAATTGCATTGATATGATAATGAAACAAAATGGTGATTTGCTGGTCGTAAAGGTAATTGAGATTATAGAGACTGATAGCATTGTGTGCTAAGAGCAGGCGACATTGCTACCAAGGCAAGGGGAGAGGGTTGGAGGTATTGGCCATTATTAGCTAATTATGGGTGAGGTGCCTGGCTGGGCAGCACTGCAGATGTAAAATGAGGCAGATAAGCTCTAGGCCTAGATAGCTCAGTGAATGTCATTTAGGTGATAAGTCACATTCTCAAATTAGCCCACCGGCACACTTTTGGGAGAAAGGAAACTCACAGACACACAAAGAGAGAGCGAGAGAGAGAGAGAGAAAGAGAGGGAGAGCGAGAGAAAGGTAGAGACAGAAAGAGAGAGAGACACGCTACACATTAGGGTTGGGCAGTCTTTCAGATTTTCATACCGTCATACCGTTTCTGTACCATACCGGGGTAAACGGTATTACCGAAAGTGCACACAAGGGGCGCTATTTAAAAAAAGAAAATAATATTGATTGAATGTCTCTGCTGTAACCAAAAAGCTTGATATTGACATTCAGCCATGTAGCTAGCAAGTTAGCAAACCAAATGCATAGCTGGAGCCCTGAGTTGGATATAATTTATTGGACACATCTTAACATTTCTTATAGTTATACTTAACTTAGTTATAGTTATAAGCAGTGGCGTAGCACGCACTCCCGCCCAACCTCCAACAAATAATAATAATAATAATTTAAACGGTATATCGTCCAAGCCTCACACTAGTTGAATCTTGGTAGAAATCGGTTCAGTGTCATTGCCCTTGAATTTAGCACTAGCGGGGTGACATTCCGAGTAGATTGCCGATATTCCTATTTGCTATATCCTATTTCAATAAATATGTTATATTTACAGAATGCAATAGAACAACGTAGGCAGAGCTAAGAGTTTCACCACAACAGCGCAAAATGTCTGGTACGAAACTGCTTTTATTTTTTCTCTCACGGATGTCAGATGATCTGGGCCAATAGCTGAAGTCTATTTTTATAGCGGACACTCCGGTGTCATTTCATTGTTCAAATTGTCTATTTTCTCTCTATTTGATATGAATACGACATGGCCTACTAAGCTACTCTTTCAGTTTAATGCATGCTAGATTTCATGATCAAACAATAAATGAATCTAATGGAGTTCTAGGCTCTCAGAAAGTTTCGAGTTGTTTTTGAATAACTTAAAACATGGTAGACCTAAGGTAATAATGAGAGATAAGATAAAACAAAATATTCTCACAGCTTTATTTTGAATGATCAATATTTCAGGCCACAAAAGTGAAATTGAGAAAACAAGATCGAAAAATCGAATGACAAGTAAAAAGAAAACTTAGGCTACAACTGAGCAGATCTTATGAAAGAAACAATGCTATAGTTGGACTAGGCCTGTTTTCATATTTTTCTAGCAATGTGCAACCTACCAACATATAGCCTAGGCCCAAGAGAGGAAGATGAGGCAAAAATGCTAATCAGTTCATAATTATCCAGTTCTGAGGACAGAAGAGTTGCTTGCTCTGCAGCCCATGATGATTTATAACCCATCACACAACGTACAGCCAGCGAGGCTCTTGACTGTGTGTCACTCAGCTCTACCAGAGTGGAATAGTCTACTAGAATGACTCCACTAAATAACTTTTGTCAAGGTCATGATTCCTCTCGTCCCTCCAGTAGCATGTGAGCTTACGCTAGCGGTCTTTTTAAACTGTATTTTTATTTATGTATTATTTTGGGGGGGGGGTGGCCGTTAGGGGGTGATAACATTGTCTATCGGTCGATTTTATATGTACAGAATCACGATAGGACAAAATGTGATATCGAGTAACCCTATTTAGCACTGAGCATCAATGAAACCAGGAGTTGGTCACCAGATTCCATGGCAATAGCCTCATCATATTTAGTGGACTTAAGAGACTGGAAGCACAAGTAAGCTTTTTCTCATTACTATCGTAAAGCTGGAGTAGTTCAATCACTAGACTAAAGTGTTGTTGGAATACTGGGACGAGAGTAGGATACATTCACTGAAAGAACAGTGTATCTAGAAACAAACACAAACTGACAATTTCTATCATAGATAGAGTTCTTAGTTTCTTACCCAGTTTAGCCCCCTTTTTCAGCAGGGTCACCACTACCGACGTGTTCCGACACCCTATCGCCCGGTCCAACGGCCTCATGCCACTGTAGTCTACATGCTCTATCACCGCTCCTTTCTCCACCAGGTAATGGACCTTCACAACAGGAGCAACACAGTCAAACACACACTCTTAACTCCCCTACAGTCAGAACAAACACTCTTAACTCTCGTATAGATCGGTGGTAATTTGTGTCCCATAAGGAGACACAGAGCACTTGTGTTGGGCCTAACTAAGGGGCAGGCCTAGTGAGACAGATTTAGACTGAGCTTAATGTCTGTCTGTCTGTCTTGTCTGTCTTCCTGTCCGTCCGTCCGCTTGCCCGCCCGTCCGTCCGTCTGCCTGTCTGTCAGTCTCACTGTCTGTCGATTTATCTCTCTACTCACGATCTCCGCGTCTCCGTAGAAGGCGGCCAGGTCCAGCGGAGTCCGTCCATTCTTGTCCATGTGGTCTATGACCGCACCCTTCTCCACCAGAAACTGCACAACGTTTTTATGTCCTTTCAAACATGCCCAGCTCATGGGCGTTAACCCTTCCTTGTCCATCGACGTCAACGACGCACCTAGGGAAGAATAAATTAAGTATTCAACATCAGATTTATCAAAACCACAGCATATGACCTTCACTCAACAAACCATTCAATATAAAAATGGGTGTGAAATGTGGCTATTGATATTTTGATCTTTTTTAATGTGGATTTCATCTGACTTTAGAGAAAGAGCAGACTGGTTTGCATTGTGATGGCTGACATGGTGTGTGTCCCAAATGGCACCCTATTTCCTATACAGTGTGCTACTTTTGAGACTGGTAAAAGTAGTGCACTATAAAGGGAATAGGGTGCCATTTGGGTCACAGTTTTATCTAGCGTAGCATCGTGGTAGCTCACCCTTTGACAGAAGAAAGTCGGCAGTGCTCAGGTGGCCCTCGCACGCCGCCACCATAAGTAGTGTCCGTCCCTGTTTGTCACTGATGTTCACGTCAGCACCATGCTGCTGCAGCAGCAGCTCTGCAATCTAATCCGCGCCCACACGCGCACAAACAGACTTAAACTCTACTTCCTCTGGGTTAATCATCATGGTTCCTTTGAAGTGTAATTGTAGTTTGAGGCAATATGATCGTGTGTGTCTCACCTGCCAGTGTCCTTGTCTGACAGCACAGAAGAGAGGGGAGACCCCCCTGCGGTTGACCTGCTGCACCACGGCCCCCTGCTCCAGCAGGAAGCCACACACGTCCATCTTGCCCCGGCCCGCCGCCGCCGTCAGAGCTGAGGAGACCAGAGGAAAGGGGTCAGGACTAGACCCGGGTCAGCTAGGGTACTTACTGTACCAATGGTGAGACCACACACATACACAGGGCAGGGCAGGGTCTGGCTCGCTTGAGACAGGGCTTGCTCCCTCTAGCCCACATTTAAATTGAAAATATACAGCATTTAGTTGTCCATCCACTGAGTGCCAATAATTGGACTAAAACACAATTCAGTATTATTTCCTTCTTGACAATATAACATAATTCAAGAGGAAAAACACAAGTGTCTGAATGTTTAATTCGAGGCTGACAAAGCTAACCTGTAATAAACAATACTGTCTGATTGTATTGTTGATTGCAAATCCATGTGAAATCTTATCTCTTTGAATCTTGTGGTGTGCCTGTCATTACTTTACATTACAAAAATAAACAGTAATACAGGAACTGTAGTCAGGAAGTTTGGCCGTTCACCCAGAAACAGTCCCAATGTTACACGAACACACGCACATTATGTATATAGGCCTGCCATTAATGCAAATACCAGAATCTCGTTAACTTAATAACGTTGCTCTAAACTGTCTAGTAGTGTGCCAAGAGAGAAAGCTTTGAGACTTGAGTAGTGATATCATCTAATGCCTGCAGAATAGCGGGTCCAAAACAGGGAAAAATACCATTCGTTTTCCGACAGGTTAATTAGTACATCTTTGCCATTTCTGTTTTCATTCAAGTTACAGAATATGTAAAGGTTCTTTAAAGACAGATTCAAGTATCTTCAAACTAACATACTAAGATGCAGTGAAAAGAATACAACAGTCCATGTGTTTCTCATCTCCTGATTAGCACACTTGAGCCATAGCAGTAGTCCCACATTTACAGCCCACATTCAGTGGATGATACACTTTACTATGGGCTGTGGTATATTTAAGCAATATGGCCCGAGGGGGTGTGGTATATGGCCAAAATACCACGGCTAAGGGCTGTTCTTAGGCACGACGCAACGCAGAGGCCATATATAACAAACCCCCGAGGTGCCTTATAGCTATTATAAACTGTTTACCAATGTAATTAGAGCAGTAAAAATAACAGTTTTGTCATACCCGTGTTCTGATATACCACGGCTGTTAGCCAATCAGCATTCAGAGCTCGAACCACCCAGTTTATAATCAGATTCAAGTCTTGGATGAATGTTGGTATCCAAACAATAAATCCACACAGAGAGAGACTGGTGGTGCATTCGGATTCACCTCAGGAAAATTAAAGACCCAGATTAAAGACCCAGAGCCCCAGTCTCAGGCTGAGGGACATCATCCATCTGGATGGGAGTGTGAGCGGAGGGCCGTTATGTCTCAGCCAACCACAACCTCCATCTGCTCCACTAGCATATCTCCTCAGAGCAGAGAGACTCTGTGTGCATCCCAAATAGCACCCTATTCTCTATGTAGTACACTACTTTTGACCAGGTCCCATAGGGAATAGGGTGCTATTTGGGACACAGCCTTTGGAACTACAGCAGACTGATATTATTGTTATTATGCGCTCTTTCAGGGATGCATCCGTTTTGAGACGTGATCCACCATTTTAGACCTGACTTCGATAGAATCCTATGTGCATCTATTAGTCGAACATTAAGGAATACCCAATGAAAAGCTAGGTCTGCATACTACTTTCAAACCGTACAGGAGACCCCAGTGGCATCCCTCTCTGATCATCTAAGGCCAATTCAATGCATTTGATCTTCTCTCTGATCTCACAAACGTTTCTCTTTTCTGTGCCCATTCCCTCTCTATCTCTCTGTCTCTCTCCTTCCATCCTTCCTACCCTCCTTCATACAGAGCCAGGCAGATTGATATCTTAGTCATGTTCTGTAATAAGCCACTCAACTTTATCTTTCCTCCTAATCTGCCTCTCTCGCCTGTCTGGCCCACTAAGACTGCTGTCCTGAGGGGTGGACTGTAAATCACTGACTGATGAACAGACCAAATACACAGACAGACAGGTCCTCTTCCTGACCAAACTATCCCAAAGGCTGAAAGACCATGAGCCAAATGGCAGCCTATTCCCAATATAGTGCACTACTTTTGACCAGAAGAACCCTATAAGCCCTGGTCAAAAGTAGTGCACAGTGTCCCGCGTCAGTTTGTAAACATGCACTAGTCGCTCAAATGTAGCTGATTTTGCCGTTTTAGAAGGAGACCATTGCTGGGCTAACAAACTGGAGTAGCAGGGTCCCAGCTGTATCTGTCAGTCAAGGACACCTCAGCAACATACAGTATCTATCACATGAAGACCTACTTCCTGACTGTGGAATCATGGGAGTTGTGGTCTGTTTCTATGTAGGTCTAAGTCATTACAAGTTCACTCCACTAGCAGAGAAACTACTCTCTGACATGTCATCCCGGTGTACGTCCTCCCACCTGGGACTGGCATCCTTGGCCGTGGTGTCTGCACGCTTGTCTACATACTCCATAAGAGAAACCGCTCTCTCTCACCCCCCTCGTGTAGGGATGAATGACTGATGGGCGAGCGCCGCACGCAACAACCCACTGCCGTGTAAATAATTAAACACAACCAAACACTTAGAACACAACCAACTAAACACCACATGTATTAAACACCGCCTATAAACGGGGGTGATTTGATCATTTAAAAAGATTCTTACAGGCATAATTACAGTGGATAAAAAAACTATATACGAGGCTACACCCAATGGTGTAACTGAATATTTCATGATAATGAGAAGTTGATTTCATCGTTTTATTAAGTAATGTAGAAAATGTCAGGGCCGCCGTTTGACTTGGCCACTGCATTACTCATTTGTGGTGTGTGTGATATATAATATACACAAACCTCTTTTACAGAGGTAAAACAACTTCCATTTGTCATTTTATACAGAAACCATATAACCTCACAATGGCTCTTCTATTGTAACTTGAGGTATATGCTACGTGATCACAAAGATTATACCGCACTGTGTCTATTTGTCTTTCCCCTAATCTTTTCCACTGCTGCTGACTTATTCACATATATTCAACAAAGAAGACACCATCATTGGGAGTTAAATTACCTTTTCTCCTTCCCAGAGGTAAAACTCTGTCATTCTGAGGAGGGATTTTACATGATAGTGCCAACACAGAGCCGTAATCCAATCTCTCACTATCCAAACAAAGTGCAGTGGGCCTATTTGCATAAAGATGTTATTTCTTTCACACTTTGCATTTCAAATATGAAATTATATTTCTCTGACAGGTCGTTAAGGGAAGGAATTCGTTCAGAGCTGCAGCGATGAATGTCAATTTTCGGGAGGGTATTTCACCCAGGGTATTTGTGTCTCACTGAGTTTTCTCCCTCTGTATATCTCCATACAGGCCTCTGGATTAGGTTTATAAATCCTCAAACAGAATTAATATAAAAGACTTCAGGCTGTGATATTCACTTGCAGTATTTCTATGACCGAACCAGTTCTGCTGCCTATGCTGTGTCCACAACATTTAAGTGTAGATGTTATTTTCTATATAGCCCTGTGATGGCTCTCCATTGAATTACAACCCAATCATACCCGTAAAGAGGCATTGAATACAGCCATTTAAGTGGAGCTCCCAAGGGGTCAGGAAGAGTGCAGAGAAGCGTAACCTCTTTGTTTGCTAAAATACATATTTTCAACGAGTTTAAACCACCACAGCGCCCAAAATAATTCACATTTGCCTATCTTCTCAAATACAAAGTGTTGCTTTGAATGAGCCTAGTGCCAGGTGGGTGCAATTATCTTTCAAAACACGTTAATTTGCGGAGTTGGGTGTTGAAGCGGGTCTCCTTGTTTTAGGTCGCTGGAGTTGTGCCCGGCGTCATGGGGCCACCTGTGACCTGCATTAGCCTGTAATAGATGGGAGTTAGAAGGTGGGACGTGGCTATGATTTAGCATCCAGGTAAATACATAGAGCTCAGAGGTAAATGTTGGATCACTGTCAGCTACAGCAGGTGGCACATACTGGATGACTTTGAGAATGAAGACAAGCATGACTACTGATTATTCACAGTAATGATAATGTCTACAGGGCCACCAGCCAAGGCCTGGGTGTAAATCCGCTCTGTTTAAAGCATGCCATACACACCTGCCTACCACTTATAATAAATTAGTATTTTGTCCTATACCTCTTGCACTACTGTCTAAACAAGTAAAAATAAAGTATCCTTCTCTAAGTAAGGAACAAAGTAGGTGGTGGGGGTGTGAACAGAAATGTTGTTATGCAGCAGTGTGATGATGTAACAAGGTGCAAAACATGAAGCAGCACTTTATGATAAAAAAAAAGAAAAGGTTTCTGGCCCAATCTAAAATAACATTGGCCCATTCCTCAGCCATACAAACACGCGGCCCTAAGATGGAAAGTAGCCGTTTTCAGAGAAGAAGGCCCATTTCGAAAGGGGATATACATTTTTACATTTTAGTCATTTAGCAGACGCTCTTATCCAGAGCAATTAGGGTTAAGTGCCTTGCTTAAGGGCACATCGACAGATTTTTCACCTAGTCGGCTCGGGGATTAGAACCAGCGACCTTTCGGTTACTGGCACAACGCTCTTACCCACTAAGCTACCTGCCGCCCTATATCTTTGTCCCTAGGATGTACAGTGGCTTGCGAAAGTATTCACCCCACGTGGCATATTTCCTATTTTGTTGCCTTACAACCTGGAATTAAACTGGATTTTTTGGGGGGTTTGTATCATTTGATTTACACAACATGCCTACCACTTTGAAGATGCAAAATATTTTTTATTGTGAAACAAACAAGAAATAAGACAAAAAAACAGAAAACTTGAGCGTGCATTACTATTCACCCCCCCAAAGTCAATACTTTGTAAAGCCACCTTTTGCAGCAATTACAGCTGCAAGTCTCTTGGGGTATGTCTCTATAAGCTTGGCACATCTAGCCACTGGGATTTCTGCCCATTCTTCAAGGCAAAACTGCTCCAGCTCCTTCAAGTTGGATGAGTTCCGCTGGTGTACAGCAATCTTTAAGTCATACCACAGATTCTCAATTGGATTGAGGTCTGGGCTTCGACTAGGCCATTCCAAGGCATTTAAATGTTCCCCATAAACCACTCAAGTGTTGATTTAGCAGTATGCTTAGGGTCATTGTCCTGCTGGAAGGTGAACCTCCGTCCCGGTCTCAAATCTCTGGAAGACTGAAACAGGTTTCCCTCAAGAATTTCCCTGTATTTAGCACCATCCATCATTCCTTCAATACTGACCAGTTTCCCAGTCCCTGCCGATGAAAAACATCCCCACAGCATGATGCTGCCACCATCATGCTTCACTGTGGGGATGGTGTTCTCGGGGTGATGAGAGGTGTTGGGTTTGCGCCAGACATAGCGTTTTCCTTGATGGCCAAAAAGCTAAATTCTAGTCTCATCTGACCAGAGTACCTTCTTCCATATGTTTGGGGAGTCTCCCACATGCCTTTTGGCGAACACCAAACGTGTTTGCTTATTTTTTCTTTAAGCAATGGCTTTTTCTGGCCACTCTTCCGTAAAGCCCAGCTCTGTGGAGTGTATGGCTTAAAGTGGTCCTATGGATAGATACTCCAATCTCTGCTGTGGAGCTTTGCAGCTCCTTCAGGGTTATCTTTGGTCTCTTTGTTGCCTCTCTGATTAATGCCCTCCTTGCCTGGTCCGTGAGTTTTGGTGAATGGCCCTCTCTTGGCAGGTTTGTTGTGGTGCCATATTCTTTCCATTTCTTAATAATGGATTTAATGGTGCTCCGTGGGATGTTCAAAGTTTCGGATATTTTTTTATAACCCAACCCTGATCTGTACTTCTCCACAACTTTGTCCCTGACCTGTTTGGAGAGCTCCTTGGTCTTCATGGTGCCGCTTGCTTGGTGGTGCCCCTTGCTTAGTGGTGTTGCAGAATCTGAGGCCTTTCAGAACAGTTGTATATATACTGAGATCATGTGACAGATCATGTGACACTTAGATTGCCAAGGGGGATGAATACCTTTGCAAGGCACTGTAATAAGCTCCAAAGCTCTTAAGCTCTTTTTTGCCAGGAAATGTATTTCGCAGAAGCAGCACCAGTTAGCAGCAGTAGCACTGAGAAGACATCATCTGTTTCCAAAATGGCACCCTATTCCCTATGTAGTGCACTACTTTTGACAAGGGCCCATTGGGCTCTGGTCAAAAGTATTGCACTATAGAGAATAGCGTGCCATTTGGGATGCAGAGCCTCTCTCTCCTAGTCCTAATGGGCTGACCTACATCTCAGAGCCATTTGTTACTGCTAGGCTGGCTGCCTACACCAGGCTGGCATACTACTGAGGCCACAGAGAGACTATTGTTCACATTCTCTCTCACCATTAGATTGTGTGCTCTAAAAAAACATTCTCTCTCACCATTAGACTGTGTGCTAAAAATAAACACACATCATTAAATGAGCTGCCCGAATGATGAGGGGTTGGGAACTTCTGGACCATTTGAGGATTTCTGAGCAACAGTTGGTCACCATGATCATATAAAATGGGTCTCTTTCGTGTTGGGCCTTACAAGTGAAGTTCTGCTACTTGGAACACTTGACACTCACAGATCCCGCTCTGTGCTGTTGTACTCTCATCTTTAACGGACTACCTCAGAGAAGAGAATCTGTGGTGTCAGTCTCTGTCTCTCTTTATCTCCAGTGTGCAGCTTTCCACAAGAGGCCATTATGATAACAAAAACCACAAGAAGAATTTCTAAAAAGCTGTATTGCTGTAGTCTGCGTTCCAAATGGCACCCTATTCCCTATGGACTCTGGTGAAAAGTAGAGCCCTATTAAGGGAATAGGGTGCCATTTGGGACACAATATTCTAACGATGTGTGTTTACTCATTCAGTACACAGAAATGCTGCACCAACATGAATGGTGATGGTACTGGTAAGTTGTAATGTTTATCAGCATGAGGGTACTGTGACGGTGGCAAATGTTTCAAACCCATCCCAGATCTCAGACCATTTTAATACTTCCATACCTAGGGGCCTCGTCTTTATTTTATATCAAAACACAGACATTTGATTTATTCAGCGCTTATATGACAACAGACCCCTGCTTATAGTCTCTGTCCCAAATGGCACTCTATTCCCTATATAGTGCACTACTTTTGACCAGGGCCCATGGTCAAAAGTAGTGTGTTATGTATGGAATGGGGTGCTATGGGCCCTGGTAAAAAGTACTGCACTATATAGGGAATTAGGGTGCCATTTGGGACATAACCTTAGACTTTTGTTCCCTGTTCCACTTGGCTTCCTGCACAATTTCCAGGATCAATCTTAAATTGCTTTGACCTGCAGCCACCCCCTGCCAGTGCCAGCTCCACTTCTCCTGCTTCTGCTTTTTGTCTCTCAGCTGGTGTTTTTTTTTTTTATTGGTCCCAACTTTCCTGCCTCCTCCAAAAGAGGTCCAGCATATACAATCAGCTGGCCATTAAATAGGAAATTTGGGACGTGTACATCTATTTGTGGACTTTTTAATTATTCCGAAAGTATTCACAGCCCTAGATTTTTTTCCACATTTTGTTGTGTTACAAAGTAATTTTTTGGTCTGTAATGTCAAAGTGGAAGAAAAATCTACTTTTTATTTTTATTAATGGAAAATAAAACACAAATATATTTTGATTAGATAAGTATTCAACTCCCTGAGTCAATACATGTTAGAATCACCGTTGGCAGCGATTACAGATGTGAGTCTTTCGGGGTAAGTCTCTAAGAGCTTGCAAACCTGGATTGTACAATATTTGCCCACTATTCTTTTTTAAATTATTCAAGCTCTGTTAAGTTGATTGTTGATCACATGTTTTCACTTTGTCATTATGGGGTATTGTGTGTAGATGAGGGAAAAAATCTGTGTAAAAAAATGTAACACAACAAAATGTGGAATAAGTCAAGGGGTATGAAAACTTTCTGAAGGCACTATAGGTTATTGTCCTGCTGAAAGGGGGATTTGTCTCCTAGTGTCTGTTGGAAAGCAGACTGAACCAGGTTTTCCTCTATGACTTTGCCTATGCTTAGCTGGATTCCGTTTATTTTTATCCTAAAACACTCCCTAGTCCTTGCCGATGACAAGCATACCCATAACATGATACAGCCACCACCATGCTTGAAAATACTGTTTGAAGAGTGGTACTCAGTGATGTGTTGTGTTGGATTTGCCCCAAAGATGCTTTGTATTCAGGAAAAAAAACGTATTTGCCACATGTTTTGCAGTATTACTTTAGTGCCTTATTGCAAACGGGATGCATGTTTTGGAATATTTTTTATTCTGTACAGGCTTCCTCCTTTTCACTCTGTCATTTAGGTTAGTATTGTGGAGTAACTACAATGTTGTTGATCCATCCTCAGTTTTCTCCTATTACAACCATTAAACTCTGTAACTGATTTAAAGTCACCATTGGCCTCCATCAACTGTATCTTTGTAGTGTTTGGGTGTATTGATACACCATCCAAAGTGTAATTATTAACTTCACCATGCTCAAAGGGATACACATTTTTTTACCAATAGGTGACCTTCTTTGCGAGGCATTGGAAAACCTCTCTGGTCTTTGTGGTTGAATCTGTGCTTGAAATTCACTGCTCAACTGAGGGACCTTACATATAATTGTATGTGTGGGGTACAGAGATGGGGTTAGTCATTTAAAAATCATGTTAAAGACTATTATTGCCCACAGTTAGTCCATGCAACTTATTATCTGACCTGTTAAGCCAATTGTTTATCCTGAAGTTATTTAGGTTTGCCATAACAACGGGGTTGACTACTTATTGACTCAAGACATTTCAGATTTAATTTTGTATTAATTTGTACAAATTACTAAAAACATAATTCCACTTTGACATTATGGGGTATTGTGTGTAGGCCAGTGTCACAAAATCTAAATGTAACTCATTTGAAATTCAGGCTGTAATAACAAAATGTGGAAAAAGGGGTGTCAATACTTTCTGAAGGCACTGTACTGTAGCTATTGATTCTTGAAGAATATAACTTATAAATCACTTGTTGCCCCTCTAAGACCTAAGACTTCGACCTTTCCCGACATCTGCAGTATTGCCACTGCAACTTTTGTCAAACAAAAATAACGTAATCCTCCTCTGCAGTGCTTAAATGTCAATGATTCATTGAAGATCTTTAACAGAAACTAGAGCTCTGGCTTGACTTCTACTAAAAGGAATATATGAGCTGGTGTGTTCTAATGACAGAGAAGAAAAACAGGACAAATGGCTTGGCATGACCTAAATGGACAATGTACTGCACCGATGACTCAGCGCTTAGACTTGACTGCTGGGAGCGATGCCTGTAATTCTGCTCTAAAGTAGAAAATCACTCAGTTAGCACTACCGATACAGGATAGCCTGATGGCTCTCCATCCAGATAAAAGCCCAAATGAACAAAGCAGGGATGCTTTTAATGGAAGGGGACAGGGAAAATTGGACAGGCTTTAAAAGTAAAAATGACCACATATTTGTGTAAATGTGAACCACTACATCAGGGATTATCAACTAGATTCAGCCACGGGCCAATTTCTTCTTGAGCGGATGGTCAGGGGGCCGGAACATAATTACAAATTATTTACAAATTGACAGCAAGAAGCTGTCTAATAGAGAGATATAATACTTGACTAAAACAATCATTACAAATCTTACATTTGTATTCGATCACATATATCTCTCTATTATGCGTGAGAATACTTTTAAAAAAACTAAACAATTAGTTAGTATTAGTTGGGCCGCCAGTTGGAGAGCCCTGCACTACATAATGCAGAAAGAAAGTGTTATGCTGCTGGAAAGGGATAGAATACAAAATACTCGACAAAGACATCATTTCAGCAGTAATGTTCCACACTGATATTCCACCAGGTGATAACACAAAGGGAGCAGTATAATGGAAGAAAAATATAGAGAAAACATACCTGTTTCTCCCCACAGAGTGTCATGGACATCAATTTGCACGGCATGCTCGTTATTCAACACCAACAAGCCTCTGACAACCTGTCGATTGAGAATGTTTTATTAGAATCCAAACATCAAATAAAGCCTTGAGTTAGCTCTACGGCGCGCTGATTACATTACAGAAAAACCGGAGCGATGAAACAACTTCAGCAGGTCGATAAAAAGCTGCCCGAGCAAATGATGCTTCTCTGGCGCATGATAAATGAATCCCTGTGGACTAGAGTGCTGATGCCTGGACTATAGTGGCTGTATAGTGTCTATAGTAGATATTCGTCAGTGTTGTGCAGTACAGGTTCAGTGTTAACTAGCCCCTTTGTCTGTGCTCTCCTTTACTCTCCTCTCTCACTGGGCCCTCTGTGGAGGTGGAGGTCGATAGCTCACTCCGACCCATTTCTGTAATACTGCCGACCCACAGCCCCAGCCCTAGTGTATAGGCCTAACGGTATCGCAGCCCTCTTAATGAGGAGCAGGCCAGAATAAACCAAAGCCCACTATGCTTCTCTTCTGGGCAGCCAGCTGCAGACATACTGTGGGATCAATACTCCTACAGCATGTCTCATCAGTGAAAACAAGAAGCATCAGTGATGGCAGCATCAGTGATTCTCTGTGGAGTGTCTTCTGTTTCCAAACTAAAGAGGTGAGGTTGTGTTGTGGCACTGTGTGGGATAACTTTCCTGATTATAGTAAGGTACTAAGGACTTGTGTGTGTGTGTGTACAGTACAGTACAGTACAGTGGGTGGTTGCGTCCCAAATGGCACCCTATTCCCTACATAGTGCACTACTTTTGACAACAATAGTGCACTATTTAGAGAATAGGATGCCATCTGGGATTTTACCGGTGTCTCCTGACTGACCTGCGTGTGTCCCATGCTGGAGGCAGCGATGAGAGCCTGCTGGAGGGCCTTGTTCTTTAGGCTGCAGTTCTGCTGCTGGCCCTCGGGGGTCCACTCCAGCTCCAGGAGGTAGTGGATGATGTCAGGGTGGCACCTCAGAGCAGCATGGACCAGAGCACACTGACCGCTCTTGTCCACATGGTCAACCTAGAACACACAACAACAGTGCTTATTTGAACATGTTTTATATGCTGTGACGTTGCTCCTGCTACACTCTACCAGAGTAGCTTTACAATCTAAGTGAGCTCTTATCCAATTTCAAAGCTATGCTCCAAAATATGATCTCAGAGCTAATGTCTCCCCTCTATGATCTAATGTCTCTCCTGGTTCTTATAGATGTATTTGCCCTGATCTAATCATGTGTTGCCAGTCTCTGTCATCTCGCATTCGCTCCTCTTAAAACCCCCTAGAGTCGATGTAATTAGCATAATATAAAAATCTGTCAGTTTAAGCTAGAGATATCTGTTTTTGCGTCTCAAACCACTGCATCTGCCGATGTCGCACTTCTGCATTTGCGGTGAAAGGTGACAGAGCTAGAACGGTGTTTGTCAGACCATGAGACATCCCGACAATCGGTCTTCTCACAAAATCATCTGTAGCGTCCGAACAAACTATTATGATCCCTCTATGGACAGATGAGTCTCACAAACACGATGGTGTTCTCCGTTTTGAGTACATGTTTTGCTCTAGGACGCCCACAGGCTCACAAGACTCGTCTGAAGCTCCCCAGGTACCAGTTATATAGTATATATGTAGACTGTTTAGTGCCAAAATAAGGGGTTAAATACATGTAAAAAAAATAAAAATAAAACATATATCCTGATCTTTCTTATATCTCTCAGATATAGGACAGACACTTCAGAACAAACTTCCTTTAGATTTTTTGGGGGACTATCTGTTCCATGTAGTGAATCTGTTATTCAATGTGTTTGTATGGGCTAATAGCAGTAAGGCCAAATAAAAAATGTCCTTTTTAAAAATATATTACATATATATATATATATATATATATACACTAAATGATCCTTGGTATGACCTTCTTAAAACAATTCCATATAGCTTAGTAGACTGTAATCGGTTAGTCTAACGGGTAGTACTACCAACCTTGGCTCCTTTCTTGCAGAGCAGACTGACGAGGCCCAGGTGTCCGGCGGCTGAGGCAAAGCAGAGAGGGCTCATGCCGTTCTCGGACACCACGTCAACGGTGGCCCCGAACTCCAGCAGCAGGCCAGCCATCTCCTGGTGGCCCAAGTGGGACTGGACACACAGCACCGGGCCGTTGTTCAACACCTCTGTCCGGTAGTTCACGTTGGCCCCGCCCAGCATCAGTAGACGACTCACCTGCAAGAGCAGCACACATTAAATAAAAAAGGAATCTTATCTAACCGTGTAAGAAAAACATAAGCACGGAATTCAACTTTTTGGCTTCCCTAAATGTGTAAAAGAAAATAGAACATGGAATTCAGCAAGAGATCATTCAATAAATAAATAAAACATTTTTTTTCCCTTCCTTGCTTGAAACATTAAAACTAATCTCAGAATTGTGATGAGGTAAACAAAGTTGGAGCATGCATGTACTAATTTAGAAATGCATTCAACACAAGAGTACACATTCTTCGTATTCCTCTTCTCCTTGATAAGGAAATGTATAATACATGTTTGATCAGACAGAGCTGTGAGTGGAGCCCAGATAGTGTTAAAACCAGAGGAAATTGAATTTGTTTTATTTACAGGCGGAACCGCACTTGAATAAATTAGCACCAATGATTCCTAGGGGGCCTTGGAGGAAAAGGAACAAGCTCACTCTTTCTGTGGCTGTCTACATGAGTGATGTTACACTCAAACATAATATTTCATTCAGGGAAAAAGTGTAATAAAACGACACTATAAGAGTACTGCTAATGGCAAAGAAAAACATATGATTGTTTTTGCTTGAAGCTAGAATATAATAATTCCCCACTGATAATTAATTGCCTTGTATGCCTTAGGAGGGCTATTTCCTTTCTCCCGTCATAATAGAGTAAGCACAGACACACAGCAGCAAGGCATAATTTAATATCAAAAATAATTTTGCCCGCTCCGCCATTAACGTGGCCCTTTTGTTTATTAAATTAGTACTAATCTAAAAGGGCCCTGTAATTACTTAGAATGGCACAGCCTCCTTTTCCCCCGCAGAGAGCAGCATCACAGATAGCAATGGATCAAAGTAATGGCAGAGAGTGCAACAACCGGCATCAATCTATCTGAGCCCAGTGAGAATCTTGGTGAGATTTCCAATGGGCCGTTGTTCATTAGTGGCGAGGCCACACTCATCACCGTAAGTGAGTGTTTCCAGGAACCAGATCAGAATGCCTTATCATAAAGCACACTGGGAGCCATCAATGGAATTAAAAAGCACTCAGGGAGGACATTCGAGGTGAGGAGAGTAGATTACAATAATACCACTGTGCTAATACAAATCACTGGTGGGAAAATGTGATAGAAAAAATGCAGGGAGACCAATGACCATCCACTCAAATGTATTCTGGTACCACACACTCAAGAAAATATGTCAGTGCTGGGTGTCTCCCATCGCTGAAGCAACATCCCGTACCCCAAAAACACATTTACCTATTCCTGAGAAACTTTTCCCATCACCAAAGGCAAATCTATCATCAAGAAATGCAACGTGTGAACTATGGTAAAAATAAACGTTTACATCTACATTTCCCAAAGCTCACTCCCTAGTCCCCATACTCTGTAGTAGTTGCCACGCGATCCCAGATGGCAGTGCACCTTTAGGGAGAATTCAGTAAACTCTGGAAAAGTTGGATAAAAAAGTTTATTTTCACACATTGTATAGCCCGTACCGACTGGTAGATTTGCCTTCAGTGATGGGAAAAGTTTATCGTAAATAGGTAAAGAAAAGGGCTGGTGAACATATTTTCGGGCTACGGGATGTCGCCTTCATCGACGGGAGACCGTACAGGAGTGAAGAGGCTAGGGGTTGTTCTAGTGGTAGTGCTGCTGCTCGCGGACCACACATTGCCCCTGGAGGAATGGGTTTAAACCCTGACTGCACCACTTTTCATTCTATGTCCCTCTATCTCTCCATCTCAATAACTTATTCACTGTATCTATCAATAACAAGCACAAAATACCCTGAAAAAACGAATAAATAACTAGCATATCCTATGTCAGTATGTCAAGGCAGTGCTCCAGGTGAGAGTCTAGGGGTCTGGAGGTGGGAGGTAGTCTCACCTTGACGTTGGGGGTGTAGAGGTTCCTCAGAGAGGCCAGGGCTGCAGAGAGGCCGTCAGCGCTGCAGCTGATCCACAGGGCCTGCAGCACGCTGGACGACACGCCTGTCTTCTTACTCAGACCCTTAGGACAGAGACAGAGAAACCATGCACACACACCAGGTCAATAAACCAGTGATGAATGCAGCCATGCACTCTCAGAGCCTTCTCTCACACCCAGAAGGCTTATCCTCTGATGATACCGTCCATATCTATCTTGATTAATAAATAAACATACATATGCACTCTAAAATTCACAAAAGGAATTGAATTCGAGTAAAGGTGGGATATACACTACCGGTGAAAAGTTTTAGAACACCTACTCATTCAAGGGTTTTTCTTTATTCTTTTCTTTATTCTTTCCTACATTGTATAATAATATCACATATGGAATCATGTAGTAACCAAAAAAGTGTTAAACAAATCTAAATATATGTTATATTTGAGATTCTTCAAATAGCCACCCTTTGCCTTGATGACAGCTTTGCACACTCTAGGCATTCTCTCAACCAGCTTCATGAGGTAGTCACCTGGAATGCATTTCAATTAACAGGTGTGCCTTGTGGAATTTATTTCCTTCTTAATTTCCTTCTCCTGCATTTCAGCCAATCAGTTGTGTTGTGACAAGGTAGGGGTGGTATACAGAAGATAGCCCTATTTGGTAAAAGACCAAGTCCATATTATGGCAAGAACAGCTCAAATAAGCAAAGAGAAACGGCAGTCCAACATTACATTAAGAACTTTGTGTGCAGTCGCAAAAACCATCAAGCGCTATGATGAAACTGGCTCTCATGAGGACCGCCACAGGAATGGAAGACCCATAGTTACCTCTGCTGCAGAGGATAAGTTCATTAGAGTTACCAGCCTCAGAAATTGCAGCCCAAATAAACGCTTCACAGAGTTCAAGTAACAGACCCATCTCAACATCAACTGTTCAGAGGAGACTGTGTGAATCAGGCCTTCATGGTCAAATTGCTGCAAAGAAACCACTACTAAAGGACACCAATAAGAAGAAGAGACTTGCTTGGGCCAAGAAACACGGGCAATAGACATTAAACCGGTGGAAATGTGTCATTTGGTCTGTACACTACCGACTCTGACCGGTAGTGTACACTGTAAGCTTCTGGGGCCGTATGCATCAAGAGTCTCAGAGTCGGCGCGCTGATCTAGGATCAGGTCCCCCTGTCCATGTAATCTGATTCACTGTGATCGAAAATACTAAACTGATCCTAGATCAGCACTCCGACTCTGAGACGCTTTGAAAATACTGGCACTACAGTAAGTAGCTAGTCTCTTGTACCTTGAAGATGTGTGCTTTAAGGATATGGTGGCCCAGCTCCATGGTCTGCTGCCGGTTAAGTTTCCCCTCTTGTCGTGACAGCATGAAGGCCATGAGTGCGTGTCCACTCCTGTAGAGGAAACACAAAGACAATTCCCATCTCCTATTTGCTTTACTATCAACTAAAAGTTTGCAAGGTTTTGGAAAAACAATGTCTAGTTGTCTACATGTGGTTATGTCATGGTAGGATGTTCTTAGTTTGTATCAATGTGAGAGATACATTGATACATCCACTTTCGAGTTTGGCCAATTGGGGAGTGACGGCTGCGTTTTTTAATTCACCCAGGTAGTCGGAGACAGATCATTGAGAATTTATATTTCTTGTCTTGCGAGATTGGAGAGTTTGTTGTCATCATGGTGCATTATTCTATCCATTACTCCACTCCGGTCTCTCTGTCGGTCTGATTAAACGCTGTTAAACGCTGTCTCTGCCTGGCCGGGGCCACGAGGAGGACAAGCGATGTGGACTAGAGAATGCAGTCCTTGTGTTGAATCCACTCCCCTTCCTCTCCTCACTGTAGATCTGCTTGCAAGTGTTAATTACCAGAGAACTTCATTAAAAGGCCACGCATGACCGCCATTTCACTTTGATCCTTTTCCATTAATGTGCGCTTTCTCTTTTAAATGGGAAAATAACAAGCTAGCAGCTAGCTAGTGCGGCTAAGAGCTTTCTTCTAGCTCTCTGTGTCTGTCCTTGTGACAGGTCTTCGCTTGCTTTTGTTTTGACAGATTGTGTTGGAGGGGTAGAGACGGTGTAAAGAAGTAGGTCAGTGCAGCTTGGCGGAGGTATGCAGAGGTGAGTCAGGACAGAGAGAAAGTGAGGTCACCCAGGCTGCATCCCAAATGGCACCCTATTCCCTATGTAGTGCACTGATTCTGACCAAGGCCCATAGGGCCTTTATAGGAAATCGGTTGCCATTTGAGACGCATGCCCATACTGATTAGTGTGCATTAAACTCTTTTAAAAAAAGGTGCTCTCTAGAACCTATAAGGGTTCTTCGGCTGTCCCCATAGGAGAACCCTTTGAAGAACCCTTTGGTTCCAGGTTCAATGTAGAATCTTTTACACAGACGGTTCTACATGGAACCCCAAATAGTTCTACCTGGAACCAAAAAGGGTTCTCCTATGGGGACAGCCGAAGAACCCTTTTGGAACCCTTTTTTCTAAGAGTGTACTTTAGTCAATAACGAGGGTATGAAGAGCATAGAATCACAGTCAGGCAGTGCTGCTAAAGTCAGGCAGTCCTGTTTTATAGGGAACACAAGACAACACTGCAGGAAACAATGATAGTTGTTACAGATTGTTGAGTGGCGCTTCTTTGCCTGAAAAAGTGTTGGTCCCATGTTTCATGAGCTGAAATAAAAGATCCCAGGAATTTTCCATACGCACAAAAAACGTATTTCTCTCAAATTTTGTGCACAAATGTGTTTACATCCCTGTTAGTCAGCATTTCTCCTTTGCCAAGATAATCCATCCACCTGACAAGTGTGGCATATCAACAGGCTGATTAAAAAGCATGATCATTACACAGGTGCACCTTGTGCTGGGGACAATAAAAGGCCACTCTAAAATGTGCAGTTTTGTCACACAACACAAAGCCACAGATGGCTCAAGTTTTGAGGGAGGGTGCAATTGGCATGCTGACTACAGGATTGTCCACCAGAGCTTTTGTGGGGAAAAACTCATTCTGATTGGCTGGGCCTGGCTCCCCAGTGGGTGCCCTCCCAGGCCCACCAATGGCTGCGCCCCTGCCCAGTCATGTGAAATCCATAGATTAGGGCCTAATTTATTTATTTCAATTGTCTGATTTCCTTATATGAACTGTAACTCAGTAAAATCTTTGAAATGGTTGCATTTGTTGATTTTATATTTTTGTTCAGTATAAAATCAAGTAGAACATGCAGCAGATTACTTGTTAATATTTCAGATGGGATGCATACATATTTAAATTCCAGAACCTTTTTCTTCTCCCTTCCCACCAATGTTTGTACTTTCTTCCCTCTTGATTTGCATAAACCACATTTTTTATCCACAATCTTTAATACCAAATCAAGTGCTTGTTTGCAAAGATTTCTCTTTAAATCTACAATAACACGGCATACTGTGTTGATGCTTTAGGGACAGCACAACAAGTTATTGGCGTTATTATTATAGTAGTAATGCTAGCTACTGTATAGTATTCATTTGTTATTAAGCCTACAGCTTACCAACTTCAGAGTATCGCTGTAAAGAGAAAATCATGTCTAAGAGCAAATTCAGTTTCACCACTTGCCAGAGGTGTCTAAACTCCACTGATAGCTATTACACTGAATAGTGTTTATGGAAAAATCCTTGTCAGTAAACATCCAGCCTCAGTGAACTTGAGCAAAATGTCCCTGCACTCACAGTTTCCCTGCACTCACAGTTTCCCTGCACTCACAGTTTCCCTGCACGCACAGTTTCCCTGCACGCACAGTTTCCCTGCACGCACAGCACTGAACGAGCCTTACATTTCCTGGCTTTCAACCCATCAGTCAGATCCCCAGTAAGATAATGTGACAGGGATGTGACCTACGATGTATAGTGACAACCCCTGTGTTTCTGCCAAACAACATCGTCTGCGTCCCAAATGGAACCCTATTCAACTATTTAGTGCGCTATTTTTGACCAGACCACTACTTCCCCTGGCTAGCTTCCTCACCCAGCAGAGCACAGCTTAACAGCAACAGGAAGAAATATAACTTGTCAGCTTCTGTTTCAGAGTTGAGCTGTAAATTCCATCATTTGTTCTGTAGCGAAACGTCGTCCTCTACCCCCTTGGGGATTACACAAGTAGCCTACCCCTGTGTTTCAATCAATGGCAGTATACAAACTAGGGAGCAATAACATATCTGACTGAGTGAAAAGGAGTGGATTGATATAACTCAAAGTTGACGTTGTCTTGAATGTTCGATTTCCTCTTCAAGCGAAGAAACAGACATCATCAGTCTCCCAGGCAGAGATGAGTCACGCACAACTTCTTATTGATGGGAATGTTCTCCCTCTTTAGTGCACAAACCACCCTTCAAAACTGGCTTGAGCTTGTCTGTTCCTCAAACAAAATGGTAGGCTGTCTCCCTCGCTATTTACATTTTAAAAAGCATTTGAAGAGCAGAATACGCAGAGCCAAACAAGGTACACTAATTATGTATTCTCCTTCTGAGTGCTAGCAGAAATGCCAGAGTAAGCCATCCCTAGGCAACCACATATATTTCACTCATGATAGAGAGGGTGTATTTTCCATTTAACACAACTGAATGACTGAAAAGATAAATATCCTAGTGCCCTATAAAATCTGCGTTGCGGAAAACGTGGACGGCATCACGGAATCCAGACATATTTAATGGATTTCAACAATATTAAAAAATGTATTGAATAGGAAATCAACTTAATGTATTGAACTTATTAGAAAATGCATGAATTTGCACAAGTTAATCATAAGACATTAACAAAATGCATCAGTGATTCGTATATTCCAGCAACTTTCTGAAACAGCACAGGAATGCCCCTGTCTATGTGTGTTGTGTACGGTGCGCCGCGTATGTCTAGTCTTCACTTTGTGTAGCTGTTAGCGATAATGCTAATGATAACAGTCTGTTGGTAGATGGAAAGGCTTTCCCAAAAACCTTCTCAATGAAATGTTAACTACAAATTAGCCTATGCCTACCTGGCAGAATGATGTCATGATTATCTGCATCAATCCAGTGGCCATTTCTTTTGCAAACTCTGCAATCACCTGAGCGCTACAGAAACACCAGTCTCTGGCTGGTGGGCACTTGCAAAATGAATTTGATTTTTCCCAGACCTCAAAAGTGGTCTCTTGATGTGGTTTAAGCATTGTTGTGGACTTAAAACATGCAATTTGTTTTTTTCCTATTAAAAATATGTGATTTCGAGAGCAAAGAAACCTGGAAAAACAAAACCGAGAAAACAGAATTTTGGAAAAAACTAAATGGAATCAGGCACAAAATAAAACAGATTTTATAGGGCCCTAATACTATGAATGTATTGCTGATAAAAACTCTACTGTCAGTATTAACCCCCTGACAGAATATGGTAGGCAGGTTTTGAGTGGGTTCCACTGGGTAAGTTTGAGTTTGCCTAACTCACTGATTGAGCTTGAGTTCGCCTAACTAACCTGGGTAAATTTGAGTTAGCCTAACTCACCTGGGGTCACAGAAGAAGTCGGTGCTCTCTCCATCCGCCCTCCACACCAGCCACTCTCTGAAGGACGGGTGGCAAAACATACGCGTCTTGTCCCGACGCTTGATGAGGAAAGAGGACAGCGTCTCCATGCGCTGCTGGAAGTCGCCCCAGGGCAGCTCGCCGCGCACGGCGCCCGCGTTGATGGCATGGAACAGCTGCTCGTCTGTCATGGGGTGCAGCGATGCCAGCGCAACGTTGAGGATGGGCAGCGAGCGCTCGAAAGCCGACTGGGTCATGAACTTCATATTGCATTGGAGCAAGTAGAGCTCGGCCAGCGACACGGGCACCACCTTGTAGCTGGCGCTCTTGATGACCAGGTGGCCCCTCTCGAACAGGTCCAGGGTCAGTTTGAGGTACAGGTAGGAACCCTGGCTGCGGGCGATCAGGTGGCTGCTCACCTTGCCCACGATGACGGGGTCGGCCTTGCCATTGAGGGAGATGTTGTTCATGATGTCCTTGCTGCCGTTGATGCGGTACTGGATGTAGGCGTTGAGGTCCGTGTTGATCTCCTTGTTCTCTGGGAATTCGTCCAGGGAGATCTTGGAGAAGGGGAGGAGGCTGGTGATTTCCTACGGAAGACACAAGCACATGGTCATTAGATTTACTACTGCACTTGAATATTATGTTGTTATATTATAAACTGGGTGGTTCGAGCCCTGAATGCTGATTGGCTGAAAGCCGTGGTATATCAGGCCGTATACCATGGGTATGACAAAACATTTATTTTTACTGCTCTAATTACGTTGGTAACCAGTTTATAATAGCAATAAGGCACCTCTGGGGTTTGTGATATATAGCCAATATACCACGGCTAAGGGCTGTGTCCTAGCACGAAGAACAGCCCTCAGGCCTTATTGCTTAATTATATTATAAATATTTGTTCTACAGTACCATCACCCATACAGAAAATTCTGTGTATAAGTAAATGACAAAGTGGGTAAAACAACTAGATGGTAATTGTACATGAAGTACAATTGGTGGGACTTGCTTTAACACTTTAAACAGTTTTTTGTGGTTGTGGTAGAAGTTTAAAAAGTTATATTTTACTATTTAAAGCAAAGCAGATACAGTAGTAAAATAATTGGTCTGATTACTTTGATAGACTACTATATCAACCATATTACTTTGGATTGTGGGGCAGTTAGATCACAAAAATGTCTGAACTACAGTTGTTGCATGTGAAAACTAAAAGAATAAATATATAGGACAAAGAGATCTGTCAGAAGATGGGAATAAAACGCAGGATCATGTGGACCAACAGTCTTAGGAAAGCAAAGCAACTCTGAATCATTCATGCTGTGGGTTTCAGATAAATAGATGCACAATTGACTTTTGTAAAATGTTCAATGTAAATTAAGTTTGATTTTAGATGGCTGATGATGTAATGATTAGAAAGTTTTAGGCTGTTATTTGGGGAGAGAAATATGATGGTGCATCTAGTGATGACAGCTCTTTAAAAAAAATGTGTGGTAGTTGAAGAAGTATGTAGACCTAATAGTTTAACTCTTTAGGCTAACAGTGATCACTGAAAAGTACATTTCCTGAAGAAAATGTGGTGTTTGCTAGCATGTTTTAAAGTATGTATGGTTTTGAAATACGTTATAGTAGTGGTAGTATCTGCAGTAGTAATGGTGGTGACTGTTTATAGTTGAAAAAGTAGGTAGATGACAAGTTAGGATAGCTTGAACACATGAAAGATGGTTTGGTGTATCTAGCTTGAACGATTCAATAGTTACTGTTGGTGAGTTATATTATGCAAATGTGGGCTAATATACAGTGGGGAGAACAAGTATTTGATACACTGCCGATTTTGCAGGTTTTCCTACTTTTATCATAGGTACACTTCAACTGTGAGAGACGGAATCTAAAACAAAAATCCAGAAAATCACATTGTATGATTTTTAAGTAATTCATTTGCATTTTATCCATCCTGTCCAGTCTTCTATTTGGTCCAGTACCCCCCCTACCTATTTTTTTAGCCATTACACTACACAGCCCTTTTGGATCCCAGCACGGATCCTCCATCCTACTCTTAATATTTCCCTTTAACATACTTAAACCCTTTGTTGAACTTAAAAATAAAATAAAAAATCCAGAAAATCACATTGTATGATTTTTAAGTAATTAATTTGCATTTTATTGCATGACATAAGTATTTGATACATCAGAAAAGCAGAACTTAATATTTGGTACAGAAACCTTTGTTTGCAATTACAGAGATCATACGTTTCCTGTAGGTCTTGACCAGGTTTGCACACACTGCAGCAGGGATTTTGGCCCACTCCTCCATACAGACCTTCTCCAGATCCTTCAGGTTTTGGGGCTGTCGCTGGGCAATACGGACTTTCAGCTCCCTCCAAAGATGTTCTATTGGGTTCAGGTCTGGAGACTGGCTAGGTCACTCCAGGACCTTGAGATGCTTCTTACGGAGCCACTCCTTAGTTGCCCTGGCTGTGTGTTTTGGGTCGTTGTCATGCTGGAAGACCCAGCCACGACCCATCTTCAATGCTCTTACTGAGGGAAGGAGGTTGTTGGCCAAGATCTTGCGATCCATGCCCCCATCCATCCTTCCCTCAATACGGTGCAGTCGTCCTGTCCCCTTTGCAGAAAAGCATCCCCAAAGAATGATGTTTCCACCTCCACGCTTCACGGTTGGGATGGTGTTCTTGGGGTTGTACTCATCCTTCTTCTTCCTCCAAACACGGCAAGTGGAGTTTAGACCAAAAAGCTCTATTTTTGTCTCATCAGACCACATGACCTTCTCCCATTCCTCCTCTGGATCATCCAGATGGTCATTGGCAAACTTCAGACGGGCCTGGACATGTGCTGGCTTGAGCAGGGGGACCTTGCGTGCGCTGCAGGATTTTAATCCATGACGGCGTAGTGTGTTACTAATGGTTTTCTTTGAGACTGTGGTCCCAGCTCTCTTCAGGTCATTGACCAGGTCGTGCCGTGTAGTTCTGGGCTGATCCCTCATTTTCTAATAATTGCGCCAACAGTTGTTGCCTTCTCACCAAGCTGCTTGCCTATTGTCCTGTAGCCCATCCCAGCCTTGTGCAGGTCTACAATTTTATCCCTGATGTCCTTACACAGCTCTCTGGTCTTGGCCATTGTGGAGAGGTTGGAGTCTGTTTGATTGAGTGTGTGGACAGGTGTCTTTTATACAGGTAACGAGTTCAAACAGGTGCAGTTAATACAGGTAATGAGTGGAGAACAGGAGGGCTTCTTAAAGAAAAACTAACAGGTCTGTGAGAGCCGGAATTCTTACTGGTTGGTAGGTGATCAAATACTTATGTCATGCAATAAAATGCAAATTAATTACTTAAAAATCATACATTGTGATTTTCTGGATTTTTGTTTTAGATTCTGTCTCTCACAGTTGAAGTGTACCTATGATAAAAATTACAGACCTCTACATGCTTTGTAAGTAGGAAAACCTGCAAAATCGGCAGTGTATCAAATACTTGTTCTCCCCACTGTATATAGTTATAGTCAATACGGTTTTACAGAAAAATACAAAATCAACTATATAATTTACACCTAAGCGTATGCCCAGAATTCTAAATGTATATTCCACAATGTTATCTCTCCTGACCACAGAAACAAGCGCAAAATGAAGAACTAAATGGACAATCTTCTACTCTCCATGAGGGCTGTATCATGTGTGGATCCTCCAGCTCTTCCTATCAGCCCAAGGTCAGTAAGCACAGGGCTAGCTGGAGGACTAAGCTATCGGCAGACACTCGCCGCTGTGTTTGCAAACAAAGGCTTTGTGAACTGGGAGACTGAGAGCTGGAGAGAGTAAGAGATGGGGCCATTGGGGACACTTTTAGCGGGCCCACACTTCAATCTCACTCCTCAGGGTCAGAGAAATCAATCCACCTTAATCCTGCTGCAATCTCCCTGCCTTTCTGGGTAATGCAGCCCAGAGATAACACCTTCTTCTCAGAGAGAGAGAGAGAGAGAGAGAGAGAGAGAGAGAGAGAGAGGGAGAGACCGAAAGTGAGAGAGAGGGAGAAGAGAGGGAGATAGACAGAGAGAAAGAGAAAGGAGGAAGAAAAGAGACCGAAAACACACTGAATAATACACAGGCTGAACAAGGTGTCTGTGAGCAACACCTCACCAAAGAACATCTCACAGTTATCAGTCTGTAGGGTTAGCCATTGTGAGCGACTTTCCCCCCGAGATCTTGTTTACACTTGTGTGAGGATGAGGTAACACTCACCTGGCTCTAGTCTCCACTGATCCAACCTACTGCATAAGGAGAGAATGGTTGTATCCAAGGGCCTGCCTAGGGTTGCAAAATTACAGTAACTACCCAGGTTTTCTAGAAAATGTTCAGGTTTTCCAGAAAGGATTCCGGATTTTCCTGCTCATTGCCTTCCACTTCCTGGAATCTTCCAACAGGGATTTCTGGAAAACCTGGGAAAGTTACCAGAATGTTGCATGTTTGAACTGTTTCCTCTGGTTGACTAATCCATCAGCCTTTATACTTTATTTTTTGGGATGATGGATTAATCTATTTTGACATGACATGTAGCCTAATCCCAACTCAACCCAGAAATCCCAATGAACATAAACATGAGAAATCCTCTCTCTGGTCTAGGGGTTCTAACACTCCTTCTCTCCCAATTTAAACTGTTTCACCATGTCAATCACATCCAGCCTACATGGATCTTTCTCACGCTGGCTATACAGACGGGCTATCATCCCGAAAAACTTTCCACATCACAGAATCCCCCACACCATGCGAGGATGAATCAAAACAAAGGGGAAAATGAACTGAATACAAAATGAGGATAACGCCCTACCCCCCTACCCCTTCACACATTCATGGAACCTTGCCAAAAATGTCAATTCTGAAGTCATGAAAAACACACACACACGTTTTTGTACTATCCTTGTGAGGACCAAACAATTTATTCCCATTCAAAATCCTATTTTCACTAACCCCTAACCCTAACCCAAACCCTAAACCTAACCCTAATTCTAACAGTAAGCCTAATTGTAACCCTAACCTTAAACCTAACCCCTAAGCCTAAAATAACCTTTTTCCTTGTGGGGGTTGGCGAAATGTCCCCACTTTTCCTTGTTTTACTATCCTTCCTAGAACTTCTGGTCCCACAAGGATAGGTAAACCAAACACACACACACACACGCACAACCGAACAGCATAGATAGATTAATGAGTGCTGCCTGCTATGCTCCCCTGGCTGCAGTACAGTGTAACTACCCATGCATACTGACAGGTGGCGGTACCCGTGGCCAGAAAGAGCCATAGTGGCTGAGAAAGCATTAATGTCTGGAGCTGGTACAGATAAGGCTGTCAGTCAGGTGCCACATTATCCCAAGGCTCAGACTACAGGCTACATGGACAGCGGCATCTTAAAAGTAGGTCAACGGTAGTATATAGGGAATAGGGTGCCATTTGGGACACAGGCCAGCTCAACTCCTCTCCTCCATTGGTAGACTCAGTGTAAATTTCAGTCAGTGGCTCTTGTCTGCGTGTTCCCTTGTTATGCAGTCGTTTCCCGGGTCACTGTTACAGTGCTACTTCTCCTACTCCCTTTCCAGTACCGTTGTCAATGCACTCGACAGAAATGATACTTTGTAGAGGACAGTGCATGACAAGGATAAAACCCTTCCTAAAGCAGTTTAACTTTTACACTTGTCAGGATCTGCCAGTGTTTGTGTCACTCAGTGAGAGAGGTATCAAATATTGATACCCACACATACCAACGGTGGTTGTAAAAGTATCTTATTCACTTGAAATTCGCAAGTTCTGTCTAAACTGTAAGATGTGCTGAGATGGCACTTGAATTCAGTGAAGCTCCCATGGAGTGCTGTCAATTCAATGAATTCATGAATTATACCGTAGGATTTCAACATGAACACCTCTATGGTGAAATATTTAGATGCTAACAATTAGGCAGAATACATAATATCCCTCTCAAGTAATTTGTACATGACTTGTACAATATTACACCATCTACAGTGGGAGTGGGGTTGCAAAAATCTGGCAACTTTCCCAAAATTCCCAGGTTTTCCAGGAGTCCTGGTAGGAGGATTCCAGATTTCCTATTTATTACCTCCTGATTCCTGGGAATTTTGGGAAAGTTACTGGAATTTTGCAATCTTACTTGTATAGTATTACACCATGTACAGTTGGAGTGTTCCTCACCAGTAGGTTGACTCGGACAGTGACCAGCAGTTTGAGCCAGGAGGGGAACTTAGAGATGATCTTAGTGATGAAGGAGGTGATGGTGTCTCCGTAGTCTGGCTTGTGAAACTCTGCCTCGTTCAGCCCGTCTATCAGGATGATGTGGTCTTCCTCAGGAATCTTCCTCTCTGAAAACAACCAGAGAGGGGTCAACAGGGGTCACGGTGGAAAGAAACAAATAGAAAATTCACAAACCTTAAGGGTCAAGTCGATAAATGCAAACCTTTCAGGTCAAGTCATCATGACATATTGCAGAGAAGTTTAATCTTTTCCATGTTTTATTTTGGCTCATAAAATATAGACAAGCTGCTGCCAGAAACGTGTAAATAAATATAAGAACTGAACGTACAGAGTAAAACATTAGTTGGACACCATACTCTATAGACAATCTTGTACTGCCTTGCTGTGCCTTAAGTCATCTTAAGAAGGTTTTCTCTACTATTCTCCCACATCTCCACAGCAGCTAGCGCAGTAATGAATGAACATGAGTGTGTCGGCAGCCGTATCTACAGTGCAGTGCGCTAAGTGATGTGCTCTACTTCACTGCAATATCATGTAGAACCCTTTCCGAAGAACCATTTTGGAACCCTTTTTTCTAAGAGTGTAAGGAATAGGGTACCATTTGGAATATATACCTTTTTCTGGGGTTCCTCCTCACATTGACGATCAGACACACGCTAAAATATTCACAACAGAAAAATTCCCAGTTGGAATGTCAAAATCAGATTTGCACCAACCAAACCCCCATTAAAACTTTATTCTGTTAAATATACTCCTGGCAATCAGAATCAGACGTTTTTCTTCATTTTTGAAAAGCCTCAAGCCTAGGGCTGGCTAAGTCCTTTCTAATATGGCTGTGCAAAGCTCCGATGCAGGTTTCTCGTTTTGACGGAGTGGACAAATCAACAAGTTTTTCTCCCTTATCAAGCCCAAGCGACCAGGCCAATCAAACAGGCCATTCATTTCAATAAGGAACGGTGGAAGTCATGAGGGGAGGCAGCGGGGGAGGCGGCATGAGAGGGGGACCATCACGGTCCACCCTAACATCACAGGAGAGCTGCTGCATGCCTGTCTGCCCACTCCTCTGCTCTGTGCCCTGCACATTGATTATCATTCTTTTCCATCTCCATCATACAAACACTGGGTTTATCTATATTGGCTGTTTAGGCTCCTGTAATAACATATTGATTCAGTGTAGAGCACTGGGAAAATGGTGGGTCGCGTGTGTGCAGAATGGACCATGATGACCTTGAGATAGTTGTGCGTCTGTCTGTCTGTCTGCCTTGGAGAGATACACTATATATACAAAAGTATGTGGACACCCCTTCAAATGACTGGATTTGGCTATTTCAGCCACACCTGTTGCTGACAGGTGTATAAAATCGAGCACACAGCCATGCAATCTCCATAGACAAACATTGGCAGTAGAATGGCCTTACTGAAGAGCTCAGTGACTTTCAATGTGGCAGTGTCATAGGATGCCACCTTTCCAACAAATTAGTTACATTTCTGCCCTGCTAGAGCTGCCCTTGTCAACTGTAAGTGCTGTTATTGTGAAGTGGAAACATCTAAGAGCAACAACGGCTCAGCCGTGAAGTGGTAGGCCACACAAGCTCACAGAACGGGACCGCCAAGTGCTGAAGCCTCTGGAAGCAACGTCAGCACAAGAACTGTTCATCGGGAGCTTAATGTAATGGGTTTCCATGGCCGAGCAGCCGCACACAAGCCTAAGATCATCATGCACAATGTCAAGCATCGGCTGGAGTGGTGTAAAGCTCGCCGCCATTGGTCTCTGGAGCAGTGGAAACGTGTTCTCTGGAGTGATGAATCACGCTTCACCATCTGGCAGTCCGACGGACAAATCTGGGTTTGGCGGATGGCAGGAGAATGCTACCTGCCTGAATGCATAGTGCCAACTGTAAAGTTTGGTGGAGGATGAATAATGGTCTGGGGCTGTTTTTCATGGTTCGGGCTAGACCCCTTAGTTCCAGTGAAGGGAAGTCTTAACGCTACAGCATACAATGACATTCTAGACGATTCTGTGCTTCCAACTTTGCGGTAACAGTTTGGGGAAGGCCCTTTCCTGTTTCAGCATTACAATGCCCCCGTGCACAAAGCGAGGTCCATACAGAAAGGGTTTGTCGAGATCGGTGTGGAAGAACTTGGCTGGCCTGCACAGAGCCCTGACCTCAACCCCATCGAACACCTTTGGGATGAATTGGAACCCCGACTATGAGCCAGGCCCAATCGCCAACATCATTGCCCAACCTCACTAATGCTCTTGTGGCTGAATGGATCAAGTCCCCACAGCAATGTTCCAACATCTAGTGGAAAGCCTTCCCAGAAGAGTGGAGGGTGTTATAGCAGCAAAGTGGGTACCAACTCCATATTAATGACCATGATGTTGGAATGAGATGTTCGACGAGCAGGTGTCCACATACTTTTGGTCATGTAGTGTACAAAAGTCACGAGACGCAGGCTTCCTCAGAGACATTGTATTCTTCTACCGTGACGACAATAACAATGTACCGCTAACCATTTAGCGTAAAATCAATTAAAATCAATGCCATGTCAGAGCAAACACAGAGTGGCTACACTAAGCAATTAACAATGTCCCTGCAGATGTTTCTTCCTCAGTAAGGCCAGAGCTTAACCCATTTCAGTTCCTTTGTGGAAGAAATGGAACCCTCATTTATCTTAGCTAGCTGGACGAAGTGAAAAGCACAGTAAACGGTCTCTGGAGTGACCATAGTTAGTTAGCCTGTCTGTGATTTTTTACGAGACCGAAGGTCACCTTGGAATGGTCAGTATATGTCGCTCTCTACACAGTCTAGACTAGATATCTGAGCAAACCTGTGGTTCAATTAGTTAGAATACACTTGCTACAAACCCTGAGCCACTGAAGGCCTAGATTATAACATTGTGAGTCCATTTTGGACCATGAACACCAGTGACAGTGAGACAGTCAGATATGAATGAACCTAGCTTAGCATCGTACCCTTGCGGAGGTCGGCCAGTGGTTCCAGCACGCCCCTGCGGAAGGCTGCCATAGGGTCCTGGACACAGGAGCGCAGACTGAGCGTGCTCTGTAGATGGGGTTCCTTCAGCAGCAGTTCTCTGTAGGCGGCGAGCTGGGGTGCTCTGCACAGCAGGGCGGCGATACTGTGCACAAACTCTGGCACCAGGCAGGTGTAGGTGTTGTCAGCCTGGCAGTAGTGATATGCAACCACCTGGATGGGAGAAAAGAGAGGGAACAATTGTTTAGGAACTTTAGTGGCTTAAAATATATGTGACCCAACACCCTCAGCTGCTGGAGATCAGGAGACAGCTCACCCTCCTCCAGAAGCTCTACGGACTCTACAACAGTGTCATCGACACCGTCAACGGCTACTATGACATCCTCTGGGCCGACATCCAAATAGAGAGGATCAATAACAAACTTCTAGACTTCCAGACGCGGTAAGGAAATCAAACTACAACCCAGACCATGAGAGACATTTACAAAGAAATCATTGATAAATAATCTCATTGAGGATCTACATTTCCAAAAGGAAGTTACTAAATGTTCTTGTTTTACAAAACCATACTACAGTGTCAACTATGAGTAGCTTATATTGTTGTTGGTTTTAGTCTGCAAAAAACTGCAAAGCTGGCTGTGTGACCTCAAAGTCCTTGTAAAGCCAATAGGCTTGTTGACTACAAGGCATTTGATGCAATACAGTAGCTCGGTATAGCGACTAAGCCGTCCCTGACCTCATTCCACTGCTGCCATTATACAATAGGAATTTGGAGGTGAAAATACAGTAGTCTAAATGCTATTTGTTAGTCTGAAACCAAAGCTGGGACTTGAAGGCATGTCCTTGTATTGTGAACTTCAGATGCAACCCTTACGAAAAAAAGATTGCAGTCAGACTGCAGTTTAACTGAAGTACAATGCAGTATTACTGCAGTTAAAGTGCAGTCCAAATGCAGTAGGCTGCAAATACTGTGTCCAAAATAACAGTTTTTTTTTACTACAGTAATTTTGCAGTGTAACTGCAGTTACAGTGCAGTATAACTGCAGTTCAACTGCAGTACACTGCAGATATTCTGCAATTACTTTGTCCAAAATACCACAGTCAACTGCAGTTTCTACACTTTTACTGCAGTTTCAAAACTGCAATCTTTTTTTGTAAGGGAATTGGCTGACTCTAAACCAGACACACATAACCCACTCTAACCCACCTAAGCAGGGGTGTATTCAATAGGGACAAAACGGAAGCCAACGGGCCGAAACGGGGAAGGCCTACTTGAAATGTTGCGAAACTTTTTGCTACGCTGTGCACTAATTAATAGGACCCAGGTGTCATTCCCTACTCAGACAGAGGGTTCGATGATCAACAGGCTGAAGCAAAGCTCAACAACCTCAGCTAACCTCCCCAAAACACTGGGCCCTAGGTGGACCTCCAAAAGTAGGATGTGCTGCCTGTGCCTTGTGCTGAACAGGTTCTGCTGTGCTCACGGACACGGACATCTGATTTGGACAGGGGGCGGGGGACAGGAGGGGGGCGGTGGGATCCTTGGGATCTGTGGCTCTTTCTCTGTGTCCTAATTACACTCAAACCTGGAGGAGCTGACACACTTTACAAGTACAGCAGGACAGGAGGAGCAGGTGACTGGCTAGTTGCTCCTGCACCTTAACGCACCACACAGCAGCCATACCTCTGCATGGGTCTACTGCAGAAAGGAACTGCAGCCCTGCAGCCTGTCCCCAGGCACAATGACGTAGTTGTCCCCGAGATAATAATATATAATATGCCATTTAGCAGACGCTTTTATCCAAAGCGACTTACAGTCATGTGTGCATCCATTTTTACGTATGGGTGGTCCCGGGGATCGAACCCACTACCCTGGCGTTACAAGCGCCATGCTCTACCAATCGAGCTACAGAGGACCACAGACTACAGATATATCAGAGAAACAGTTGGCCCAAAACAACACCAGTCTCAGAACCGAACGTTCACAATCAGATGAGAAATAGATTCTAAATATGTCCACGAAAATGTCTTGGACCCGACCGTCGAGTAAATCATGCCACTGTGACATCTGAAAATGGTCTCATTTGCAATAGGAGAAATATAACTCTCGCCAAACTATAAATCAAGGATAAGCACTTTAGCTGTAGCAAAGTCGTGCGCTAAAACCCAGGATGATCTCTGTCACTGAGATCCAAATGGCAGAGGAAGTTGGCACACGATTGTAGCCTAGGACGAGGGAAGGAGGACCTTGAGGCGCAGGCCTGGCCCGGCTGCTTCCGTCTTAATTTCCAATTATGTATTATTGCATCGTCTGCTTGACAGATGGCGTTTTTTCCTGTTTGGACAGACTAGGTTACTAGGGAAGGCTTGTCCTACACCTACTCGGGGGGACTTCTTGGCCCAATGCAGCCTTCAGAGAGAGACGGCCGGGCTAACATGATCAATCTACGGAGCCTTCTCGAGTGGTGGAGAATTCTCAGGCCACTTTTTCACTGGGCATAATGATAAACTAGCCGAAGTATGGACCATTGCCAAAGTACTGCTACCAGCTCTGCTGCCAAGACAGCCCACGAAACGAACCTCGAGAGGTGGTCTGAGTTCGGTTCGCTTGAATTCCACGGTCCGGTTCCCTTTATTATGGCAATGTGAACACAAAGCTCCCCAGGTTGGCTTGTCATTATTTCCGCACCACACACTAGCCTACTGCAACACCGTTTCCCCTGCCATAAACCCTCTCATTGGTGCCACAAAAGAGAGAAGATGATTGGATATTGATTAGCGATTGTCAAGGATGCACATAAATTTCAAAATATGTGTTTTAATTTTTAGTTCAGATAATTTTTTGCAATATGTGATCTATAGGCTAAGAGAGCTTCATAAGGTGTTTATTCAATTGTGGGGTTTGAGTAGTGTGAAAAGACAACATATTTGGTAAGATTCAAAGCATAGAGTACAAAATCCATTCTAGCTCTTAAAGGTGCAGATAATTACAGCAGTAATTACAGCCTTATTTAATCTGCAGTTATTCTTCTGCTATTTATTCTATTACCAATATTATTTGCATGTTAATAGTATCTTCTTATTAAAATTATTATGTCTAATCTTTTAACTAAATGCAATCTATTAGCTTCCAAAACGTAAGTAGGTACAGTATATCTAGCTGTCCGAAAAACACATTCTGATGGAATGGCTTGTCCTGCACTTTGTAAAGTGAATGTTGGAAAAAGATATTGGTTCCTTTCTAAACATAGCAATGTGAATGTAAAGAGGACCCGGACCACAAAATAGCTGAAGACAACTGGCAAAAGAGTTGAGTCCTCATTTAAAGGCAAGGGCAGTGTGAATACAAAGAGAACTGAGTTCTTTCGCTTTTTTTTTTTTTTTACCCCAGAGTTAATTTTAAAGAGGACTGAGATCGGTTCTTTTAAAGAGGAGTATATGTGAAAACACTGAGACAATGAAGTCAAACGAGAGGCTACAACAAATAATTTTGGAACAATAAAGAGCTGTATCGGAGAGAGAAACTATCCTTGCTATCGATATAGCATACTGCCGTGAGAGAGACAATGCCGTCAGACACTGGGCGAGCGGTTTTGTGTTCTGAAAACACACAGAGGTAAGCAGATGTCCATTGTTGGGGATGGATTAGAATGAAAGAGAGGAGACAGCAGCTTGCTAATCAGAAACTGTTTTACTGTACAGCTACTCTGAGAGGAAGGATGCAGGAACAGTGAGGTACAATGTCTCACAGATGTGGACCATATTCCACCTTATGCAGGCCACTATTTCATCAGAGACATGAACATCTGGTGTTTGCCACGTATTTCTAGGTGATTCTCTGCAGTACAACTGAAAGTTCCCAGAGTCATAACTGACTGTCATTCATTTCAAATTCAGGGACACAACCTTCAAGTGTGATTATGCTCATATAAGTGAATCAAGCGATACCGGTGCCTTATTGCAACTGCAAAAGCCTATCAAATACAGTACTTTGCAGATACATAAGTGAGTGCCCTGGATATGAGGGTGACTTTGAAAAGAGGCATCTCCTTTTTATTTAGCCGTGATGACTGAAGATGCAGCGTAGCGCGGCAGTAACTACACAACAGGTAGAGAACCCCTTTGAGAGTTAGCATTGAAAGCAGTTTAGTGCATAACTTGCATGAGGGATTCACAGAGTTGAAATATGTTCAGATGTGCTTCAGTGGCGCGTGGCTCGTAGAGGCTGCCTGGCACATTTACTCCCTATGGCGGTGACTTGCTGTTGTCATCTCACGCTATACTATCCCATGTTAGTGCAGCACTGATCCGATCCATCCAGGGCAGAAGTGGAAGGTCATTATGATGTTGAGGGGTGTTTAAAACACGTGTTGTTGAAATAACTTCACAGTCATGACATGGAGAAAGAAAGCAGGCCCCTCTAAAGCTATTTTCCATAAGACTTCTGAACCCTTCATATGATGTAACAGCACAAGGGACAAGGGTGAATGAAATGCCTTGGAATGTTTTAGTCATGCTTGCTTTTAATAATGTTTCAACTCGAACTGGCTAGCTACTGTCCTTGTTTGTTGTGATTGAATGGCAAAGACACACCCAAGAAACACCCACATCAAACCACAGCCCAAGACAACTCTCGTTTCCCTTCAGTCATGGCCGCTAGCATTTCTTAATGAGCATTGAAATGATGAAAAACAAGGCCAAATTAGGAAGTGCAGTCGCCCTTTAAGTATTTCTAAAAGTCCTACAGTAATGTTTGCAATGGCATGCTAAGATGCAAGATGGATAGTGGCGCAGCTTATTTCTCATATAATATAATAATAATAATATGCCATTTAGCAGACACTTTTATCCAAAGCGACTTACAATCATGTGTGCATACATCTTTACGCATGGGTGGTCACGGGGATCGAACCCACTACCCTGGCGTTACAAGTGCCATGCTCTACCAATTGAGCTACAGAAACAACACAGGGAATAAATATGAGGCTATAAAATAATATGCAAAATGACAGATGGATATTTAAAAAGCTGTGGGATGGGGAACTCTGTGTGAAATGGAACAATTAGGTGGTGAATATATAAGCTGTAATCACGCTTTAAACTCAGCAGGGTATCTCAGAGGCAATTTATACCTGAGCATATCCACTTTGTTAGAATACTATGTGTAAATACTATGTGTGGTCCTCTGTAGCTCAGCTGGTAGAGCACGGCGCTTGTAACGCCAAGGTAGTGGGTTTGATCCCCGGGACCACCCATACACAAAAAAATGTATGCACGCATGACTGTAAGTCGCTTTGGATAAAAGCGTCTGCTAAATGGCTTATTATTATTAAATGGATGGTGACACTGTTAATATTTTAACCGTAAAGGACAGGCTACTTACTGAACTACACACAAATAACAACAAGTTGCCAAGCCATAATATACATACATTATGCTGGAATAAGTAAACCCATAAATAAGACATTCCGCATTGACAGTCGCCTCAGATTGTAGGAAGCTGCTATCTTCATGTTGTGAACTGTGAGCCACAGCCTTCCGATTTAGGATTTTTTTTTTTTTTTTTTTTTTTGTTAATTTCACCTTTATTTAACCAGGTAAGCCAGTTGAGAACAAGTTCTCATTTACAACTGCGACCTGGCCAAGATAAAGCAAAGCAGTGCGATAAAAACAACAACACAGAGTTACATATGGGGTAAAAAAAACATAAAGTCAAAAAATACAACAGAAAATATATATACAGTGTGTGCAAATGTAGCAAGTTATGGAGGTAAGGCAATAAATAGGCTATAGTGCAAAAAATTACAATTAGTATTAACACTGGAATGCTAGATGTGCAAGAGATTATGTGCAAATAGAGATACTGGGGTGCAAAAGAGCAAAATAAATAACAATATAGGGATGAGGTAGTTGGGTGGGCTAATTTCAGATGGGATGTGTACATGTGCAGTGATCGGTAAGGTGCTCTGACAACTGATGCTTAAAGTGTACCCAACCTGAGGTCTTTCTGACCACACTGCTAACATGTTTCCCTGGCAACACTGAGATTGTGTCCCAAATGGCACCCTATTCCCTTTATAGTGCACCCTATTCCCTTTATAGGGCTATGGTCAAAAGTAGTGTACTATATTGGGAATAGGGTGCCATTTGGGACGTTGCCAGAGACGAGTCCTAGTGGAGTCTGGCCTGACACATCATTTGCCTCTCTCTGTGAATGACAGAAGAGTACCCAGGCAATTACAACATGTTAAGGACACACAATGAGCTTCTCACTCTCTCCCTCTCCATTGTATTGGAACCGCCAAGCTGACAATTGGGACTGAGCGACTTCATGTTGGATATAATGTCCATTTGATGAGGGAGAGTTAAGAGGAATGGTTATTTAACTAAGCCCAGTGCTAGCTGCAAATCAAACAGGACCATGATGTGAGAATTTATTTAACAGGGACTCCGTGATTGTCTTTAATAAACATCCAGGATCCTCAGGGACATTTTTATTATTCACTAGCTTCATATAAAAATAAATGAATGTAAGCAAACATAAATCAACTGAGTGCCGCATGCAGCATTATGTTTTTGGATAAAACCCTCATAAATACTAATGGAAACAGCCTGGATATGAAAGGACGCGAGTCAGAGAGACCCCAACAGCCTCCCTCCCTAAACCTCAGGTGGTGGATGGAGGGATGAAATGAAGGACAGGGGAAGTAGACTGAGAGAGAAGGGAATACTTCATTAGTGAAAGTGAATGGAAGCTCTTGGGATCCTGGACACTCATCAAATTCTTGCTATTCTGAGCACAAAGATACACTTCATAGTAACAAAATGTCTTCATTGAACCTGACCAGTGAAATGAGACAATGCTCAAAAGCCGTCATGTTTAATAAACACATTTCCATGCAAACATTAGACCAACTTAAAAATAAGTTCCCTTCTAATCTCAAAGGGTATGTCCCAAATGGCACCTTATTCCCTACATAGCGCTACTTTTCACCAGAACTCTCTCTGTGATTTGGGACACTGGCACAAGTCACAACAACAACATTCCCAATTGTTGGGTTGGGCTATGAGCTGTGATCTGGCCAGGTGAACTTCCAGTACCTTGGTGGCCAGCCGTTTGACGGCCTCCTCCTTGCGTCTCTGGATCTCTGGGGTGCCGGGACAGCTGTTGTTCCTCAGGGTGTTGGTGGCGCTGGGGGGCGGGGTAGGCTGGGGGGGCTGGCTGAGGGGGAGGTCTGTGCTCTGGGTGTCCCCACCACCTGGAAGGAAGAGAGAGAGGGAATCAGGGTCTATCAACAGGAAGAATCACTGTGAAGACTCTCCTGCTGGTTCAGGTGCAACCATGGCCATATCCCAAATGGCAACCTATTCCATGTATAGTGCACTACTTTTGACCAGGGGCCATAGGGCTCTCGTAAAAAGTAGTGCACAATATAGGGAATTGGGTGCTATTTGGGACACAACGCATAACTTTTCATTGTTTGACAAATCAATACATTTTTGATTCTCACAATGAGTATTTATTCTCATTCGTACAGAATAACCTTGAGAGAATGTGTGGAAGACTTACGCGTAGCATAAAGTGTTCAGAATTTCAAAACTCGTGATAGCATAGAAATGACATCAATGCAACCAAAGCTGTGCCCTTCTATGTTCAGAAACATACAGTAGTCTAAACCAACAATATTTACTTCCTGTCAGAAGAGTTCCTGAACATTTGATAGAGGAAGATCCTCTGTCACTACTGTACATGTTGATGGATTTAACTGCACATTATATCAGCACATTATAAACTAGGTGGTTCGAGCACTGAATGCTGATTGGCTGAAAGCCGTGGTATATCAGACCGTATACCATGTGTATGACAAAACATTACTTTTTACTGCTCTAATTATGTTGGTAACCAGTTTATAATAATAAGGCACCTCTGGGGTTTGTGGCATATTGCCAATATACCACAGCTAAGGGCTGTATCCAGGCACTCCGCGTTGTGTCTTGCTTAAGAACAGCCCTTAGCCGTGGTATATTGGCCATATACCACACGACCTCGGACCTTATTGCTTAATTATATGAACCCACAGTCCAATCTCCTTATAGAGCACCCAACATGATGGTTCTAACAACATGAATGATGATGTGGAGGATTAGGTCACATTTAGTCCAGGCAGCATGTGACTGTGGATGCATCCCAAATGGCACCCTATTCCCTATATAGTGCACTACTTTTGACCAGAGTCCTATGGGGTGTAAATAGGGTGCCATGAGGGATGCATTCCGTGACTGGATGACGAGCCTCAAATCCTATTGTCCTTGCCAACACTACCACTGTATTCTCATGTTAGGGTCACAGGGCCTGAGTCCCAAATGGCTCCCTATTCCCTATCTTAGACCAGGGCATATAGGGGTCTATTCAAAAGTTGTGCACTATATAGGGAATAGGGTGCCATTCGAGATGTAACTAGGGGTTACTTCTTACTTTTGGGCGACACGCTGGGGCTGTTGGAGGCAATCTGCCGCATGCGGCCGCCATGACAGCTGAGCGCCACCAGCCGGGAGATGACAGCTGTCTTGCCGAAGCCCACGTTGCCTACAACCACGGCGCCGCGGCTCTCTCCGGCCTCGCCTCCGCCCTTCAGCACGTCCTCCAGCTGCTGGAAGAGCCAATCGCGGCCCACGAACACTGAGTCTGTGGTGATGCTGGGCACCTCGAACAGCAGCGGCTTGAGCATGATGTCCACCGGCTTATAGGGAGCGAAGCGGGCTGGAGGAAACCAAATAAAACAGACAAACATTTACTCCCTGAGGGTTCATAAGAAAATAGTTCAAATATAATGCATCGTACATTTACACAGTTGCTGAAAAGCAGCTAGGCAAAAGAGTAAAGAGACAAACGTTTGCCTCAGCTCCCAGGTTTCTGGCGTTAAGACAAGCCTTGAAACTGTTTTTGTCACTGATTATAAGGGAACGTCTCCATATGAAACACTGTTTACACCTGCGCTGTTGACCATACATTTTTCATCTATTTCCTCTGAAAGCCAGCGCTCAGCCAAAATGACGCAATATGAAGCAATGTTCAACATTTCTGTGGATTGCGAAACTGACACTCACGCTCAGAATGTGGAGCCCGAGTCCTAGATAATCTGATTCAAATCAATATATTTTTCTCCTGGAATTTCCTCTGAACCGTCTTTGTGTATCTCACTCTCACACTGTTCGCTCTCACACCATTTGAGGAATATAAATATCCCTGGCTTTGACATGTCAGTTAATCAGAACCAGAAAACACTGTCTGTCTGTCTACGGCGGTTGCAGTGTGATAAGTGCTGACTGTCAGCCAGGCGATAAACACCTGCTGCATGCCAAACACTCTTCTCTGGGCTGTTGAGGGGGAGGAGAGAAGATGCCTGGGCTGCAGTCAGTGTCCACTACACAACTAGAGAAACAGAGGGGGCTATTTTTCCTCTGCAGATCTCTCTCTCTCTCTCTCTCTCTTTCTTCTTCCTCCTCTCTCTTTATCAGTCTGATCTCTCTCTCTATCATTTCTCTCTCTATCCCTCTCTCAGTCTTTGTTATGTACAGCTAGTTCCATTGACTTGGCCCATTTGTGAGTGATCTTCAACAGGGCAGCTAGCTTCAGCGTTGATTATTTCTCTACCCCACACACACACCTCGGCTGCATGAGAGAGAAACATCAGTACTAGCCGTACTACCTGACCACGGCCAGTTCCCTCTGAGAACAGAGGTTTAGTTGGAGAAGCTACTCAACTGCATTCAAACAGCCATTGGCAATCATGTAGGCGGATGGCAAAGGTTTGCAATTTATTTTCTATTTTTCCATTAGACTGCTTAAAGTGTCTGGAAAGCCAAACACATAATGTTCATAAATGTGGACTGTTGCACAACTTTCTGTCCACGGGGACATTTTACAAAACACTAACAACTCTATCCTGACAGCGGCGGAGAAAACAGAAGGGTTTTTAAAAGAGGGTTAAATTTGTGAGCATTTAATGATGTAATATTACATTATTCATGGCGTGATCAAATATTAACTCTGTGGGATTTCAGTCAGCCAAGACTGGGATTTAAATCAAGATAAGATAAAAGAGTAATGTACACGGTGCTAACGGAATAGTTGCTGTTTGAATAGCTGCTCTAAGGATAGGCCTAGTTGTTGAAAGGATATTGTGGGTGTACCATTATGTTGTAGCCATTAGGAAACATATCATATGCTTTTCTGTGTTATATGGAATAGGTTTACATTTTCCCCTATGTTTATTTTATACGTTTGGTTTCCCCTATGGTCTTAGTAGATAGTTACTGTACCCTATTTCCTATATCGTGCACTACAAAGGCCCTGGTCAAAAGTAGCGAACTATATAGGGAATATGGTGCGATTTGGGATGCAGTCTTGGTGTACAGTTCCCATGCTGTTTAACACTACAATGGATGGAGTAGTAGTTATGAAATCAAATAAAATTTGATTTGTCACATGCGCCGAATACAACAGGTGTAGACCTTACCGTGAAATGCTTACTTACAAGCCCTTAACCAACAATGCAGTTCAAGAAATAGAGTTAAGAAAATATTTACTAAATAACTAAAGTAAAAAATGTCATACAAAATAACACAATAAAATAACGAGGCTATATACAGGGGGTACCGGTACTGAGTCAATGTGCGGGAGTACAGGTTAGTCGAGGTAATTTGTACATGTAGGTAGGGGTAAAGTGACTATGCATAGATAATAAACAGCGAGTAGCAGCAATGTAAATAGTCCGGGTGGCCATTTGATTAATTGTTCAACAGTCTATGACTTGGGTGACTGGAGTCTTTGATCATTCTTTGGGCCTTCATGAAGCATACCTTTGGAGTCCTGTGGTGCCCTCCCACCTGTGTTATGCCAGGGCAGCCGAATGGACGTCCGCAGGGGAGTATTACGCTGTTCATCAAGATAGCTCAGGTCTTCCAGCTTGGTGGAACTGGTGGCTGCAGAGAAAGAGAGACAAAACAATGACATAATGTGTGGGACACGAAAAAGACAACAAGATTCACATATCAGCCTTCATGATTGCACATAATCAGACAAATGGCCATGAACAGTTCCCTGATCACAAGCTAAAACCAATCATGAAAAACATGTCACTGGGGAAATCCAGGGCTTGTCCTTAATACGCGGAGAGAGAAAAGAGGAGTAGGACATGTATCAGATGTGAGACACAGATCCCGGCTGACATCTCGATGGCAGGATTTCAGGCCGAGGAAAGGGAACGGGAGTTGGGCCAGAGCAGTGGACCCTGAAATTGACAGTTCCCTGGAGGTGGTGTGGTGTGGGCACTGGGCAGCCAGGTAAAGTACAGCTGACAGGAGAGAAGAGGAGAGGAGCATCCATCCCCTAGAATCCCCCATTCTCCAGCCTGATCCAACCTGACAGCTGAGGAGGATCCAGAGAGAGGAGAGGTCTGTCCCCATTGACACTCCTGTGTGCTGGAGTACAAACAGAGCTACAGTAACAACCCAAACACAACCAGTATACGTCCTAAATGGCACCATATTCCCTGTGTAGTGCACTACCTTTGACCAGGGCCCTGGTCAAAGGTAGTGCACTACATAGGGAGTTGGGACGAAGCCCTAATATGAATGTCAGGAAGGACTGCACACAGCGCCAACAGACACATTTACTAACTAAAGCCAGCCTTACTACAGGGATTACTGCCTGAATACATACAGTAGGCTACAGCAACAACATTACAGAGAGAACTCACAGAGAGCAACCAGACCCACAGAACATGCAGCCTGTAGCCACAGGAGAAGAAACAAAGTCATGAAGGAAGAATGACTACAAACAATACCTGTCATGATCAGAACTAGAAGTGATAACAAACACTAGCAGTTTGCTGTACAGAACTCATCCTCCAACTCTACCTACCATCTGAGCTGGCATCCTCGGTCTACCGACGCACATACAGAGATAGACAACGTGAAACAAGGTCTCCGGTGTTCCTGGCAACAATGAAATCGCCATGGAGACCTGGCTGTCCTCAAGCCCACGACCTGTTTAACCCCTAAAAGTCTATGCCTTGGGGGGTGGGGCCTCTACTAAACTAACATACAGAATAGTTTTAAGATGGTCATACCATGGATCATTTAGCTATTTGATTTAGAATTTTAGAACCTATAGATATCAAAACAATATGTAAAAAATACATACAAAATATAGAATTTGGCCTTTACCGCTATTGCCCATAGAAACACTTTGAGTAACACATTAATAAATGGCAAAATAGACAAAAATAAATCATAAGGAATAAGGTTTTGAAGTGTCTGTCCTATATCTAGGAGATATAAGAAAGCGCAGGAAATATATGTATTTTTTGGCACAAAACTACTTCCATAATTCCATTAATTTTCTTAACTGTTACTGGGTTACATTGAGACGGGTCCCGTGACACTTGTGGGGGTTGTACAGCAAAACAGAGAACACCATCGTGTCCGTGAGTCTCATCTTTCCATAGAGTGGTCATATTAGTTAGTAGGCCAAACCGTTCGGACGCTACAGACAAAGTAGCTCTGCCACTTTCCACCGCAGATGCAGAAAGCCGACATAGACAGATGCGGTGGATTGAGCCGTAGCCCATCCAAAAATACAGGTATCTCTAGCTTAAACAGACAGATTTTGTTTTTATTATGTTGATTAGATTGACGCACAGGTGCAGTCTGGGATTTGAACAACAACAACAACGCATGCACCCTGCCACTTCTTGGTAAACAGCTAAATGGATGTACCAATTCAAGATTGTCCCTTTAACAGGAAAAATCTAAGCCCTTCTCTCTCACTCTCTACTCCATAAGCGTCAGCTGAGCCGGGAGGACAGACAGGACAGTGAGCGACTCTCCTCCCCAACTTACTCTGAGGAATGTTCTCCTAATTAGGGAGCCAGCTGGTGACAACAGAGCAGGCAAGGCAGCGCACATCAATAGAAACATTTATGTAAAAAAGCCCTCATTGTCAGCGTACCCAACTATCAGCCTGTTGATGTGAATTTCATTTGGGCTACGAAATTAGAATAAATGAGAGCCTAACTCTAATTCAACATGCACGGTGAGAGATCACTTCACACAATGCAGCCAAAATGTTAAACCGCTCGTTGCTCTCGAGTTCAATGCTCCCAACTGCCAACCTGTTAGTGCTGGGCAGTGGGCACCCCTGATATCACCACACCAGAAGCTGAAGTAGCTACTTACAGTAAGTCAGCGGCAGCAAAGACAGAGAGTTGGGCAGGACAGCAGCAGGTATTTAAAAACACTCCTCCTCATTCCCGGCAGGTAGCAGGCAGGCAGGCTGAGAGGCAGGCAGGCAGGGTGGAGGCCCTTTGTGGAAAAGCTCCAGAGAATTATTCTCCCTAGTGGGCTGGACGCTCATCAGCGTACCCAAGTGAATCTTCAACCCCAGCGCTCCCATCCATGTCCAGGCACACTGGCCGCATTCAACTGGTGACTGGGCTTGGCAGTCCACAAGCACCGCTCTCTCTCCTTCTCCCTCTCTCACAGCATCCACAGCATTAGCAGCGCTCCGCGCAAAATGAATGCGGGTGCTTTATGAGAGTGTCCCCCCACCCATATTGTTTTTTTGGCAAGCGGAGGAGGAAAAGAGGGTGAATAAAGCAGGGAATAAACGAAAGGCGGGAATACGGTGAGAGCTGCTCCCCTACAATGTGGAGGATTACAGTTTGCACCGGGCAGCCGGACTTGCAGAGGAATTCATCAATGATCATTCCTGTACTGCTGTCACAGAGAGAGAGAGAGAGAGAGAGAGAGAGAGAGAGAGAGAGAGAGAGAGAGAGAGAGAGAGAGAGAGAGAGAGAGAGAGAGAGAGAGAGAGAGAGAGAGAGAGAGAGAGAGAGAGAGAGAGAGAGAGAGAGAGAGAGAGAGAGAGAGAGAGAGAGAGAGAGAGAGAGAGAGAGAGAGAGAGAGAGAGAGAGAGAGAGAGAGAGAGAGAGGGAGAGAGAGAGAGAGAGAGAGGAAGAGGGAGAGAGAGGGGGGTGAGGTGTGGAGAGAGCGAGCGATAGAGAGAGAGAGGGAGAAAGGAAAGAGAGAGCGGAAAGCAGGAAGGGGAGAATGATGTAAGGGAGAGAGGAGTGAGAGATGGCAGAAGGGAGGGGGACAGGAGAAGAGATGGAGGGAGAGAGAGAGAGGAGTAAAGTCTGTGCGGAGATCCAGCTCTAGCAGATCAGTCATGCCCCATGCTGACATTAGTGGACTGCAGTGAGACCATCCTTCTCTCTGTCCCTTCTCTACCACTCTCTCTTCCCCCTCTCTCTACCATACTAGACCCATTTAAAATCGGTATCCCTGTATAATCTACCAAAGCCATAATAAAGATATTTTGAAGCAGACATACAGTTGAAGTCAGAGGTTTACATACACCTTAGCCAAATACATTTAAACTCAGTTTTTCACAATTCCTGACATTTAATCCTAGTAAAAATTCCCTGTCTTAGGTCAGTTAGGATCAGACACTTTATTTGAAGAATGTGAAATGTCAGAATAATAGTAGAGAGAATGATTTATTTAAGCTTTTATTTCTTTCATCACATTCCCAGTGGGTCAGAAGTTTACATACACTCAATTAGTATTTGGTAGCATTGCCTTTCAATTGTTTAACTTGGGTCAAACGTTTCGGGTAGCCTTCCACAAGGTTCCCACAATAAGTTGGGTGAATTTTGTCCCATTCCTCCTGACAGAGCTGGTGTAACTGAGAGTCAGGTTTGTAGGCCTCCTTGCTCGCACACACGTTTTCAGTTCTGCCCACAAATATTCTATAGGATGGAAGTCAGGGCTTTGTGATGTCCACTCCAATACCTTGACATTGTTGTCCTTAAGCCATTTTGCCACAACTTTGGAAGTATGCTTGGGGTCATTGTCCATTTGGAAGACCCATTTGCGACCAAGCTTTAACTTCCTGACTGATGTCTTGAGATGTTGCTTCAATATATCCACATAATTGATGTCATCTATTTTGTGAAGTGCACCAGTCCCCCCTGCAGCAAAGCACCCCCACAGCATGATGCTGCCACCCCTGTGCTTCACGGTTGGGATGGTGTTCTTCGGCTTGCGAAATACCCCCTTTTTCCTCCAAAAATAACGATGGTCATTATGGCCAAACTGTTCTATTTTTGTTTCATAAGACCAGAGGCCATTTCTCCAAAAAGTACGATCTTTGTCCTCATGTGCAGTTGCAAACCGTAGTCTGGCTTTTTTATGGCGGTTTTGGAGCAGTGGCTTCTTCCTTGCTGAGCGGCCTTTCAGGTTATGTCGATATAGGACTTGTATAACTGTGGATATAGATACTTTTGTACCTGTTTCCTCCAGCATCTTCACAAGGTCCTTTGCTGTTGTTCTGGCATTGATTTGCACCAAAGTACATTAATCTCTAGGAGACAGAACGAGTCTCCTTCCTGAGCGGTATGACGGCTGCGTGGTCCCATGGTGTTTATACTTGCATACTATTGTTTGTAAAGATGAACGTGGTACCATCTGGCGTTTGGAAATTGCTCCCAAGGATGAACCAGACTTGTGGAGGTCTACACATTTTTTTATGAGGTCTTGGCTGATTTCTTTTGATTTTCTCATGATGTCAAGCAAAGAGGCACTGAGTTTGAAGGTAGGCCTTGAAATACATCCACAGGTACACCTCCAATTGACTCAAATTATTTCAATTAGCCTATCAGAAGCTTCTAAAGCCATGACATCATTTTCTGGAATTTCCCAAGCTGTTTAAAGGCACAGTCAACTTCTGACCCATTGGAATTGTGATACAGTGAATTATAAGTGAAATAATCTGTCTGTAAACAATTGTTGGAAAAATTACTTTTGTCATGCACAAAGTAGATGGCCTAACCGACTTGCCAAAACTATAGTTTGTTAACAAGAAATTTGTGGAGTGGTTGAAAAACGAGTTTCAATGACTCCAACCTAAGTGTATGTAAACCTCCGACTTCAACTGTATACCGTTGTTTGTTAGCGCTAAAACCAAAGAAGGCAATTCATGAGCCAGTGTAACTTGTTTCAGAGTGGTGCTAGGGATGTTTCACAGATGCACTGAGCCATTAGATGCTCTTTGATTTTCACCTGTAACAGAGCTCCTCACAGCCGGCACCATTTCCCTCAACACAAAACAGGAAATCCTCTCTAATGTAAAAGAAGAATACTTCTGCTCTGAAGTCATCTTCCTTGTTTTCCACATATGTTTCAAGCCCCAACTATTCCCCAGGGTGCCAACAGGCTCTCTCGCTCCCTCCTTCTCTCTCTCCCTCTCATTCTCTCTCTCAATCTGCGTTAACCTATCTGTTTCTCTCCTCTTCTTATTCCGACAGCAGATCATTCCTGGTTGATGTGATAGTGTGTATGAGTATAATACCTTGAGGTCTGTGTGTCGGGAGCAGCTTTGAAGCTCCACAGATGAGACAGGATGTGTCCATTCTGATGAAAATGGGTTTCTTTTTTGTGTGTGGCCCTGCCCTTTATATCCCTCTGTTCTTTGTCTCCTGGGTTGGAGCAGGAGGGGGGCTGAGCTGAACTGCTTTGCTGCTGGGGAGCGTCACTTTGCCTGCACCCGTGCACCAGTCCTGAGTACTTGCTATTTCCTTAATGGCAACCCTATTCTCAAAAGTAGTGCACTATATAGGGAACAGGGTGCCACAGGGGTCTTTTCAAAAGTAGTGCACTATATACAGTGGCTTGCGAAAGTATTCACCCCCCTTGGCATTTTCCTATTTTGTTACCTTACAACCTGGAATTAAAATGGATTTTTTGGGGGGGGTTGTATCATTTGATTTACACAACATGCCTACCACTTTGAAGATGCTAAATATTTTTTTGTGTGAAACAAACAAGAAATAAGACAAAAAAACAGAGAACTTCAGCGTGCATAACTATTCACCCCCCCAAAGTCAATACTTTGTAGAGTCACCTTTTTCAGCAATTACAGCTGCAAGTCTCTTGGGGTATGTCTCTATAAGTTTGGCACATCTAGCCACTGGGATTTTTGCCCATTCTTCAAGGCAAAGCTGCTCCAGCTCCTTCAAGTTGGATGGGTTCCACTGGTGTACAGCAATCTTTAAGTTATACCACAGATTCTCAATTGGATTGAGGTCTGGGCTTTGACTAGACCATTCCAAGACATTTAAATGTTTCCCCTTAAACCACTCGAGTGTTGCTTTAGCAGTATGCTTAGGGTCATTGTCCTGCTGGAATGTGAACCTCTGTCCCAGTTTCAAATTTCTGGAAGACTGAAACAGGTTTCCCTCAAGGATTTCCCTGTATTTAGCGCCATCCATCATTCCTTCAATTCTGACCAGTTAACCAGTCTCTGCCGATGAAAAACATCCCCACAGCATGATGCTGCCACCACCATGCTTCACTGTGGGGATGGTGTTCTCGGGGTGATGAGAGGTGTTGGGTTTGCGCCAGACATAGCGTTTTCCTTGATGGCCAAAAAGCTCAATTTTAGTCTCATCTGACCAGAGTACCTTCTTCCATATGTTTGGGGAGTCTCCCACATGGCTTTTGGCGAACACCAAACGTGTTTGCTTATTCTTTCTTTAAGTAATGGCTTTTTTCTGCCCACTCTTCCGTAAAGCCCAGCTCTGTGGAGTGTATGGCTTAAAGTGGTCCTATGGACAGATACTCCAATCTCAGCTGTGGAGCTCTGCAGCTCCTTCAGGGTTATCTTTGGTGTCTTTGTTACCTCTCTGATTAATGCCCTCCTTGCCTGGTCCGTGAGTTTTGGTGGGCGTCCCTCTCTTGGCAGGTTTCTTGTGGTGCCATATTCTTTCCATTTTTTAATAATGGATTTAATGGTGCTCCGTGGGATGTTCAAAGTTTCTGATATTTTTTTATAACCCAACCCTGATCTGTACTTCTCCACAACTTTGTCCCTGACCTGTTTGGAGAGCTCCTTGGTCTTCATGGTGCCGCTTGCTTGGTGGTGCCCCTTGCTTAGTGGTGTTGAAGACTCTGAGGCCTTTCAGAACAGGTGTATATATACTGAGATCATGTGACAGATCATATGACACTTAGATTGCACACAGGTGGACTTTATTTAACTAATTATGTGACTTCTGAAGGTAATTGGTTGCACCAGATCTTATTTAGGGGCTTCATAGCAAAGGGGGTGAATACGCACCACTTTTCGGTCATTAATTCTTTTGAATTGTTTGAAACAAGTTATTTTTTTCATTTCACTTCACCAATTTGGACTATTTTGTGTATGTCCATTACATGAAATCCAAATAAAAATCAATTTAAATTACAGGTTGTAATGCAACAAAATAGGAAAAACGCCAAGGGGGATGAATACTTTTGCAAGGCACTGTAGGGGGGAATAGAGTGACAATTGGGAGACAGCCCCATTGTTATATAGTGGGCTCTTGTATAAGCTTAATGCCTCCAGAAGACTCCTGGCATCTCCCAGACTCCCACCTCAAATCCCTCTCTGACCCGCCACGTCAAAATGCCCTGAGCTGGAATTTAGTAAGTGCAAAATGGAATCGAAGTGTCATACACAAAGGTTTTGACGCGTAAACAGATTATGTTCGATTCCTCACTGGTTGTCGCTGGCTGGCGAGCAATCTGCTTGTTGGTTCATAATACAGACGAAAAAACAAGAATATGAAGAAAAATAAGATAATGAGGAGAATGCAATAGCTTGCATAAATATGCTTTTTTCTGTTATTTTGTTACTGAACACAAACACTTTTATTTATCACGCTAAGACATGAGAGAATATATGAGGATTACGTTGCTCCACTAGTGGGAACCGACTGTGCTTAGATCTAACCTGTAAGTGCGGCACAGGCAGCACACACTGCAGACCACATAGCAGAATGCAGAAGAGCTTTAAAGCAGACCAGAGCACAACAACTTCACTGAAGCCCTGCATTAAAGTACCTGCATCCCCCACAATGCTGGCCAAGCAATACAGGCAAACTATATGTATGGAAAGACTCAACTCAATATCAATGCTATAAGAAATAATTAACAAATCCCATTTTAAAAAATTGAGGAAATTGAGGATCAGGATCCAGACTTAGAAAAAAGTATAGATTCCACATATTCCTGATACAGTACAGTCTGTTCTAGCTAATTCAATTCATTCACATGGCAGAATACAATTGAACTCTGAATTGTGTGATGGATGAAATTAAAAAAGGATGCTAATAAAAGTCCACAAAGCAAAGCAATGTTGGGTCAGTCAAACTCTATCAGATGGCTCACCGGAGGCTGGTAGCATACTGTGCCTCAGGGAGGGGGTGCTTGGCTGCCTCTCCACAGGTTTGTATACATCAATGAGCACCCCTGAGTTGAATGCTAATTGGCTGCTCAAAATTGGAACCGATCGATCTCTGAAGAAGAGGTCTTTATCTTTGCTCCGGCTCTAACCTTCTTCACCCATTGGCAACTTTGTGAAAAAGGACAATTCTGCTCACGTCAACATGACCTTTCAAAGTGTTGTCTTTCAGGCTATGTTCCAAATGGCATTCTATTTCCTATATTCTGCACTGCTTTTGACCAAAGCCCATTGGGCCCTGGTGAAATGCAGTGCACCATGTTGGGAATACGGTGCACCGAGCCAAACTGAGCCAGTCAATGTCCAGACATGGTCGGAGGTGACAACATGGACACCATGTGAACCATCAACATTAGAGAAGAAGTGAGCGGAGAAGTCTTCAGGGAACAGTGAGACTCCACATACACACTCTCAATCAGCGAATGGGAAACTTGACAATAAGCATACTAAAGAATCATCTCATAAAATCCATACACGAGTAGACAAAACATAAAAGCTGATAAAACTCGTTAAGCCTGCTCTAATTTATCCCCTCATACACCAGTGGTTAAAACACATTACTTTATGATTTGAAATAATGACTCTATAACATAAGCAAACCTGCGGAACATCTGGGGACCACTGAGAGATGACATCAGTCGAAGAGATGGGACACAGCTGTGTGACCTCCAGTCACCAGTTCTGTGGGCCCCAGGAACCTTAAAGGAAAACTCCACCCAAAACCTACAGTATCTTTTGGCATTTGTTTCAATAGTCCCTTGTTGATATAAGTCCCAAAATATTTTGCATGTCAACAATCAAGTTTTCAAGATATATAACTTTCAAAATACAGAAATACAGCCGGCATGATGCATTTTGCATCATATGATGCTGCATTTTGCATCATATGATGCTGCATTTTGGAATTTTCCTTTAAGGTATTTTCCAATGCAGAAGGATCCATAGTAACAAGATGTTGGAACAATGGCCGTCAATGGTGCCCACTTCTGCTCAGGGAGGCAGGGAAGCTAGGCAGCGGACCTCTGCCAGGCACAATGGACCAATCACCTAGACTCAGCAAGACACCCTAACACAAAGGAATCCCGAGTAGGGCAGCAGACTGGCACCCGGCACACGACTGTGAACCACAATGGTACAAATGCCTGCCTGGGCAATGTCAAAGCAATACACCACTCATCCTGTGCCAAGGTGGAGTGGAGTGCCACCTGGGTATATGCTGTGGCCGATACATTCCACAGCCATCTTAATGCCATTTCACTGTCTGAAGAAATCTCCACCAGCGGTTCATCAGGAGGTCTCGGGACCATGGATTTCCTGTGGCCAGTCTTAATGTAGCCTTTGACTCCCCAAGCCACACTGAATGTCTTAAATAACAAAGAATGCAGAAGGCTTTGAGCTGAATTATTGTCCCGAAATGCCCTGAATCTGCACTGGATGAAGGAGACATCTGCCTTAACATGCCATAGAGTTGTCAAATTGGACTTCAGCTAAATCTGAAGAGTTTACAATAGAGCCAAGGCAGACTTGTACTCTGTATCCTCACTAGGGATGGGAATTGCCAGGGACCTCATGATACGACATTATCACGATACTTATGTGCGGATTCCATATGTATTGTGATTCTCATGATTCTATATGTATTGCGATTTGATACTGTGATTTGATTGCAATTATTTTGATGGCCAAACATATTGATCACTATACAGTATGTCTGATGCAGAGAGACAATAGAGAGCCATAATAACTAACAGTTTTGATCAGTCATGGAAATAAAAAGTGCTGAAAACATGTTTGCGCACTATTTAAAAAGAAGGTGGAGAACAAGCTATAGGATGAAAAATACCGGAGTTTTGTCACAGATACAGCCGACTAGCGCTAGCTAACGCTACCTAGCCATTTAATATCGTCCAAAATAGTATTGCGATATGTAACTGTATTGATTTTTTTCCACCATCACTGATCCCCACATATCAGAGAGGGGTATCAGAGAGTGGTAGAAGATCTCTTTCAGCTTCACAGAGTCCCTACCGTCCTCCCTCCTTCCTTTCATTCCTCACACTCTCAGTTCTCATTTAGAATTCTGCTCTCCACAGCCATCACTTTACATGCAGTAATAACATTTACATATTTAGTTTTCCGTTACAGAGCCTGTGTCACAGGCAATCCTGTTTGAAGCCGGTGGTACCTGTGATGGGGTGTGGGTTGGGCTAGGAGAGAGCCATCTCTGAGCAAGCTCTTCCAGGAACCACTGTTTGTCTGTCTGGGTGGAATGACTAATGTGACCATCATCTCAAGGTTTCTTCACTGTTTTCGTGAGAGCCTCACCTTTCCACAGATGGGTCATATTAGTATGTAGCCCAAACTGTTCGGACGCCACAGACGATTTTGTGAGAAGACCTATTTTCGGGATGTCTCATGGTCTGACAAACACTGCTCTAGCTCTGTCACATTTCACCGCAGATGCGGAAGTGCAACATCGGTGGATACGGTGGACTGAGACGCATCCAATGCAAAAAAAACAGATATCTCTAGCGTAAACTAATAGATTTTTATGGGGATTTTGGTATTATGTTAATTAGATTTTCACGGGGCACGGACATCAACTCAAGGGTGTTAATAACTCAAAGTGCACGTCCCAAGCGGCACCGTATTCCCTATGAGCCCTGGTCAAAAGTAGTGCACTATACAGGGAATAAGATGCATTTGGGACGCAACCAATTGCTACATTCCAGTGGAGGCACTGTGACTATATAAATATACACTGAGTGTACAAAACATTAGGAACACCATGACATAGACTGACCAGGTGAATCCAGGTGAAAGCTATCCATTATTGATGTCACCTGTTAAATCCACTTCAATCAGTGTAGATAAAGGGGAGGAGACAGGTTAAAGAAGGATTTTTAAGCCTTGAGACAATTGAGACGGATTGTGTGTGTGCCATTCAGAGGGTGAATGGGCAAGACAAAAGATTTCAGTGCCTTTGAACGGGGTACGGTAGTAGGTGCCAGGCGCACCGGTTTGAAGGTGTCCAGAACTGCAACGCTGCTGGGTTTTTCACGCTCAACAGGTTCCTGTGTGTATAAAAAATAGTCCACCACCCAAAAGACATCCAGCCAACGGCAGGCCAGTGGTCGAAAACGGGTCATTGATGAAAGAGGACAAAGGAGGCTGACACAAATTATGCAGAGCAACAGACGGTCTACGGTTCGTCAACTGACAGTCCTGTACAACATTGGTGCCCAAAGACCCATAAAAGAATGCACAACTCGTCGTACCTTGACACGAATGGGGTATGGCAGCCGACGACATTACAAAGTTCCACTCCTTTCAGCAAAAAGCAAGAAACTGCGGTTGCAGTGGGCTAAGAAACAAAAACACTGGAGAATTGGAAAAACATTGCCTGGTTCCTGCTGTTTCACGCTGATGGAAGTACTAGGGTATGGAGAAAACCACGAGTACATGCATCCATCATGCCGTGTGTAACCATTGCAGGCTGGTGGTGGTGGTGGAGCAATGTTTGAATGCCACAGGATATCTGAACATCATTGCTAATCAGGTGCATCCCTTCATGGCAGCAGTGTATCCATCTGCAAATTGATATTTTCAGCAGGATAGTGCCAGGAATGGTTCCACGCACGACAGTGAATTCAGCTTACTGCAGTGGCCTGCCCAGTCACCAGATCTCAATCCAATTGAGCATCTGTGGGATGAGATGGATTGAGCTATTCAGAGTAGAGATCCACTACCAGCCAACTTGACACAGCTGTAGGAAGCATTGGTGTCAACATGGGCCATCATCCCTGTGGAAGGCTTTCGACACCTTGTAGAGTCCTTGCAAAAGGGGGTGCAACTCAATATTAGGAAAGTGTTCCTAATGTTTTATACACTCAGTGTATATAAACTCAGCAAAAAAAGAAACGTCCCTTTTTCAGGACCCTGTCTTTCAAAGATAATTCGTAAAAATCCAAATAACTTCACAGATCTTCATTGTAAAGGGTTTAAACCCTGTTTCCCATGCTTGTTCAATGAACCATAAACAATTAATGAACATGCACCTGTGGAACGGTCGTTAAGACACTTACAGACGGTTGGCAATTAAGGTCATTGTTATGAAAACTTAGGACTCTGAAAAACACCAAAAGAAAGATGCCCAGGGTCCATGCTCATTTGCGTGAACGTGCCTTAGGCATGCTGCAAGGAGGCATGAGGACTGCAGATGTGGCCAGGGCAATAAATTGCAATGTCCGTACTGTGAGACGCCTAAGACAGCGCTACAGGGAGACAGGACAGACAGCTGATCGTCCTCGCAGTGGCAGACCACGTGTAATAACACCTGCACAGGATCGGTACATCCGAACATCACACCTGCGGGACAGGTACAGGATGGCAACAACAACTGCCCGAGTTACACCAGGAATGCACAATCCCTCCATCAGTGCTCAGACTGTCCGCAATAGGCTGAGAGAGGCTGGACTGAGGGCTTGTAGGCCTGTTGTAAGGCAGGTCCTTACCAGACATCACCGGCAACAATGTCGCCTATGGGCACAAACCCACCGTCGCTGGACCAGACAGGACTGGCAAAAAGTGCTCTTCACTGACGAGTCGCGGTTTTGTCTCACCAGGGGTGATGGTTGGATTCGCGTTTATCGTTGAAGGAATGAGCGTTACACCGAGGCCTGTACTCTGGAGCGGGATCGATTTGGAGGTGGAGGGTCCGTCATGGTCTGGGGCGGTGTGTCACAGCATCATCGGACTGAGCTTGTTGTCATTGTAGGCAATCTCAACGCTGTGCGTTACAGGGAAGACATCCTCCTCCCTCATGTGGTACCCTTCCTGCAGGATCATCCTGACATGACCCTCCAGCATGACAATGCCACCAGCCATACTGCTCGTTCTGTGCGTGATTTCCTGCAAGACAGGAATGTCAGTGTTCTGCCATGGCCAGCGAAGAGCTCCCATTGAGCACGTCTGGGACCTGTTGGATCAGAGGGTGAGGGCTAGGGCCATTCCCCCCAGAAATGTCCGGGAACTTGCAGGTGCCTTGGTGGAAGAGTGGGGTAACATCTCACAGCAAGAACTGGCAAATCTGGTGCAGTCCATGAGGAGGTGCACTGCAGTACTTAATGCAGCTGGTGGCCACATCAGATACTGACTGTTACTTTTGAATTTGACCCCCCCTTTGTTCAGGGACACATTATTCAATTTCTGTTAGTCACATGTCTGTGGAACTTGTTCAGTTTATGTCTCAGTTGTTGAATACAAATATTTACACATGTTAAGTTTGCTGAAAATAAACGCAGTTGACAGTGAGAGGACGTTTCTTTTTTTGCTGAGTTTATAAAACAATTTTGCTGTGCAAAATGAATGGAGCAGAAAGCCTGTCCTGCTGACAGGTAATACAATTACGGATTTATTCCGTGGCTTACAAGCCACGAGGGTCAATTAAAACCGTGCAGAAATAGGCAAAAGTCCAGTCTTCCAGCAGGGTCAGATAAAACAATCTGCAGAGGAGAATAGTGCTAAAACTATTCTCATATTGTTGTTGTTAGTTTGTCTGTGTTTTGGACGAAGCATATTTGTTCGTTCGTGGTGGGTCGGTCCACTGTTGTGCCATGGGAAAACTGCAAAACGGACGTTGATTTTCCAAGCTAATACATTTGGTGGTTTGGTTAAATTAGTAGGATTTTGGATTCCTTCGTCTCACTCAGACAGGTGGTGTATTGGTCAGGACCTGGACCTAGCCAGTTAGCCACAGCTTAATGAGCAAACATTGCTGCCTGGATTTCCCACAGCAGCAGCTCTATGGCAGCAGGCCAGTCACGGTGTCCGCTGTAATCACACACAGTGTAAATGACACTTCTGAGCAACACAGATACATTCCCTGTGCATATCTCACATTTTAGCAGCGCTGTGGGACACTGGTTGATTGGCATTGGACAGATGCCCCAATCCCACTAATTCACCCCCAGAGAAATAGACCCTTTGTTCCCAGGCTAAAAACCTCCAACAACCTGAGAAGGGGACAAACGATCCTGTGTGTTCAGAAAGAGAGAAGTCTAAAGGACAAAACAAGGCCGTGCCGACGGACAGTCAAAAGCAGTGGTCCTATCCCCTCTGACCACATAACGTCGGCCTTCATTTTCTTTTAATTTCCGGACATGTTGAATGAACTCCTGAAGTCCTGGCAGGAACTCTGCCTCACAGCATGTTAAGGCGCTCCAATCAATGACAGTGTGACTTTCAGCACTCTGGCATCAATCAGACAGTTGGGATTTCATTACGACTCCTCTCCTCTCCTCTCCGCCACGGCCTGGCTTTCCACCTCTGTCTCTCTCTCTCACGCTCTCTCATTCTGCTCACCACTCCTCTCTCTCTATCACTCCGCTCCTCCCTCTCTTTCCCCCCCCCCCCATCACTCACTATCAGTGTGTCCTACAGATGATGGCCAGACATCTGTGCTGTGACAGACTGGCGTGTGACAGGGATAGGTGAGGGGCAATCACAGGAGGATCATCAGTCCTGTAGGCTCTGGATGAATGACTGGGGGCTGTTGTCATGCTCTCCATAGGGACTGTGTCTTATAAAGCTATAGATAAGGCCACCCTATTCCCTATATAGTGCGCAACTTTTGACCAGAGCCCTATGAGCCCTGGTCAAAAGTAGTTCACTATATAGTAAATAGGGTGTCATTTGTGACGCAATCAATTATAATGGCTTCATCCAACTTCCTCGTGAGTAAAAAAGCACAACGCAACGTTCATCATACCCCCCACTGGGGGAAAGAAGTGAATCAGTTATTTTATTTCACTCCTTCAGTCTCTCTCTATCACAAACATACAATCATGCAAGTGTACACACAATTTATCAACCCAATTAAGACATTCCATTTAACCCACGTAGCCAGCCACATATAACAGACCCTAGCCCTCGCAACCCAAGCCCCACTCTGATAAATAAGGACGTTAAGGTCCGTGCCCCTGGCCTCTGGTGACAGAGTAGGTTCATTTGGACCATAAATGAGCTTGTCTTTCCATGTCCTTGCTGTCAGCTCCCAGGGCATTGTAACCAACCATAAAATCCGAGGTGTGAATCCAGCTCAGTCCTCGGGGGCAATACTGCATAACAGTGACATCATCCTACAAACTAGAGCAAAGAAGGGGCCGTCAGGTCCTGGGCAGTTAGCTTTAGTGGGTGTCCGTGAGTCTGGATGTTTAGGTGTGTGTGTGTGTGTGTGTGTGTGTGTCTGTGTGTGTGTGTGTGTGTGTGTGTGTGTGTGTGTGTGTGTGTGTGTGTGTGTGTGTGTGTGTGTGTGTGTGTGTGTGTGTGTGTGTGTGTGTGTGTGTGTGTGTGTGTGTGTGTGTGTGTGTGTGTGTGTGAGTGTGTGTGTATGTGTGCCCATGCTGTTGGAGCTACGTCGGACCAAAACAACAGGAGATGTAAAACAGTTTATGGGTTATTGGAATAATTAGGTGGTTAACTGAGAGAGGTGTTTGTGAATTTTCCACACAATGCCATGTATGCACTTCTGTATTCTTTATATGATACGGTTATAGATTTGTCAGCACGCAGTAAAGATTAATGTTCACTTAGAGCAAACAGCGTGAGAAATCCACTGTGTATGCACGTTTGTGTACAAACAGCTAGCTGTAAAACACACACTAAAATTCTCTCTCGATCTCTCTCTCCCTCTCTCACACACACACGCACACACACACACACACACACACAACCACCCATCCACCCGATTGATCAAAGGCAAATGGATTGAAGATGATTCCATTGCTTTCCGAAGCTTTTGATAGCTAATGGAATTAGTTTATATTTATGAGAGGGGCTCTGCTGACAGAACAGACAGGGTTCAGGAGCTTTGGGGAAAGCATGTGGTCTGACAGTAACACATCTATAAATCACTATTGGAGGAGGAGTGGATCTCCAACTAGAGTGCGATCTCATCTCACCATTCTCAGATCAAAGGACTCTTGTTGGCTAAACCAAAGCTGGCAACAGCTAGAAACACTCAGGTAGAAACACTCAGGATGCATCCCCAATGGCACCCTATTCCCTATGTAGTGCACTACTTTTGACCAAAGCCCCCATAGGGCTCTGGTCAAAAGCAGTTCACTGCATAGGAAATAGGGTGCCATTTGGGACGGAAGCTCAGGAAACACTCCCTACATGCTAACACAATGCATCCTGCCAGGCTTTCAATCTCCCATCACCATGGCATATAAGTGGAGCACAGCAGTTCCCTGCTAAAAGCACATATCCAGGGGGTTGCATTTTAAAGAAGTGCGGGGGGTGGGGGGGACGACATGAGGAAACAGGGCCAAGGTCAAGAGCAGAGAGAGGTGGAGAGGGAGGGAGAGAGATGGAAGGAGGAAGACAGAGAGGGAGAGGGAGTGAGAGAGATAGAGAGGGAGAGAGAGAAGGAAAGAGAGAGGTGAGGAGCGGAAGAGAGAGAGAGAGGCAGAGGAAAGCGAGGAAGAGGAGAGGGTCTATATGACAGCTGTGTGGACATGGCGAGCAGAGCCATAACAGCCTGTTTCGTGAGGAATGCGGAACGGATCAGCCAGACACCCCTCTGTCCTCTGCTCTCTGCTCCGACATGGCGCACCCAAGTCACAACACTAAACAGCTGCCCCCGGTATCCACTTCCCTTCCTCCTGAAGAAACGGCACTAAGAACCTTACCTCCCAATAACAAGGCTCCTCCATCTCTCTTTTTCTCTCTCTATGTCGCTCTTTCTTTCTCTATCCCTCAACCCCCCCACCCTCTCTCTCTCACTCATTCTCTCCTTCTCTCTCATCTGCTGAATTGGCACGTCAAAGACTGGTCCACCCCCCCACTTTCTCCTCTCCATCTTTCTCTCACTTCAGCTGGGAAATGAAAGGACACAGTTGTGTGTCAGTCATAGACTAACACCCTTCTTTCCAGGTCAAGATATGTTACCAAGGAGATAATGCAGAAACAAAGTCAAGATGAACCCATCTGCAATTAAACTCTGAGTCACATTTGAAGGAGGATTCCATGAGCAAGAATCAAGGAGCCCTTCCTCTGATGACCCGATACCAACTCAAACCAGTATACAAGTCCAGATAACTCAAACCAGAAGACAAGTCCAGATAACTCAAACCAGAAGACAAGTCCAGATAACTCAAACCAGTGTACAAGTCCAGATAACTCAAACCAGTGTACAAGTCCAGATAATGTCCTTCTCCACATCATGAAGCACCCGGAGCAAAGTGTTCTTACCTGCGACAGAGTTGGGCCGCGGCATCATGAGGGACGAGGAGGTGTGTGCTGTGGGGTATGGAACGGGGCCCTCTGGTGGGTGGCTTGGTCCTGCTGCTGCTCCTCCGGCGGCCCCTGCTGGGGAGCCTGTGGGGTACTCTGTCCTGGATGGGGCGGTGGTCTCTGGGGGTCCGCTGGGGTCTTCCTCGGCCACGGGAGAGCACGTATCGACCCGCACGCTGGGAGCCAGGCCATGGTGCCCGCTGCTCCTCAGGCTGCCATCTTTACTCCATTCCAGGCTGGAGCCGCTGCGGTCATCATTCTCTGAGGAGCTGGTGATGGTGGCTGAGCGAGAGAGAAAGGGAGGAGGAGGGGGAAGTAAAGATGAGGGAGAGAGCGAGGAAGAGAGAGAGAGGATGAGGAGGATGAGAGAGAGAGAGAGAGAGAGAGAGAGAGAGAGAAGGAAAGAGAGAGGATGAGGAGGAGGAGGATGAGAGGGAGAGAGAGAGAGGAGGATGAGAGGGCGAGAGAGAGAGAGAGAGAGAGAGAGAGAGAGAGAGAGAGAGGATGAGGAGGAGGAGGAGGAGGATGAGAGGGAGAGAGAGAGAGAGAGAGGATGAGGAGGAGGATGAGAGAGGGAGAGAGAGAGAGAGAGCGAGAGAAGGAAAGAGAGAGGATGAGGAGGAGGAGGATGAGAGGGAGAGAGAGAGAGGAGGATGAGAGGGAGAGAGAGAGAGGAGGATGAGAGGGCGAGAGAGAGAGGAGGATGAGAGGGCGAGAGAGAGAGAGAGAGAGAGAGAGAGAGAGAGAGAGAGAGAGAGAGAGAGAGAGAGAGAGAGAGATAGAGAGAGAGACGTCATTATCATTATCCAGATTTCTCTACACCTTGTTGCAGAGTGAAACGACATTGGGCTATAATGGAGAAGTTATGAGTCTTTAGCGCTCCCACTCTTTTTCATTGACCTTATCAACATCCTCCACCTGATCTGATATTTACCGCTACATTTAGCTCCAACTAATGAGAGCTATCCAGCGAAGGCAAGGGTGGGTAGATTTATGGCATTAATTTCCTCAATCCAGCTTCCCCCTAGCAAGTCTTTTTCAGCTTGGTTTTAACCACCATTATTTCCCTCCTTATCAAAGGTCTGCTGAATGGAGTATCTTAGAAAACTGCTTTAATAATAATAGTGTACATAAAGTATGTTTGCCTCCAAACAGTATCATCCGTCCAACATAACATTGTCAAGCTGAGGTTGATACTGTAGCTACGGCTCAGTCTCAAAAGGCATTATTTTCCCTATATAGTGCACTACTTTTGACCAAGGCCCATAGGTAGTGCACTATATAGGGAGTATGGTGCCATTTGGGACAAACCTTACATATACAGGTCAGATCCTCTTATATGAAGAGACCACAAGAACACAATATTTAGGAGGGAGTAAAAGGGGGCTGGTGTGGAGAAAAGCTGACTTGCATTTTAGAGTTTAGACAGGTGTTTGCTTACATGAAAGCAAATCCCCTTTAATCCTCTCCTCAGGCCTGGCTGGTCATGCTAAATACAATCACTAAAAGCTGAGGGGAAAATCAAAAGCCACCGACTGGCAGCTGGGCTCCAAAACAGGGGGATGCGTCCCAAATGGCACTGTATTCCCTATATAGTGCACTACTTTTGACGGTCAAAAGTATTGCACTATAAAAGGAATAGGGAGTCATTTGGGACGCACACATGGGTACAGTCAGAGAAATGGGACTGGGTCTGTTTTCGGGAGCATTAGAGTAGACCTACTGTACAACACAGCTAATCTGGATTTCATAACGGTGCTGTGTGTTGCATCATCGCTAATATTAACATAACAAATACATCTGGGATAACTCACCTGATGCTTGCTTGTGCAAATATTAGGCAATTCAGAAATCACCCAATTTTGTAACATTTGATACTCGCTCATAAGCATAATTTAATGAATCACAAAGATGGACCAAAGTGGTCTGAATGAACAGGTAAAATAGCCTGCTATCTTACACTAGGTGCTTATTTGTATCCTTGCTCCTCTGCTTTATAACATCAGTAGATGGTTATGACCATTATTTACAACATGAATAACTGCTTATGACCATTATTTACGACATGAATAACTTATTATGACTATTAATAACAACATGAATAGGCTAACTGGTTATGACCATTAATTACAACATGAACAACTGCTTATGACCATTATTTACTACATGAATAACTGCTTACGACCATTATTTACAACATGAATAACTGCTTATGACCATTGAAAGTACTACACAGAATTTCTCCACTATGTGGAAGCTAGGTGAATCTCCCCACTCCCCTGCATCCCATTTCCTTGTTACATGGCGGAGACTCACGCTTGAGCCTTTTACTTTCGGTTTTGGTCTACCAGCTTCAAACAGCTGTAAAAATTATATTTTTTGTTATTGAAAATATATTTTACAGCGATTTAGATGGTACAATGATTCCCTACACTATTCAGGGCTTGTTTTCTCACATAAACTGAAATTGAGCAAACTGACTGAGCGATTTCTATATTGGCCGCTTACCCCGGTTTCCACTAGATAACACAGCAACAAAGTCAAAACAGCTTTCCCATTTTGACAACAGAAGCCGGCCCGGCTGGAGATATCAAAAGGTGAATATCACAGCCAATCACAACACTGGTGGTTAAGTAATACTGTGAAACACTATTATTCCACTATTAGCGGCAGATATATTATGGATTTTTTTTCTTAAATTTAAATAAAATATAAACATAAGATTACGCATCTTATGTTTATATTTTATTTAAATTTAAGAAAAAAAATCCATAATATATCTGCCGCTAATAGTGGAATAATAGTTACAACATTAATAACTGCTTATGACTATTATTTACACCATGAATAACTGATTGTGACCATTCCTATGACCCTCTTTAGCCTCCTCTTTCGGATGCCCTCCCTTCCCTGGGTCCCACACCACAACAGCAGCTGAGGGTTTTCATATGTCAACACACATCATCCCACCCAACGTGCTGTTTAAAAAATCAGTCAGAATAATATGGGCTTTTGAAGTAAATGATTCCCTGACTTCTCTTATCCTGCTTCTTCCACAGTCCATTTCAACCACTTCAAAGGCCCTGAATAGTATTCATCAGAGCTATGAATCAGTCTCATGGCACGCTATTCCCTGCATAGTGCACTACTTTTGACCAGAGCCCTATGGAATAGGGTGCCATTTGGAACGCAGCCTACTTGGCTTCTCTCTCTGCCTTTTAAATAACCCAAGAAGCCCTACTCACTGGGGACAATGTTCCGGACCAATGTTATAGCTTGTCCTTCACTCCCAAACAGAATTCTATGCGTTTGAAGGAGAAACCTTTAGGCCGCTAGACTCAGCTAAAGGCATAGAGGCCTATGTATCAAGCGTCTCAGACTAGGAGTGCTGATTTAGGATCAGTTTTGCCTTTTCGATCACAATGAGTAAAATTACATGGACAGAGAGGACCTGATCCTAGACCAACACTCCTACTCTGAGATCTTTGATGCATACGGCCCTATCTCTCTGTCTCAACCTGGACTGTACTGTAGGTAGGTAGGCAGTAGCTAGGCACGGCACAACGCTATTCACGCTGCTTCACTATGGCAGATACAATATCACAGCCAGAATGAATTATTTAGCAGTTGTGATATTGCACTGGGGGCTAGGGGGAAAATAAGTCACAGTAATCAATTATATCAACAGCAGCACAGGATTTGCATTCGGGAGATGTATCACTGCCAACAAACCAAGTCTGGCTTGGCCACAAAAAGGGCCACGACCTCGACAACAGGTTACCATTTGTCATTTAGATCAGCAGAGGCTATTGTAACAGGTGGTCTTCTATCTTCATTTTATTTTCATATAGGCCTAATCTGTCTACCTGGGTGACCATACAATAGGGTATAGAATCTCAATGTCCTAGTTAGATGCCTCGGAAAGAAAGAGAAGGTTAACTGCTTTTGTCCTAGTTTGGTCCAAATCAACTGGAGCCTTGAGAAATGAATGTCACTAACCAGAGAAAAAAAGACAGTGAAAAACGAACGTTTCATGACAAACGGCTCTGTAGGCCCTATGTCAGAATTCCGAATGGATTTCTAGTAGGTTTCACTGTCCCTGAGACCTTTAAGCAGAAACCACAGAGGAAATGAATACAGTAATAACTAATCTTCCTGTCAACCTGTGTAAATCCCCAAATCTCCTAAAGCCCCTGCTACTAGACGAATAGACAAGTCACATGCTGTTGAAACTGTCACCACCACTACTCTCTAACACACCACTAACAGCTCAATACAGAAGTGATGAAACCGACACTGACAAAGTAGAGGAACAACATTGACACTTACACTTTTCATTCAGAGCATCCATAAAAGGGTAAAACACTCAAAGATGTTGGATTAGATGAAGGTTATAAGTATATATAGTCTGTGTTATTAATGCTAGATTGGAATGATCAGGGTAAAGCAGAGTTATTCTGTTGAGACTGTTGATGATGCTAGTGTCATGGGACACAAGAGGCATGAAGGACATTCTAGGTCCATTCCTATGCGCATTGTGCATAATGTAAATAGTACTGAGGAAAAGCTGGGGACTGAATGACTGATTGATTGAGTGGGTGGGTGAGATTGTGTCCCAAATGGCACCCTAATCTCTATAGTGTACTACTTTTGACCAGAGTGGCCCCTACATAGAGGAGGGAGGGGGGGACTGACTGACAAGCAACCCTAGTTGCAAGGGCGGGTGGGTGGGAAGGGGTGGAAAAAACTCGCAACCCGAGTGTCTCTCACCTATGATCCCGCTGTCCTTGCTCTCGAGCGTGGAGCTGGGGCTGGTGATGGTCCCACAGGGGCTGGAGTGACTCAGAGGAGGTCTGCCGTGACCACTGCTGCTGTGGCTGAGGCTGTTGAGGGTGGAGCACGGGCTCTCTGTGCAGGGGGACGCCGTGCTACTGGTCAGACTGGAGCAGGGACTGATACCCTGACTAGTCACTGAGCACTGGAGGAGGAGGAGGAGGAGAAACACATCTTTTATTTTATTTTATTGATCCCACATGGCAGTCAAATATACACTTAGTATACAAAACATTAAGAACACCGGCTCTTTCCATGACATATACTGACCAGGTGAATCCAGGTGAAATCTATGATCCCTTATTGATGTCACTTGTTAAATCCACTTCAATCAGTGTAGATGAAGGGGAGGAGACAGGTTAAAGAAGGATTTTTAAGCCTTGAGACAATTGAGATGGATTGTGTATGTGTGCCGTTCAGAGGGTTAATGGGCAAGACAAAATATTTAAGTGCCTTTGAACGGGGAATGGTAGTAGGTGCCAGGCGTACCGGTTGGGGTCTAGTTCCACAACGCTGCTGGATTTTTCACACTCAACAGTTTCCCGTGTGTATCAAGAATGGTCCACCACCCAAAGGACATCCAGCCAACTTGACATAACTGTGGGAAGCATTGGAGTCAACATGGGCCAGCATCCCTGTGGAACGCTTGTAGAGACACCTTGAGTCCATGCCCTGACGAAATTAAGCCTGTTCTGAGGGCAAAAGGGGGGGTGTTCCTAATGTTTGGTATACTCAGAGTATTCCTGAAATGCATTGTTAATAAAAACACATAGGTCTATGAAGTTGTTGTCGTCGTCATCATCATCATCATCATCATCATATAGTAAAACATGATAAGAGAAGAAAAGAGAGAGCAGTGAGAGGACGGTTGAGCTAAGTAAATAATACTACAGCAATCAGTATGAATGGAATCTCATAGCTACAAAGTTTAACAATAAAAACATGTTCATATTTTTCATTTGGGAATAAAGAGCTTTTCTCCTTATATGGGAGCAGACCGGAAAATATGAGCCAAGTCGATTTCTTTTTACCAAAGCAAATAACCCGAATCATGTGCAAGCAATGGAAATTCCTGGACAAATAAATAAGCGGTTCACATGTGAGCATGACACACAAGGTGAGGGCATGAGCTTGCTCGGTAAACAAAGCGAGGCTTTCAAAACAGCAAACTCAGGTCTAAAACGAGACCAGAACTCGTATCTCAGAGTAGGAGTGCTGATCAAGGATCAGGTCCCTCCTGTCCAAAATAATCTGATTCATTATGATCTAAAAGGCTAAACTGATCCTACATCAGCACTTTCAGACAAGACTTGAGCCATGAACAACTGAATGCCAACTTGCAACCAGAAGAGCTCAGCCCATGATTGATCACCATGCTCTTCCTGGTACTCAAGTGCTAATGCCATAACTCCAAACTCTAGGTTTGTCCCCTATATTCTCCTCTCGGCTGCCTTTCTCTCTCTCCACCATCTAGTATGTACACTACCGTTCAAAAGTTTGGGGTCACTTAGAAATGTCCTTGTATTCTAAAGAAAAAAAAAGTATATTAAAATAACATAAAATTGATCAGAAATACAGTGTAGACATTGTTAATGTTGTAAATGGCTATTATAGCTGGAAATGGCTGATTTTTTATGGAATATCTACATAGGCGTACAGAGGCCCATTATCAGCAACCATCAGTCCTGTGTTCCAATGGCACGTTGTGTTTGCTAATCCAAGTTTATCATTTTAAAAGGCTAATTGATCATTAGAAAACCCTTTTGCAATTATGTTAGCACAGCTGAAAACTGTTGTGCTGATTAAAGAAGCAATAAAACTGGCCTTCTTGAGACTAGTTGAGTATCTGGAGCATCAGCAATTGTGGGTTCGATTACAGGCTCAAAATGGCCAGAAACAAATAACTTTCTCCTGAAACTCGTCAGTCTATTCTTGTTCTGAGAAATAAAGGCTATTCCATGCGAGAAATTGCCAAGAAACTGAAGATCTCGTACAACGCTGTGTACTACTCCCTTCACAGAACAGCGCAAACTGGCTCAAACCAGAATAGAAAGAGGAGTGGGAGGCCCCGGTGCACAACTGAGCAAGAGGACAAATACATTAGAGTGTCTAGTTTGAGAAACAGACGCCTCACAGGTCCTCAACTGGCAGCTTCATTAAATAGTACCCACAAAACACCAGTCTCAACGTCAACAGTGAAGAGGCGGCTCCGGGATGCTGACCTTCTAGGCAGAGTTGCAAAGAAAAAGCCATATCTCAGACTGGCCAATAAAAAGAAAATATTAAGATGGGCAGTCTGAGATATGGCTTTTTTTTTGCAACTTGCTATGTAGATATTCCATAAAATATCAGCTGTTTCCAGCTACAATAGCCATTTACAACATTAACAATGTCTACACTGTATTTCTGATCAATCTGATGTTATTTTAATGGACAAAAAAATTGCTTTTCTTTCGAAAACAAGGACATTTCTAAGTGACCCCAAACTTTTGAACGGTAGTGTATATAAGTCAGGCTGGGGTTAGCGTTAGCGGCTAGCGGTGTGCTACATACAGTGGCTTGCGAAAGTATTCACCCCCCTTGGCATTTTTCCTATTTTGTTGCCTTATAACCTGGAATTAAACAGGATTTTTGGGGGGGTTGTATCATTTGATTTACATTTACACAACATGCCTACCACTTTGAAGATGCAAAATATTTTTTATTGTGAAACAAACAAGAAATTAGACAAAAAAACAGAAAACTTGAGCGTGCATAACTATTCACCCCACCAAAGTCAATACTTTGTAGAGCCACCTTTTGCAGCAATTACAGCTGCAAGTCTCTTGGGGTATGTCTCTGTAAGCTTGGCACATCTAGCCACTGGGATTTTTGCCCATTCTTCAAGGCAAAACTGCTCCAGCTCCTTCAAGTTGGATGGGTTCCGCTGGTGTACAGCAATCTTTAAGTCATACCACAGATTCTCAATTGGATTGAGGTCTGGGCTTTGACTAGGCCATTCCAAGACATTTAAATGTTTCCCCTTAAACCACTCAAGTGTTGCTTTAGCAGTATGATTAGGGTTATTGTCCTGCTGGAAGGTGAACCTCCATCCCAGTCAAATCTCTGGAAGACTGAAACAGGTTTCCCTCAAGAATTTCCCTGTATTTAGCGCCATCCATCATTCCTTCCATTCTGACCAGTTTCCCAGTCCCTGCCGATGAAAAACATCCCCACTGCATGATGCTGCCACCACCATGCTTCACTGTGGGGATGGTGTCCTCGGGGTGATGAGAGGTGTTGGGTTTGCGCCAGACATAGCGTTTTCCTTGATGGCCAAAAAGCTCAATTTTAGTCTCATCTGACCAGAGTACCTTCTTCCATATGTTTGGGGAGTCTCCCACATGCCTTTTGGCAAACACCAAATGTGTTTGCTTATTTTTTTCTTTAAGCAATGGCTTTTTTCTGGCCACTCTTCTGTAAAGCCCAGCTCTGTGGAGTGTATGGCTTAAAGTGGTTCTATGGACAGATACTCCAATCGCCGCTGTGGAGCTTTGCAGCTCCTTCAGGGTTATCTTTGGTCTCTTTGTTGCCTCTCTGATTAATGCCCTCCTTGGCTGGTCTGTGAGTTTTGGTGGGCGGCCCTCTCTTGGCAGGTTTGTTGTGGTGCCATATTCTTTCCGTTTTTTAATAATGGATTTAATGGTGCTCCGTGGGATGTTCAAAGTTTCTGATATTTTTTTATAACCCAACCCTGATCTGTACTTCTCCACAAATGTGTCCCTGACCTGTTTGGAGAGTTCCTTGGTCTTCATGGTGCCGCTTGCTTGGTGGTGCCCCTTGCTTAGTGGTGTTGCAGACTCTGGGGCCTTTCAGAACAGGTGTATATATACTGAGATCATGTGACAGATCATGTGACACTTAGATTGCACACAGGTGGACTTTATTTAACTAATTATGTGACTTCTGAAGGTAATTGGTTGCACCAGATCTTATTTAGGGGCTTCATAGCAAAGGGGGTGAATACGCACCACTTTTCCGTTATTTATTTTGTAGAATTGTTTTTTACAAGTTATTTTCTTCATTTCACTTCACCAATTTGGACTATTTTGTGTATGTCCATTACATGACATCCAAATAAAAATCAATTTAAATGACAGGTTGTAATACAACAAAATAGGAAAAACGCCAAGGGGGATGAATACTTTTGCAAGGCACTGTACCTCCTCCCAGGCGAGATCCCCAGTCTACGTCCCAAATGGCAACCTATTCCCTTTTTAGTGCACTACTTTTGGGCTATGGGCCCTGGTCAAAGGTAGTGAACTATATAGGGAATAGGGTGCCATTTGGGACAAAGTCCCGCAGCCTGCCAACAGTTCCTCACCAAAGGACTAACTCTTCCTCATCGTTTCCCATCTACATCACAACGTAGCACTCTGGAGAACAACGCTAGTTAAATTCTGATCATAGCCATATTCATAAGGGCACACAACAGAAAAAACTTGCAACGGGGAAAAAAAATGAGCGTCTCTTATTGGACAAGTCCGGGTATTCCTCCCTGTTTCAGTCTGTTTTCTTCCGTTTGTTGCCTAATGAATACGACCCATGTAATGTGGAGAAAAGGCAACCTACACCACCCAACATACCACGCTGATAACATAATAGCTTAATGGCATTTACTCTAGGGCAGAATTAAACAGATGATGCGTTTAAACTCAGATAGTAAAACAGCTGTGTAGAAGTCAATGGGAGAGAGAATAGTTAACAGACGATCAATGCCTCCAAGTGTTTCTCTCTGAAGCACAGAGAAGAACATCCTTCAAGGCTGCTGCTGGACAAAAAACATCCCAAACCCATTGTTGCCCTAATTTCTTGGGTTTCTCACCTTCACATCTCGACGAATGAAGATGGTTCATGGAATATAAGCTTAAAGTGACTTAAATGACTGATTCTGGCCCAAAATGTGCTAAAGAAGTATCATGCGTGTAGATGGAAATCAAAGGAGTGCTCTGCTCTTACGCTGAGCCCCAGACTAATTAGCAGAGCCAAACAAACTGAGCCGAAGACTTGACATAACTCTATTTCTGGACGTAAGCTCATACACTCGTGTTACATACTCAAGCGCCCCTGCAAGAGCCACTCAAGTTTCCCTAAGACCATCACACTGGATACCTCAGGCTCATACCAAAACACTATAGTAATTACTTTACCAAACATTCACTTTGTGCACACAAAACATATCTGAGAACATGTTGAGTTCAGAGTTACCCTTATTTGCTGCAATTAGAATAATTCCCGCCGTAGTAGTGTGACTTTAATCCAAGTCCAAAGAACCAGGGCAAAGACAAGCGCAAGCTGCACCAAAAAAGCATCCTTTCTTCTTTCCCTTCTTTTCACACACTCTCCCCTCCCCTCCCTCCTTCTATCTCTCTATCTCTGGTGTTGTGCGGCCGCTGAAGCAGCTGCCGGGAGGATATGAAATACCTTCTTTTCATTCTTGTCTTCCATAGGTATGCGAGCCGTGCCCGGGATCCCTTCTCCCAGTAAGAAGCCCAGCCTTGTCATCAGCTCCTGAGTGGCAGGGGAGGAGGAGGAGCTTGGCTCTTTTTCAGCTTGCAGCTCCGCTGTGTGAGAGATGAGAAATGAATCATGTTAATATTCAAATGCAGGCCAACCCAGGGCGAGTGACTGGCTGAGCCCCTGCTGCTGCCGTGCTCTACGCATGCACATACAACCACACCCACACACACCCACAGAGACACACTCACACACACACACACACACACACACACACACACACACACAGACACAGCTGCTGGGGTCGCGCAGGCAGGCAGAGATGCACACACACACTGACACAGAGGTGGATACAGCCAGCGGAGTACAGCTCAGTGCACTACAGAGGCAGTACTCTGCGAGGTCTGCAGGCTGCGCAGGTTCAGCCTGCCTCATTAGGAATGCTGTGACTGTGCCTGTCTCTCTGCAACACGTCCAGGGTGCCATTCTGCTTGGTGCTGCTGCTCATTGTTTACAGCCCTCACTCACATAGCCTCCGAATATCAATGAAGAACCAAATAGAAAAGGCTTCCGCTTCTAAGTTCTGTAGTTGTCTCAACCCCTTGCTACTGCTTGTGTTGGGTGTAGCATTTTACATTTTATATTTCTGGGGCCAAATTTCAAATTGACAAGCGTTGGATGCTACTGTCCTATATCCTCTTACATGTACAGATATAGGATCTTAATTCGACCAGTTTCTCACAGCAGGAAAATAATCCTGCAGCAACAGGAAATGTGAGTATTGTGTGGATTATAATTAATTGACATTTTTATAGGGGTTGATACATTTTCAGTTAGGGCAAATCAAGTCTGACATTTGAAAGTGAAAATTACAAACTTTAGAAACCTTTTTAAACCTTGAATAATTTTGCATTTCCTGCTGTGCTGGTTGATTAAATTAAGATCCTACACCTGTAGCCTACCATGTGTACTTGTGATGTTTCAAATAATGCACATATTGCTTTTCATTGTCAATAAAACATGAGCTGAAAAAGCACTGACTTACAAGTACACTGCAAACTGATACATCCTTCGGGATCTATAAAATCTGTTTAAACTTTGGCCTGATTCCGTTTAGTTTTACCCCAAATTGCACTACCTTTTGTTTTTCCAGGTTTAATTTTTTTCCCATTTTTTTCAGGTTTTTTGCTCTCAAAATCACACTTTTTTAATAGAAAAACAACCAAACTGGACGTTCTAAGTCAACAACAACGCTTAAACCACATCAGGAAACCACATTAACACGCATGCACACACACACACACACACACACACACACACACACACACACACACACACACACACAGACAGACGGGCATTCCTGTGCCGTTTCAGAATGTTGCAGGAAAATATGAATCACTGATGCATTTTGTTAATGTCTTATGATTAACTTGTGCAAATTAATGCCTTTTCTAATAAGTTCAATACATTAAGTTGATTTCCTACAAAGTTCAATAACTTTTTTAATATAGGTGAATTCCGCTTTAATGTCTAGATTACCTGAATCTGTCTGCGTTCTCCGCAATGCAGATTTTATATGGCCCTATGTCACGACTTCCTCCGAAGCTGCCTCCCCTCCTTGTTCGGGCAGGCTTCGGCGTTCGTCGTCACCGGCCTTCTAGCCACTGCCGCTCCATATCTCATCATTCCATTTGTCTTGTCTTGTCAATTACACACACCTGGTTCATATTCCCCTCATTAGTATGTGTTAAGTGTTCCCTCTGCCCCCTTGTCCTTGTGGGTGATTGTTCGTTGTGAGGATTAGTAGCTCGGTTGAGCTCAGTATTTTGTATTGCCGGGGTATTTTCCCCATGTGCATGTTTGTTCCAGTGCGCCTGTTTTGCGCACTGGACTGGTTACGCTGGATTACGGAATAAACTCTGTATACTGTGATTTACCCTCCTGCGCCTGACTCCTTCAAATCACGCATCACACCCTACTTCCTCAACTGGGGGATGCTGCTGGTATTCTGTATGTACATTACCCCAGCATCAAAATGTAAATGAGGAGCCAGGGGAATATGGCTCCATATATGAGGGGCTATCCCCCTAAGGGCAGTGTGAGGCCTAGACTACAGTAAGTTATTATCCTGCATTCTGTCAGCACCTCTCCTCCCCCCTCTCTCTCTTCCAAAGTTATTAATAATGCTGGCAGTCCATCTGATTAAATACGAACCCATCCAGCCACATAACGTACTGCCAAGATGTAATGAAGTCAAAACTAATGCCACCATACACAAATACATGAACGAACACACAAAGGCACACAAACACACACACAATATTATTTACTACTGTGGTGGCAGCAGAAGCAATTACAGTCTAACCATTTTATTAATATATGAAATTTGGTAACGGATGCAATCTATGCTGATTTGATTTAATGCTAAACTCAAAACCAGAGGCAACTTCTGACCCCCAGCAGAAACCACTCTGTCACCATGAACATGCTTATTTCTCTAATTCCAAGACATTCCCTTGCAAAGGTTGTATTACCATCATACTGTGGGCAGAAATGCTACACCATATTGGTTGAGAGGGAGGATGTTCTAATCATAGAAATAGAATGATCATTCTAGTTCTATGGTTCCAACCTGGTTGAGAAATAAATGTGGTGAAATGGAGAGAGGGAGAGGGGGACAGAGTCAAGAGAGGGGGAGGGAAGGAGAGAAATTATGGAATATCTCATTACTCATTATTAACCAAGGAGACCCCCTCCACCAACGCACTCACGCTCCCTCTCTCCTCCTCCTCCACCCCCTCTCCCCTCTTTTTCCCTCACTTTATATAATTTTCATTTCACTCCTTTCACACAAACACTGCTTGGCTGACTTCTCTCTTCTCCAAAGTCTGCAATATATTTGCATACTAAGGAGTGCACCTGTAGTACATGGGGATGTGTGAAACTTACTCCTCAGCCTGAAGTGTCCCTACTTACGCCAGCGAACAGTTATCTTTTCACGTGGCGCTGACTGGTAAGACGCTTCAGGAGGGCAGTCACGTATGCTAGCAAGGCAGAGGTCCCGAGTACACGCCAGGTATGTGCCGAATCGGGAGGAAGTGGTACTCACTAAGCAAGCAGCGTGACGTCCTTTACACACCATCCCCACACCCCTTTAGTAGGCTAGCCTACACTTTGGTCATGTTACTGCCGGGCAAGGAGAGATGTAAGTGTAAGGATATGTCCCAAATGGTACTCTATTCCCAATATAGTGCACTACTTTTGACCAGGGCCCATATGACTGGTTCCTGGTTCATACTATACTAAATAAAAATAAATAATTGGTCATTTAGCAGACGCTCTTATCCAGAGCGACTTAATGAAGCTCTGTTCTGTTCAGTGTGCAGCAGTACCAGCCAGACAGCTACAGAGCACTAGCCAGCCAGGAGACATCTGTTACATCTGCAATGTCTGCACAGGCTGTTAACAGGTGCCCTTTCATTGCCCCAGCAGCCTACATTAAACATTTAACGCAGTGCACAATGTTCTGTTATAAATAATGGGCCTGTGAATCACTGACTCTCATTTGTTTTCCTATGAATACTTCTGTCTATAAGCCGCTGCATTGACATTAATATAATTCACCCCAACTCAACAGCTGGAATGTTTTTATATTATGATTTGAATGTAACATTTGCAGGGTTTTTTCTGCATAGAAAAGTATTGGGCAGGCCACCTAAGTGTTTTTTCATGCCGCCTATGTCCAAACAGTAAAACAAATATATATATATATAAAAAAGGTGTCTCCGCCAATTGGCAAAATGTGTAGAATTGCAGGAAATTTGTTTTAAACAGCTACATTTTGTCACTGCGGCCAACAGAAGGGCCTCTAAAACATTGGCTACGCCCATTGCCACGCCCCCCCGCCACACCCACCACCTAAGCCCCATTTTGATCCAGAAAAAAAAAGGATTTTCAAACTGTTTGCAGATAGGAATGGGTAAGAGCAGGGCATAAAATTAACTTTTTGGTTCACCAGCCTCTGTGGCAGGTAGATTAAAAAATATACCAGCCACCCAGATTTTTTACCAGCCAAATTAAAAACATTTGCCAACAAAACACAAACAAACGGATGAGCATGCTTTGTAATGTTTCTAAAACAAATGTATTACTAGTAAGAAGTAACTAATGTGTACAGTGGGGAGAAAAAGTATTTAGTCAGCCACCAATTGTGCAAGTTCTCCCACTTAAAAAGATGAGAGAGGCCTGTAATTCTCATCATAGGTACAAAATCCAGAAAATCACATTGTAGGATTTTTAATGAATTTATTTGCAAATTATGGTGGAAAATAAGTATTTGGTCAATAACAAAAGTTTCTCAATACTTTGTTATATACCCTTTGTTGGCAATGACACAGGTCAAACGTTTTCTGTAAGTCTTCACAAGGTTTTCACACACTGTTGCTGGTATTTTGGCCCATTCCTCCATGCAGATCTCCTCTAGAGCAGTGATGTTTTGGGGCTGTCGCTGGGCAACACGGACTTTCAACTCCCTCCAAAGATTCTCTATGGGGTTGAGATCTAGAGACTGGCTAGGCCACTCCAGGACCTTGAAATGCTTCTTACGAAGCCACTCCTTCGTTGCCCGGGCGGTGTGTTTGGGATCATTGTCATGCTGAAAGACCCAGCCACGTTTCATCTTCAATGCCCTTGCTGATGGAAGGAGGTTTTCACTCAAAATCTCACGATACATGGCCCCATTCATTCTTTCCTTTACACGGATCAGTCGTCCTGGTCCCTTTGCGTTTGGAGTGTGACTGTTTGAGGTTGTGGACAGGTGTCTTTTATACTGATAACAAGTTCAAACAGGTGCCATTAATACAGGTAACGAGTGGAGGACAGAGGAGCCTCTTAAAGAAGAAGTTACAGGTCTGTGAGAGCCAGAAATCTTGCTTGTTTGTAGGTGACCAAATACTTATTTTCCACCATAATCTGCAAATAAATTCATTAAAAATCCTACAATGTGATTTTCTGGATTTCTTTTTCTCAATTTGTCTGTCATAGATGACGTGTACCTATGATGAAAATTACAGGCCTCTCTCATCTTTTTAAGTGGGAGAACTTGCACAATTGGTGGCTGACTAAATACTTTTTCCCCCCACTGTATATTGTTATATATTGTTTAATAAAACATTTTGTGACCTGAGCCTTTTTGTGACCTGAGTTTTCACCTGCCCCTTTAAGGGCGGGAGGTTACCGTGGTAGTGCGACTCAGGTCATGTTTGTGCCTGTGAGATTGAGTCTGACTAGTAAAAGCGTTGTCTTCTCTTCCCTAGCAGTTGAAAGTCAAACAGAAAAACAACCTAGCTTGTGAACAAAACAATGTAAATAGCCAAGAAACACAAGGACAAAGTCTCACTTCAGTAGACTTTAATTTTAAGTAAATTAGACCAGCTTTTATGACCGTGTGCAGCGCTTCTAAAAATGAATCTTTCACTCAGCTCTTCACATGCGCACAGCCCCCAGCCAGGCAGTGTTGCAGCGTGAGCTGGAATAGGCTATATAGGATTCGTAGTTCTTTGACTTTGTGAGATTAATTTACCAGCTATGAAACAAAACGACGGAAATACTTTGAAAACAGCTACTGCAGCATTTATTTTACTAAATGTGATCATCCTTGACTATTTGTATTCACAAATGCGAGTGAAATGCGAGCACTGTGGAGCCGTGACCACCCGCCAACATCGCTGGTGAAATATACATTTTACCCGCCAATGCCAAAATCTACCCGCATTTGGCAGGTGGCGGGCGTTAATTTTAGGCCCTGGTAAAGAGTGACATTGATTTCAGAGTTGAAAACGAACTGATGAAACCTGATTGGAATACAATAAACACATATTATTAAAGGACAAAAATGATCTATTGACTCAAATCGGAGTAAATTGCTGGTGCTACTGCAACCTCTAGCATTTTTTCAGTATAATGGCAGTACAAAGCATGTCACATTCTTTACCACATTCTTTACCAGTTACTGTCACTTACTGCAGCGAGGAGCACCACTGTTTCCAGGTAGCCCTCCCAGACCTGACCAAGGACCGTATTCACATTGTCTCAAAGTAATATACACTGAGTGTACAAAACATTAGGAACATCTGCTCTTTCCATGACCAGGTGAATAAAGGTGAAAGCTATGATCCCTTATTGATGTCACATGTTAAATCCACCTCAATCAGTGTAGATGAAGGGGAGGAGAGACAGGTTAAAGAAGGATTTTTAAGCCTTGAGACAATTGAGACATGGATTGTGTATGTGTGCCATTCAGAAGGTGAATGGGCAAGACAAAATATTTAAATGCCTTTTAACGGGGAATGTTAGTAGGTGCACCGGTTTGAATATGTCAAGAACTGCAACGCTGCTGGTCCACCACCCAGCCAACTTATAATAATAATAATATAATAATAATATAATAAATATAATATGCCATTTAGCAGACGCTTTTATCCAAAGCGACTTACAGTCATGCGTGCATACATTGTTTTGTGTATGGGTGGTCCCGGGGATCGAACCCACTACCTTGGCGTTATAAGCACCGTGCTCTACCAGCTGAGCTACAGAGGACCACAACTTGACACAACTGTGGAAAGCATTGGAGTCAGCATCCTTGTGGAACGCTTTCGACACCTTGTAGTCCATGCCCCAATGAATTTAGGCTGTTCTGAGGGCAGAGGGGGTGGAGGGGATGCAACTCAATATTAGGAAGGTGATCTTAATGTTTTGTACACTCAGTGTATATAATATATGCCATTTAGCAGACGCTTTTATCCCAAGCAACTTACAGTCATGCGTGCATCCATTTTTCATATGGGTGGCCCCAGTGGGGAATCGAACCCACAATCCTTGGTGTTGCGTGTGCCACGCTCTACCAACTGAGCCACACAGGACTGATCTAGGATTAGATCAACCTTCTTATTTATTATAATTTCAAAGAAAAAACGGATCCTAGATTAGGACTCTGAGATGCATAGTGAATACGGGCCCTGGCTGGATCCCACATCAGAACCAGGCTCAGCAGCAATCAGGCCAAATGGAGGGTTTGGGCTGGGGCGATGCTGCGAGCTGCATCCATCAAGGAGCCATTTATTAATGGGCCGTGACAGGCCGCTCCATCAGTGGCTCCTTTAAAGCTCTAAAGACCCACTTGCTTCTGAGGAGCAATCACTACCTCTGTCCTGTCTGTGGCTGAGACCTAAAGGTCACTCTATTCCCTATATAGTGTACTGGGCTCTGGTCAAAAGTAGTGCACTATAAGGGAATAGGGTGCTATTTAGGACGCAGCCTGTGATGGAGCTGGAGCTGGGGTCTGGACCAGTCGACAGTCAACAGCAGCAGGGCTAGAGGCTGATGGGGATCGCAGCACAGATGCAATGTAAATCATCATTACACACTGTCTGTCTGGGGAGTCTTTGGGCAGAGCATTTTATCTCCAGGCAGATCCTCTCTCAAACGTTCCATCCTTCCTGTATACTCTGGTGCACTACCTACCGGTCCCTTTTCATTGGTGATGTCCTAGCTAGCTCCACCCCCGGCATTCACTGCATTCACGGCAATGGCAAATTTGATAGCCTCTGAAGTCTTATCTGGGCTTAATTGCCTTCAATGTGACATAGGCTGCTTTCTGTGTAATCGCTAATGTGTGTTGTTGACGGTGGGCCTGTCCATCCAGGGAGAGGGGAGATAAACATGCTACCTGTAAAGCAGGCCAGTTTATAGAATATATACGAACATTTGACACTGATGGGAGTGTCCTTCTAGCCAGTCTATGTCCAAGCTATACTAGAAGCCATATTAATGTGTCTCTTTCAATGGACCTCTGAGACTAACGTGACAGGGGCTTTTATTAGATGACCCCTGTTCCCGGGAAGATGGAGGAGCGACCTGCGGCCCTTACGAAAATGGACATGAATCATGGTTATGGCGCCATTGGAAAGATCATTTAGTAAGAAGCATATCAAACAAACATGTAGGCTGTGCTACTCACTGAATCAAGGGCCCATAGGGTTCTGGTCAAAAGTAGTGCACTTATATAGGGCTCTGATCAAAAGTAGTGCACTATATAGGGAAGAGGGTGCCATTTGGGACACACCCTGGGCCACTCTCAGAATAGCCTGATGTTTTGTTTAACATACAGGTCCAGAAACAAGACAGGGTGGTGACATCATCCCTAGTATGGACTCACCCAAAGGGCAAAATGCATTTTGAATCTAACAGCAAGATATCTCATGCCACACAAAAAAAGCTTTGATGATGAACTGCACGTTTTGTCCGTTTCATCAGCTTTCGTGTTTTTAATAGCATGAAAGCAGTGATTTTGAGTGTTATCAACAACGGAGAGATCTGTCCTTCCTTTGAATGGTCTGGCTCTGTCCCCTGAGAACCAGAGGTATGGAGAGAGAGAGGGAGAGAGAGAGAGATGGAGTGAGAGAGAAAGAAAGATGGAGACAGAGAAAGAGAGATGGAAAGAGAGAGATGTACAGGGATGTAGAGAGAGAGGGAGAGAGAGAGGGAGAGAGAATAGGAGAGAGACAGAGAGTGAGAGAGAGAATGAACAATTTTAGGAGAGAGAGAGAGAGAGAGAGAGAGAGAGAGAGAGAGAGAGAGAGAGAGAGAGAGAGAGAGAGAGAGAGAGAGAGAGAGAGAGAGAGAGAGAATGTTAACATACGTTTCCCATGCCAATAAAGCCCTTAAATTGAATTGAATTGAAATTGAGAGAGAGAGAGAGAGAGATGGGCGCTAGCTAGCAGTGCTCTCAGGCAGAACCTGCCTTGACAGTGTTAATGTTGCCAGGCTCTTTTACCTGAGCCTGTGCAGTTTAGGCATCACAGAGCTGGCACAGCAAGGGGTATGCTTCCCAAATGGCACCCTATTTCCTATATAGTGTACTGTACTAGCTCTGGCCAAAAGTAGTGCACTATAGGCAATATATTGCCATTTGGGACGCAACCTGGCTCCGAGGTGAGAAGTCCACTCACCAGTCACCTCCACAACTCCTAGCTCTTATTAGGATCCTGTAAAGAGGGCTTCTCTGTGCTCTCCTGTCTCCATGTCTCTGTAGGTTTGTGGAAGCTCGGCCGTGGGCAGGCCTCTGGGCATGGAATGACGGCTCAGTCACTTTAGCAACACACTGACACACACTGAAGACACGGGGACACACACCTCAGTTCTGGCATAGAAGAGTCACACTCTTAGATAGGCTCCTTATACTGTAACCCTGAAGTAGTTACTTAACCAGTGTAACACTTCCCATTAAAAATAACATTAGATTGATATGAAATAGCCTACAGTGTGACCCACCAGAAGTGAAATGGCAAAGTTGCTGATGGAAATGGCAACCTGTTATCATTTACAAGCCAGTCGGAGACTAACTGGGACAACTGATGTGCTGTGTACTGCTGTGTGTGCTTTGTGAAATTGGGGTCATCGCGCTGAGCCGCAACACTTTAGGCAGTAATGATGCAGCTGCATGGCTATCCTGACAGCTGTGGCATTTATTAGCCAGTCAAATACCTGTAATGAAAACAAATCTGCACATTAAGTATGTATGAGATACAGCAGCCTTATATCATTCCTATGACAACAAATCAAAGCTAATCATTGGGACTGTGGGGCAGCAGAGGCAGTGGAACACTCCTCCTCATTATGAAGCCAGAGATGGAACAGTGCTTTGTTTTAACAGCAGAGGAGTCGAGAACAAAGGTGAACGTTGTTGATTTGTTTTTTCACTATTCCATTATGTCAATAAATGTGCCTACTTAAATGTAATTGTTATTATAAAGCATGTGCCTGTTGAACCTTGTCAGGGTGTGTCGTGTAAAAAAAAGTAACATCTGGACTGATGAAATTCTATATAAATCCAAAGATCAATATAAATATAAACACAACATGCAACAATTTCAAAGATTTTACTGAGTTACAGTTCATAGAAGGAAATCAGTCAATTGAAATAAATTCATTAGGCCCTAATCTATGGATTTCACATGACTGGGCAGGGGCACACCCATGGGTGGGCCTGGGAGGGCATAGGCCCACCCACCTGGGAGCCAGGTCCACCCACTGGGGAGCCAGGTCCCAGCTAATCAGAATGAGTTTATCCCTACAAAAGTGCTTTATTACAGACAGAAATACTCCTCAACATCCCCCTCCCCCTCCTCAGGTGAAGAAGCTGGATGTGGAGGTCCTGGGCTGGCGTGGTTACATGTGGTCTGCGGTTGTGAGGCCGGTTGGATGTACTGCCAAATTCTCTAAAATGATGTTGGAGGCGGCTTATGGTCGAGAAATGAACATTACATTCTCTGGCAACAGCTCTGTTGGACATTCCTGCAGCCAGCATGCCAACTGCACACTCCCTCAAACTTTGAGACATCTGTGGCATTGTGTTGTGTGACAAAACTGCACATTTTAGAGTGGCCTTTTATTGTCCCCAGCACAAGGTGCACCTGTGTAATTAATCAGCTTCTTGATATGCTACACCTGTCGGGTGGATGGATTATCTTGGCAAAGTAGAAATGCTCACTAACAGGGATGTAAACAAATTTGTGCACAACATTTGAGAGAAATAAGCTTTTTGTGCATTTCAAATATTTCTGGGATCTTTTATTTCAGCTCATGAAAAATGGGACCAACACTTTACATGTTGCGTTTATATTTCTGTTCAGTATAAGTATAGGAGTGAAGCTCAAGAGAAAAGAACACCCAGGTACTTGTTTTTTGAATGCTTGGTATGTCTGCATTGTCTGACTAAACATTTTCCCAGGGTTTTTGTGTCTCCAAGAGATGGATGCAATGTGCTTTTCTAAGCACTTGTCTAAAGCAAGCTTTCAGAGTTCATAACTGGAGATTTCTTATCAAATCCTCCCCTCAGTGTCTCGGAATGCCAGGTTGTATTCTAAATTGCACCCTACATTACCTAATACCTATATAGGCCCTGTACAAAGTAGTGCATTTGGTAGGGAATAGGGTGCCATTTTGGACGCCTTTTGGTCTTGATCCCATTGGTAACTCCATTAGTGGCCCCTTTGCACTCATCGCTGAAACCAATTCTCTCCCCTGGCTACACAGAGGTGGGAGGCTGTTGTCTAAAGACAAAAAAAACTGATATTGGCTTTAATGTTTTCTACTTCTATATGCGAGGAATGCTCATACTTTCATCCTATGGGTTTGAGAGGCCTTCAGTTGGACAAATGAAGCTCTAATGGAGCACACACACACACACACTTTGTGTGTTGTCATGTAAAAGGGCTTTGGCACAGAGTGACCCATCACACAAACTCCACGAATAGCCACGAGACGGAAATAAAGAACCATAAAACAGGTGGTAAATAGACTGCAATATTGAATTACGTATAGTCCTGCTACCTGTTAAAATCGTATCAAGTCTAATACATGACTGTCATGCACTGTAGGACCTAGGGCTATCGACAGTATACCAATATGTCTGTCTAACCATGTCTTGTGAAGTATGTCCTGTGATATAGCCTAAGTCAGCTAGTAAGGAAAGTTAGCCTACAAAGCTGGAAGCTACTGGTATTTTCTTGCATTGTAAAGTGTTCTAGCCTGTATGGACATGCCGTGTCGCATTATTCAAGTGTGTTTACTTCTGTGCATCATGAGTGGGGAGCTAACATGATGCAGCCCAAACTCCCAGTGCAGGCTGAGTGGAGCAGACATGGTGCTTTCCCGCTATAGGGGGACATTGGCTGGGCTGATAGATATACTTGATCCGTGAGACACATTTGACAGAAGTACAGAAAGTAACACAAATTCTAATACCAAATCGTTTTTCATGTTCTAGTATTGAAAAAGTACAGAAGTTTTGGTATACCATGCAACACTACCCTAGGGTGGCAACAAATACATTATAATGGGGCTTTCTCTCTTCTGATTGCTTTATACTGTTCAATCAAACTTCAACCAAAAAATATGTTTAATCATTTTCATCAATATCTGCATTTCCTTCACTCGTTTATAATAATTTCTGTAAAATATCTGTAAAACTTTTGTTTTGTCTTTGTATGCCTTTGTTTTGTGAAAAAGTCACTTTTCCTTCTGAATAATTATCCTCCTCTATTACCAGCTTGTCATCCAACCATTTCATGCAGATGAATTACCTGATGCATGAAAAAAGTCACGACCAGGCTGATGGAAACAGGACATGCCGGTACAATTTTATAAATACTGACAGACAGTTTGTTCGTTCGACATGGTGGGATATTTTTGTGTCTGTAAAATGAACTAGGCGAGAAATGGCGGTGGAAACACCTTTATGCGCAAATATTGATATGATAACTATCATATCTAAGTAAACTTGGAGTCACGCAATGATATGTTGTGCAGTCCTCCCACTACGACTCGGGAAACCATGCAGTTTATTAGGCTACAGATGAAATAAGTTATGTTGAACTTCACAGGCTGGTGAAAGTGCACGTGATGAGCTTGATTGATACTCCTTTCCAATAAATATCTTATTCTGGTGACATGACGATCGATGCTTGGCTGATTTTAAAATATTTGCATGAAAATCGGTTGCAAATGGGATGGAAACCTAGCATATGACCATGTATTTCCAATGGCAGTTCTTACTTTGGGTTGAATTCTAAGGTGCTTTTGGCATCCGCACTGCCTCACAGGCAAGATTCATGGCACAAAAGTACATGTGTGCACCAGAAGCAGAGACGGAAGAGGAAACAAGACACCCCACTCACTGTATTTGTGTTTATTACCATTTTTGGGGTTCAATGAAAGTCTAAGTAGACCAGACCCAACTGCTACTGCACATTAATTTGTGCATGAGACAGAAGTAATGCAGTGCGACTCGAGTTTCACCATTTTCGGTCAGTCTCAGCGGAGGGATTGAGGGATAGCAGAGGGACGTGAGAGACTAACCCTTCGCTGAGACTGACCATCAGATGCATCAGTCCAGTAAAATAAAAAAAGCAAATTATGTCAATTCATGCTCACTCAGCTGTGCCTCACAAGTACTACAACAACGGATCTATTACCGGTGTAATCATACCTCAAGTATTGAAATATAATTTTAAAATGGTCTGAGAAGAACAACATTGGCAAGGGAATTCAAGCATAGCCAATATGCAGTGATAATGTATTGGGCCTATAGCCTACTGCACAAACCTCATTGCTACAGAACTGTTTTTAATAGGTTAATGTTGCAAAGGCTTACGTTTTTTAAGTCATGTAAAAAAAAAAAAATCTGAGTGGTAGATCTTGACTTGCATTTTGACTCAGAAAGTGATCTTGACTAAGAAAAGGTTGATGACCACTGGCCTAAGTGAGGTATTTTTGAGAAGTGTTGTATGTATGCCAGGAATGCCTGTATTGTTGCCAAATAAATGTCCCTATGGGACAATAAATGATTCATTCATACAGCATTTGAACTAAACAAAGGCTAAATGACTTAATAGATATGAAAGTTGTTGTGATGTCTCTCTTCTCTGATCTGCTACTCAGTTTAGGCCTCTGATGATGAGTCATTTCAGACTAAGAATGGGAGATCAGAGTCCGTATGTGTCAAGCGTCTCAGAGTAGGAATGCTGATCTAGGATCAGGTCCCCCTTGTCTATGTGATCTTATTCATTGTGATCTGAAAGGCAAAACTGATCCTAAATCAGCACTTCCCTGGGTAGCTTGACACAGGAACTCTGGTCAAGTGTCAGACTTAGCCATATAAACCACCACATTTTTCTATGCTACCATATTGGCAGGCAGAGATACCATTACTGCAAGGCTAAATCCTCCTCCCTCAATTTCCATTTCACCATAATTGTGACGGTACAGTAGGCTACATCATGTCATACACCCCGATGCCTTTCGATAATGGTATAAATGTGTGGGTGTTTTTGAAAACCTCAACGATTACTATTCCAATGGTAATTGACTGAACAGCCGAGCAGCATTATTCAATTCAATCATAACATAAATATATGAAGGGTTTGACCTCGGGAAGGCCTGCAACAAATTGTCTAAACAACAAATGAGCCACTTAATAGAGGAAACTAGGAACAAGGCAGAGAGGATGTGGAACCAAAATGGCTACCAGTCCTACTAACTAACAAGCGTCCTCATCAAGAGGTTTCCAAGGATGAAAATGAGTTCCTTGTGCTTGCTCCATCCAAATAGACGTTTGTATCTCCTCCTAGCCTGGAGATATAGAAAAATAATAATTGGAAACCACTCTGCTATTCAAATAATTGTAGGGAGAGGCAAAGCAAAAACAACATCATTATCTTCTACCTCGGCAGGCAGGCAGTTTACAAGACGGTAAACTTAGCAGCAGCCTTGGCAGTGAAGTGGTACAGGGGAAGGATGAGGGGAGGAGGGGGAGGTCTGTGAACGGGCCCAGGCCCCGCGGAGCTATCTGAGCCCCCTCTTCCTGCCGAGAAGTAAATGATCCAGCCGGCGCTCATTAGCAGCTTGGGTTACGTTACCAAACAGTGGAGCAAGTTTAATGAACACTTGATGAATGCTGCTTGCATCTCCAGTTTCCACACGGAGTTCAGAGGTGGAGGAGAGATGACGTCTCCCATTAGAATGCACTGGCCACTCCACGGGCGGCAGGTAGTCTCGACGTTAAGAGCGTTGGGCCAATAACCGAAAGATTGCTGGTTCGAATACCAGAGCCGACAAGGTGAAAAAGAAACCTGTTGCTGTGCCCTTGAGCAAGGCACTTAACCCTAATTGCTCAGGGGCGCTGTACAATGGTGACTCTGGCCGTAACCTCACTCCCTGCCGGTGTCTCAGGGGGAGTTAGGATATGCAACAAAAAAAACATTTCCATTACACACTTGTGTGTAACAGGACAAATACAAGCACCCCCCAAATTATTATTATAGTGCACATTCCACAACTGTACTACAGCTAGCTAGCCCGGTGCTGGAGCAGAGGCTGCTTTCTACATGGAAGGGCTGTTATGTGGATGGATAAGGGGGCAGGATGGAGTGCACTAGTGTAGGTAGGGGAGCAGTAGAGAGTGGAACAGGTAGAGTCAGTGGTATGTTAGAGAGGAGTTACCACAGAGCTTTCCCAGGCAAACTAGGAGGTGGATATGACAGGGCAATTGTAGCCACCTTGCTGCCGCTAGCTCTGTGATTACTGCTATTAGCGACAGACAGTCGACACTTGTCAAAACAAAGAGCCCTTTCACTCTCGACACTGTACACAACCTGTACTTAACGTTGAGGGACAGACAGTCAAAGACATTATGTAAATGGCAGACCTGACAGATGTCTGGACACAATCACATTCACAGAGTCTAGACAACAACAGAGGCTTATCTGTGCTACTAAAGGTCATGGAGGGGGAAGTTGAAATGTCAGTTTCCTAACAAAACTGACAAAACTGAGGACTGCACAAAGGGCTTAATATGCCAAGGAAAGGGATACAAATATCAATGGTTACAGTTAACCATCATTAGGACCCATCCATCTAACATGTCATAGACATTTTCTTCTTGAAAAGGGACCGGTGAATCACAGCTGATGCCTGTATCCCAATCTGCGTTCAAAGACTTCTTCATAAAGCGTCATCTACTGAAGGAGAGCTCTTATCTTAGACTATCATAGAGGTTTTAATTGCACTATTGTGGCAGTTCCTTGGTAATCAACAGCTGGGTGAAAAACAGGGAAGATTCAGACCGACAGTACTGTAGCTTTTGGCTTTGAGATTCAAGGCTGTGAGATTGAGCGATTCAGCCTGAACAAAAACCAATAACATACTGTGTAGTCTGTCTATCTGGTGCCAATTAACAGGTGGTTTGTCATCCAGAACCGATTAATCTAACTATTCCCAGGCAACTTACTTTTCTCATACTAACATGCTGTTTGAGAGACTGATCATTCCTGATAAAGACGGCTAATTACTGTCTTTAACAAGGAGGTGCCTGGTGATGATGTCATCACACATTTACTGTAACGGTAGCTCCCTGAGAGAGGTTTGTCCTCTGGGCTCGGCTGGTTCGTGCCAAGGCCCCAGCAGTGTGGCTGTGAAATCCTGATTCGGATCGCCTACTTCTGCCTGATGAGAAGTTTGGGCTGAGGAAATGAGAACATGCTGGAGGAGGTGGACGTGGAGTTGCATTAAGACACAACAGCACCACACTACTGCATTGTTGATGGCCACACACACACACACACACACACACACAAGGGTCGTATTCATTAGTGCACACCATAACAAAACGTTTTGCAACGGAAAACCAAAACAAGTGTGTCTTATTGGACAAGTTCAGGTAATCCCTCCCAATTTCAATCTGTTTTCTTCCGTTTGGTGCCTAATGAACATGACCAAAGAGCATCATCTGGCTGTGCTAATAGAGAAGATAAATTATCTTTGGGGAAAATGCCCCCACTGGTTAAAGATACATTTAGGAATCTCACCATATGAACTAAATATATGGGATACAGTAAATGTTAACTGAGAGAGAACAGAGAGAGAGAGAACAGAGAGCGAGAACAGAGAGCAAGAGAACAGAGAGAACAGACAGCGAGAACAGGGAGAGAAAGAGAGAATAGAGAGAGAGAATAGACTGAGAGAATAGAGAGAGAACAGAGAGAGAGAACAGAGAGAGAACAGTCCTGATTAACAGAGACAGACCTCAGGGGGAACGTGAGGAACGACCACAGCTGAGACAACGCTGACAACGTGGTCAGTCTCAGCTGTGGTCCTTCCTCACGTTCCCCCTTGAGGTCTGTCTTTCTGCCACACACACGCACACACAACATGCATGGCAGACACATACACAAACGGTCACAATATTCATGACATGCACGCACACACACGCAAGCCTTTTGGAGTGCTGGAAACTGTATCCTTCTTCAAAGACAGAGCAAAGTGAGATCCTTTCACTCCAGAGTCCAGACACACATTTATTTTCTTAGTCTCTCTCAACCCCATCATTCACGTTCAGTAATAAGGAAAGACCATTTTAAACCCGACAGCCCAACCCAAAACAAAATGTGTCTCCTGGGTGTTCGTGGTATCCATTAAACAAAACATAAAAGACTGGAATAGTCCAAAACACATTCACAGAGAAAAGAATATTCAGCGTTTCCTGTGACGTATAGGGCCTAGCGCATAAACAAACTCCCCAAACGCTCCACAAAGCCCCCTCTCTGTTCCCTTCAGTCACCCAGCAGTCCCTCTCTTTCTCTCTTTCATTCTCCATCCATTGGAGATGCTGTGAAACGTAGCTTTCATAAAGTTGGAGATGAGGAATCGTTTAGAACAAAAATACTCTTCACAACTCATCTGATCCGCTGCTGTCTTGATCCGGTTCTAAATGTCACACAGTTCTCATGCTACAAACTTCCGATGGATATTCCATTCATTCCTAACCCAGCATTCCGATCCTCTCTGACAGCATTCCAAAGTGACACTGACCTTGTTACAAGCCCTCTTACTTGACCCCTGGGGGTCACATGATTTGTGTAACCTCTCAGGGCCATCCTAGGCCAAATATGTGCGCCAGTCAGTGTACAGTTGTCTGTCAGTGAGATGCTATACACATTAGGGCTGGGCGATATATACCGTATTTTACTATATACCGGTATTGATGCACGGATCAGTTTGGGTTTTTACTTTACCTTCTATAACGGTATTTGAATGTTTGGTTTGTTAAATGTGATATGCTGTGTGTAACGTTCATTTTTATGCTACTTGTGTCACGCCCTGACATAGAGATCTCTAGTTGGTTTGGTCAGGGTGTGAATATCTATGTGTAGATCTATGTTATCTATTTCTATGTTGGCCGGGTGTGGTTCCCAATCAGAGGCAGCTGTCGATCGTTGTCTCTGATTGGGGATCATACTTAGGTAGCCATTTTGCCTACCTATGTTGTGGGATCTTGTTTCAGTTTGGTTTGTTGGATGTTTAGCCTTTTGAACTTCACGTTCTGTTGGATTTTGTTATTTTGTCGGTGTTTATATAATAAACAACTATGTACGCATACCACGCTGCACCTTGGTCCAATCCTTTATACAACGAACGTGACAACTTGAGTCATCCCTCTCCGCTCTCTCGCTCCATGCCGCTTTCCACACAGACCTAGCCCCGCCCCCTGTCACTCAAATAACGTGTTTGTTGTTGCTTGACCACGAGACACTTGCGTTCAGTCTGCATGGTCAATGCAGCACAATGTTGATGAAAACAATGTTGTTTCCACTTTGCTTCTTAATATAAATCCACAAGCGTTCTATAATTACACTGTTAGTTTGTGTTTCTTACATCTGCAAACAGCTAGTTTGTCTTTTCTTCACAAGTTTTAGCTAAATCGTGTTAGCCACTAATGGTAATCGCTAGTTAGCTGGCTAGCTAGCTAATAAATGTACTGATTCAGAGCAAATATAGCTAGCTATACAGACTGATACCAGTGATGGTGTAGGCCTAAATCAGCATGTTGTTTGTGCAGCAGTATCTTCTAAATCAAAGAGGAATAGGCAAAGCAAAGATTATAGGGTCCCTAGGAAACACTGACCATCACTTTGGTCACAATAACTCCTCCCTGGCATTTTTTAAAATTCCTTGTCATGTCAAACAACACTGCATTCAAAGTCACCACTATTATTTATATTCTAACTATAGTAAGAAATGCAGAAATTGATGGAAATTATTTGATGGAAATTTGATGGAAATTATTTTTGGTTGAAGTTGAATGGAACAGTATAAAACAATCAGAATGGAGAAAGTCCCATTGAAATCACTTGGAATTTGTGTTGCCACCCTAGGGTCATGCACTACTCATAATGCAAATATGATTATTTTATTATTCAAAAACATAAAATACCGCCAAATACCGTCAAAATACTCCCACAGAACTAACACACGCTTATTGTTGACACAGGAATGGATGAATGACAAATAGGAACACATTCTTGTAACATAGCCAACCTCATGGAACACATTTCAAGGCACACAAGTGTAATGGACATGAAAAGAAGACTGATCTCACTGGAGTCTATAGCAGTGTGTGTGTGTGCATGCGTGTACGTCCACAGTTCAGTGCACCTGGGCCTCACCATGCTGACAGCTAATCTACACCAATTAGGCCTCATTACAGAGTTCTTATAAAGTGCCTAACTGTACATGCTTTTATGCCATTACTGAAATATGTTGATTAATTCCTAGTGCTGAGCGATTAGTGCTTTTTGAGGTCGGTTTGGTTTCGGTTCAATTATTAAAAAATAATCACGGTTTTAGATTTCAAATTCTTTTTTTAACATTAAATGCACTATGATTATGTGGGTTGTAATGCTGTAACAACACAGAATAAAACGATTAATAAAAGTCCCATGATGGTGGTCACTGCCCATTACTGATTATCACTTATTAACCATAATTTATTCACATTACTTTAATAAATAATTTCAGTTGTTGTGTATATTATGTGTTTTATTCTATGACTTTATTATTTCATTCCAAGTCATCTTCTAATTTCTATAGAGCTGTCTGACAAAATCACTATTTTAGTATTTCTTCAAAGTAAATAAGGCATACTTTTATGACTTCTGAATACCAACTATCAATCACTTAGAGATATCTTGCGAAGCAACTGCTCTCGATTATGCATTCTTCTGTAGGCGTGCCATGGATTATGGTCATTGTAGTTAATTACCATGGTTTCTGCGCTAAACTATGTTGAATATTGGCCTGTTGGAAACTACAACAGCTTGATCTGATTTCTCTCTAGAGAAACTGCATTGAGCTCGCAGAAAAAAACGGAACGAAATGGAATTCAAATAATTGAACTGACGTCGGTAAATTAGTTGTTTAAAAAAATAAAATAAAAACAACATCTTGGTTAATCGCTCAGCACTACTAATTCCTCATGTCGGTGTTATTCCTCGGCAGTCCAAACTCCTCCTTTTATGGTAAGTGCTCTAGATGAGGCGTGAGAAGTACGAGGCGGGTGGAGCTACACACTGCATGTATTAGCAGCCCCTGACACAGAACATGCCGAGAGAGAGCTCCCTCCACATACCCTACTAAGGCTTGAACACTTGTCATTTTCCCCTGCTGTTCGGTACACTTCATCTGAGTCCCAAATGGCACCCTTATCTCTATTTAGTACACTGCTTTCGACCAGGGCCCTGCTCAAAAGAAGTGTACTACATAGGGAATAGGGTGCCATTTGGAACGCATCCTTCTTCACCAGGGCAAGTCAGATGGTTCAAAATCTCCATGGCCTGGAGTAGTGGTATAGCCTACAGTACAGAGATGTCCGGAGACTCCAGATCTGCCACACATTTTCCATTGCGTGAAGAGCCCATTTTCGCACGGAGCTGAAACCTAAGAAGGGAGCGCTACGCTGAGCATCTCTGTGTGCACAAGCTCTAGCACAAGCAGGGTTAAGACAACGTTGGGCCGGCCCCTCTCCTGTAAACACATGTTGGTGGCAGAGTGCAGGGGGGGTGGGCTGGAGAGGTGCTGGGGTCACCAGGCCTGCTGTGAAAGGAATGTCAGGAGGAATGGTGCTAGGGGGGTTAAATATGAAGGAAATGTATCAGGAGGGGGTGGGGGAGCAAACTCAGGCCAGGTTATTTTGGGATTTGTTTGATGACACAGAGAGCCTGGGACTGACCCTACTGGAAACCTTCAACATTCAACAAAGTTGTTATGAGCATCGTAACATAGAGTAAAACACCGTGGCTGTGTTTGAGATAGGGAAACAGTGAAGCTGCTCAGCAGCAGCAGCAACCCAATGCTGCCGCGTGTCCAGCGGGACAAGCTTAGTATCGGAGCCATCACTGTCCCACGGTAGCCCTGTCTAAGCTCTAAGACTCTGAGCCAACTGCCACGGCCCGGACACAGAACCACCCTCCAACCCTGGTATGTTCCAGTACACACTGGTTGCGTGCCAAATGGCACCCTATTCCCTTTATAGTGCCCTACTTTTGACCCATATGACCCCTATAGGCTCTGGTCAAAAGTAGTGCACTATATAGGGAATAGGGTGCCATTTTGGACGTTCCCACGACTCTGCCCTATAATGGGTTCCTTCCAATTGTTACATGAGCCAAATACAATGAGAGGGCATCTCCGAGTTCCCTGTCTAAAGATAACGCAGCCCACACTCCATTTACAGCCTATGGGAGGAATTAAACTCCACCCTGCTCTGGAAATCAAAACAGAGCAGTAAGTGGAACACTACCCTTACCAACACAAACACACAGACACAGACGCGCACGCACACACACACACACACATACAAGGACAGACGTGCGCTCGCAAACACACACACAAGCAGATGAATCTATTCAACTCCCCATCACACTCCAATCAAATCAAAAGCTTGTGCAAGCCTACTGTATACATTTAACCATATGTTAGCGAAAACATTCCTTCATTATGTTCCAAACACAGAGTGTAGCAAAACAGCCAGACTACACCAGACTGTATTTGGATAAGAGAGAGTGCATGTTAGAACCAGTGGAGGCTCCTCAGAGGAGGAAGGGGAGGACCATCTGTAATGAATACTCAGGGAGAAAAAGGTGTAGATTCACGCGCAGAGCACGACAGGTGTTCATTTTGCCTTCGCAGAAGGCAGGAATCGTGGTCACAGGTAGGCAAACAGGCAGGTGAATCAAAACTAGGACTGAAGGCTATAACTGGTTCTCACAAACGAGCTAGAAAAAGGCTTAGTAGAGTCAAAACAAACAATATCTCACAAGGCACAAACAGAATGAACTGAACTAAATAAGGAGCTGATGAGACCAGGTGAGTAACAAACACAGGTGAAATCAATGAACAAAAATGAAAGACAGGGCTACGTTCAAGAACACAAGGTGAACTAAGAAAATAAATACAGAACCTTACACCATCCTCCTCAGTGAATTTCATAAAAAGTAAAATAGTGAAACATGAAAAATGTAATATTTTTTAGATAAAGCTATACTAAATATATTCACGTTACCAAATTATTGATTAAAACACACTGTTTTGCAATGAAGGTCTACAGTGGCCTCAAGAGCACTCCATAGGGAAGCACCAGGGTGTAGCTAGTTTCCGTCCTCCTCTGGATACATTGACTTCAAAACAAAACATAGGAGGCTCATGGTTCTCACCCCCTTCCATAGACTTACACAGTAATTATGACAACTTCCGGAGGACATCCTCCAACCTATCAGAGCTTGTGCAGCATGAACTGACATGCTGTCCACCCAATCAAAGGATCAGAGAATTAATCTAGTACTGAAAGCATAAGCTACAGCTAGCCAGCACTGCATTGCATAAAATGTGGTGAGTAGCTGACTTAAAGAGAGAAAGACAATAGTTGAACAGTTTTGAACAAATGTATTTCTTCAAAAATGAAGGGGGAGCAAGAGAGAGAGAGAGAGAGAGAGAGAGAGAGAGAGAGATATTCCGTTACATTTTTTTCACTTAATTAGCTAGCGAATGCAGCTAGCTAATTTAGCCTACTCAAACACCCGGCTCAGAGAGGGATGCTATGCTAGCTATCTGGCTACGGCTACCCAACACTGGAACTCTTCCAAGTCAAAGTAAGATTTGGGTTTTATTAATTTATTGCCACCGGGGCCCGCCAGTGTAACTGCTAAACTGCTTGTTGTACACAGTACTGCATGATTGCAGTGGGTTTACTAACGCGTTAGTTCTAGTAGCTATGTTGACTATGACGTTAGCTAATATGGTGACAACGATGTAAGCTGTGTGTAGCCGTTATGGTATGAAGGTTTGGCTTGGAAAGGTTTTTTCACCTGGTCACAGACAGCTGTTGTGTTGTCCACTGAAGTCCACAAGCAAAGGGAAAAGGTGAGAGGAGGACAGCACGTAGATGCGAATTATTCAACGAGCAAAGTGATCATGCTGTTTGTATGTGGCTGCTATGAAAGTGAACTGTGTTAGCGGGTGATCAGGGGTGTAATCATTCCGCTGATTCTGTTGAAAACTTTTCATAAACGGAAGCAAATGGAACGAAACGGGGATAAACATACCTACATTTGTCCAATAGAAACTCTTGTACACCCTAGATCAGCTAGATGCAAGCAAGAGTGTGCAAGGCGGTATTGAACGGGTCACCCTTGATTACTCACATTTTTCTCTCATCCTGTGCACCTATGTTGTAAACTTTCATTAATAGGCTAGGTTGTAGCAACCTCATGATGGGTATAGGGACAATTTTAGTATCATGTAGTAGCCAAAACCTAGCGATGTTACATTATAAATAAATTGGTCATTTAGCAGACGCTCTTATCCAGAGCGACTTACAGGAGCAATTAGGGTTAAGTGCCTTGCTCAAGTGCACATCGACAGATTTTTCACCTAGTCGGCTCGGGGATTAGAACCAGCGACCTTTCGGTTACTGGCACAACGCTCTTAACCACTAAGCTACCTGCCGCCCCTACATTGAGCTGGGTGAATGGAATATGAATGACAGTCATCCAATATGCTGTAACAGAAATAAAGCCATGCTCATAAAAAAATAATCGTCCTCCCTAATCTTAAATGGCACCGACCTCCACTGGTTAGAACAGCACTCGTAGCTAGATACACAATTACACAGACCACTCATACAGTGACCCATAAAACAAACACAAACCTGCGCATGACCCCATTATACACACACTTTGTGTATAACACACACACTCTGTAGAAAACACACTCTGTAGAAAACACAACACACTCTGTAGAATAGACACTCTGTAGAATACACACTCTGTAGAATACACACTCTGTAGACTAGACACTCTGTAGAACACACACTGTAGAAAACACACACTGTAGAACACACTCTGTTGAACACACAATGTGTAGAACACACTCTGTAGAACACACACTCTGTCGAACACACACTCTGTAACAGGCTTTGTACAACACACACTTTAGAATAGACACTCTGTAGAACACACACTCTGTAGAACACACACTCTGTAGAATATACACTCTGTAGAACACACACTCTGTAAAACACCCACTCTGTAACAGGCTTTGTACAACACACACTTTAGAATAGACACTGTAGAACACACACTCTGTCAAACACACACTCTGTAGAACACACACTCTGTAACAGGCTTTGTACAACACACACTCTGTCGAACACACACTCTGTCGAACACACACTCTGTCGAACACACACTCCAAACAGCTCCAGAGTCAGAACCCTGGAGAATTCCAGAGGATGAGACAGACAGAACCGGTGTCAGATTCAGGACTTTAAAACCCCCAGTCAGTCTTTCTCATTCCATCTCCTTCAGTGCCTATCACAGCCAAACCCTATAGAAACACACACACACACACACACACACACACACACACACACACAAACACCCAGAGTACACTCACCATTGTGGGAGGACTCTGTCTTGCTGTCAGCCACTTTCCTCAGCGCTGAGACGATGGAGTCCCCGGGAACGCGAGGACTCTCCACATACTTGGGCTTCCTGATTGGACCTTCAGGCAGAGCGCAGCGAGAGAGAGAGAAGGAGGGAGAAAGAGAGAGAGAGCGTTGAGAGTTCTCGCTGGATGAACTTTTTCCAGATGGAAATTCGATGCGGGACGGGCTCGGCGGAGCTCCGTGTGGCTCACAGACTCGTATGGTCCACAGAGAGAGAGAGAGAGACACACACAGCTAGCTCCCTGTGCTGATAGCAGCTCTGCTCTGTCTGACAGCCTGGAGAGAAAGACAGAGCTGCAGACACCCAACAGTAACACACACACACCGGCCAGCTCCGGGGAATGCAAACTACTGCAGCAGGAAACCACAGCAATTAGACTCTTAGAAACTTTGTTATGTGTGCGTGCGTGTGTGTGTGTGCTTGCATGAGATGGTGTGTAACTTGCGGTAAGGTAAAGTGTGCTGCTGTTGGCATGTATGGGATTAGGAGAGAGTGGTTTGTAGAATGAGGTCCAGGTTGCGTCCCATCAGGTGTTGTTTCTGGGACAGGAGCTAAGGATCCTCAGGAGGGTCTCTGTTCTGTCCCCCCAGTGAGGACGACTGAGATTAGTGTACTGCTCTCTCTCTCCTCTCCTCTGACTGACAGGATTAGAAGCACCTTCTCCCATGGTACACTATTCCCTACATAGTGTGCTACTTTTGACCAAGTCTCTGGTCAAAAGTAGTGCACTATATAAGGAATAGGGTGTAACTTGGGATGCAGAACTGTTCCCTGCCTGTCTTTATAATCCAACCTGGCCCCGCCGGAGGCATCGCTCCGTAGCAACTGTAGTGTGTGTGTGTGTGTGTGTTTTGTGTGCGCACATGCACGCGTGCGTGTGTCTGTGTGTGACTGTACGTGTGTGTGTGCATCTGCACTCACACCCCTGATCCCAGGGCAGACTGCAGGGCCAAGCCATTCAAAAGGAGGCTGCCTGCTATTCTATTCTTCCTGTGACAGCAGCACTATCAAAGGACATCTCTGAACAACCATGCTTTCACACACACAGCCTGCCTCCCACTGCCATGAAAAGACAGCATGAGAGATGCTTCTACAAAACCTAAATGTGTATAGCACTGGCAACAAGGAATAATGAGTATACAGCACATATTGTTTGTCTGAGGGCATCAGTACAGTCAACCCTGAGTAGAAAGTGCACATCTTTAAAATATAATGCAGCAACAACAAACAAGTGTTACTACAACATAAATACAGCAATCATGGCTGATAAATACAGATCCAGATGAGCAAGAAACCTGACCAAAAGGCAGTGGGTGAAAAACAATGAATACCAGGAAGTAAACGGAAATGGTATGCATTCCTTCCTTCCACATTGACCTACTGTAACCCAATCGAGTTATCCTCTAGTGTTCTGTAATCAGATGACTGCATGTGTAACCCCAGCCATAACAGAAAGATTAGATGGAGAGAGAGAGATTGCCGTTTCCCATTCCCACATCATATCCACCCCCACCTCTGTGTGTGTCTGTCTGTGTGTACGTGTTAGCGCTCCCTCCCTCGGACTCAGAATGAACATTGGTCCGGCCAGTGCCATGCTATGCTGCTGTGAAACCATCTCGCTTCCCCCATCTGTGATCTTGTCCTCAGATACGGTTCCAGCCAGCAGCCAGCAATGTTAAAGCACTGGAACCAACCACCAGTCCCCACCATGCCGCTTCAGCTTGATTCATACTGCCATCTATGGATCTAGAACTTGAAATGCATAGAGCGTAGCCAGGGCTACACGGCCAACTGCTGTGGCATGTGGTAATCATCAGGAATGTCTATTTGTCCTACGTCAATAGCATTGATAAAACGATATGAGATATGCGGGTGTATGCGTGTAAATTAGTGGTATTATACATATCATAGAAGAAAATCCCAATCTTTAGAGTGGGAAACAGCGCATAAAGAGGAGCAAAGAGCACCCAAACAGGCACATCACCAATCCAGTGACCGAGCACGGGAGCTGCCTAGAACTAACGTTCTACAATGCCAGGGAGAAAGATGTTTCTGGAGCACCACCAACTAGGCTGGATCTCTTTCAACTAAACCACGTGAGCTAAAGTCTGAACCCGTCTGATCTGTGGCTGGCCTCCATCAGGACGTACCTGGCCAAGTCAGCTTCTTGGCTGAGGATAGGGTTTCAAAATTGCGGGAACTTTCAGAAAATTCCCAGGTTTTCCAGAAATCATGGTTGGAAGATTCCTGGAATCAGGATGGAATAAGTTGGACATTTTGGGAATCCTCCAACCAGAATTTCTGGAAAAGGTTCCCGCAATTCCCGGTAAACAGTCTGCATAAGACTCCAGGAGGAGGAGTCACACAGAGCCAATTAGCTAAGGGGAAGAGAGGAGACACGCTGTTTTAGATAGTAGATTTACTAAGTCGAGGTCAACATCTCAGAATAATCACCAACCCACTAATGCATTCACTTCATTCAAGTATTTAATTTCTACGCACACAGTTTGCCATGATGACTTGAATAATACAAACCACATGCTTGAAAGTTGCGATATTGTCAAAGGAGTGAATCCACTCAAGCAGAAACCGAAAATTACATTTTAGTCATTTAGCAGACGCTCTTATCCAGAGCGACTTACAGGAGCAATTAGGGTTAAGTGCCTTGCTCAAGGGCACATCGACAGATTTTTCACCTAGATGGCTCGGGGATTAGAACCAGCACCCTTTCGGTTACTGGCACAACGCTCTTAACCACTAAGCTACCTGCCGCCCCAATGTGACTGTACTAAGGTCAAATCAAGTTAAAAGGCTTGATAATGTAGCTGGTGAGGTATAGGAAATACTAGTACTTTCAGGTCTGAGCTTAGAGTCAGAGGACAAAATGCAGAGTTTTTTCCACCAAAATCTAATCTCCAAGATGTAAGAGTCTTTCATGTTTCCCTAGAAGCCTTTATCAATGGCTGCCTGCCCCCTGAGAGAGCCTTTAGAGCGCTGCTATTCTGCACTGAAGACCTGCCCAATGAGAAATTGCATTGTTTAATAAGCATGAAAAAGGCTGGAGAGTGAGTGAGTGAGGGCGTTGAGATGTTGTAATGGACAGACCAAGGAGGACCAGACATTACGCCAGCTCCCTCTGTCTCTCTTAAGACTGTGTGCATCCCAAAAGGCATCCTTTTCCCTATATAGTGCACTACTTTTGATGGGCTCTGGAGAATAGGGTGCCAAACCACCATGTTCCTCTTCACACAGCCTCATCCACCATAAGAGCCTGTCTCTCTCCACTTCCCACTCCCCACACAGACAGACCACCCCAGGAGCCAAAATCACATCGACTCTCTGAGCCAATCTTAACAAATTAAAATGCATGAGCCAAATTCGTTGCTCTCAGCAGACCCCTCGCAGAGAGGACAAATAAGTATTATCTCAATGTGATGTCCTCTAACGGCGACCATGAGCTCATCACAGGAGGGGAAGAAAGCAGAAAGAATCAGAATTGACCATAGAGAGGGTGGGAGGGAGGGTGGGAGAGGAAAGGAAAATGCCATAACAACAGTCCTATGGAAAACAAACCAGGGTCGAATTCATTAGCACACACCGTAGCAAAACATAGCAAAACTTGTTATTGGACAAGTTCAGGTAGTCCTTCTCTGTTTCACTCTGTTTGCTTCTGTTTTGTGCCTAATTAACACAACCCAGGAACAAGGCAGTTTCTTTACAAAGCACATCTATGGGGCTTTATTCAGCAGAACTGTGATGGTTCAGTTGGTTTGAAAGGCTTGTTAAAGGGACAAAAACAGGTGGCAGGACATGCAGAATTCCTGCCATATACAACATAATGCTATCCATGATTCGACCTGTGTAAACAACACACTATCAAACAACAGCCTACTATTTAGTGTGTCTTCCTGGTTGTTGAACAAAATAGTCTGGAATCCAATGTGGACAAGAGACACCAGACACACTACACCTGAGAGACCAGGGCCCTGTTCGAATACTTCAATCCTGCATCCTTCCTTCCTTGAAGTAATCACAGATCTGAATGGGTTGGATGACACACGAATGTGCGCACGCACAAACACGACCGCCTGTCACTCGACCTTAGACAACAGCAAGCCCTCCATGGCATGCACATGAGCTATTACGCTACATTAACGTAGTTTAGAAAAGCACTCAAATGTAAAAATATTGTCCGGTCGGATGATGTTCATCCCTAATGAGGACTGGGGTGATTATCTACACTTTCAAAACATCTTTAATGAGTCTTTCCACATTCTTTAAGATGCACTCTGACTTATTAACGTTTCAACTCTTCATGAAAGACAACATGGCTCTTTGTGGCAACAAGAAAAGGAGGCCTGACAATACCCTTCTTTCTGCTGTCAGGACGTCATTCCACAGCTCAGTAGTGAAACAGAATGTATTCAGTCTGAGATAAAAGAGGGTTGGAAATAAAGATTTGCAACATAATGGATCCAGTTACAAGTGTAAGACATTGAGCATTGGTCAATTATTTTCTTACACAAAACTAATGGGGAGAGCAAGACACAGATCCCCTAGTGATCAGCTATTAGGCCTACTCTTTGCTCTTCTATTACATTTTACATTTTAGTCATTTAGCAGACGCTCTTATCCAGAGCGACTTACAGTTAGTGAGTGCATACATTTTTTATACTGGCCCCCCGTGGGAAACGAACCCACAACCCTGGCGTTACAAGCGCCATGCTCTACCAACTGAGCTACAGGGGACTTATTGTATATTGTAATAAACCCATTAGGCATCCTAGAAGAGAATTACTTCATTATAATCATGTTTGACATGCATGTATCATGATAATTACATGAGCATACATAGGCTACTTACTATTTTATTCATAACGTTATCATTCTGGACAATGCAATGCTTTTCTGAAACTAACCAGTATGGGGGAATTGCCAATGGGTATAATGCTTTCTACATGTTTAATAGTCATATCTATTCTCACCCTCTCTGTTGAGCTAAATTAATTATGCATGGTTAACTGCTGGGAATGCATGGTCTTGCATTAGAAAAAGCCCAAAGTCAAACATCTTGACATTAGGTGCTTCATAAAAACCTCCCTCTTCTACAGTATAATGTAGGCTATATTGAAATACTAGACAATTCTGACAGCAGTGGCCATATTGTTGTTATCCATGAAATATCTGAAACAATGGGTTTTGAAGAAAGAAACCCATCAGCAGGCACCATAGTATTGTTTTTCAGTATATTCATAAACATTTTATCTCTATTGGTCCTCATCAAAAGGGAATAGGGTGCCATTTGGGACGCATCACACAGCCTTTCTACCACAGCCCCTAGAAACACATCAATATCCCGCGAGGCAGTCAAGTAACTGCTGAGCTAATACTGTAGAGGTGACTTCAGGAGACTCTCCTCTGAGCATACTGTATGTAATTGGCTTTGAAGTGAAATTGCATCCCCTTGACAGAGACAAAAAAATATTTGTAAGACCCGATGGAAAGCTAAAGTAATGACAAATGTTACCAGAAGGAACATTTATGTTTTTTTGTAATAATTTATTATTTAAAATGTTCCATCTTTAAAATAGGGAGCCGAACATTGATTTGGATGAGAGACAAAAAAAACTATTTGGCAGACAGGGAGGGGGATAGCGGAGGGAAAATGAATATTGAGAAAACATTTAGCAGAGACTTGAGCATGGAAAAGAAAGTTGGCCTCTGATGAAAAGGCAATTATCAATATCAGTCATATTATGAAACTCTTGTGACAGATCCAGGGAGGTATATCCATTTAAGCGTTAACCTAACTGTAACCTAAGCATTAAATTAGCTGTATATATATTAGCCTATATTCTATTCATGTATTTGTTATTATTATCAAATAGAGTGGAAAACACATAGCCATGCTAAACCATTACTGTAGCAGAGTTTTTCTGCATAGAAAAGTATTGGGCGGGCCGCCTAAGTCCAAACAGTAAAACCGTTTATTTTTATTTTTATATACAGTTGAAGTCGGAAGTTTACATACACTTAGGTTGGAGTCATTAAAACTTGTATTTCAATCACTCCACAAATTTCTTGTTAACAAACTATAGTTTTGGCAAGTCGGTTAGGACCTCTACTTTGTGCATGACACAAGTAATTTTTCCAACAATTGTTTACAGACAGATTATTTCACTTATGATTCACAATTCCAGTGGGTCAGAAGTTTACATACACTAAGTTGACTGTGCCTTTAAACAGATTGGAAAATTCCAGAAAATTATGTAATGGCTTTAGAAGCTTCTGATAGGCTAATTGACATCATTTAAGTCAATTGGAGGTGTACCTGTGGAGGTATTTCAAGGCCTACCTTCAAACTCAGTGCCTCTTTGCTTGACATCATGGTAAAAAAAATCAAAAGAAATCAGCCAAGACCTCAGACAATTATTGTAGACCTCCACAAGTCTGGTTCATCCTTGGGACCAATTTCCAAACGCCTGAAGGTACCACGTTAATCTGTACAAACAATAGTCCCAAGTATAAACACCATGGGACCACGCAGCCGTCATACCGCTCAGGAAGGAGACGCGTTCTGTCTCCTACAAATGAACGTACTTTGGTGTGAAAAGTTCAAATCAATCCCAGAACAACAGCAAAAGACCCTGTGAAGATGCTGGAGTAAACAGGTACAAAAGTATCTATATCCACAGTAAAACGAGTCCTATATCGACATAACCTGAAAGGCCGCTCAGCAAGGAAGAAGCCACTGCTCCAAAACCGCCATAAAAAAGCCAGACTACGGTTTGCAACTGCACATGGGGACAAAGATCGTACTTTTTGGAGAAATGTTCTCTGGTCTGATGAAACAAAAATAGAACCGTTTGGCCATAATGACCATCGTTATGTTTGGAGGAAAAAGGGGGTGCTTGCAAGCCGAAGAACACCATCCCAACCGTGAAGCACGGGGGTGGCAGCATCATGCTGTGGGGGTGCTTTGCTGCAGGAGGGACTGGTGCACTTCACAAAATAGATGAAATCATGAGGAAGGAAAATTATGTGGATATATTGAAGCAACATCTCAAGACATCAGTCAGGAAGTTAAAGATTGGTCGCAAATGGGTCTTCCAAATGGACAATGACCCCAAGCATACTTCCAAAGTTGTGGCAAACTGGCTTAAGGACAACAAAGTCAAGGTATTGGAGTGGCCATCACAAAGCCCTGACCTACTATTATTCTGACATTTCACATTCTTAAAATAAAGTGGTGATCCTAACTGACCTAAGACAGGGAATCTTTACTAGGATTACATGTCAGGAATTGTGAAAAACTGAGTTTAAATGTATTTGGCTAAGGTGTATGTAAACCTCCGACTTCACCTGTACCTTTCGGGATGGTAAAATGTTTTCAGTGTAAACTTAAAACCAGATATAATGTATGTAGGATCATCTTGAGAACTGACAATCACCAAAATCAAAGCTAGACAGTCAGGGAGAATCAAAAATTCAAAAGATGATGCATTAAGGAGTATTTTTGTCATGGAATGGGGCCCCCATTGATTTTGTTATAATATTTGAGTCACTCAGATAGCATAAGACCATGGCATAACCTAAGGCAAAATGTGTATAATTGCAGGAAATCGGCTTTAAAACAGATTATTTTTCTCTCCACCCCAATGCAAAATGTGTAGAATTGCAGGAAGTTAGCTTTAACACGGCAACATTTTGTCTCTGCGGCCAAGAAGAGGGCCTCTAAAATGTTTGGTCACGCCATTGGCCATGCCCACTGCCACACCCACCACCTAAGCCCCATTTTGATCCAGAAAAAAACCTGCTGTAATACTTAATCAAGCGCTACCCGTCAGCCCTTATGACACAGTGCTCTATAAATTCTTTGTTGACATTAATACAATCTTCTGTGCGTTACCTATTGTACCAATATCCTGTCGAGTGACTCCACCTCCTTAATGTTACACTGCCAATATTTACTATTCATAAAATCCCTTTGTTCTCTTCAAATCAATAGTCCCTCAAGCAATACTAATGTACAGGCCTACCAATCTATTTATTTCCTATTCAGATACCCCATTCCAATTGCTTTCCTGTTGGAAAGAGGTCAATACACAACCCTGAGGTACTAAATCAAGATGGTGACCATGTACCTTTTGAAAGGATACACAACATTAAGGACATTGTGTTCTGCCAGGGGAATGGCAATGTGTCCGTGTGCTTGTTCTCTTTCTGTCATTCAAACTCTATTTCTCTCTACTGAATTAGTCTGATGTGGTATTTGTGGGGAGGCTAGCCTGGCTCTGACATTTAAGTGGCAGCCCCTCATCCTGTCTGATCCACCATCACTCACGGATACCGTTGGGTGAACTTTGAGACGGCTTCTCTTTGTATCTCTCACTACCCTCTCCAAAGTGTAGATCTGTATCATTCCACTATGTGTCTCCATACAGACACTGTGTGATATCCTAGCACTGGGTTTAAGGAGACTGTAGGGTGTATCATGGCAGCAAGGTCTTCTCACATCCATCAATAGCAGTGGCCAGTCAGGGTTACTTACACGCCTGGATGGGCAAAGAAAGAAGACTTAGATGAACTTCTCAGACCCGATGATGATATAGATATCAAACTGAGAGACCACAGTGCCAAGAGTCCTGCACCGTGCTCTACTTCACATCTGCCTGACTGATCGAGATAAATAAAATAAGTATTTGAACCATAGAGAGCTGGGGCCAAAGCTCCCCATCAAAGCATAAAAGTTTAAATGATTTCCACGTGTAATGGCCTACGAGGGACCTTCTCTGCCCAAGCCTCATTCCATACACATGCAGATTAAAATGATAAGCGACCCGAGATGGCGATAAATATGATATGAAGTTATGAACTGCCGTTTTATGTTTCCATTTTGCGCGTCAGGATGGCTAAGTACAGGCCTAATTGTTGCTCACGTGACTCAGCATGTCCATTCACCTAGCCTCTCTGGTGAGGAGAGCAGAGCGTAAACTCCACTCTATCTCCTTAGTTGAAATTCAATGACACTAGTAAAGCCTGTCATTGGGATGGAAGCAGTGCTGTTATTGGTCATTGGGATGGAAGCAGTGCTGTTATTGGTCATTGGGATGGAAGCAGAGCTGTTATTGGTCATTGGGATGGAAGCAGAACTGTTATTGGCATATCTGGGGGGGCTGGATGGCTGATGAGCATTTAGATGTGTGTACGGCTGAGAGGAGATGGGCTGTTTAAATGTTGCTCATGAACTTCCAGTCCCCAGAGAGTCATCAAGGAGATGGAGACTGCCGGTTCAGAGCTCAGAGTGTTACCGGCTGGGCTGTGGTGGGTGACCTTGAAGACGAGAGGCAGCAGAGTAAACGCTGAAGGAACACTGATGGCACACACAGTGACCCGTCATGACCAGAGGAGGTCACTGTGGACCTGCCCAGGATTCCATTATGTCCCACTGGCAGTTAGAGCAGAAGCAGCCTCCTCTGGACCTGTAAACTTCAGACTGTAAACTGGAGGTCCTGTGCAACACATGTCTGCGCTGTTTCGTTGTAAGCTCTCTGCTTAGCTGATCAAAGCAGCAGCAGCAGCACCAGGCCCATGTGGCTCAGGCATTCGTCACACTCTTAATTGGCATGCAGTGCTTTCTGTGTTGTTTCTGTGAAGTCTTCATGAAAGGACGGCCATTAAAATCAAGTCTTCCACCACAATGCTATACATTATCCAATCCGCCAGGAAGTGAAGCAAGCCACAACGGCGTCGGGAACAGAGCAACCACTTCCCATAAACGTCACAGTGGATGGATGAGAAGGAGTATGGGGGTAGGATGAGCAGCAGGGTGGGTAGAGAGAGGCTGGTTAACTAAGGTGGGGGTGACAACCACCCCGAGCATTCCTCCCTGCGCTGAGTCGCCGGGTGCTCAGTCATGGTAACTCTAGGCATGTTTCTGAGCTGTTCGGATGAATCAGCACAACCCGGTTTCACTTACGTACGTCTCTCTCTCTCGCTCTCTCTCATTCCCCCTCTCTGACATGACGTCTGTATAAGAGGATAAGTTACTGGGTCATGACATTTCCCTTTGGAAAAACATTGCTAAATTACAGCAGAGTAAACACACACACTCTCCCACGGTAGGCTTTCACTATGGGTTTGCGCTGAAGGTATTTGACCAAAATAACATAGTCAAGATGGCAACCATGTTTTTAGTGAGAGCTGTGATGTTACCTACAGTGGGGTGTGTTTATTAACTGTAGGTGCAAACTCTCCCCCTGCAGTTTGACACTTACCTGTGAGCAAGAGAGTGGAGTACCGACCCTCAACCATCCCCCTTTTCCTTCTTCTCTGACCACCATCTTAACTAGTTCTCTCCTCTGCTGTACCCCCTTTAGTCCTTATTTACCTTCAGAGTGCCTCCATAGGGGTGTGTGTCTTTAATGAACATGGCCCTCTCTCTTCACTCTCTGTTCACCTTCACAAACCCTGTCCTCCCCCTCTCTCTCTCCCCCTCTTTCCCTCTCTCTCTTTCCTTATCAATGTGCTTTTCATCAGAGCTGCCTTTAATGGGTTTAAAACAATCATGGCAAATACCAATACCGCCTGGAGGATGGAGAATAAAAGGTGTTTTTAAGTTGAGTAGGAGGTGAGTCAGAGGGGACTGTGCACTGCTCAGGCAAATTTACAACACATTCAGATGTGGGTTTCACATTCCTTGACCTGACTACGGTTTTCCTTGGCTTTAACAAACACAGCTACCGATTCTCGTTTTAGCGCAATAAACTACAGAGTAAGTATATTTGCAGACGAAGGCCCCTTTTGAAAACGAAGTGAATTTGCATAACATATGCTGCTTGCTTTATAATACTCACTAGTCCAACGTTCGAATCGGAGAACACCGTGTGGAGAGATTTGGGGAAAAAGAGCATAGCAAATGCGGTTTGAGAGGGAAAAAGCTGAGGCAACCACAACCTCTCAAATGAAAACAGTCTGGATCAGAAGATACTATTCCCAAGCTAATCTGTAGCTGAAATTAGAACAGGATACAACTCCCCATTAGAAACCTAATTCGAAACAGGCAAGAATATACCAAAATACGGTTCCAATTTCCAGTGAAATGTACCTCATCCGTAGAGATTTCCACATTTCAATCTCCAAAATAAAGTTATGTTACTGATGATAGATCTAAGCATTTGTTGAGGTATAGAAAATATTTCAGCAAGCGACCTTAAGGAGACATAGCCTTGCTCTGAAATCACACCAGTGGCCTAGTTTTATCTAGAGGCCAACAGCTTACTTGCCAGCACATTTTATACTAAAGGCTACATCAAAGCATAGAGCACTCAAAACAACAAGTATATACCACACAGATGAGTCCCAGATGTGAGAGGGGGCCAGAGTGACCACTTAAAGGATTTCTATCCCCTTTGCTAAATCTTCACAAAACAAAGACTCCAGATACAACGGCCCGGGCTGCTTTGAAGATGGCTGCACACACCCACAGCTGTTGACAGCCATGTTCTCAACATGGAGAGAGAAGGGGGCAGAGAAAAGAGGACCAACAATTAGACACTGTGTATACACATGCCCCCATTAAGAACCAACAGAGTGCCTACAAGCTCCGTTGTTGTGAAGACCACCATCCTGACAGAAGCTGGTCAAATAAAGAAGGACGAATGGAGGGCTGAAGAGGAGGGATACAGTGAAACAAACAAACAAATCCTTTACCCTCCTCCACCCTGTGTCACTCCAACACACTGGACCCACATGGAGATGGAATACAGTGCAAACGCTGAGTGGTCTTATTTTTTCCTCTCTTTTCCAAGGATAACAACCTCAAGGCAGTATGACATGTTTAGTGGGAAAAGCTGGAAGCTTTCTGGTTGAAAGCTAAAAGGATTGTCGATCCTCAGGCGCTGTGTCAGATGTCAGCAGTGACACAAGAACAGCTAAAGCAAGACAGGAAACTTCACTTTCAGAGGACGTCCACTGAGACTGAACCAGTCCCAGCCTGGGATTAACACAGCAGAGAAACTACAGGGAAACAGTTCATGCTCATAGCACTTCACGCCTGGACTGGTAAATGTAAGTGTAGGGGTGTATCTATCGCAGTAATAGTAGTGCTGTAAGCCTAGAAGTGAGAAGTGAGGTGAGGTGTGGTTGGAGGCAGTGGTAGTGCTTACCCGGGGATCTCTTGCTGGAGCGCAAGGGCATCATGTAGGACTGACGAGGCAGCAAGGGTGATGAGGGCAGGGACATGGACACACCCTTGGCCAGGCTCAGTCTGAACACATCCTCTGGGGCATAGGGGTGGTGGAGGCTGCCAGGCTCATGGGTTTGGGGTGCACCTCCGCCTTGCGGGCACCTTCGCTGGGCACTGTGGCGCTCACCCGCTGAGGAGAGAGGATGGAGGACACTGTTTAGGACATCATTCACCAAACTTGATTATAGAAGCGAAGCTTTTACACATCAAATACATCAAACCTTTCAAAATCTCCATGGGGCCAAAAACTGATTTGAGATCAGATATTGCCAGACATGTGGACTCCTGAATGTCTAATGGACTGGAAGGCATTCAGACAGTAGAACGAACCCATTCTCCCAGGGAAACTTTCTGCTAATGCTGTGTTCTGCACAGTCAGCTGCGGTTTGTGGAGAGCTGCTCCTAGCCACACTATGAAATCCAACTGACAGTTTCAGATGTCTTTAGGATACCAAGATAAGTCCAGATCCAGAGAGTGATCATGATCAGTGGTACAATCAGATACACACATCATGAGTGAATGGAGCCACATGCTATATGGTTTAACCTGAGGTCATGGGCCCACGCTGTTTCTCTCACGACACGAGGCTCAGGATGTGGCACGACAACCAGTTTGCTACATAAATAAGAGTGGTGTCATTGACCACAGAGCCGAGATAACCTGTGTGACTCATTGACCAACCCCCTGAAGAGGGTGATCCAAAAACCTTTGGACAAACCCACTGAGCAAATATGAGCAATTACTGTTTTGGCTCAGAACAATACTGAGAGCGTTCAAGTAAATTCATTGTACAGCTCATGTGTGAGAAATGAAAAATGATCCAGAACTAATGTCTCCAATTCAGTGGTTCAGGGTGGAGCAGCTTGAGATGCAAAATGCTTAAACATGTCGTTATTGATGCAATAGGTTACTCCAAAACAGAGTACATTATCTACACTGTACACAGAGCTGAACTCTGTGGGATCCAGCTAACAGCAGATAACCTAACCTGTGGGAAAGTGCCCTTTCAGGTCTCCTCTGAGTGCATTGAACTGATAAGCCATTATAGAAACCCACTACCCTGTAGGCTAATCCCCAAAAACATTAGAGGCAGTGATAGGTTCAGAGAGTACAGTATGGAGCCCTGATGTTCCCATGTTGCTCCCAATCTTTGTGAGAAAATAAGGGTCACTTCCCATTTATCACGGACTGCTCAGCTCAACCAAGCCTTCCTCCTTGAAAAAGAAAACACAATAACCTGTTCTGCAAGTATATGGCCTCATCTATAGCTTGGAGTCTTTCGCAACATGTACAGTTGAAGTCGGAAGATTACATACACCTTAGTCAAATACATTTAAACTCAGTTTTTCACAATTCCTGACATAAAAAAATCCCTGTCTTAGGTCAGTTAGGATCACCACTTTATTTTAAGAATGTGAAATGTCAGAATAATTGTAGAGAGAATGATTTATTTCAGCTTTTATTTCTTTCATCACATTCCCAGTGGGTCAGAAGTGTATATACACTCAATTAGTATTTGGTAGCATTGCCTTTAAATTGTTTAACTTGGGTCAAACGTTTCGGGTAGCCTTCCACAAGCTTCCCACAATAAGTTGGGTGAATTTTGGCCCATTCCTCCTGACATTGCTGGTGTAACTGAGTCAGGTTTGTAGGCCTCCTTGCTCGCACACGCTTTTTCAGTTCTGCCCACAAATGTTCTATAGGATTGAGGTCAGGGCTTTGTGATGGCCACTCCAATACCTTGACTTTGTTGTCCTTAAGCCATTTTGCCACAACTTTGGAAGTATGCTTGGGGTCATTGTCCATTTGGAAGACCCATTTGCGACCAAGCTTTAACTTCCTGACTGATGTCTTGAGATGTTGCTTCAATATATCCACATAATTTTCCTTCCTCATGATGCCATCTATTTTGTGAAGTGCACCAGTCCCTCCTGCAGCAAAGCACCCCCACAGCATGATGCTGCCACCCCCGTGCTTCACGGTTGGGATGGTGTTCTTCGGCTTGCAAGCACCCCCTTTTTCCTCCAAACATAACAATGGTCATTATGGCCAAACAGTTCTATTTTTGTTTCATCAGACCAGAGGACATTTCTCCAAAAAGTATGATCTTTGTCCCCATGTGCAGTTGTAAACCGTAGTCTGGCTTTTTTATGGCGGTTTTGGAGCAGTGGCTTCTTCCTTGCTGAGCGGCCATTCAGGTTATGTTGATATAGGACTCGTTTTACTGTGGATATAGATACTTTTGTACCTGTTTACTCCAGCATCTTCACAAGGTCTTTTGCTGTTGTTCTGGGATTGATTTGCACTTTTCGCACCAAAGTACGTTCATCTCTAGGAGACAGAACGCGTCTCCTTCCTGAGCGGTATGACGGCTGCATGGTCCCTTGGTGTTTATACTTGCTTACTATTGTTTGTACAGGTGAACGTGGTACCTTCAGGCGTTTGGAAATTGGTCCCAAGGATGAACCAGACTTGTGGAGGTCTACAATTTTTTTTTCTGAGGTCTTGGCTGATTTCTTTAGATTTTCCCATGATGTCAAGCAAAGAGGCACTGAGTTTGAAGGTAGGCCTTGAAATACATCCACAGGTACACCTCCAATTGACTCGAATGATGTCAATTAGCCTATCAGAAGCTTCTAAAGCCATGACATCCTTTTCTGGAATTTTCCAAGCTGTTTAACGGCACAGTCAATTTAGTGTATGTAAACTTCTGACCCACTGGAATTGTGATACAGTGAGTTATAAGTGAAATAATCTGTCTGTAAACAATTGTTGGAAAAAATTACTTGTGTCATGCACAAAGTAGATGTCCTAACCGACTTGCCAAAACTATAGTTTGTTAACAAGACATTTTTGGAGTGGTTGAAAAACGAGTTTTAATGACTCCAACCTAAGAGTATGTAAACTTCCGACTTCAACTGTATAGCCTACAGGCTTCCTGTGTGTTAGACACAGTGAGCACTTAGGCCAAAGCTGTTTCTTCCAAACAGTTCCCTGGAGCGCTTGCTGGGGATGACGTGGCTCAAGACCTGCTAATGATTCCGATTTAGTAGCCCAGAGTTCTAGATGGAAAACGCAGACCGTTCACCAAGAGCCAACATCGAATGGAAAGACCATTCTCAAGAAGTCATCTCTTCTGTTGAATCGAAACGTTGCCCTCTCAGGCTCTCATCTAACCAACCACATTAAAATGTCTGAATGATCAACCTCTAATAGTACTGCTGCTCATGCGTCAAGAGACAGGGCAGGCTGGATCATAATCACAGATGTGGGGAGCCACAGTCTTGCCCATTAGGCTCTGCTTGGCTCTGTTCTAAGGACCATGCCAGCCTCTTGTTTGGGACCCTTTTCCCAGATGATCCATGGTTTGCGTCCCAAATGTCACCCTATTCCCTACACAGTACACTACTTTGACCAGAGCCCTATTGGCCCTGGTCAAAAGTAGTGCAGTATATAGGGAATAGGTTGCCATTTGGGATGAAGCCCATGACGCCAGTCTGGACCATGAGGCTGAACCAATGGGAGAGGAGCGAGGCGCTAGTGGTCTGCTGCTATTAGACAGCCAGCCAGCGCTCGGTTCCTAAGGGGAAATGAGTGTTGGCTGCTGGGAATAATCTGCAACAGAGCGCTGTGTTCTCTCTGGGGTCTCGCCACCAGGGACACAAAGCTGTCTTGTGTTTAAAGGGCTCTTAAACAAGGAAGAATGCCAGTAACTGGCCCCGGTGCAATGACACCTCCGCATTCTTCCAGATGCTTGAGAAGTGTTTGACCACGCAGCTGAGCTGAGCCCTGTGGTCACCATGACCTGGTCGTGACCTTCTGACCAGAGATCACAATCCATATTCAACAGATTCAACCCACAAAAACAGATCTGTTAGTGGGCTCTTACTGACTGGCTAACATGACACGTTTGTGTGACTCAATGACCATACTGGCTGGAAGAACCTCACCCATTTGTACAGAATCAATGATCAGCTAGGTTAATTTTCAGACTTGTATTTTATTAGGCTCTGAACCTGACCAAATGCCAAAGCAGGCAGAGCTTCTATCAGTAGAGCTATTGGGCTTGTTTATACAGCCACACCAGAACACTGCCACGGATATAGCAGGCTGCTCCAACCGCACATGAAAAGGGGGCCCAATCCTAGACTGAAGACACTCTAAAGACATTCAGGGACTCATCTCAACCAATTACGCCACCCAGAGACAAGGGAAACTCCACACTATGCTTTGGTACGGAAGATCCTGATTCTTTCTGCATCCATTTTCAGGATTTGCAATCTAGCCTATAGGCAATATTCTTCACTACTAGACTAGACTATTATTGAAACAATGTCTGTTACTTTATAAAGACAAAAAAAAAAACGCTACAATGACGACAATGCGAGTTGTGAATTGACAGGAAAGGATTTCGTTAAAACCATTGAATTATGAAGATGAGCGCAAGCACAGGCCAAGCAATCAGAGGTCAAGCAGTTTGAGCAGGACCTCCTCCATCGCTAAGCTAGTTGTATGCAGTAACTAATGACCACACAGCTTCACCACGGTGTCAGGGTGTTATACGACAGGGTTGGGGGGAAGGGCGGACAGATAGAGAGAGAACCCCTCCATTCATGACAAATCCAAAACTGCTCAGAGTTACAAGGGCAATTAACACAAACACTACTACCGTATTACAATACCACTTTTGAGAAGTAGCCATCAAAGAGGAGGGTTGTATTTCACTAGGGGGCTCTGAGAGGGAGGGAGGGAGGGCCCTTTTATCACTGTGCTCAAATTATGCAGGGTGCCAATGGTGACTTCAGTTCACCCTGTTTGCCAGTAAATGATGTAGGCCTAAATTCTCTGTCTATTCTCACATTTCAAGAGCTGGACCTGTTTACAATGACAATATCCTCATTGTCACTGTTTCTTTTTCGCTCGTAAAACTAAATACCAGTCCTTGACTGAATGTCAGATCATAAAACCCCTTTTTGAGCGCTCATTTGTGCAGCGCTGCTAGACAGTGGGCGCTACTTTTCAGCCATATTGCATGCTAAAGACATTATGACAAAGTTGAAATTAGGGCTGATGGTTTTGAAAACAAGAGGCGCCACATTAAAGCAGGCATCAAAACAGTTGCTGGCTGGACAGCCTGCTGGCTGGGTGTTCCGGTAGCTGCACTGCCATCTGACCCAGAGCTAAAACTCAGAGGGAAACAGTAACGTAAACTCACCATGGGCTATTTCAGTTGCTTTTCCTCAAGTCCTGGCCCAGGAAAGGCCTGCAATTACAGCCCCTGCTGTGGTCCAAGTAAATCAACCCATTGTAATTATAAAGCCCTGCACCAAGATGATGAAAAAATGATTACAGTCCTTTTCATGCTCGTTTCTCCCTAATAAAAGAGGACCAAGGCCAATGAGGACCTGCCATCCCCATAAAAATATAATAATTATAATAATTGAAGTCATTGATTAAAGATCAATTCCTCAACTGGGAGGGTTTTAGGCAAATTCTGAACCGCCTGTAGCTATAGACTAGAACGAGGTGATGGGTGAGGGGAAAATGTGGCATTCTGCATTATGCATTTAAAAGGGTGATAAAATAAGAGTTAAAATACAGTGCCTTCAGAAAGTATTCACACCCCTAGACTTTTACCACATTTTGTTGTGTTACAGACAGAATAAAAAATTGATTAAATTGATATTTTTTGTCACTGGCCTACACACAATGCCTCATAATGTCAAAGTGGAATTATGTTTTCCAAAATGTTTACAAATTAATAAATAATGTAAAGCTGAAATGTCTTGAGTCAATAAGTATCCAAACCCTTTGTTACGTCAAGCCTAAATACGTTCAGGAGTAAACAGGTGCTTAACAAGTCACATAATAAGTTGCATGGACTCACTCTGTGTGCAATAATAGTGTTTAACATAATTTTTGAATGACTGCTTCATCTTTGTACCCCACACATACAATTATCTTTAAGGTCTCTCAGTCGAGCAGTGAATTTCAAACACAGATTCAACCACAAAGACCAGGGAGGTTTTCTAATGCCTCGCAAAGAAGGGCACCTATTGGTAGATGGGTAAAGAAAATAAAAAGGAGACAATGAATATCCCTTTGAGCATGGTGAAGTTTTTAATGACACTTTGGATGGTGTATCAATACACCCAGTCACTACAAAGATACAGGCGTCCTTCCTAACTCAGTTGCCGGAGAGGAAGGAATCCGCTCAGGGATTTCACCCTGAGGTCAATGGTGACTTTAAAACAGTTACAGAGTTTAATGGCTGTGATAGGAGAAAACTGAGGATGGATCAACAACATTGTAGTTATTCCACAATACTAACCTAATTGAGTGAAAAGAAGGAAGCCTGTACAGAATAACAAATTCCAAAACTGTCACGAATACAGCCGAAGCTGCCCCTCCTCCTTATTAATCACACCTGTTACCCATTATGCTTATTTGTGTCCCTATAATTACCTCTGTTTTCCCTCCTGAGTTTGTGCGTGATTGTCTGTTGTCTTACGTCGTTTGGTGAGCTGTTGTTCTGCTCTTCCCTGCGTGGAGGGTTTGTTATGGTTTACTTTTGTTTAGTAAATCCATTCATTTTCTCAGTTCTGTGTCCTGCGCCTGATTCCGTTTCACCACTTCACCCAGACGTTGACAGAATCACGCACCACCTATGGAGTCAGCAGGCACGTCCGATCCCAGTGCCTCGGTGGAGGAACGCATCCAACAGCACTCAACCATGTTGCAGGCTTTAGGGTCGGCTATGGATCGAGTGGTGAACACCATGGATCGATGGGAGAGAAGTGGGTTTCCTACACTTCCTCCTCCTCCGATTTCTCCCCCATCAAGACCATCAAACCCTGGATCCAGTGGAATTCGGCTCTCGCTCCCGAGGGAATATGATGGGACAGCTGCCGGGTGTAAGGGTTTCCTGCTCCAGGTGGAGCTCTACCTGGCAACCATCCACCCGGCTCCCTCGGGATACGAGAGCGTGTCCGCCCTCATCTCCTGTCTGTCGGGCAGAGCGCTGGAATGGGCCAACGCGGAGTGGGGTGGAATAGACGCTGAGTCCGTACATTACGAGGATTTCACCCGCCATTTCCGGGCTGTATTCGATCATCCGCCGGAGGGGAGAGCGACGGGGGAGCGTCTGTTTCACCTCAGACAGGGGAGGAGGAGCACACAGGACTTCGCCTTGGATTTCAGGACCCTGGCAGCCAGCGCGGGATCGAATGAGAGGGCCCTGATTGACCACTACCGATGCAGTCTACGGGAGGACGTTCGTAGGGAGCTGGCCTGCAGGGACACAAATCTAAACCTGGACCAGCTGGTAGATTTATCGATCCGGCTGGATAACCTGTTAGCCACCCGCGGACGTCCGGATCAGGGTCCGTCCAGTCCATCCCCCAGAACTTTCGACTCCACTCCTATGGAGCTTGGAGGTGCTGATGTGGAGAGACCCGGCAAGGGGGTGGTCTCCTGCACCAACTGTGGCCGCAGAGGACACACTGCGGGCCGGTGCAGGAGAGGACCCTCATGGAATCGAGGCAGCAGGCAGGGCCCTGGTGGACCATCCCAGGTGAGTAGGCACCCACCTCACCCAGAGCTCCCTGTTGCTCACATGACGATCAATGTAAATTTCCCTGGGTTTTCCCCACATTCCCAGCATAAGGCGCTCGTAGATTCCGGTGCAGCTGGGAATTTTATGGATAGGCTGGTTGAGCATAAATTAGGGATTCCTATATTGCCTGTAGATGTGCCCTTCCACATACGTGCCCTAGATAGTCGCCCTTTAGGGTCGGGTATGGTTAGGGAGGTCACAGTTCCACTCCGGATGGAGTGGAAGGGGGGTCATGAGGAGAGAATTAGTCTCTTCCTTATCGATTCTCCTTCATTTCCCGTGGTGCTGGGGCTTCCCTGGCTAGCCAACCATGACCCCAGGATTTCGTGGCAACAGAGGGCTCTTAAGGGATGGTCAACTCAGTGCTCGGGAAGGTGTGTAGGTGTTTCCGTAGGGGCAACTACAGTGGAGAGTCCAAACCATGTCTCCACAATGCACATTCCCTCAGAAAATGCCGATTTGGCTCTCGCCTTCTGTAAAAAGAAGGCGACTCAATTACCACCCCATCGACGAGGGGATTGTGCGATAGATCTCCGGGAAGGCGCTGCACTTCCCAGGAGTCACGTGTATCCTCTGTCACAGGAGGAGACGGTGGCTATGGAGACATATGTCACCGAATCTCTGGGACAGGGATACATTATGCCCTCCACTTCTCCTGCCTCCTCAAGTAATTTTTTGTGAAGAAGAAGGATGGAGGTTTACGCCCGTGCATTGACTATCGAGGTCTAAATCAGATAACCGTAAAATACAGCTATCCTCTACCTCTCATAGCTAGTATGACGGAGTCATTGCACGGGGCGCGCTTCTTCACGAACTTGGACCTCAGGAGCGCGTACAATCTGGTTCGTATCCGTGAAGGGGACAAGTGGAAGACGGCATTTAGTACCACCTCTGGTCACTATGAGTACCTCGTCATGCCGTACGGGTTGATGAATGCTCCCTCATTCAATCCTTTGTCGATGAGATTTTCAGGGATCTGCACGGAAAGGGTGTAGTGGTGTATATAGATGATATTCTCATCTACTCCGCTACACGCGACAAGCATGTGTCCCTTGCTTGGTAGACTGTTGGAGCATGACCTGTACATTAAGGCTGAGAAATGTCTGTTCTTCAAACAGTCCGTCTCTTTCGTAGGATACCGCCTGTCAGAGTCAGGGGTCAAGATGGAGTGAGACCGCATTTCAGCCGTGCGTAATTGGCCGACTCCTACCACGGTAAAGGAGGTTCAGCGATTTTTGGGGTTTGCCAACTACTACCAGAGATTTATCCGGGGCTTTGGTCAGATAGCAGCTCCCATAACCTCTTTGCTGAAGGGCGGACCGGTGCGCCTGCAGTGGTCAGCTGAGGCGGACAGGGCTTTTGGTCAGCTGAAGGCGCTGTTCACCTCGGCTCCCGTGCTGGCTCATCCGGATCCTTCCTTGCAATTCACAGTCGAGGTGGACGCGTCTGAGGCTGGGATAGGAGCTGTACTGTCTCAGCGCTCGGGTACGCCTCCCAAACTCCGCCCCTGTGCTTTCTTTTCGAAGAAGCTCAGCCCGGCGGAGCAAAACTATGATGTGGGGGACCGGGAGCTGTTAGCTGTTGTGAAAGCTCTTAAGGTGTGGAGACATTGGCTTGAGGGGGCAAAACACCCTTTTGTCATTTTGACTGACCACCGCAATCTGGAGTACATATGGGCAGCGAGGAGACTGAACCCTCGTCAGGCAAGGTGGGCCATGTTTTTCACGCATTTTGTGTTCACCCTATCGTACAGACCAGGTTCCCAGAATGCTAAGGCAGACGCTCTGTCCCGGCTGTATGACTCAGAGGAGCGGACCAGGGAGCCCACTCCCATATTTCCGGCTTCTTGTCTGGTGGCACCGGTGGTATGGGAGGTTGACGCGGACATCGAGCGGGCGTTACGCACGGAGCCCACTCCCCCCCAGTGTCCAGTGGGTCGTATGTACGTTCCGTCTGAGGTTTGTGATCGTTTGATCTATTGGGCTCACACGTCACCCTCTTCTGGCCATCCTGGCATCGGTCGGACAGTGCGCTGTCTTAATGAGAGGTACTGGTGGCCTACCTTAGCTCAGGACGTGAGGGTTTATGTTTCTTCCTGTTCGGTGTGCGCCCAGTGCAAGGCACCTAGACACCTGCCCAGAGGGAAATTACAACCTCTCCCCGTTCCGCAACGGCCGTGGTCACACCTATCGATGGACTTTGTTACAGATCTTCCTCCGTCACAAGGTAACACCACGATCCTGGTCGTTGTGGATCGGTTTTCTAAGTCCTGTCGTCTAATTCCTTTGCCCGGTTTCCCTACTGCCCTACAGACTGCAGAGGCCATGTTTACACACATCTTCCGGCACTACGAAACCTGCCCCTTCGCCTGCCCTGCCGGAAGCTGGGTCGGCGGTTTGTGGGGCCCTTTAAAGTCCTGAGGAGGTTGAACAAGGTTTGTTATAGGTTACAACTCCCCCCTGATTACCGTATTAACCCCTCGTTCCATGTGTCTCTCCTCAGGCCGGTGGTAGCTGGTCCGCTCCAGGAGTCTGAGGTGCGGGAGGTTCCTCCGCCCCCATTGGACATCGAGGGGGCACCGGCGTACTCGGTCCGTTCCATTCTGGATTCGAGACGTCAGGTGGGAGGCCTGCAGTATCTCGTGGAGTGGGAGGGGTACGGTCCGGAGGAACGGAGCTGGGTTCCCAGGAGGGACATCCTCGACCCCTCCTTGTTAAGGGATTTCCATCGTCGTCATCCGACTCGCCCTGCTCCGTGTCCTCCTGGCCGTCCCCGAGGCCGGTGTCACGAATACAGCCGAGGCTGCCCCTCCTCCTTGCTCGGGCAGGCTTCGGCGTTCGTCGTCACCGGAGTACTAGCTGCCACCAATCTATGTTTCTGTGTTACACTAGTCTTGTCTTTATTAATCACACCTGTTACCCATTATGCTTATTTGTGTCCCTATAATTACCTCTGTTTTCCCTCCTGAGTTTGTGCGTGTCCGTTGTCTTACGTCGTTTGGTGAGCTGTTGTTCTGCTCTTCCCTGCGTGGAGGGTTTGTTATGGTTTACTTTTGTTTAGTAAATCCATTCATTTTCTCAGTTCTGTGTCCTGCGCCTGATTCCGTTTCACCACTTCACCCAGACGTTGACAAAAACATGCTTCCTGTTTGCAACAAAGCACTAAAGTAATATTGCAGAAAATGTGGCAAAGCAATTAACTTTGTCCTGAATACAGTGTTATGTTTGGGGCAAATCCAATACAACAGCTTACTGAGTCCCACTCTCCATATTTACAAGCATGGGGGTGGCTGCATCCTGTTATGGGTATGCTTGTAATCGTTAAGGACTGGGGAGTTTTTCAGGATAAAAAAGAAACGGAATGGAGCTAAGCAAACGCAAAATTCTAGAGGAAAACCTGATTTAGTCTGCTTTCCACCAGACACTGGGAGATTAATTCACCTTTCAGCAGGACAATAACCTAAAACAGAAGGCCAAATCTACACTGGAGTTGCATACCAAGAAGACAGTGAATGTGAATTTGCTAGAAAATCTATGGCAAGACCTAAATATGGTTGTCTAGCAATGATCAACAACCAATTTGACAGAGCTTGAAGAATTTTTCAAAAAATAATGGGCAAATGTTGCACAATCCATGCGTGGAAAGCTCTTAGAGACTTACCCAGAAAGACTCACAGCTGTAATTGCTGCCAAATGTGCTTCAACAAAGTATTGACTCAGGGGTGTGAATACTTATGTAAATGAAATATTTCTGTATTTCATTTTCAATAAATTGGCTATAATGTCTAAAAACATGTTTTCACTTAGTCATTATGGGGTATTGTGTGTAGATGGGTGAGATATACATATATTTTTTCATCCATTTTGAATTCAGGCTGTAACACAACAAAATGAAATAAGTCTAGGGGTATGAATACTTTCTGATGGCACCGTATATACAGTACCAGTCAAAAGTTTGGACACACCTACTCATTCAAGGGTTTTCCTTTATTTTGTAGAATAATAGTGAAGACATCAAAACTATGAAATAACACATATGGAATCATGTAGTAACCAAAAAAGTGCTAAACAAATCAAAATATATTTTATATTTGAGATTCTTCAAAGTAGCCACCCTTTGCCTTGATGACAGCTTTGCACACTCTTGGCATTCTCTCAACCAGCTTCACCTGGAATGCTTTTCCAACAGTCTTGAAGGAGTTCCCACATACGCTGAGCACTTGTTGGCTACTTTTCCTTCACTCTGCCGTCCAACTCATCCCAAACCATCTCAATTGAGTTGAGGTCGGGGGATTGTGGAGGCCAGGTCATCTGATGCAGCACTCCATCACTCTCCTTCTTGGTCAAATAGCCCTTACACAGCCTGGAGGTGTGTTGGGTCATTGTCCTGTTGGAAAACAAATGATAGTCCCACTAAGCCCAAACCAGATGGGATGGCGTATCGCTGCAGAATGCTGTGGTAGCCATGCTGGTTAAGTGTGCCTTGAATTCTAAATAAATCACAGACAGTGTCACCAGCAAAGCACCCCCACACCATAACACCTTCTCCTCCATGCTTTACTGTGGGAACTACACATGCAGAGATCATCCGTTCACCCACACTGCATCTCACAAAGACACAGTGATTTGAACCATAAATCTCCAATTTGGACTCCAGACTAAAGGACACATTTCCACCAGTCTAATATCCATTGCTCGTGTTTCTTGGCCCAAGCAGGTCTGTTCTTCTTATTGGTGTCCTTTAGTAGTGGTTTCTTCTTCAGCAATTTGACCATGAAGGCCTGATTCACACAGTCCCCTCTGAACAGTTGATGTTGAGATGTGTCTGTTACTTGAACTCTGTGAAGCATTTATTTGGGCTGCAATTTCTGAGGCTGGTAACTCTAATGAACTTATCCTCTGCAGCAGAGGTAACTCTGGGTCTTCTATTTCTGTGGCGGTCCTCATGAGACCAGTTTCATCATTGATGGTTTTTGCGACTGCACTTGAAGAAACTTTCAAAGTTCTTGACATTTTCTGATTTGACTGACCTTCATGTCTTAAAGTAATGATGGACTGTCGTTTCTCTTTGCTTATTTGAGCTGTTCTTGCCATAATATGGACTTGGTCTTTTACAAAATAGGGCTATATTCTGTATATCCCACTACCTTGTCACAACACAACTGATTGGCACAAACGCATTAAGAAGGAAAGAAATTCCACAAATTAACTTTTAAGAAGGCACACCTGTTAATTGAAATGCATTCCAGGTGACTACCTCATGAAGCTGGTTGAGAGAATGCCAAGTGTGCAAAGCTGTCATCAAGGCAAAGGGTGGCTATTTGAATAATCTCAAATATAAAATATATTTTGATTTGTTTAAAAAATATTTGGTTACTACATGATTATTGCATAGTTTTGATGTCTTCACTTTATTCTACAATGTAAAAAAATTTAAAAATAAAGAAAAACCCTTGAATGAGTAGGTATGTCCAAACCTTTGACTGGTAGTGTATGTCTAACTATAAAGTGACTATAAGGGCATTTTATTGCATCTGAACATCAAATATGATCAAGTTAACTTAAGTGATTAGAACAGAGTCAAATTAGCAAATCGTAATTCCGCAGTACACAAAGTATTGATTTCATATTGATATCCCAAGCAAATGGTTGTTTCGTGCAAGGTAGTCTATATTCAGTCCATCTGGCAATGGGACCAACCACACAAAATAAAAGTCAACCAAAGTGAATTTAAACCGATTCGTTTTTTCATGCATGGTTTATGAGGCCCATTTTCCTCCTGCTGCCATTTGAGGTGATGTCTGGTAGCATAGCTGAATGCTTCAAAATGTCTTTCAGGGTGTAATTCTGGATTGTGTCGTCCGCCTTTCAGAGCAAATCTGTGCACTGGAATGTTATCTGTCACTCTCAGTGAAGAAATCCAAAGCCCCCCCACCAGCAGTGTACTTGCTCGACCGACCCTCAGTTGCAATACCCTCTAAACAAAGGGGATGCAACCTTGAGCAAGGATGAGCTTATGCCAGACAAAAAGATGCTTAGAATTCAAATCGTGCCACTTGGCCTGCCACAGAAGCTCAGACTTACAGTACCTTCCTTATGGGCTTTTGCTTGTTTACATGAAGAGAATCATATTCATGATTTGCCTCGCCATGCAATTGTCCTAATATTTTCATTGTGTGTGTGTGTGTGTGTGTGTGTGTGTGTGCGTGTGTGTGTGTGTGCGTGTGTGTGTGTGTGTGTGTGTGTGTGTGTGTGTGTGTGTGTGTGTAATCTCTATTAGCTTCTCACCAGTTAATTTGATGAACCACTGAGAGAAAATGAAGAAAGGCTATAATGAATGCAGATTATTTTTGTCAACACACAAAGCCACATGACCATAGAACATTACACCAATGGGGAATTATCCCACTAGACTGCATGCCAATGAGGCTTCCCAGTGTACTTCCGAGACCAGGGTGACAGTTTCACAAAAGCTGTCAAGGTTAACACGCAGGCAGCACACAGAGACAGAGGGAGAGAAAACCTGACAGAGGGAAAGAGAAAAATTAAGTGGGGGATAGGGGTAGTTAGTATACATCAATTTGTACATGATAAAATAGCAATTCGTTTTAACCAAGTATGCTAAATGAGTCTTCTTTATCTTTAAGTAAGCCCAGTATGGCTGCCTGTCTGAGTGACTGCCATATCAGCAACCTCTCCTGTCTAGACTCATCTCTAGGGGAAATCATGCAGCCAATCTGGGATTCCTGGAGGGAAAAATGTTTCTCCCCTACAAGACCCCTTTGGTCAGCCAGCTGTAGTCATGGAAACAGTCAAAATATCACACAAGCTGGCAAAAGACCCAATTCAGAGAGGACAGATTGAGTTAGTATCCAGGATAATAATACAATTCCACACATTACACAAGCTTCAGAGTATGTTGGCTACTTGGATACACATTCCTCAGAAACCCATTTCACCTGTGTGATAACATCAGTCACATAGAGGAATCAATCTCCACAGAGCAGCCCAATTTCTGTCTGTGACACTAAAGAGGATCAGTCATCTATTCTTTCTCAAAAGGCTTCATCTTTCAAGTTTATTACACTCTCTTGTTTATGAAGAATGCCTAAATTATATTTCCACACAAAGCATCCTTCAGACTAAAATCCACTGACAGTATTTCCTCAATGTTCAGTTATATCAATAGCCTGTCAGAGACGAAACCCTCTGGCAGTGTTAAAATACATCTGTGTTGAATTGAACTCATTGAGTCATCTCTGCTGGTGGTCCCTGGGGAAAGAAACCAATGCTGACTGTCTTTTAGCTGCAGCGTGTCACTGAAACCCTCCACTCTCATCCCAAAGAGTTTCTAAAGTGAACAAATGAGCTGGTCAAAGCAGAGCCGAAGCCATGCTGCAGGCAATAGGCAGGCAGACTGCAGAATCATCCCGCAGTAAAACCTCTGATGCTCTGTAGTGGCCTGTGCACTGGAATGTCTTCACCAGCCTCCCCTGGGTTACAGAGACAGAGGGAGGGGGAGGATGGGAGATGGAGGAGGCGGTGGGCAGCCAGCGACCATGACATTTCCCATTCCTCTTCATAAATGGTGAATTTAAGCAGGTATGGGAAACATATCTGGGCCAGACAATGTCTTTACCACATGGTTTATTTAAAGCTGGTTTAAAGCAGAGAGGCAAGAAAGGGCATTGGAAGCGTGGGGAAAAGACACGTTGTGCCAACTGATACTGCATAAAGCAGACAGAAGCCCAGGGAAGGTTTTAATTAAACCATCATAATCTCTGTAGGAGAAGATATGAATACCAATGAGGTGCCAAGCAACACAAGGAGAGAGAGAGCACTCTCCCACAGAGCAGCACAGGTGTGCCGTAAAAACCAGTCGGTTGATCTCAAAAACACACAAGACAGTCGCACATGTATCATAAGGATTTAACAAGTCTGTCAGGGCTTAGAAAAGGGAGCTGGCGGTGGGGCGATGTGAGGATACGTGTCTCTAACTACATTTTTCGCTCTCAAGGTCACCATCCAGAACACCGTTCCAGTTTTAAGAAACTACAGGAGAGCATAACCTTACTCCCATCACTCAGAAGCGAAGAAAAAAGATAATCCACAAAGAATGTCCCTGTCCTACCTGAGGACATAATCTCATCACAGCATACAGTGCCTTCTGAAAGTATTCAGACCCATTGACTTTTCCACATTTTGTTACGTTACAGCCTTATTGTAAAACGTATTAAATTGTTTGTTTTTTCCTCATCAATCTACACACAATACCCCATAATGACAAACAAAAACAGGTTTTTAGAAATGTTTGCTAATTTATTAAAAATAAAAACCTGAAATATCAAATTTACATAAGTATTCAGACCCTTTACTCAGTACTTTGTTGAAGCACCTTTGGCAGCGATTACAGCATCGATTCTTCTTGGGTATGACGCTACAAGCTTGGCACACCTGTATTTGGGGAGTTTCTCCCATTCTTCTCTGCAGATCCTCTCAAGCTCTGTCAGGTTGGATGGGGAGCGTCGCTCTTGCGTCTCTCTAGAGATGTTCGATCGGGTTCAAGTCCGGGCTCTGGCTGGGCCACTCAAGGACATTCAGAGACTTGTCCCGAAGCCACTCCTGCATTGTCTTGGCTATGTACTTAGGGTTGTTGTCCTGTTGGAAGGTGAACCTGGAGCAGGTTTTCATCAAGGATCTCTCTGGACTTTGCTCCGTTCATCTTTCCCTCGATCCTGACTAGTCTCCCAGTCCCTGCCGCTGAAAAACATCACCACTGCATGATGCTGCCACCACCATGCTTCACCGTAGGGATGGTGCCAGGTTTCCTCCAGACGTGACGCTTGGCATCCAGGCCAAAGAGTTCAATCTTGGTTTCATCAGACCAGAGAATCTTGTTTCTCATGGTCTGAGAGTCCTTTAGGTGCCTTTTGGCAAACTCCAAGCAGGCTGTCATGTGCCTTTTAATGAGGAGTGGCTTCCGTCTGGCCACTCTACGATAAAGGCCTGACTGGTGGGGTGCTGCAGAGATGGTTGTCCTTCTGGAAGGTTCTTCCATCTCAACAGAAGAACTCTTGAGCTCTGTCAAAGTGACCAATGGGTTCTTGGTCACCTTCCTGACCAAGGCCCTTCTCACCCGATTGCTCAGTTGGGCTGGGCGGCCAGCTCTAGGAAGAGTCTTGGTGGTTCGAAACTTCTTCCATTTAAGAATGATGGAGGCCACTGTGTTCTTGGGGACCTTCAATGCTGCAGAATTTTTTTTGTATTGTTCCCAAGATCTGTGCCTCGACACAATCCTGTCTCCGCGCTTTGTCATTATGGGGTATTGTGTGTAGATTGATAAAAAATAATAATCAATTTTAGAATAAGGCAAACATTTCTAAAACCTGTTTTCGCTTTGTCATTATGGGGTATTGTGTGTAGATTGATGTGGGAAAAAAAATATTTAATAAATTTTACAATAAGGCTGTAACGTAACAAAATTTGGAAAAAGTGAAGGGGTCTGAATACTTTCCGAATGCACTGTATATCGGGATATTATTTTTGACGATATGTGACCGACCGCCTCGATTCAGTCTTATGTAGCAAAATTTGAAATTGTGTTTTTTACATTGAATAAAAGTAAAGACTCAGAGCTAGAAAATTGTATATCATACACTGCAGTTGAGAACCAATGGGAAAGTAATTCTGCTTTGAAAGTTGATAAACTAGTAACCCCACTTTTGAGAAAATGGCCCTTGAATGTTTTGGTACACCTACTGGAGAGCTCTTTTTTGTCTACACCCATTCAGTATCGTTCACACCCTCTTAAGTCTTAGTCCCACCCATCTCTTTAAGGATGTGAGGCCATGTGGTAAACACGCTTTATCAAATAAAATCGATGTTTATTTGTCACATGCACAGGATACAGAAGGTGTAAACGGTACAGTGATAGTACTTGCATACTTGCATAGTACCAATATCAAAAACAGAAAGTGTCCAGATAAAAATATTGTACAAATATTTTATTGTTATTAGATGACGCTTACCCGACACACTTGTCTAAATTGATGTGTCATGTGAAGGAAATGCTATACCCACCCCTCACCCTCACCCACATCTAGCTAAGTGGATGGGTCACTATTGTCTAGACATGTACACATGTTCATGAAATACAATCGATGGCCATAATCACCCCCAGACACACCTGCTAATTTGATGGGTCATGTAATAATCTGGCCGAAGTGGAGTCTTTTGTTTAGACATGTAGCTAGCTAGGTAGCATAACCCCAACTCATGCTACTACCTAATGTTAGCTGTAGTATGAATCTGCAGGTAGCTAAAGCTAACAAACTAGGTTCAATGTTAACTAGCTAACATTAGGCTATAACTAGCAATGCAAATGGTTTTCTGATTCAAATAATATTATTACACAGATCATACATGTAACGTTAGCTAGCAAGCCAGCAAGCTAACGTTTGCTAGCTAACTAACAGTATGCTTTAACTCGCAATAAAAATGACTTTCTGACAAAATTAGAAACTTATATCTGGAAAATGTAGCTAGACTCTTACCCGCATACATGGATGAACACTTCACTTTTTTTTACTCTGTTTTGTTTGTAGCTACATCTTGTTTGGCCAGCTTTGTGTCAAGTCACTCCGTGGCGTATGCAGAAAGTAGCTCATCACTTTTTCCTACTGATCTGTCGATAGCGCCTGCTAAATTCAGGGCATCATTGTTGTTGAGAAAAGTAGCACAACTTTTTTAGCTCTCAATGGCTAACGTTATATCTTTCAAAAACGGCGCGGTAGAAAGGACTGTCAACACATACTGAAAAGCTCACGTTATAGACAGAACCGTGCTACATGGCAGACCAACCCAACTTATCTCCCGGCATGTCCAGCCCATACATTATCTCAGCCAATCATGGCTAGTCGGAAGGTTCCTCTCTTTTTCCATGGCTAAACCAGGCTAGTAATTATTAAAATATATTCATATTTATGGATGTAATACGAGTGTCACGGATTCAGCCGAGGCTGCTCCTCCTCCTTGCTCGGGCAGGTTTCGGCGTTCGTCGTCCCCGGAGTACTAGCTGCTACCGATCTATGTTTCGGTGTTAGTCTTGTTTGGTCTTTATTGTTTACACCTGTTTCCAATTATGTTGCATTGTATTCCCTTTAAAACCCCCTGTCTCTCATAGTTTATTGTGTGTGATTGTCGGCAGTAGCTGTTGTGTGCGAGTATTGTTCCTCCCTGTTAGGAGGTTTTTTGGTTTTGTACTTTCTATACTGTGTTCAGTAAAGTACGTCTGCCAGTAGCTCGGTGTCCTGCGCTTGACTTCGTTTACCGCATACACGTCAACCTGACAACGAGTTTGGTATTAAGGCACATGAAAGTTCACATGTTCCAGAAGGCATTTCTGCAACAAACAAAAAAACGCATTTTGATAAACAATAAATGTTTACGTTCAAATGCTGCTGCTGTGAAGTAGTGACGTGCGACATATGCCTAGTTTCCTGAAACGAGTCACATATATCATATCGTTTTGACAATATCTGAATATTATTTCTGCGCTAGTTGGCTGTACCTGCACCAAAACTCCAGTATTATTCCTTCATAGCTTGTTCTCCATCTTCTTTTTAAATATGGAGCCAATGACTGATCAAAACTGATTTTCTCATGCACTCTCATTCCTCTGCAGCAGACATATAGTGAGCAATATGTTTGGAACTTCGAATCGCAATAGAATCACAGTATCTAATTGCAATATAGAATTGTGAGAATCACAATACATATCGTATCGGCACCAACGTATCGTGATTATATCGTATCGTGAGGTCCCTGGCAATTCCCAGCCCTAATATTGAGATAGCCTACAAACACCTTTGGCAGTTGTCTGCATTTTGCTGGTGGGTGGTGAGATTTACGAAGTACAATCAAGAGAGGGCACAGCCTTCACATTAAAAGCCTGGCATTAACTCGTTTCATTGATCTACAAAGGCCCAGTGTTCTTGTCTGATCCAAGTATTTTTGAATACATTTTCACAGATTCACTGAAGCCAGCCCCAGTTTGAGTTGAGGGAGGGGGTTATTGATATTCATACAGGCAGCATTGTGAGTGCGATTACCAGTCTGAAGGCCTCTCCACAGTGTTCTTCAGTACTCAGGTCTGGAGAAGTGGGGCACACAGCTACGCTCCCACGCTTTGGGGAAAAACCCCTCTCACCTCCCCATTCATCCCCATTCACACATAGCAAATCCTCATCTGGCCACATTAATTGGTGACAGTAAATCAGCTGCTTGTTGCTCCTTTTAAAACTCCTCAGTGAGGCATGGAGACAGTCACCTGACCAAAGCAGTCACACTCCAACTACTCTAGTGTCTAGTAATGTTACACAGTGGAGAGGAAACGCCAAGAAGACCCTTTACAACACAGCCTTGCCTAGGCCTACATTGTCCTCAATTGCTCTCTTCACATGGTTCACATGATGTGGCTAACTGTATGGCTGTCCTCTACTTACCCCAGTATGTAGCATTCGGTACTGAGACAGTGTGTATGGCTGACCCAACCAGAAGAGAGAGGTATGATGGATGACCCTGAAGGGTTTTTCTTACTGTAATCAATCATGTGGTGACTCTGAACAGACCTTTGTGGGTTATGATGCCTAGGGAGCTGGGTAACCCGGGTTCACCATACAACACAACCCCTTGAGGAGTGGACAAGAGAAAGGGGGCCTGACTGTAGGGGTCTCGCCGCCTACACTCACTGTTCTATTGTCCACATCAACCTTGGATTTCTGAAGCTCTTCTGAAGGTTACACATTTTTCAGAGTGCCGGTTTTCTGCTTCTTCTACCATAATCACAAACCAGCGCTGGGGTCTGAATGAATATGTTTTCCATGCAGGGAGCTTCGCAGTGTGTGTGCGGCCTTGGAGAGCAGAGGTTAACGACAGACTGTGATTGCCATTAACACAGGTCATTAGGCAGTCCTTCTTGTGGGGCAGGTGAGGTCATGAGAATATCACTGACCACTAGACAATTGGAAGTCTCAGCTCAGGCCCTTTTCAATAGAGTTCAATGGATGTGGCCGTGGTACAAAGCCTGTCCATCCACCCCCTTCTGCACAGCCTAATCCCATAAGCAAACAACAGGAGCCAGGGGAATCTTAGTGCTTTGTGTCGCGCCGGAAAACCTGTCGTGATGTTGAACCTTTGTGAGTTCATAATACATGCTGATGGCCACTTTTGTTGCCTTAGTTCAGCAAGGGGGATTTCCGTTTTATGTATAAATAATCTATTAATGGATTGATGATGAACAATTGATTGATGACGATGATCTATTAATGATTAATCAGTTATCTTTGAGAGCTTTGACTGATGGACCACTGAAAGACAGTACAGCACCCAGTGACATTCCACTGCTTTCAACCAGATTCACAACCTTCCTACATGTTGACCTTGTCTGCTCATCTACTGTTGACCCTGCTCCAGTGTCCCTCAGTGCTGTAGCTGGAGGACGTGGAATGTGCCAGAGTAGCTGCTGTTTCCTTATAAAGAAAACCAGCCTGGGAGGGGAGGCCATTTTAAGGATGAGGAAAAGGGAGGTGAATGTGAAGAGGGAGCCGGGCGGCGCTCCTTGCAGAAAGCATTATCCTCCTCTTCCCTTTGAGGCCAGGCACAAAGGGGGACGAGGTCATTAGTTCAGCCGGTCTCAAACGCTCCTGAGCTGGGGACGGACCGGTGTATTCATCTGCTCACGCAATCACAAAGAGCATTTCTCTGTCCCATTCAGTCCTGCTACAGAGCAGTGCAGAGCAGAGAGAGAGGGGCCCGGGGCCACAGTCTACGCAGAGGCCTCCACGGACTCCCACACACAATCTTTACAGAGTCACCAGCTCTCTCTGTTACTTGAAGGGATACGTCTCTCATGATAGAGGCCTCAGATGAAGCATGCAGCCGTAAAACACTGCAAACTATACTGTCTCAGACAAACCGATACATACTTGGAACGGAGGGGTTGTAAAACATATTTACTCACATTCAGTCAGAGGCTTATGTACTGTACACTAAATCATTCCTCATGTGCTGAGTCTAAACACGTCAGTCGAGCGAGAGAAACACCAAATTAGGTGCACAAACACACAACGTCTGAGGGAGTGTGGAGGATGTCAAGAGATATAAAAGCCGAAGGAAATCAGACAAAAGGAATGTGTCTGTCTACCCAGTCAGGTCACGGTATAATGAGAAAAGCCTGTGGCCCGCTGACCTCTCCAGCCAATGAACTGCCATAACAGCCACTATCGGCCTTCAAAAGCCTTCCAAAACCCCCGCCGTTGCTAACTGATACGACCTTTCTCCCCCTTTGAAGCACCAAGAGAATTCATCAGCACTCAGAGCCAGGGAAAAACCAAGATAACACTTTGCAGCCTGTGTGCTCTGCTGTTGTATTTCAGTATGACATCACTCTGTTCCCAGCCAATTCTGATGCATTTGTTTTTTCTATCCCTCACTACACCAGCCCTTCCAAGGTCATGGACACTGGTGCAAAGCGCTGGGGAGCAGGGAGGCGAAATGAAGTGTTTCACCAGACGGTGCCTCTGGCAGCTAGAGGGCCGCAGGGAGCCTGGAAGGCCCACTCCGGATTCGTCACGGCACAGCAGCCACTGTTCAGGAAGCAGGGTGTAATATCTGACCATGTGCCAATTATCACACCGCAAGGAGCGGATATGGCAACAACATGCCTAAAGTCTAGGAAATAGAAGTTAAAGAAATCAGTGTCACAACATCCCCTGCCTTGATATAGCCTGGTGACATTACAGCATTGGGACACAGTGAGATATCCTCTAGATCTGCTTAATGTGTACATAATGGAATTAATAGAATTCCATGACCTTTACAATTCAAGTCCCACACAATGTGAGTGGTGCAGGAATCCAAAGTGAATGATGCACCTCATGATGTGATTTAAAGGCCAATTGCCTCCTAAATCAATACTTTTGATTTACCTGGCATTAATGCCTTTATGATTGCATGACCACATTAAAGGTGCAATATGCAGAAATCGCTCTGCCATTTCCTGGTTGCTAAAATTCTAGTAGTTCGCCTAATTTCAGTTTATGTGTAGAGAAGCATTATACCATCTAAACCGCTGTAAGATATATTTTCAATAACCAAAAATATTGTATTATCAGCTGTTTGAAGCTGGTGTACAACACCGAGAGCAAAAAATGCAAAAACTAAACTTTAGAATGATAAATAGCGCACATTCAGTTGAAGTGTAAGAGCGTCTGCTAAATGACTAAAATGTCAAATGTAAATGTAAGTATGAAAAATGTATGCACTCACTAACTGTAAGTCGCTCTGGATAAGAGAGTCTGCTAAATGACTAAAAAAATTTTTAAAAATGTAAAAAGTTGGAAGTTTACATACACCTTAGTCAAATACATCTAAACTCAGTTTTTCACAATTCCTGACATTTAATCCTAGTAAAAATTCCCTGTTTTAGGTAAGTTAGGATCACCACTTTATTTTAAGAATGTGAAATAATCCGAATAATAGTAGAGAGAATAATTTATTTCAGCTTTTATTTCTTTCATCACATTCCCAGTGGGTCAGAAGTTTACATACACTCAATTCGTATTTGGTAGCATTGCCTTTAAATTGTTTAACTTGGGTCAAACGTTTCGGGTAGCCTTCCACAAGCTTCCCAAAATAAGTTGGGTGAATTTTGGCCCATTCCTCCTGACAGAGCTGGTGTAACTGAGTCAGGTTTGTAGGCCTCCAAAAATTTTCTATAGGATTGAGGTCAGGGCATTGTGATGGCCACTCCAATACCTTGACTTTGTTGTCCTTAAGCCATTTTGCCACAACTTTGGAAGTATGCTTGGGGTCATTGTCCATTTGGAAGACCCATTTGCGACCAAGTTTTAACTTCCTGACTGATGTCTTGAGATGTTGCTTCAATATATCCACATAATTTTCCTTCCTCATGATGCCATCTATTTTGTGAAGTGCACCAGTCCCTCCTGCAGCAAAGCATCCCATCAGCATAATGCTGCCACCCCCGTGCTTCACGGTTGGGATGGTGTTCTTCGGCTTGCAAACCACCCCCTTTTTCCTCCAAACATAACGATGGTCATTATGGCCAAACAGCTCTATTTTTGTTTCATAGGACCAGAGGTCATTTCTCCAAAAAGTACGATCTTTGTCCCCATGTGCAGTTGCAAACCGTAGTCTGGCTTTTTTATGGCGGTTTTGGAGCAGTAACTTCTTCCTTGCTGAGCGGCCATTCAGGTTATGTCGATATAGGACTCGTTTTACTGTGGAAATAGATACTTTTGTACCTGTTTCCTCCAGCATCTTCACAAGGTCCTTTGCTGTTGTTCTGGGATTGATTTGCACTTTTCGCACCAAAGTACGTTCATCTCTAGGAGACAGAACGCGTCTCCTTCCTGAGCGGTATGCCGGCTGTGTGGTCCCATGGTGTTTATACTTCCGTACTATTGTTTATACAGATGAACATGGTACCTTCAGGCATTTGGAAATTGGTCCCAAGGATGAACCAGACTTGTAGAGGTCTACAATTTTTTTTCTGAGGTCTTGGCAGATTTATTTTCATTTTCCCATGATGTCAAGCAAAGAGGCACTGAGTTTGAAGGTAGGCCTTGAAATACATCCACAGGTACACCTCCAATTGACTCAAATTATGTCAATTAGCCTATCAGAAGCTTCTAAAGCCATGACATCATTTTCAAGAATTTTCCAAGCTGTTTGAAGGCACAGTCAACTTAGTGTATGTAAACTTCTGACCCACTGGAATTGTGATACAGTGAATTATAAGTGAAATAATCTGTCTGTAAACAATTGTTGGAAAAATTACTTGTGTCATGCACAAAGTAGATGTCCTAACCGACTTGCCAAAACTATAGTTTGTTAACAAGACATTTGTGGAGTGTTTTAATGACTCCAACCTAAGTGTATGTAAACTTCCGACTTCAACTGTAGAACAGATCTAACGCATCTTAGACTTGCTTTCAATGAGAATGACAGATCTATAACTCATGTGAATTTGGTTGGGTTGCCCAAAAAGTTACATATTGCAGCTTTAAGGCAGCGTATTGGAGTTGAAATCTAGCCTAACTGTGCAGAAAGAGATTAGTATAATTATATTAATTTGAAATCCTCAGAGCGCCGCATCATATGAAGTGAGGGGGAAATGTAACGCTTGTTGTTTGAAGGCTTCTACAAAAACAAAACAGCGTGACTGGCTGAGCGGGTTCAATGATTTCCCATTGCGCCCATATTTAGCTTTTCAGGAGACATGAAGAGACAGGGTGGGCCTCATGTGGACACACCTGAGGTTTGGTTTGAGGACTTTCTAAACTAAGGATATGTGTGCATGCGTGTGTGTGAGTGTGTGTGTATCTGTGTATTTGTGTGTGTATTTGTGTGTGTTTGTCATGTGGTTTGAGCTACGCCCTGCTAATCGTTGCCTGCTGGCTGTGGAGTACTTTGATACTGGTATAGGTCTGGAGCTCGCTTCAATGGTTCCCTTTGTATCTCCTTTACATTCCTAACTTCCAGCATGTAAAATCTCACCTCCACTGTCTGGGCATAACCATTTAGACAAACACAATAACAAAGAAAGGCACCAATTGGTGTTCTAGCCAAGTGTCAGCAAGGTATTTTATTCATTTGAATTAGCCGCAGTAATAGGAGTGGGCAAAGCAGAATAGCAAAACATCCTCAGAGTTGTGAGTGGAACTGAGGTCTTTGTTGATCATTGTAATGGCATACACTGTACTATAAAATACATTGTGCACTGACAATGGTAAACCAACAGGTAATTTAGTCTAGATGCCTTTTAATCTAGTCGAACACATTGTTCACATGGGAAACTAAAAGAGGATGACAAAGGGGTTTGTTATTATGGTTGAAGTGCTAGGCTATTATGATTTTAAAATATAAAAAGTCAGTTGATTGTGGCGATGGAAAATGTTCATTGTGGTCATTCAATCCATGAAGGGTGTGTGTTAGTGTGTGACTGTATGTGTGTGTCTGTGTGTGAGTGTATCACAAACCAGCCATATCTCAGACTGGCCAATAAAAAGAAAAGATGGGCAGTCTGAGATATGGCTTTTTCTTTGCAACTCTGCCTAGAAAGTCAGCATCCCGGAGTCGCCTCTTCACTGTTGACGTTGAGACTGGTGTTTTGCGGGTACTATTTAATGAAGCTGCCAGTTGAGGACCTGTGAGGCGCCTGTTTCATAGGACCAGAGGTCATTTCTCCAAAAAGTACGATCTTTGTCCCCATGTGCAGTTGCAAACCGTAGTCTGGCTTTTTTATGGCGGTTTTGGAGCAGTGGCTTCTTCCTTGCTGAGCGGCCTTTCAGGTTATGTCGATATAGGACTTGTTTTACTGTGGATATAAATACTTTTGTACCTGTTTTCTCCAGCATCTTCACAAGGTCCTTTGCTGTTGTTCTGGGAAATGATTTGCACTTTTCACACCAAAGTACGTTCATCTCTAGGAGACAGAACGCGGCTGCGTGGTCCCATGGTGTTTATACTTGCGTACTATTGTTTGTACAGATGAACGTGGTACCTTCAGGCGTTTGGAAATTGCTCCCAAGGATGAACCAGACTTGTGGAGGTCTACAATTTTTTTTCTGAGGTCTTGGCTGATTTCTTTTGATTTTCCCATGATGTCAAGCAAAGTGGCACTGAGTTTGAAGGTAGGCCTTGAAATACATCCACAGGTACACCTCCAATTGACTCAAATTATGTTAATTAGCCTATCAGAAGCTTCTAAAGCCATCATCATTTTCTAGAATTTTCTAAGCTGTTTAAAGGCACAGTCAACTTAGTGTATGTAAACTTCTGACCCACTGGAATTGTGATACAGTGAATTATAAGTGAAATAATCTGTCTGTAAACAATTGTTGGAAAAATTACTTGTGTCATGCACAAAGTAGATGTCCTAACCGACTTGCCAAAACTATAGTTTGTTAACAAGACATTTGTGGAGTGGTTGAAAAACGAGTTTTAATGACTCCAACCTAAGTGTATGTAAACTTCCAACTTCAACTGTATCAATATGAACGTTTGCTTGAGAGTGTGCGTAAATTAACCAATATTTTTGTGAGTATTTAAGACCTACTTTAGAAAGGCAAACGCATGCCATTCCAGTGCACATCCAAGTGCTATCCACCCTCAGGATTTTGGCAACAGGCACTTTTCAGCAGGAGCTTGCCGATCAGCATCTCACAGCCCTCGAATAGCGGATGTTTTAGATGCAATCATCAGCAAGACGACCAGTTACATACAATTTCCATACACCATAGCACAACATGTTGAAGTCAATAGGATTTTCTTTGCCATCAGGGTTCCCAAATACGAACGGCGCAATAGACGGCACCCATGTCGCAATAAAAGCACCATCCCAAAACTAGCTCAACTATGTGAACAGAAAAGGCTTTCACTCACTTAATGTGCAGGTGATAGCTTATGTGATGCACAGAATACACTGCTATATGTAGTGGCCAGGTGGCCCGTTGGAACGCACGGCTTGTTCATTCTGCAGAACAGCCAATTTTGGCCTTTATGCCTACAGCAGGGAGCTGTTGAGGATGGATGGCTTATTGGTGAGTGTTGCCTACACATTTGAAGTGTATTTGCATTGCTAAAGCAACTTGAATTGTCCTATTGGTCCTCTCTTTGTAGCTATGTTTTTATTTTTACTGGTCAAATCACAACTGAGTGAGCCAAAACAAAAACTCTGACACTAGCACCTCTATTTCAGTCAAAAAATAAAGACAATTATTATATTTTTTTGGTTGCACCATTGTATTTAATGGTATGGCGTTGTATATTACCCAAGGGATGATTTTGACCCTATATGGTTAATTTGGGGCGTTTCGAAATAAGGAAAGGGGGATACCTAGTCAGTTGTACAACTGAATGCATTCAACTGAAATGTGTCTTCCACATTTAAACCGGACCCTCTGAATCAGAGAGGTGTGGAGGGCTGCCTTAATCGACATCCACGTCTTCGGCGCCCGGGGAACAGTGGGATAACTGTCTTGCTCAGGGGCAGAACGACCGATTTTTACCTTGTCAGCTCGGGGATTCGATCCAGAAAACGTTCAGTTACTGACCCAACGCTCCTACCCGCCAGGCTACCTGCCTCCCAGGTCGTGCACGAGCACTGAGGCTGAAAATAATTGGTATTTATCAATGTTATCTCCTACCGGTGTGCATATGGCTCTCGTAGGATTGTTTGATAAATCACACTTTTTCTATGCGTACAAACATTCTAAGTTCCGTTTGTAAATAGTATTTTAGAATAGTTTCTATGCACTATTGATAAATAAGGCTCCTGGTGTGTTGAATTTAGGCAACCACTGAACTGATCAATTAGTGTCACGCCCTGATCTAGAGAACTCTTGTTGGTTGGGTCAGGGTGTGAGTTTAGTTCAGATCTATGTTATTAGATTCTATGTTTATGATCTAGTATTTGTATTTCTATGTTTGGCCGGGTGTGATTCCCAATCAGAGGCAGCTGTCGCTCGTTGTCTCTGATTGGGGATCATACTTAGGTAGCCTGGTTGCCTACCTTAGTTGTGGGATCTTGTTTGTGTTCCTGTTAGGCTTGTTGTGTGTATAGCCCATAGGACGTCACGTTTTTATTGTTTTGTCATTTTGTCAAGTGTTTATTAGTCTTAATAAACATGTACGCATACCACGCTACACCTTGGTCTGACCCGTCTCTCAACGACTGTGACAATTAGCTCAGTTGGTCAGGTTTAGTGCCTGCGACACTCAAGGAACAGGGTTGCCTATGTTATATAGGCCTGCAGAATGCAAGAGAGGAATGTAGGCTAGACAGAGCGGAGAATTCCACCAAAACAGCGCAAAATGTCCAGTTAGAAAATGTTGTTTCTATCCATCTCTCTCTCTCTCTCTCGCACTGTCAGATGCATTGGCCTTATAGCCTAAACCTATATTGTGTCTAGCTGTTATAAAAAAACATATTCCCTTGTCTCTCCATTCGATATGAATATGACTTTGGGCTAGGCTATACTTTCATCGTTTGATGCATGTATGCTTTCTCTCCGGATGAAACAATGAATGGATCTAACAGAGTTCCATCTCAAAAAGTTGTTTGAACAGCCTAAGAACGCAAACCCCTGAACCTATAGCACTACCGCCTGCACTTAGATTTACCATTGAGTTAGGTTTGTTAAAATAGAGCCCTAAAAGTGTGAAAACATTTGATCAGTGCTATTTCCTGATAGTTGCTGGTTGAAAATACAATCTAGCATTACAATGTACCAGAGGCCACCATAGTAGAGCGATACCATCGTACATCACAATGTTTTATGAGTACATGATCACGATAGGACAAAGGTTGACATCGCCCAACCCTGTGTGTGTGGGTGTCCACCTGCCTGTTTCACATGTATCATCTGTGGTCTAGACTTCCTGCTGTGGCCAGAAGAACACCTCAGACTGAGATATATAGCTCAGGATATTATGGAAGCAAAGTTTACCTACCTGCTCTCTAGTTAGTTTAAAACAGTATATTCTTTACCTCAAGAGCAAAACGACCCCAGGCAGGGCTTGAGCTCCGGTATAAAAGACAAACGTCAATACCTCCGAGTCACTGCTTCCTATCACACCTAGGTGATAGAGCTCTTCTTTAACCCTGGGAATAGGTAGGCTGGTGAAGGAGAGTCTGTTGATAGCCCCTGCATCCTCCCCTCCCCTATCTCCAAGGATGCTGAGAGGCCGTTTTCCTGCCTGGAGCTGCCTGTTGTGGAGGTGGTGGACATTGAGGAGAGGAGAGGAGAGCTGGGCTGACCAGTGCAGCTGTTCACAGACGGCCAGCCAGCCTGATAAATAGTCTTCTAGTGGGTTTTCACCCACCAACAACGAATTCGGCAAGAGAAGTTCGATAGAGCGGAGCGGTAGAGAAAGTTCAGCTCTGCTCTACTTTATGTAAATTTCAAGCGAAACGAAGCGTTGGAGCGAAGCGTTGTCAAGAGGAGGCGCCGCAGTTCAAACCTACTGAGGTATAATAAGAACTGGAGACTATTTCCAAGATGTTCGACTGTTGTTTTCAAGGTAATCTACTCATGTTTGCATATGCCGATTCATGAACCACCTATATCTGGGTTGCATCCGGTTTGTGCTAGCACTCAGTGCGCACAGGGAGCAGCGCGAGCAGCAACAACGTCATCACGTCATCCAAAAAACATGGCAGACATTGGATGAAATTAAAATGTTAATATCTTCTACTGTGAGTGACAGCAACAATTATTGTAATAATTCAATTGATGTTTTGTGCACAAAGGTGATGACTAAAGTGTCTTATTAGGAATTTTCTAATCTGACTTCTCTATGTGGCTGTCTATGGAAATTGTCCTTCTGGGCCGGGCATCAGCTAAACTGCAGTACCAAAGCAAAACTGTAGGAGAAGTCAAAACTGTGCCTCTAGACCGGAACCCTGGCCCCTTGGTCAAAACCCACTGTTAGAATGGCACCTGTGGCCAGACATGCCATGAAAGGGCACAGTGTTGGACAGACAGGTTAGTATGTGGAGGCTCTAGACTACTACTACAGACTCTGCGCTATGTGTCTATGTGTCTGTGTGTCTATGAGCTGCCCCCTTCTTCAACAAATAGCCTAGCCTACCTCCACACTCTGGGCTAACCATTCTCCCACAGTGACGGTGAAGCAGCACTAGACCAGCACCCAACAGGTAAACATTCACCCTGGAAACAGGAGGCTTGAGACGCATGTCTATAGCATCAGGCACCTCATTAAAGCAAATCAGATTTGGAGAAATTGCTTCCTGCTGACCCAGTAAGCTGAGGCAGTTCACAAACAGAGAGAGAGGACAGTCCAGGAAAAACAACAAGCCTTTTGGGTGGTTTAGCTGCATTCCCCCTGCCTGTCTGTTTAATATTTCACCAAATGTTCCCTCTTCTTCACACAGAATAAGTCTGCGTCCCAAATGGCACTCTCAATGGCACCCTATTCGCTATATAGTGCACTACTTTTGACCAGCACTATATAGAGAATAGGGTGCCATTTGGGATGCAGCCAAAAGGAGTACTACAGAGGGAGGCTTCAGTTCCAATGTCTGTATTCCCTGACCGAATACATTTAGGAAATTACAGGACTAAGCTCACTAGGGTTAAACTAACTGGGCAACAATATCAGCATAAAACATTGTTTAAATGTCAACGGTATGGAGACAATTCTGGACAAAATGTAGGCCTACTAGCATTTCAACTGCTCAAAGAATGGCCCTTGTATGCTAAAAACACAAAAAACATGATTCACGTTTCATAAAATAATTTGCTATTGTTAAGCGCTTGTTTTGACAAATCTGTGTAATCGGCAAAACTTGTCTATGTCCATGAACAACTCTCAAAACATCTGTTGTTGCTGATTATTGGGAAGGGTCCTCCATAGCAAGTGAAAATTCCTCATGTTAAATCCCCTTAGACAGTCCAAATGGGGGAGAGAAATATGGAAAGCACTGCAGCAGGAATCTCTGCATTGTCTGTTCAAGTGAAATCCTCACGCAAACATAATCTCTCTCACTCTATAGAGGAATCTTTTACTTGAAAAATGCATTTTTAATCACTGTGGTATTTTGAATGTTAAGAAACTATGGCCGAGACAGAATTGGCCAGCAGCACTCGGCAATGACAACAGCCCGGAGTGACAGCCATGTGTTTTCCTCTGTCATCTGAGTCTTCATCAACAAATCCCCCTCCCATTTCACAAACACACAGAAGCCCTTTCGAGACAGCCTGTATCAGCCACCCTCACAACTGAGACAACAGTGTGGAGGCCTACATCTTACCACCACCACCACCCCCTGTAATGGTCACACACACATGCACCTACGCACGTCACACGCACACACACACACAAACACACAAAAGTGCAGTCATTAGGGTTCGGCAGAATCACAATATTCTTTAAATCTTTAATTTCCTCTGAGCTAAATGACCGGAGACAAGCTGCCTTTTGGAGCTCAACGTCCTAATTAAACATTGCTCTTATTAAAGAAGAGAGCGCGATTTAAGAACATTTAAATTCTGAGAAGCAGTAGTAATAAAGCGGTCTCAGTTTACTTTTTGCTTTAGTTTTCGTAAGCCTCTCAATTAAAAGTGGTTTATGTCAATTGGATTTTGGTCTGCAGAGCAAAACCACCTCCTGCTGTGGGAGCTCTTTGAATGAAAGGTTGGCGGCCATGTTGCTCTGTCTCTGGTTGGATGCTATGCCGGATCTGATGAGATCACAGGGACATCAATGAAGTGCATCCCAATTACTTGGGGATTTGTATATGTGCAGGGTGCTATCATCAACTTAGCCATAGTGTAGATAGATTGTCCATGCAATTGAAAATATCAGCAGGAGTAAGGTGAGTTAGCCTACTGTAACAACTAACCTCCTTCCACAACTGCACATGGCCAAGCCATGACATAGCCTATCAAACAGGATAACATCATCATCAAATAACAACTTGCACATTTACTTCAAAATACAAATGACTTGATATCATAAAGTTAAATATAACAAATGTCAGATCGCTACGCTGTATAGGAAGTTGTCCCTTTATGAAGTAGGATTACCCACAATTGCTGACAAAGATGAGTCAGCAAACTGGCTAAGGCTAGGTTCAACATCTGTAGCCTACATTGTTGAATGAAAAATACAACACTGAAAAAAGGTTCCCAGTTTGCTGTGGATATGGTCTCTACTTCTCAAACTAGTGTTTAACGCAGGGCAACGGTCTTAGCTTGGGCCCACTCTGTACTGACTCCAACTTTCCTCTGACCAGTTGGCCTGTGTCTCCATGTGGCCAAGCTCAGAGGGCTCCTGCCAGTGCCAACTGGTGGCGGGCAGGGGAGTCAGTGGAGAGGAGCAGTTTAGCCTAGCCGCCCCAGAGAGTACAAGGCAAAGACATGCTAGTGTGATTAACACTGGACCACAACAGACAGCTCTGTCTGGCAGCTGGCTATCTCCTTCATCTCAGCAGATAGAACTATAGCTAGAGCTGGGAGCCGCAGGAGGGATGAATCCAGCCCCCACAGCCTGAGCCTTCACAGCCAGCCTGCCTCCCTGGGCTCTGATCACTGCATTGAAAGAGATGGAACTGGTGGGATGTGGGAGTACAGTACAGTAGGTAACAGTAAAACTTCACTCTAGAAAGTAATGCCGGGCGGACACAACTTTTAAAATTGTCAGAGCTGTTATATTAACAGAGGCAAGTCACAGCCTGATCTAAAGAAGAGCAAATTGACTCAAGATACTTTAAGATCGCTGAGCCTCTCACATTAAACGACCGTCTTTCCTGTCGTTTCTTTTGTCTTACCAACGTAGTGGTGCGCACACTAAATGATGTGACACAGATGGGAGGGGATTCTTCACTTGGTCGTAAGGATGCTCGATACCACGCTGTCTCGCGAAAACAAGGATGTGATGTGATTAGATAGCTAGAACGAGCCTCTAACGTTTTCAGTCAGACATTCACGCTTGCCATACAGAGTTGAAATATCTAGCCAATACATTTTGAATTGAATAACATTGCGTGTAAAGAGCTTGTCAGAGCTGTAACGATTTGACACTTTGGCAGGTACAAACGCATACTAGCAGAAGTCATCGCTCCTGCTCCAAAGTACACATTCTGGGTGATGTGATTCAACGTAATCATCTCACTGGCTCCTTCTCTGGAGAGCTCTCATTGGCTATTGCTGATCACTGTTCTCAAATCTTGTTGTTGCATATCTCACACTACAAGAGCATTGCAGATTTTTTGCAGATGAAATCAAACATGTTTGAAAATCTGGGACTGCTCAAAGACGAGATCGGTAGTCCTCAGATTGCGTCTCTGACCTGCTCACATTAAACGAGCGTCGGTGACGGCCGCGTGCCCCGAATAGGCAACGACATGGGGATTTTGTCTCCGATCTCAGCTTAAGTGGTCTCTACGCTGGGAAGTGAGACATCAGAGGAAGTTGAGCTAGAGGGAGTGAAATGCTGTGAGGAGGGAAATGCTGAAGGGTAGGTAGCTGTAGATCTCCCCAAAGACAGAGTGCTAAATCTCAGATGGAAGACAGTCCACTGAATCATTAGACTCTCTTCATGTGGTTTCAGTCTGCCACAGGGACTAGATAGGGCCCGCAGTTCAGCATCACTCCATCTCCAACTCATAAAACGTATAACATCTACAACGCATCAGAGTTAGGACTTGGAAATATATAGGCCAATATGTATCTTTAGACACAGTTGAAAGCCCCTTGCCAATAATTGATGACACAAGAGAAAGGCATATAGGCCTTTTTACATGTTGTCAAATAGATAGGAATACTCTAACTCTGAAAATACCTCAAAGAGAAATTGATTTGGCAGTAGAAGCTAAAGTGAAACTTCCTGGCCACCCAGACTCCTTTCTCCGTCCAAACGCTACGCCACGCCCACGGATGTCAGTTTCTTCTCCGCAATGTGTCTGAATCTGAGTAACTTCCCAACCCTTCATCGAATACGAACACATTCGGGGGAATCTGATTAGTTCAGAAACCGATGGGTTTGGACCAGAGCCAGAACACACGTGTGTAAAGCGGTGGTTTGAAAATTCGTCATTGGATTTGATACTCTGATTGGTTAGATCTAATCGCTGAATCGTCACAACAAACAACTTCAATGATGGCAGTCTCAGACTAAAGTAGCCAATGTAGCAAACGACAGAGCAGCAGAAGAATGTAGTGTGAGTCGTCAGGCTAAGATATTACGAAGTGAAATATCTCCCATGCTGGCCATACCAATTTCCTAAGTGCTTCGTCAAGACGTTCTCCTCTAAAAACCCATCTTGTGTCCTTATGGTTGCTGCTGTGCACCCTGCCGACTGCACCTCCTAGCTGTTAAGAGGTTTTAACAGGAGAAAACCAGCATATATCCTCAAAGAGAATACCAATTAATCCAGACAAGTTTAATTTTACAACTATATAATCCACTGAGCTCCTGGTGCCTTGAGCCTCAAATCCATTAACGTTAGTGGGGCATGCTGGCAATGTGACCTTTTAAAGAAAGTGTTCACATCAAAGCCCTGAGGTCAAACCTAAGCAGTATCCCACTTCCGGAATGCCGGACCATAAAAAAGTGTACTTAGAAGGGATTAAAAAGGCCAATTCCACACAGCAGATTTGGAAGAGGTAGAGTAGGAGTAGAGGAGGGAGAAGGACTGAATTAGCAAATGGTGTGTTTGTGGGCCCTGGCAATGTGGGGTTCCTAGAGGCAGCCTAATGACTGCGGCCCTAGTCTGGCACAGGGGCCAAGTTTCCCTGACTCCTTTTAAGTTGCCTCCAGGCCACAGCTACGGTGTTATGAGGAACATATGCCCAGCTATCATGCAATACTACAATTATCAATGCTTTTCCTCGCACTCATTTCCATGACACGTCTCTGTGGACTTTTGATGTGCTAAAGCACTTATTACTATCATGCTCTTTACAGGGAAGGGGGATGCCTTGATTGTTTGCTGGTCTCTTGGTCATGTACAGCATACTGTACATGAGAGCAAATTATTCAGAAATGCTCTACTGGTTAATGTTGTCTCAATGGTGGCTGTCTTGATCCATCCACAACAGATACAAATAGATTTCATGAGTCAAAGGAGGAAGGAATGAAATAAACTGTGTTAAACTATTTTGCCCTTGTTTAGGCAACGACCCCTTAACCAAATCAGTTGTTGCCATTGTCAGTTGTTGCTCGATTTCTGAGGTCATTGCCAAGGGGAGGATGCACAAAACAATTCCAAACACAGCAGCAAGCAATACTTTCAGTCATATCCAATTCTGATATAAAACCTAATCTTTGTGCATAAATCAGATTTGAATATGCCATGAGGATATGGTCAAATTTCTGCAAATTAAGAGAGAAATTTGACTGCACTGTATCAGACCAGACGGTAGATTTAAGCATTTTTTCTTTGTCCAATACCATTTGGGAGTGTAATGATCTCTTTATTCACACCTAACAGAAGGTCCATTGAATATTTTATGTGCAATATGTTACAATCGAGGCCCGGAGAGCATTAGAAAATCGGCAGTCTACCCGATCTGATTAGCATGGTCGTTTCCAGGAGGACTAGCCTACTTACTAACCTCATTTCAGACCGCTCCAAGATGAGAGCTGACTTTACAAACAAATGGATCTTCAGGGGAAATGAACAAGTATCACATACATATTAGTAGACACTCTTATCCAGAGCGACTTACAGGAGAAATTAGGGGTAAGTGCCTTGCTCAAGTGCACAGATAGATTTTTCACCTAGTCAGCTCGGGGATATGAACCAGCAACCTTTCGGTTACTGGCCCAAAGCTCTTAACCGCTAGGCTTCCTGCCAGCGACAGTTTGTTATGCCACTTGAACATTTATTTACAGAGTCATAAATGAACGTTTAAAACCAAAGCCTTTTTGTTGCCACTCCTCTTTCATTCCAATGAATGGCTTAGCCTAACTGACTATAAAACATTGGGCTAGGTTAGGCTAAAACATAAAAGGGCCAACTGAGCCAATTCTTGGTTTACAGATTGAATCATTTGGAATTAGAATTCCTATGATAGGCAAATGAGGATGTAAATAGGCCTAAATGACCATCTAGCTACTCCATCTCTAAGGACAGCAGAGTGACCGAATGACCACTAATGACTGCCTAAAGCAAGGCTGAGGCAGCTCATCTGTCCTTCCCTGAATAATGGAGAAGAGTGGCTGCTTTTCTTTGATGGATAGCGTCCAACTTGGGAAAGAGCTGGGAAAGGGTGAAGTAGTAGCCTTTTCCCGCCATTCCCACCCTACTGCTCTTCTACCGCAAGCAGTCCTGTGTGTGTTCGCCTCTGGTGGTGACTGACTGGGCTGATGCACAGTGAAGGGCTTGCAATCGGAGATTGATTCATAACAAGTTAGACAGGTTTTCAACAACCCCATTGAAAACAATGCATAGGCCTACTACATCGCTATTCAAGATAGTAAACGTAACACGGATAGCATCATAGCAACACGAGGGGGTAACTACCGCCCTGCTCTGTGATTCATTGCCGTGCAGTATAAGATCCCAAGTCAACGGACGTGTGTTCAGAGCAAGGGCCTGCCGTTACATTCCTCATACAGACCTGAACTGTGGCTCGGACTGTCATTCGGGTGTGCTCACAGTGAAGGACTGAGACTGCATCCCAAATGGCACCCTATTCCCTATACACTGCACCTTGGGCCCTGGTCAAAAGTAGTCCACTATATAGGTAATAGTGTTCCATTTGAGACAGCCTAAAGAGAAGGTGTGGGAGAGGTGTAGCCTGGCGCTGAAGCTAGGTAGCCAGTGTCTAGGTAAGCCAGACTGTTCACTTTTGTTAACAGTGTGTCGACTGTTATATTAACAGAGGCAAGTCGCAGCCTGATCTAAAGAAGAGCAAATTGACTCAAGATACTTAACTGCTGTACTGCTATACAATACTTATTATGTTACTTACAACTGTCCCTTCCTATAGTTGGCGAGTCTAGACCAGACAACATAGCCTCGTATTAGTCCTACATCATCTCGGTCTGTTCATGAAAAGATAGATTGTGGTCTATGTTCGCTAGAGGTGAGTCAGAAATGTATTAGCACTGCTGAGTGACTCACACTCAAACTCATTCCCAGTCGTAATGGAAAATCTAACAGGTTACATGGGAGAGCCAGAACAACATCTGCATCCTCATGGGGATGTCACACTGACAATAATAGTAGTGTCAAAGACTATACCAGTTCAGAATTCTCCAGGGTCTGACTGCAATAATAAGGCCTTCCTGTGGGATAGGAGGTAGGCCTATCTATTCTAAAATGGTTAATTACCCCGTTCTCTAGTCCACATCAGTTTAACAAGCTTTTCCATGTTGAAACAGAGACTGTGGTATGGGCTACCTATAGCCAATAAAGACTGTTTATAAATACAGAAAACTTGGAGCCATGGTGTGTGTGTGTGTGTGTGTGTGTGTGTGTGTGTGTGTGTGTGTGTGTGTGTGTGTGTGTGTGTGTGTGTGTGTGTGTGTGTGTGTGTTTGTTTGTGTGTGTGTACCCTAAGAACAAATTACTCACCAAAGAAAAATGGTCAACGACAGTGACACCAGTTTATGACCATATATGTTGAAACCGCTTGCTCGCTACAAATGTTGGCTCAGATGATGAAATGTTTGTGAACAGCGACGAAAAGCATGAGCCATATTTGTGTGCATTCTTCTAAACTCTGTGTGCATATTTCTATCTCAGAACTTCAGGCTTCAAATTTAACTAATTTCTAAGTATCTGTATTTGTATTTATTATGGATCCCCATTAGCAGCTACTCTTCCTGGGATCCAGCAGAATTAAGGTAAGGCAGTTATAAAAAAAAAAAATAACATTCCAATACATTCACAACAGATTTCACAACACATTAAGTGTGTGCCCTCAGGCCCCTACTCTACTACCACATATCTACAACACAAAATCCATGTGTACGTGTGTGTATAGTGCGTATGTTATCGTGTGTATGCATATGTCTGTGCCTATGTTTGTGTCGCTTCACAGTCCCCGCTGTTCCATAAGGCATATTTTTTTACATCTAATTTTACCGTAGGCCTATTATGATAAACCCTTTGTATATCGGCAGCGAACTTCCAATCACATTCTTTGTCATTCTGTATAAAAAGTAGGACTAAACAATGAATAGATGCCCATAAAAGCATAGAAATAATGGAGACAGGTTGCGGCAGGTCTGTGTGTGAAATAAGGGTAACATGTTGTTGCACAATGGTCAAAGTGACCTTGCAGCAGTCAGCCATACTCCACATACCTGGCTCCTTCTCGCTCCTCTTCCCTCCATCTCTGTTCTTCTTCAGCACTGCCTTGAACATGGTCCGATTCTTGGAATCCTCTCACTCTACCCCTGCAAAAAACACAACCATTTAGAGAGCAGGAAAGGCAGAGAGTGAGTGCGCAAGTCTATGGAAACTTTACAAGCTGACTATAACGCAACCCGCATTTCATACACTCATCTCCTGACACTCCGCTGGGAGTTTTCCCACAGCGTTCCCAATCCAGCAGGTCATCTCTAGAGGGCCGTCCGGGGAAAGAATGCTCTAATATTTAAACAGAACGGACAAGGTCTGCTCTCTTGCTATGCAGGAAAACAATCTGTCAGATTCTCCACATTCCACATCTAATTGATGCTACGTGGCTGAACTTGGGCCTTCACGCTCACTTTTCACAATATTTCTAACGCTTGGATATCTGAGTCAAGAGGCACGTATGCTGGTAACTTGAAGTAGGCCTAATTTAGCTAGGTAAAAAGACCTTGGTGAGTTGCATTTTGTTGTGATTTTTGTTCTGCTATACAAACATCTATTACTGTGTAACTAACAGGAGTGTTAGCCTACTGTTCTGGTTGGCCATTTTCTCACCTGATACAAACAGTACAATGCAGCCCCAAATTAGAGCCCAAACTATTAGCAACCATGATTATTGTCAACACCTCATAAATTGCTTTCCTTCACTCTTCACTCCCTAATAGCTGATTACATGGGGCTGAATTTGCCATTCTACTTATAGAACCAGCACATTATTCACCATAGAGACGGGGAACGGAGGCCCTGCCAAATAAGGGTGTCTTTTTGCACACAGGACATAGGCTACAAGGACCCAGAATGTGGGCCCTTAGTTAGCTAGTTTGGGGTTTGTGTGCTCCAATAAGACCTCCACTGGCTCCTGGAGGAAAAAACAATTGTTTTTCATTAGCATGGAGCGGTCTCCTGATTGGACTGCATTGTCTGGACTGCATTGTCCATCTGAAATCATATTGGGTAGGAATAAACTGGGACTAGCTTAAATCTGTCTAGACTAACAAAATGGACAAAGCCAGAACACTAACATCAGAGACAAGGGATTGGTGAGGAAAAGGAGAGCGCCCACTCACCTTCAAACACACATTCATGACTGGGTATTCACTCTTGATTTCTAATAAAGGTCCATCATTTTCAGGCTGGACTCCACCCAGACTAATGCCCGGGGAGGACAGTGCTAACCACAGCCTGTTTGGAGCCAATCGTCCACCCCCATCCAACTCACACCCAGCACCATAAACAACTAGAGAAGCACAAGGGCTCCTGAAATGAAAGTGGCAGCTGTAACAGCTAGGTTGGCTTGGCTAAGTAATGGCAGTTAGACACAGGGGCCAGGGTAATCTACACTGTGTCCCAAATGGCACCCTATACCATATGGGCCCTGGTCAATATAAGTGCACTAAATAGGGAATAGGGTGACATTTGGGAAGCAACCCTAGTCTCCACCTCCCAGTCTGGCAAAACAGCTTATGACATGTTACAAGACAGGCCATTAGAAAACATCTCCTGCTGTGATTACATTAGGGCCATAATTTCATTCACCTGCCCAGAGCTGAGCCTGTTCAATGTGGATCTGAAAAGAATGTAGCTAGCCTAGATAGATCTGTACAGTATTAAAAAACACTTTCTCCGAAGCTCTATTCCAGTTAGGACTCTAGAGCTCTAGTTCTAGAGCTCTATTTCAGTTCAGTAATGTGTTTAGGCCTATACACTGAGTATACAAAACATTAAGAACACCTGCTCTTTCCATGACATAGACTGACCAGGTGAAAGCTACACTCTTAGAAAAAAGGGTCCCCATAGGAGAACCCTTTTGGGTTCCAGGTAGAATCCTTTTGGGTTCCAGGTAGAATCCTGTTGGGTTCTATGTAGAACCCTCTGTAGAAAGGGTTCTACATGGAACCCAAAAGAGTTCTACCTGGAACCAAAAGGGTTTTACCTGCAACCAAAAAGGGTTCTTCCAGGGTTCTCCTATTGGGACAGCTGAAGAACCCTTTAAGGTTCTAAGGCACCTTTTTTTCTAAAAGTGTATGATCCCTTATTGATGTCACTTGTTAAATCCACTTCAATCAGTGTAGATGAAGGGGAGGAGACAGGTTAAAGAAGGATTTTTAAACCTTGAAATAATTGAGACATGGATTGTGTATGTGTATTATTCAGAGGGTGAATGGGCAAGGCACAAGATTTAAGTGCCTTTGAACGAGGTATGGTAACCAATGCTGCTGGGTTTTTCACGTTCAACAGCTTCCGTGTGTATCAAGAATGGTCCACCACTCAAAGGACATCCAGCTAACTTGACACAACTGTGGGAAGCATTGGAGTCAACATGGGCCAGCATCCCTGTGGAACGCTTTCGACACCTTCTAGAGTCCATGCCCCGACAAATTGAAGCTGTTCTGAGGGGGGGGGTTGTTGCAACTCAATATTAGGAAGGTGTTCTTAATGTATGGTATACTCAGTGTATGTAAACAAAGACAAAACCTGCATCTACTAAAGATGTTTCGTCATCAAACAGCAGAAATCTAATCTTGAAACCTAGATAGTGGAACATGGGAGAGCCCCAGTGAACTCAGTCAACTTTCAACACAGTGAGTACGTTTACATGCACACTAATAATTCAATATTAAACGGATTATGGCAGTAGGCCGAGTATGGCATGAGTCATATAAACAACTTACTCTGCTTATCTTAATTGCCATAAGATCATACGCCGATTAAAACAACTGGTTTTCTGAGCAATCTTTCAAATTATAAGGACACGTGAACACCTTACAGTTTTTCTCAATTGCTAAAACACTAAACCCTATTGTCTGAACCAAATGCTCAGTTGCCTGAACCCACTGATTGAATCAATCACTCTTTTGGCAAAACCAAAACCAAACCTTTTCACCTGTTTAGACATAACTTGCCAACACATTTTCATTGTGATGCACCCGTGCTGCATAATGGTGAGCACAGGTGACAAAAGTCAAACACAATTAGAGCACAGGTGTCACCACTTGAACACAACAACTCAAAATTGATCACACTTGTGGCTAATGATGTGAGGGAACATATACAGTAAGCCAGTTCAGAGAGCACTGGTTTGTGAGGCCCTACAATGGATAGAAATCTGAGAGGAAGAGTTCGTGTGAGAGGAGGTCGAGGTGGTCGAGGTGGTCGAGGTGGTCAGCGAAGACAAAGAACAGTAATATCTGATGAAATCAGAGCTACTGTGATTGACCATGTTCTTGTCCATGGTATGAGCATGAGGGAGGCTGGACAAAGGGTACAACCAAACATCAGTAGATTCACTGTGTCCACCATAATCCGAAGATTTAGAGAAGAGAACAGGTAATTACCTTTTTTTGACATTATAGTACAGTATGTAAATGTTGACAGCAATTACTGTATGACATACTATATACTGTACCACAGTATACTGTAAGTAAATATATGTTTCAGTACATCACTGTACCAATGTACTGTAGTATTGTAATGGAGGGTTGGTCTAACTGTTTGTAGGCCTAGTATTCCATGTATATTTTTTGTAACTCCATGTTCTCTTTTTGTAGAATTGAAAGACTGCCACATGGGGGTGGGAGGACAGGTATGTTCTCCCCACACCAAGAGACCCTAATTGTTGATATGGTCCATGAGAACAATGCCATTAAACTGAGCGAAATTCAGCAGAAGATCATTGAGGACCATTTAAATTTTGAGGGTATCAACAGTGTCAGCCTCTCTACTGTTGATCGTGTCCTCAAGCGCAACAGACTGCGCATGAAACAGCTATACAGAGTGCCCTTTGATCGCAACTCAGACAGAGTCAAAGAGCAAAGATTCCAGTATGTACAGGTTGGCATATATCCAGACACATTCAATGTTGATTACTCTAAGTAGTGATTTACTGTAGTGGCCTAAATCACTTTTTCCGTATCACTTACAAAACTCTATCTATTTCTACAGAGGGTTTTTCAACTGGATGCAATGGAAAGACCCCATCAATACATCTACATGGATGAAGCTGGGTTTAATCTCACCAAAAGGAGAAGGAGAGGCCGTAATGTGATTGGCCATCGGGCCATTGTTGGTGTTCCTGGGCAGCGTGGTCACATTATGTGCTGCCATCAGCAATCATGGGGTTGTCCATCATCATGCCAACCTGGGGCCCTACAACACTCACCAGCTCCTCATTTTCCTCAATCACATGCGAGATGCTTTGTTAGGGCAGCAGGATGAGCATCCCATCTATGTTGTTGTTTGGGACAATGTGAGTTTTCACAGAGCCCTCCAGGTTAGAGAGTGGTACAATATGAACCAAGGTTTTATCAATCTTTGCCTTCCACCGTACTCCCCTTTCCTAAACCCCATTGAGGAATTCTTCTCCTCATGGCGGTGGAAGGTATATGAACGCCAACCTTACACCAGGGTAAATCTCCTGCAAGCCATGGGACTTGCCTGTGGTGACATAGGTGTGGAGGCATGTCAAGCCTGGATACGGCATGCCAGGGTTTTTTTCCCCCGTTGCCTGGCCAGACAAAATGTGGCCTGTGATGTGGATGAAGTCCTGTGGCCTGACCCAGTACGGAGACATGATGCTGTGGCTGAGTAATGCACTTATTTGTATATTTTTGTACTTTATTTTTACATGGGCTTACTGTACACAAGTGGCAAACGCATAAGATTTCTGTTTGTTTTTACAAGTGCTACATGTAAATGCACAAGATTTCTGTTTTGTCTTTTTGTACAAGTGCTAAATGCACAGGTTTTTTTTGTTTTGCAACATGCATTTAGCCTACAGTGAACAATAAACATTTATTTCTCCAGCTTCATGTCCTGAGCATTGTGTTTTCTATTTTTCTACGTAGTGTTTAGTGACTGTTCAGTAGTGTTTTTAATTTTGATTGACTCGGGGCACGATTTGACAACATAGTTCAGTTTTGAGCACAGATTGAACTGTTTTGAGGTGAAAGTTTGGTTTTGCAAGAAGAGTCTGAGGTTTTGTGAATGTAGCTTGAAAATTGGGTTTTGTGTTCACAGTTAAGAGAAAAGGAGAGCAGCTTTCAAGAAATGTGTCTTAGCAATCGAGAAAAACTGTAATCGGCGAGTGAAGTGAGTTCAGAAAAACTGAAAGTATGCATCTTAGAAATAGTGTCACGTACAAACTGTATATGTCCGAACTCGGAATCAAATAGTGTTCGCAAAAGTAACATGGTCAAAAAATGAGTTTTAATGACTCCAACCTAAGTGTATGTAAACTTCTGACTTCAACTGTAAGTGGCAAAAACTGTACTTTGACGATGAGAGAGAGAGAGAGAGAGAGAGAGAGAGAGAGAGAGAGAGAGAGAGAGAGAGAGAGAGAGAGAGAGAGAGAGAGAGAGAGTCCACTCAGTCCTATGGTACATCCTCTGCAATTTTCAGCAATTGTTAACTTGTGGCATTTCCATCCTCCTTTGCAAGACAGGAAGACCACTAATAATGGTGGTACAAAAGAGTGGATTAGTGCTTCAGTCAGGGGATTCATCATAAAGGACTATAGCTTTGCAGAGTCACACTTTTTCAGACTGATCTGTTTCCATGTCTGTCTGACTGTCCACAGAAAACGCTTTCTCTAGCTAGGTCATTATTCCTGGTGCGTTATACATGTTTAGGGAAGCAGGTAGCCTAGTGGTTAGAGCGTTAGGCCAGTCACCGAAAGTTTGCTTGTTCGAATCTCCGATCTGACATGGTGAAAAATCTGTTAAATATTATTCTATCAAAGTGATCAGGTTTTAACTATCTGTTCTGTAAAAGGGAAGGGCATGTTTAAGATGCCTAATACTTCCAACCTCTAGAAGCCTAAGCCTATCACACAGTCCACCACCTTCCACACACAAAGCAGCAAATTGAGTAAGGGACAGGGTTCCATATACAGCGCATTCGGAAAGTATTCAGCCCCCTTTTCCACATTTTTTACATCACAGCCTATTTTAAAATTGATTAAATAATTTTTTCCCACATCAATCTACACACAAAGCCCCATAATGACAAAGCGAAAATAGTTTTTTTGAAATTTTAGCAAACGTATTAAAAATAGAAACATAAATACCTTATTTACATAAGTATTCAGACTCTTTGCTATGAGACTCGAAATTGAGCTCAGGTGCATCCTGTTTCCATTGATCATCCTTGAGTTGTTTCTAAAACTTGATTGGAGTCCACCTGTGGTAAATTCAATTAATTGGACATGATTTGGAAAGGCACACACCTGTCTATATAAGGTCCCACAATTGACAGTGCATATCAGAGCAAAAACCAAGCCATGAGGTCGAAGGAATTGTCCGTAGTGCTCCGAGATAGGATTGTGTCGAGGCACAGATCGGAGGATGGGTACCAAAACATTTCTGCAGCATTGAAGGTCTCAGAGAACACAGTGGCCTCCATCATTCTTAAAGTTTGGAACCACCAAGACTCTTCCTAGAGCTGGCCGCCCGGCCTAACTGAGCAATCGGGGGAGAAGGGCCTTGGTCAGGGAGGTGACCAAGAACCCGATGGTCACTCTGACAGAGCTCCAGAGTTCCTCTGTGGAGATGGGAGAACCTTCCAGAAGGACAACCATCTCTGCAGCGCTCCATCAATCAGGCCTTTATGGTAGAGTTGCCAGACGGAAGCAACTCCTCAGTAAAAGGAGTTTGCCAAAAGGCACCTAAAGACTCTCAGACCATGAGAAACAAGATTGTCTGGTCTGATGAAACCAAGATTGAACTCTTTGGCCTGAATGCCAAGCGTTACGTCTGGAGGAAACCTGGCACCATCCCTACGGTGAAGCATGGTGGTGGCAACATCATGCTGTCGGGATGTTTTTCAGTGGCACGGACTGGGAGACTAGTCAGGATCGAGGGAAAGATGAATCGAGCAAAGTACAGAGAGATCCTTGATGAAAACCTGCTCCAGAGTGCTCAGGACCTGACTGGGGCGAAGGTTCACCTTCCAACAGGACAAAAACCCTAAGTGACAACGCAAGAGTGGCTTCGGGACAAGTCTCGGAATGTCCTTGAGTGGCCCAGCCAGAGCCCGGACTTGAACCCGATCGAACATCTCTGGAGAGACCTGTAAAAAGCTGTGCAGCGACACTCCCCATCCAACCTGACAGAGCTTGAGAGGATCTGCAGAAAAGAATGGGAGAAACTCCCCAACTACAGGTGTGCCAAGCTTGTAGCGTCATACCCAAGAAGACTCGAGGCTGTAATCGCTGCCAAAGGTGCTTCAACAAAGTACTGAATAAAGGGTCTGAATACTTCAAATCAAATTGTATTTGTGACATGCGCCAAATACAACAGGTGTAGACATTACAGTGAAATGCTTACTTACAAGCCCTTACCCAACAATGCAGTTTTAAGAAAGAATACCAAAAAAAAAATATATATATATATATATATTATATAAAATAATACGAAATAAAAGTAACAAATAATTAAAGAGCAGCAGTAAAAATAACAATAGCAAGGCTATATACAGGAGGTACCGGTACCGAGTCAATGTGTGGGGGCACCGGTTAGTTGAGGTAATTGAGGTAATATGTACATGTACAAAGTGACTATGCATAGATAATAAACAGAGAGTTGCAGCAGCGTAAAAGGTGGGGGGGGGGGGGGGGCAATGCAAATGGTTAGCCATTTGATTAGATGTTCAGGACTATTATGGCTTGGGGGTAGATACTGTTTAGAAGCCTCTTGGACCTAGACTTGGCGCTCCGGTACCGCTTGCCGTGTGGTAGCAGAGAGAACAGTCTGTGACTAGGGTGGCTGGAGTCTTTGACAATTTTTAGGGCCTTCCTCTGACACCGCCTGGTATAGAGGTCCTGGATGGCAGGAAGCTTGGCCCCAGTGATGTACTGGGCCGTACGCACTACCCTCTGTAGTGCCTTGCGGTCGGAGGCCGAGCAGTTGCCATACCAGGCAGTGATGCAACCTGTCAGGATGCTCTCAATGGTGCAGCTTAGAACCTTTTGAGGATCTGAGGACCCATGTCAAATCTTTTCAGTCTCATTAGGGGGAATAGGTTTTGTCGTGCCCTCTTCACGACTGTCTTGGTGTGCTTGGACCATGTTAGTTTGTTGGTGATGTGGTCTTGATCACGTTGAGGGAGAGGTTGTGGTCCTGGCACCACACGGCCAGGTATCTGACCTCCTCCCTATAGGCTGTCTCGTCGTTGTCGGTGATCAGGCCTACCACTGTTGTGTCGTCGGCAAACTTAATGATGGTGTTGGAGTCGTGCCTGGCCATGTAGTCATGAGTGAACAGGGGGTACAGGAGGGGACTGAGCATGCACCCCTGAGGGGCCCCCGTGTTGAGGATCAGCGTGGCGGATGTGTTGTTACCTACCCTTACCACCTGGGGGCAGCCCGTCAGGAAGTCCAGGATCCAGTTGCAGAGGGAGGTGTTTAGTCCCAGGGTCCTTAGCTTAGTGATGAGCTTTGAGGGCACTATGGTGTTGAACGCTGAGCTGTAGTCAATTAATAGCATTCTCACATAAGTGTGCCTTTTGTCCAGGTGTGAAATGGCAGTGTGGAGTGCAATAGAGATTGCATCATCTGTGGATCTGTTGGGGCGGTATGCAAATTGGAGTGGGTCTAGTGTTTCTGGGATAATGGTGTTGATGTGACCCATGACCAGCCTTTCAAAGCACTTCATGGCTACAGACGTGAGTGCTACGGGTCGGTAGTCATTTAGGCAGGTTAACTTAGTGTTCTTGGGCACAGGGACTATGGTGGTCTGCTTGAAACATGTTGGTATTACAGACTCAGACAGGGAGAGGTTGAAAATGTCAGTGAAGACACTTGCCAGTTGGTCAGCGCATGCTCGGAGTACACGTCCTGGTAATCCGTCTGGCCCTGCGGCCTTGTGAATGTTGACCTGTTTAAAGGTCTTACTCACATCGGCTACGGAGAGCGTGATCACACAGTCTTCCAGAACAGCTGATGCTCTCATGCATGTTTCAGTGTTACTTGCCTAAAAGCGAGCATAGAAGTAATTTAGCTCGTCTGGTAGGCTCGTGTCACTTGGCAGCTCGTGGCTGTGCTTCCCTTTGTAGTCTGTAATAGTTTGCAAGCCCTGCCACAGCCGACGAGCGTCGGAGCCGGTGTAGTCCGATTCGATCTTAGTCCTGTATTGATGCTTTGTCTGTTTGAAGGTTCGACGGAGGACATAGTGGGATTTCTTATAAGCTTCCGGGTTAGAGTCCCAACCACTCCTTTTCTTTCTACTGCGAATGACAGGGATGAGGGCCCTGTCGGGTGTCTGGAGCAAATCCCTCTCGTCCGACTCATTAAACAAACATTATTCGTCCAGTTCAAGGTGAGTAATCGCTGTTCTGATGTCCAGAAGCTCTTTTCGGTCATAAGAGTCTGTAGCAGCAACATTATGTACAAAATAAGTTACAAACAATGCGAAAAAACACAAAATAGCATGGTTGGTTAAGAGTCCATGTAAATGTGATATTTCAGTTCTTTCTTTTTTTTTCTTTTTCTAAAAAGCTGTTTTTGCTTTGTCATTATGGGGTATTATGTGTAGATTGATGAGGGAAAAAAACAATTTAATCAATTTTAGAATAAGGCTGTAACGTAACAAAATGTGGAAAAAGGGAAGGGGTCTGAATACTTTCCGAATGCACTGTAGCTCTACTGTTGTGATTCACAGCACTACGGTAGAGTGCAGTACTATGGTAAACTACTCTTGGTCCCATATTGTGTAGTGTGATTCGGAGCAGCAGTTATCACCAGAGTGGGAGAACTTTATGGAGGATGCCTTCCTGTCAGGAAGAGAACCCTCCCATCTCTATGGACTCCCTCCCTTCCTCCCTTCTCCAACCTCTAGGCCTGCTGCTGCTGTGTCAGAGCTTGCTGCTCATCTCTGCGGGAACAATAAACAAGCCCTGGTTTAACTAAAAGGAAATTAGGAATGTCTTCCTGATATTGTAAGGGCCAAACCAACAGACTTCTGGCTGTTATCCCCACACAGTGTACACCCAATACTGGTTTGGTCGTCACTCTCTAATGACATTGACTTTGGCCTATGTATGTAACCTGTTGACTTATAGGCGGCTGTATTTCCATGATACTATGCCCCCTTTAGACAATTTAATGGAGAACTTGGTATAGAGGTACATGAAATTAGGAAATATTGCACTGGCAGTAGGCTATTCATAAACTTTGCTGTGTTGTGCATACTAGTGCAGCCAAGTGCTATTCAGATGTTTCCAAATATTGCATATTGACAAGGTAATGAATTCATTTAGACTCATTCCAATGTTATGATTATGTTATGGCATGATGTGTGGTCCTCTGTAGCTCAGCTGGTAGAGCACGGCGCTTGTAACGCCAAGGTAGTTGGTTTGATCCCCGGGACCACCCATACACAAAAAAAAAAAAAAAAAAAAAAAAAAAAAGGTATGCACGCATGACTGTAAGTCGCTTTGGATAAAAGCGTCTGCTAAATGGCATATTATTATTATTATTATTATGGCACATTAACAGGATATTGTCTCAGAGATAAGCACATTACGAATGTACACGAATGCACATGATTCTTCTCATTACACTAATCCAATCCACTCATTGGACTCGGCCAGCGTTTACAACAAGACCGGAACTCAGAAGAAAATGGGCTGCACATATTTACAATCACTGTATTCCACACATTCCTTTGTACTGTGGCCAAGCTCAGAGCCAGGTGGACCCACGCTAACATTAACTGATGGAGGGGCGAGATCCACTCCTACTACTACTCCTAGATGCTTAACTTTGCTCCAAGCTTGATTGCCATTAGGCCTATCTTTTGAAGGGGGTGGATTTCTGAGGCATGCAGAGTTCTATTATTATCTAAAGGGCAGACTGCCTGGGCTTAAAGGTAGAGAGCAAGAGTTAGGATACAGGCTAGGCTATTCTGTGTCCTTAGATCTCCCTCTCACATATGATCCTAAGCAGTTAATGAAATCAACGTGTGCCTCTTACGAGAACAAAGGGACAAAATCAACATCAAAAGCCGATAAGCTTTAGGAGGGGAAAATAATGGTGCCCTTTAAGAAAAACTTCAGAACAGAGCATACATGGATGCAACATAGAACATGGCTAGGCACCAAGATGTATCTAACCCACAGTTTGATAAGTGAGTTAACCACCAACCAACCCATAGCGTTTAAGTTGGGGTATTATCTCCTTTAGGCAGAGCCCCTGAAAAGGGCCTCTATCAGAGCAGTGTTGCCAAAGACCTACTGTGGCTGTCAGGTCTGTGTGGACACACACTGAATAGAGGGGCAGACACTCAATACTCAATTTTTTTCTGAGGCACCACAAAGCAAGCACTATTCCCAGAGCCATAGCCACAGCTATGTATCGCAGTGAAAGTGATTCCCAGGGACTACCAGTCAAATAGCTTATATAGAGGGGATTGGTACTGGGAATTCACATTCACATAGACACTGGGCAGGCTATCAGCGCATCACCCACCCCTTTGCAATGTGAGCTGGAAGCAGTAGGCTATGCATTATTAAAACATATACTTTATCGTTTGAAACCTGAACGTTTTACTTCATATTTTGAGGAATGTCTTACCTTGCTTAAAAGAATAGGCAAAATCCGACCATAGAAACATGGAGGCAATTATTTTATGAAGGTTTCCTCATATGCCATTGAAACCAGCATATCTCTCCTCTTCTATTGGTTTTCATTTCAACTTTGTTTCGTTGTCCAGAAGCCAAAGGCACAATCCTACTCATTTTAGCAACCCATGCTAGTTGTTGCATCTTTAGATTCCTCCTACATTTCTAATGGAGACTTTAATCTCTGTCACATGGAACCACTCGCATCAGGTGCGCTGTTTAGAAGGGTGTTTTCCCCGCGAATTGCATTTTGGCAAATGTTTGAAAATGACGTTTTATTGGCTGCTTCATTGCATGTTCTGTTAAGATGAATTACCATAATCTAAATGTGATTTCTGTCATTGTCATTCTGAGCACCGTGATTGGATGCCCTAACGGGTTACGCACCCAATCACGGTGCTCAGAATGACAATGACAGAAATCACATTTAGATTATGGTAATTCACAAAATTTCTCAAATGGCCGGTAAATTTATATCTTCCCGGTCACGTTGTCCGGCGCTGCATTTTCCTAACGGAAACCCCTGGGCCATCTATAAGATGGTCATCTGAGAAGCTGGACTATATATAGAATGGAAGTGGGATTGTTTTCCTGATTGCCTTCGGGGCTGGTGCCATTGACCAGGCCTGGTTGAGTGTGGAGCTGCTTTGTGCTCTGTGAGATGCCAGACAATGAAGACAGCAACCTTCAGCATGACTTCCCTGCAGCCTGAGGTCAGTTTTTTATATTTTACTTTCCTGGTAACAGCCATCGACCCGGCCTTTTCATCCACTATTTCTACATGAATGATTCCTCTAAATTTGCCCCGCAGCTGTTGTCATAGTGACAGTCGAAATTCACACCAGGCAGGCTCTGACCTTTGTCATCTGAGAAAATGGACACTTTGCCAATAACAGTAAAGAATGCCTCTATGAAATGAGTTTTAATTTGGGGGAGATTGGGCAAATTAACATTTCCAGACAACATTTGACAGGTTAAAGATAACGGCCATTATATTACTGTCCATTCTTAGGCTTTGCTGAATTCAAAGCTCACTGAAACATTGAGAAGTGAACAACACAAGCACTGGAAGAGGAAGTGAAGGGGCAGGTATGGAAGAATGGGTGGCAGTCTGTCTCAGGCATTGTGCACAATGTCTGCCCTTCACACTCTAACATGCTGACCAGACCGGACACGTCGCATGCGCGAGCTTTGCAAAATAAATGTACACATACATGTTATTCAATCATTGCACCCACACTGCTCGCGTGCGTTAGCAAGCGTCTGCGTGGCCAGGCGCTAAAATAGAACTTGGTTCTATTTGTGACGCTCGAAGCGCTGCAAGTCCTGCCTCTCCCATCTCCTCATTGGTTTTTAGGAGCATATACCCACGTGGGTGATTGAAAGATGAACTGAGATCCACACTCCAGTCCAGTTGGTGGTGGTAATGCATCTTAAAGTTGGTTGCCAACCGACATATAAAGTCCAAAGAAGAAGAAGAAGCCTGAAGGAAGCCTGAACTTGGTTTACCGTTTTATCTGTGGATTAATTGTTGGAGTAGAGGACCTTGTACATTTCAGGTAAAATAACAACCCAATGTTTATATCCCAGGACAAATTAGCTAGCAACAGCAAGCTAGCTAGCTAAATTGCCATAAATGTTTAATGCTTTTCGACCTGTCCCCAAGTTAATATAGTTGGTTCAGAGTTTGTTTTGATATTTCAACCTGCGTGTCCTGATCGTGTCTGGTGTGGGAGGAAACAAATCAACATGCGCGCGATGGCGCACGCAACCTGTTATGAAATGAGGAAATGGCAATGAGCAACCCTTTGTTACACAACCAGTCCACCAGTCAAACTCCACTATGATTCATTCACATCCTGGCGCCAAACCTTTAACCACAGCTAGTGCTGTGCTGTCCATCCATATGAGAGGGAGGAGGGTGTATCTGGCTGGCTGAGATTTTCAACACAACTATTTTATTCCTGTACAATTGAAAGTGCCCTTTAGGAAAAAAGTTGCTGACATTGTTTAAAGTGGAACTGACAGCGTTTTAGCAGCATTACATTTTATTTCAATCTGTTCATATACACCCCCAGGAAGAATATTACATCTTTTTTTTACATTTTCTGACAAGCGAGCACTTAGATATGGTCATTTTCAAATTTTCATAAATTCATAGAATGTTTTGGAATGACGTATAGTAAGGCATTTGTGAACATTCTATAGCAAAATAGAGTGGGAAAGCAGCCGTACGTTTGGACAATTAATAGACACTGAAGTAAATAAAACGGAATAAAAACATCTGTCTTGTTCAGTACCGGAGTCTACGCAGACCGGTGCGCCATAGCCAATCAGAGCTACAGTAGGCCTATATGCAAATAAGCCATTTGCCACACCGGCCTGCTATCATTCACTTTGAACTGGACTGTGTGTTTACAGTCAGTAGCAACAGCGCGACTTTATATCATTAGAACGCATTCGCCAAAAGCCACCTAAATGGATTTCTGCAAATATGTAAATACCACGGGAGTCCTCTTACATTTGGGAACTTCACAGTCCTATAGACCACTTTCCAGTACATGACACACTGATGTAACGCACAGATGCACGCGACTCTTGGCTGCAGTAAGAAAGCCATCGCCATCTGCACCCATTCAACATAGCCTAGATTTACGTTTGTATTACTTTTAAACAAAATCACTTTTTGGGGATGTCATATGCTTACAATTATGTTTTGATTCTTGCTTGAACAGTCACTAAGATTATATTTGGTTGTGATCTTAAAAAAAAAAAAACTATTTTGGATGCAGCAGTTGTTAGCTAGAATGCTAATGCTCATTGACATAGGCTGTAGCAAAAGCTAGCCAAAGAGCCATTTTAATTGTTGAAGTTGAAGTGTTAATGCAGTTGATTTGCGATGATGACAAACATTATATTAAACAGGACATTCATACGAGTCTTAAAATCCAAAAGTAGTGTGAAATGCACTCATTAGCAACATGTAAATATAAGAACTCCCCCGTGTTCTGCCACCAACTTGCGCGCATCGCCCTCATGCGGCAATGTTTGCAAACACAGAAAGGGGTCTATTGATCAAACAACCATGAAAATGTATGCTATCTCTTCCTCAGTTGCCTATGCACATCAACAAGAACAAGATCGAAAACTAATGCTAGCCAGAGCGAGATAAACAAAAATCTAACTAGGCGAAAATTGGATAAACCCTCTCAAACTTCCTAAGCTAGTTGGCCGTCAAAATTGCACTGAAACAATGTGGAATAGTAGCCTGCTCGTCCTTCTGCAGTTTGCCTGCCAATGCATAATTGTCCCAACCCACATTTTGACAACTGAATGGGAACTTGCCTGCCTGCACGCTTGCCCATTTGATCGATGCCAAATACATTTGACTGACAACTAAGAGATATGCTAAGTGTGGATAACGGTCATTCAAGTTCAGCATAGCTAGCTAGCTAGCAAAGCGATTCACATTTCTTGCTAGCTAAACAAATGACACCTGCATCTCTAGCTGTAGCCACTGAAAAACGATATGAGGGGAAAAAGTCGGTCACTCACCCACTCCTCCAATGACATGACATCCTACCAGCAGCTAGCTAGCTAACTTTAGGCTCTGTGTTTTTAGTTTGCTAAATAAATAGCTAGCTACATAAATAGATACGCTATCCCAGGGGTGTCAAACTCAATCAGCGTATGGGCCATATTGAAAAAACACAACGAATTTGCGGGCCAGACATAGCCTATTTGTTTTTACAAAAAAACTTGCAACTGCGACAAACCGCCCATTGTTTTATTAGAAAGAATATGGCCCTTTACAATGTCAACTTATGTACATAGGCTGCTGTATATAGCATTTTAACATATTAAAACAAAAGAAGATAAATCATATTTGTCCAGCCTTTCCTGCTATGCTTGCAGATGTGCATAATATAATGCGACCCTAATCAAAAAGTATTTAATAACTCCAAATAACAAAAACGTAGCTATAGGTTTGTTGTAATATTTAAACTTAAAACATGTTTTTCCTTTTTTTGCACTCCATGGATCACTGGTTACAGTTGAATACAGCATTGCTGTATGGTGCACTCAAAATGTAGTTGAGTAGGCAGCCTAGCCAGCCTAGTCGTCCGTTTTTGTTCAAAATACTGAGTCATTGAAACTGGAACAGTGCATCCTGAATGGGTGGAGGCAGCAAACAATGAACCAGGCCAGCACTGATTTACAACCTGATAGCAATATTTTTTGGACTACCAAGACATTTATTGGTGAATTATATTAATCATGCGTTGAACTGCATCCATCTATTCTACCAACAAGGCCTTACTGTACGTCATGTAATTGTGAGTAAAATATAACCTATTTTTAAAACCTCTTATAAAGTTGGTTTTGAAGCATGAACTGGGAATTTGATATTTTTTACTGATATTATGATTGCTGTTTGTTTCATATGTGCAAAGTAGTTAAAACGCTGTCAGTTCTACTTTAAGGCGGCAAGAATGAAGTTGTTAATTAACTCTTTACTGGCCATACAGTGGGGATAACAAGTATTTGATACACTGCCGATTTTGCAGGTTTTCCTACTTACAAAGCATGTAGAGGTCTGTAATTTTTATCATAGGTACACTTCAACTGTGAGAGACGGAATCTAAAACACAAATCCAGAAAATCACATTGTATGATTTTTAAGTAATTAATTTGCATTTTATTGCATGACATAAGTATTTGATACATCAGAAAAGCAGAACTTAATATTTGGTACAGAAACCTTTGTTTGCAATTACAGAGATCATACGTTTCCTGTAGATCTTGACCAGGTTTGCACACACTGCAGCAGGGATTTTGGCCCACTCCTCCTTACAGACCTTCTCCAGATCCTTCAGGTTTCGGGGCTGTCGCTAGGCAATACGGACTTTCAGCTCCCTCCAAATATTTTCTATTGGGTTCAGGTCTGGAGACTGGCTAGGCCACTCCAGGACCTTGAGATGCTTCTTACGGAGCCACTCCTTAGTTGCCCTGGCTGTGTGTTTTGGGTCGTTGTCATGCTGGAAGACCCAGCCACAACCCATCTTCAATGTTCTTACTGAGGGAAGGAGGTTGTTGGCCAAGATCTCGCGATACATGGCCCCATCCATCCTCCCCTCAATACGGTGCAGTCGTCCTGTCTTCTTTGCAGAAAAGCATCCCCAAAGAATGATGTTTCCACCTCCATGCTTCACGGTTGGGATGGTGTTCTTGGGGTTGTACTCATCCTTCTTCTTCCTCCAAACACAGCGAGTGGAGTTTAGACCAAAAAGCTCTATTTTTGTCTCATCAGACCACATGACCTTCTCCCATTCCTCCTCTGGATCATCCAGATGGTCACTGGTAAACTTCAGACAGGCCTGGACATGCGCTGGCTTGAGCAGGGGGACCTTGCGTGTGCTGCAGGATTTTAATCCATGACGCCGTAGTGTGTTACTAATGGTTTTCTTTGAGACTGTGGTCCCAGCTCTCTTCAGGTCATTGACCAGGTCCTGCCGTGTAGTTCTGGGCTGATCCCTCACCTTCCTCATGATTATTGATGCCCCACGAGGTGAGATCTTGCATGGAGCCCCAGACCGAGGGTGATTGACCGTCATCTTGAACTTCTTCCATTTTCTAATAATTGCGCCAACAGTTGTTGCCTTCTCACCAAGCTGCTTGCCTATTGTCCTGTAGCCCATCCCAGCCTTGTGCAGGTCTACAATTTTATCCCTGATGTCCTTACACAGCTCTCTGGTCTTGGCCATTGTGGAGAGGTTGGAGTCTGTTTGATTGAGTGTGTGGACAGGTGTCTTTTATACAGGTAACGAGTTCAAACAGGTGCAGTTAATACAGGTAATGAGTGGAGAACAGGAGGGCTTCTTAACGAAAAACTAACAGGTCTGTGAGAGCCGGAATTCTTACTGGTTGGTAGGTGATCAAATACTTATGTCATGCAATAAAATGCAAATTAATTACTTAAAAATCATACTATGTGATTTTCTGGATTTTTGTTTTAGATTCCGTCTTTCACAGTTGAAGTGTACCTATGATAAAAATGACAGACCTCTACATGCTTTGTAAGTAGGAAAACCTGCAAAATCAGCAGTGTATCAAATACTTGTTCTCCCCACTGTATCTGTTTCCTTCTTGTAGGGCAAAGGCAATGTTCTACTAATACTATACTAGCATTTGGGTTAACAAAGTTAATGTGGTTAGATTTTTGAAGTAGCCTACACAACCCTGTCACACGGAGAGATTTAACATCCATGTTCATGCCTGCATAGGCTAATTCAAGTTGTGTGCAAACTTTTTCTGCTGCCCAGGTTGCACACAGGCTATACCGTGACCATATAGGATGCATCCATCACGACTGGTGGTGTAATAGGAGGATTTAGGCTAGGACTGTTAGGCTATAACACAAATAGTTTAACTGAGGGAATTCATGTCTGGAGCCACTTATGTGCATGCCTGTATGGTAGTTTACCTGAGAAATAAACATACTTGGTGCAGTGTGTTCTTAGAAACTTTGTAAGATCCTGGGAAAATAGCCTGACATTCTTGAATCGTATGATTATTCACCTTACCTTTAGGGCAAAAATGAGGTCATGCTGTCACAAGCAGATTGAAACAATTTACAGAAGTGACTAGAGGCAAGTAACCCACTTTTTCATCTATAATGAATGTAGACATGATTTTTGTTGAAATTAAAAAGGATGACAGGTCTAATCTGCTTATTAGCCAGCTATTTTACCCAGGAGGATAACTTTTATTAAACAGACAGTTTAACTTTTTCAGGTAATTTTGAGAGCAAGCTGATTCTGGTCCTACTAATGTGATTTTGGGGGCATAAACTTCCACCCTGAAAATGCCACTGCCTAGTCAGCAGTCAAGAGTGTAAGAAACAGTGTCTAATGCCCTATCCAAGCTTCCCAACAGCACTGAAGAGTTGAGACATGTTTTTGAAGGCGATCATTACTCAGAATTTACAGTTATACCTGAGGCTGTGGAAACTGAATCAACCTGACATGTCTATACCTGATGCTATAAAAGTAGAATAAATGTATTATTATTATTATTATTATTGTCTACCCTTTAGACACCGGCAGACAAGACATTGCTCATCACTCCCTTACCAAACACCTACCTCGTACCCGAGTTAAAACATTACCCTACACCAGTGGTTCTCAACCTTTTTTGAACCGTGGCACACCATGATGGGATAAAAACATTCTGTGGCATACCAAAAATGTCCCAATTTATTTAGTTGCAATGACCTCCATCTCACCTGATCCATACTGAAAATCTGATCCATACTGCATATTATAGAAGTTCCTTACTCACAATGATTCATTTGTGTGTACCCCTTTAAGAATGTCCCGCAAATTTGTGCTAGAAATCAAAACACAATAACATTGAGGTAAAGGCTCCTGCCAACATATATCAACATTTATATTTAGTTTTGCAGAAATAATTTGCCTTCTGTTACCAAAAACTCACATATCTATGATATTTTAGAATTTCTCTCCATCATGAGGAGGGAGGATGATGAAAGTTCACAGAAGTAACAACTAAAAGGTAGGCCTAGACCTACCAATTAGTTAAAGTGTTTTACTGATAACAATTTTGTTTGTAAATTATTAAGTGATTAAAACGCGTTACTCTTGTTACCAAATCGGTAACAGAGTGACCGAAAAATCGGTAACAGAGTGACTGCAATGGCATTGGCCACAATGGAAAATCATAGTAGTAACAAAAAATACAGTTGCAGTAGAGCACAGCACAGCATAGTACAGTACAGTAGAGCACAGTAGAGTACAGTATAGTAGAGTATAGTATAGTAAAGAAATATAGTAGAGTATAGTTCAGTACAGTAGAGTAGAGTAGAGTTCTGTTCAGTACAGTACAGTAGACCACACATGATTAGAGTACAATATAAAGTAATGTACTCTCCTGGACTGTACTCTACTGTACTGTAGTGAACTATACTCTACTATGCTCTACTGCACTCTACTGTACTGTGCTCTACTGTACTGAACTGAACTGTACTCTACTCTACGGTGCTGTACTGTGATGTCCAAACTTGTGAAACAGATGTGTATGATTGGTACAGATTTGATCCAGTCTGGATCAACCAAATTTGATCTTGTTTGGGACAGAGCTCATTAGAATAATAGCCAGTGTGTAGAATAATAGCCTAAAATGCAAAAGAGGATATTCATATGTTCTACCTTTGTGTACCTATTCAGGAAGAGAATGACATTCATAACTATAAATTTCTGTATAGTACAGATTAAGGACCCATGATGTCATTATGTTATGTCATTCTGTTACCGGTTGTTGATTCATTTCACTTACTGTAGTTCAATAACCAAAATTGTTTTTGGAAAACGTGGTCAAATAAAAAAACTGAGGGAGATTTTACTGTCATTCTGTTACCAAACTTTGCATCTGCACTGTTCCTCAAGTAAATGTGTTTTAGTAAAATGTTCTGTGGTTTTTGCTTGGCATACATTTTAAAGTAAAAAAAGTGAGTCTCAGCGTCACTCTGTTATCAGGGTATTGCCCCTGTGCTAATGGTTCTCAAAAGCGAAGTAGAATGATACAAATTATTTTGCTTGTGATGAGCGCCCCTCAAATGATACAAATGTAACAACAGCCTCTGAACAACGATACAGATGTAACCATGTGCTATTCAATGTATTATCTGGTGCTCCCAAATCAAAATTGCATTTGCATTCCACTGGTCATGTTTATAAGTGAGTGTTCAAATAAATAATCAAGAATAGAAAAAATTTCACAGCACACCTGAGAGTTCCTCAAGGCACACCATTGTGCCGCAGCACACCCATTGAAAACCACTGCCCTATACACATAACATGAAGGCCTCCATAAGAAAACACCTTTCACATCAGAGATTACCACCTCTCTTTGTGAGAAGCCAAAGTGTTTCAAAAAAATATCTGCCTTAAATATCAGCAGTGAGCTCACAAAGGCCTAGTTCCCATATCCTGATCTTGTAAACTGACCTGAGAGGATGATAGCTAGCTATGAGTTAGGCTACCATTCGCCAGCCTCAGCCTTCCCACATCAATTTACAATCTTTATCTGGTTTCTTTTAATGAACATCAGGGAGACTCCTAAAATCCTCCTCCTCACCCGAATAGGAACACTCCCAAACAGGAAAAAACACTCTCGTATGTCTATGAGATCATAAAAAGTTGGACACCACCAACTATTCCTCAGAATCTCAATCCTTCCCTGCTTACGGATAAATCTGAGTCAGACTTAGCATATCCAGACAGTAGCCAGATATTTGGCTGGGAGTTTGGGGTTTCCTGCTAGGCTATTTTATTAGGGTCAAACATTAACTGGCAAGGTTTAAAGTCTACATGCTTTCTCTTAACACATAGCATCTTCATCCATTGTACTTCATGAGTTTCTCTCATAGGGATTTCTAGGCCAGTAAGACATTTAACGAAATTGCCATCTTAACAAGGAACAGTAGATTGGGAAAAATGTCATAAAGTCAGGACTCTGGCAGCATAGGGACTCAGATCCGTTTCCTTTGTTTAAAGCAGATGTGCATGTCTAATAAATCACTCCTGGGTTTTGGCTGATAAACATTCCACAGGTGTTCAGCCTGAGCCCAGACAGTTTGCAGATAAGACTTCATGGCCACTCATCACCACAGCAGCAGAGGTTTATTATTAGACTACCTCACACTGAACAAACAGTAATATAGCCAAAATACCGCTAAGAAAAAGACCACAACACAGCACTCTCGCATGGCAGATGGTGGAGGTAGCCTAACTGTTGTGAGAGACTATAGGGAAACATGTTTGAATATCACAAGAGCGCACTGCATTAAACACCATAGTCATGATCACCTTGAAACAGTTTTAACTGTGAGTGACCCTCTCCCAAGAACCAGTTGGCCTAAGAGTCACAGCCAATTATTTATATATACACTAGATTACTGACAGGGTTGCGCTGTTCTGAAGCCACCGCACCTCCATCTTTGCACTTCCCCACCATTGTAAAAAATATTTTGGAAGCTATAGAAATGCATTTATTAATGTCTACATTTCTTTTTGCCATGTATATGCTATTACGGACACCTTATATTATTATATTATGTGAGCTAAACAACAAATATATATATATATATATATAAACATTAAAGTATATATATATTTTTAGTTCTAATATTACTGTCCCCACTACAACAAAAAATACTTAAATATATGTAATTTTGTCCTTGAAACATTTAATTGAAATACTGTAGAATTCCATTAATTCCTATGGAGGACTGCTTCTTCTGGGGAGTGCTAATATGGCTGACCGGTGGCTTCAAAGCCTCATTGGCCAATACATAGCATCAGCAATCTAGGGTTTATACAGTGCATTCGGAAAATATTCAGACCCCTTGACTTTTTCCACATTTTGTTACGTTACAGCCTTATTCTAAAATTGATTAACTTGTTTTTTCCCCTCATCAATCTACACACAATACCCTATAATGTTTTTTTGGAATTTAAGCAAATGTATTAAAAATACAAAACTGAAATATTACATTTACATAAGTATTCAGACCCTTTACGCAGTATTTTGTTGAAGCACCTTTGGCAGCGATTACAGCCTCGAGTCTTCTTGGGTATGAAACTACAAGCTTGGCACACCTGTATTTGGGAAGTTTCTCCCATTCTTCTCTGCAGATCCTCTCAAGCTCTGTCAAGCTGGATGGGGAACGTCGCTGCACAGCTATTTTCAGGTGTCTCCAGAGATGTTCGATCGGGTTCTAGTCCGGGCTCTGGCTGGGCCACTCAAGGACATTCAGAGACTTGTCCCAAAGCCACTCCTGCGTTGACTTGGCTGTGTGCTTAGGGTCGTTGTCCTGTTGGAAGGTGAACCTTCGCCCCAGTCTGAGGTCCTGAGCGCTCTGGAGCAGGTTTTCATCAAGGGTCTCTCTGTACTTATCTCCGTTCATCTTTCCCTCGATCCTGACTAGTCTCCCAGGCCCTGCCGCTGAAAAACATCCCCACAACATGATGCTGCCACCACCATGCTTCACCGTAGGGATGGTGCCAGGTTTCCTCCAGAATGCTTGGCATTCAGGCCAAAGAGTTCAATCTTGGTTTCATCAGACCAGAGAATCATGTTTCTCATGGTCCGAGAGTGCTTTAGGTGCCTTTTGGCAAACTCCAAGCGAGCTGTCATGTGCCTTTTACTGAGGAGTGGCTTCCGTCTGGCCACTCTACTATAAAGGCCTCATTGGTGGAGTGCTGCAGAGATGGTTGTCCTTCTGGAAGGTTCTCCCATCTCCACAGAGGAACTCTGGCGCTCTGTCAGAGTGACCATCGGGTTCTTGGTCACCTCCCTGACCAAGGCCCTTCTCCCTCGATTGCTCAGTTTGGCTGGGTGGCCAGTTCTAGGAAGAGTCTTGGTGGTTCCAACATTCTTCCATTTAAGAATGATGGAGGCCACTGTGTTCTTGGGGACCATCAATGCTGCAGAAATTATTTGGTTCCCTTCCCCAGATCTGTGCCTCGACACAATCCTGTCTCGGAGCTTATGGAAAATTCCTTTCACCTAATGGCTTGGTTTTTGCTCTGACATGCACTGTCAACTGTGGGATCTTATATAGACAGGTGTGTGCCTTTCCAAATCATGTCCAATCAATTGAATTTCCTACAGGTGGACTCCAATCAAGTTGTAGAAACATCTCAAGGATGATCAATGGAAACAGGATGCACCTGTGCTCACTTTCGAGTCTCATAGCAAAGGGTTTGAATACTTATTTTTGCTAAGATTTCTAAAAAAGCTATTTTCGCTTTGTCATGATGGGGTATTGTGTGTAGATTGGTGACAGATAAAAATAATTTAATCTATTTTAGAATAAGGCTTTATCGTAACAAAATGTGGAAAAAGGGAATAGTTTCTGAATGCACTGTACATCATTGGTCACAGCCCGAGAGGAGACCCAGCCCCTCAGTCATAACAACACAGCTATCTAGCCCTCCATTTCTCTCTGGGGCTTTCTAAATGCTTAACATATTTCATCAGGAGGTACTTGGCAGACCAAAATAATTGTGGTTTCTAAACTGTATGTTCTCACTCTGAAATTTCACAGGATCGTACAGTAGCTTTGTTTGCTCACCACATTCTCTCTGTTCTCTCTGCCCGAGCTGCTCTCATGTTCAGAAACCAAATCCTCCACCAATATACACAGGCAACTCAATATGCATCTGTCATTCTATTACATTTTAATTGATGCCTAGAGGGAAGCAGTGCATTTAAATGGTGGGGTTAAAAGAGTTAAGGCGAGCGTTTAGATACAAACTGCTTTGAACCCTTGAGAAATTGTACCTAATGCAATTACACAATGCCTCGTACCCTATAGGCTTGAAACTCGTGAATGTAATAGCCTGTGTCCAATATTTTAATTATGCTAGCCATTGGCAGCTGAACTGAGCAGATCATAGCACTAAGAACCAAGGATAAAATGAGGGCATATCATTATCATCCTATTATTAACTGTGAGGGATCCTATGATTGCAGACGAATAATAGTGTCTAGTTATATCACATTAATAATAAAACAACCTCTTATTATGACAATCTACACACAAACCTTCTTCAGGATTTATTTTGCCATGGGAACCCTACAAATGCCACAATGTTGTTTACAGTAATTACATCAGAGGGCTTGCAACGAGCGGCCTCAGTGCATGGGTTTGGCATAACACAGAGGGGCCACAGCAACAGCCACTGTTATTAAACAATCATTTCACAACAGGCCCCTCAAACCACTGAAACAACCATGACACAATAAAAAGGTTCCCATAATGATCTATGAATCAAACTGGTAGTGTGAATACACATCATCCATTTGCTGTTTCAAACAAACACTCCATCCCACCCAACTTCAAGCCACATTTGTTATTGGTGTCACCCCATATCTTTACACAGGCATTAGCACGCAACCAGATTTGTGCAGAATCCTTCCAATAACATTTCATTTGAAAACCAACTGACACAGAGAGCTCTGCAAACTCCACACACTTTCCAGTCGTTGCCACACAAACAATTCTGGTGAACACATTTCTGGTAATGAGGGTCCTTAGTAGCAATTCCCAGGATCACCCATACCTAAAATGTATGCATGCATGACTGTAAGTCACTTTGGAGAAAAGCGTCTGCTAAATGGCATACATTATTATATTAATTAAACTCTTCAAGTAAGTAGAGATTCAATATCATTACTTATTACTGGAATAATGTGCCACAATGTGGACACTGTTTGGACACTGATTCAAAGCACCCTGAACACTGTCAGGTCAGTGGCTCCATTGACTCTGTATCCTCAGCCCCAACATTGTCTCCTTGGTGCAAGCACCTGTTACTGGCCAACTGGCTATGAACCATGGGAACCAGGTTCTCCACTGTGACTACAGACCTTGTTGGCACTTCCAAGGCTAGCCTACATAACTTCACAAATGCATGATTAAATATATTTTCTTCAGATGAACTATTATTACAGTTCACACTTCAGTCCAGTCATCACAAGCAAGCACCTGTCAGCTTCACAGTCAGCTCTACTTTGCATCATGTGGAGCCGAATTTTTTTTAAAGCATATATTTCATGATTGTGAAATGGATAATAGGTGAATTCTGTGAAGGTTATGAATATAGAAATGTTTGATAGAGAAGAAACAAGCTTGAAATTGTCCTACAAATTGTAGAATAAATTGTCCTACCAAGTGAAAACGGGGATAATTTCTACCATCTGTTGTTGACCTTTTCTCGTATCATAATGTAGAGTCAACTGACAGCTGATAGTGACTGAGTAAGTAACAATAAAAATGGTTGGTTTGAATTCATCTGAACTTTTTGTGTCACACTCAAGGTCCTTTCCAGGTAGCACCACACAGTTCAGTGAGGACATGTTAGGTTCATCGATTTCATCTGCCCCTGTTGATCGAAATGGAAACTGACATTTCAGCATGAATAACTTTTTAGAAAGAACTACAGTAACTTGTTTTAATCCTTTAGAGTCTAAGCCGGGAGAAAGGGGGTTCTACTAAGCTAACATAAGGAATTGTTTTAAGATGGTCATACCAAGGATCATTTTGCTATTTGATTTGGAATTTTAGGACCCCTTAAGGTATCCCCAAAGATATTTAAACATTAATTTGATGAAACATTGAATTTGGCCTTACTTCTATTAACCCATAGAAACACAGGATGACACCGGCGGATGCAGTGTATTGAGACACAGCCCAAGCAAAAAATAGGATTTCTCTAGCTTAAATTGACGGATTATGTTGGGGATTTTTCTATTATGCTAATTCGATTTCCACGGGGACACGGACATTGACACTAGGGGGTGTTAAAGCATCTGAGGTCTACATGAGTTCCAACAAGCAAGGAAGTATATTATATTATTATATTATTATTATTATTATGTAAGTACAAAACAAACTTAGGCCATGTCTAAATCAAATCAAATGTTACATCAGCAGATGTCACAAAGTGCTTATACAGAAACCAAGCCTAAAACCCCAAAGAGAAAGCAATGCAGATGTAGAAGCACGGTGGCTAAGAAAACGTCCTTAAAAGGCAGGAACCTAGGAAGAAACCTTGAGAGGAACCAGGCTCTGAGGGGTGGCCAGTCCTCTTCTGGCTGTGCCAAGTGGAAATTATAAGAGTACATTTATTTTATTTAACCTTTATTTAACTAGGCAAGTCAGTTAAGAAAAAAATATTATTTACAATGATGGCCTACCAAAAGGAAAATGGCCTCCTGCGTGGACGGGGGCTGGGATTAAAAAATAAAAATAAAATGTAGGACAAAACACACATCATGACAAGAGAGACACCACAACACTACATAAAGAGAGACCTAAGACAACAACATGACTTGACAGTTCATGTAGCTTTAGTATTCCGATCATAGAGTTCTGATCATGGAATTCCGAACGCATCATGCATCTACACCTACATTTAAATGTGTCTACCGTGTCCACAGTGTGTCTGGGTTCCCTTTTCCCACGCTTTATTCAAATGCCAGTATGCATTCTACAAACGGTGGAATAGGCAAAATATGAAAATAACACAACAACAACTGATGGCAGTAGCTAACTACTGTAGCTAACCTCTGTAGCTTACTACTGTAGCTACAGTGGCTTGTGAAAGTATTCACCCCCCTTGGCATTTTTCCTATTTTGTAGCCTTACAACCTGAAATTAAACTGAATTTTTTGGGGGTTTGTATCATTTAAAATTTGATTTACACAACATGCCTACCACTTTGAAGATGCAAAATATTTTTTCTTGTGAAACAAACAAGAAATAAGACAAAAAAAACGGAAAACTTGAGCGTGCATAACTATTCACCCCACCCCCGAAGTCAATACATTGTGGAGCCACCTTTTGCAGCAATTACAGCTGCAAGTCTCTTGGGGTATGTCTCTATAAGCTTGGCACATCTAGCCACTGGGATTGATGCCCATTCTTCAAGGCAAAACTGCTCCAGCTCCTTCAAGTTGGATGGGTTCCGCTGGTGTACAGCAATCTTTAGTCATACCACAGATTCTCAATTGGATTGAGGTCTGGGCTTTGACTAGGCCATTCCAAGACATTGAAATGTTTCCCCTTAAACCACTTAAGTGTTGATTTAGCAGTATGCTTAGGGTCATTGTCCTGCTGGAAGGTGAACCTCTGTCCCAGTCTCAAATCTCTGTATTTAGCACCATCCATCATTCCTTCAATTCTGACCAGTTTCCCAGTCCCTGCCGATGAAAAACATCCCCACAGCATTATGCTGCCACCACCATGCTTCACTGTGGGGATGGTGTTCTCGGGGTGATGAGAGGTGTCGGGTTTACGCCAGACATAGCGTTTTCCTTGATGGCCAGAAAGTTCAATTTTAGTCTCATCTGACCAGAGTACCTTCTTCCATATGTTTGGGGAGTCTCCCACATGCCTTTTGGCGAACACCAAATGTGTTTGCTTATTTTTTTCTTTAAGCAATGGCTATTTTCTGGCCACTCTTCCGTAAAGCCCAGCTCTGTGGAGTGTAAGGCTTAAAGTGGTCCTATGGACAGATACTCCAATCTCCGCTGTGGAGCTTTGCAGCTCCTTCAGGGTTATCTTTGGTCTCTTTGTTGCCTCTCTGATTAATGCCCTCCTTGCCTGGTCCGTGAGTTTTGGTGGGCGGCCCTCTCTTGGCAGGTTTGTTGTGGTGCCATATTCTTTCCATTTTTTTATAATGGATTTAATGGTGCTCCGTGGGATGTTCCACGTTTCTGATATTTCTTTATAACCCAACCCTGGTCTGTACTTCTCCACAACTTTGTCCCTGACCTGTTTGGAGAGCTCCTTGGTCTTCATTGTCACGATCGTCTAATGAGGACCAAGGCGCAGCGTTGCGGGTGAACATATTTATATTTATTTACTAGATCACACGATCAAAACAAAGAACGAAACGTGAAGTCCTTCGATAAACAAACCAAAAGGAACAAGAAACCACAAAACACAAAGTGCAAGACAAACAGTTAAATATGGCTCCCAATCAGAGACACCCAGCTGACACTCGTTGCCTCTGATTGGGAGTCACTCAGACCAACATAGAAAATTAAACATAGACTTACACACCCTGGCTCAACATAACATAGTCCCCAGAGCCAGGGCGTGACAGTACCCCCCCCCAAAGGCGCGGACTCCGGCCGCGCCAAACAACCACAACAGGGGAGGGACCGGGTGGGCACTCCGCCTCGGCGGCGGATCCGGCTCCGGACATGACCCAGGCACGGGTTGTGCTGGACTGACGACGCACACCCCTGGCTTGATGCGTGGAGGAGGAACGGGCCGGACCGGGCTGACGAAGCGCACCCCTGACTTGGTGCGGGGAGCAGGAATGAGCCGGACCGGGCTGACGACGCGCACCACTGACCTGGTGCGGGGAGCTTGGACGGGCCGGACCGGGCTGGCGACGCGCACCACAGACTTGGTGCGGAGAGCAGGAACGGGCTGGACAGGGCTGACGACGCACACCACTGGCTTGGTGCGGGAAGCTTGGATGGGCCGGACTGGGCTGGCGACGCGCACCACAGACTTGGTGCGGAGAGCAGGAACGGGCCGTGCCGGACTGACGACGCACACCACTGGCTTGGTGCGGGAAGCTTGGATGGGCCGGACTGGGCTGGCGACGCGCACCACAGACTTGGTGCGGAGAGCAGGAACGGGCCGGGCTGGGCTGTCGACGCACACCGTAGGCTTTGTGCGTGGAGCAGGAACAGGCCGGGCTGGGCTGTCGACGCACACCACTGACTTGGTGGGAATGGCAGGAACAGGCCGGGCTGGGATGACGACGCGCACCACTGACTTGGTGGGAATGGCAGGAACAGGCCGGGCCGGGCTGACGACGCGCACCACTGACTTGGTGGGAATGGCAGGAACAGGCCGGGCCGGGCTGACGACGCGCACCACTGACTTGGTGGGAAAGGCAGGAACAGGCCGGGCTGGGCTGACGACGCGCACCACTGACTTGGTGGGAATGGCAGGAACAGGCCGGACCGTACTGGGGACACACACCACTGGCCCCACGCAGGGATCAGGAACGGGCCGGACCGGACTGGTAACACACCCCAGTACCTCTCGCCGTGCCTCCACACTTTCCCTCTCCTCTGTGCCCAGTGGCCCCCCTAACCTGGCGGCCTTCTCTGCCAACGCCTTGCACCGCTCTAACCCGTACACCTGCTGGCCCGACGTCGTGAGCCCCCCCCCTAAAAATTTCCTGGGGGTCTCTCCTCCCCGTAGCCCAGGCCTCTCTCCCTCTTGCCAGACTCGCCATCATCTCCTCCCACGTCCATCCTCTCTCCTCGTCCCGCTGCTTGATCCAGTCGAGGTTGCCACGGAGATCTGCCAGCGATGGCTCCTGAACACGCTGCTTGGTCTGGTTATGGTGGTTTCTTCTGTCACGATCGTCTAATGAGGACCAAGGCGCAGCGTTGCGGGTGAACATATTTATATTTATTTACTAGCTCACACGATCAAAACAAAGAACGAAACGTGAAGTCCTTCGATAAACAAACCAAAAGGAACAAGAAACCACAAAACACAAAGTGCAAGACAAACAGTTAAATATGGCTCCCAATCAGAGACACCCAGCTGACACTCGTTGCCTCTGATTGGGAGTCACTCAGACCAACATAGAAAATTAAACATAGACTTACACACCCTGGCTCAACATAACATAGTCCCCAGAGCCAGGGCGTGACATTCATGGTGCAGCTTGCTTGGTGATGCCCCTTGCTTAGTGGTGTTGCAGACTCTGGGGCCTTTCAGAACAAGTGTATATATACTGAGATCATGTGACACTTAGATTGCACATTTTACAAATTTTTGTAATTTAGCAGATGCTCTTATCCAGAGCGACTTACAGTTAGTGAGTGCATACATTTTCATACACTATATACACACACACATACAAACACACCCACAAATAACTATGGTACATAGAACAATAATAGCAACACAGTGAAAGATCATGTGCATGTAGCCCAGTCACATCCTTCAGTTATACATTGTATTCACGTTAATCTCACTCTATCCAAAGGCACGCTCATACACAAATTATGTGCACACACGCAAACGCACCCAAAATCGACATTCACTTATACTGCAGCTCACAAATATTATTCAAATAATGTAACGTGCTTCAGTACCGGGTGTACTTGGGGTTGATAAATAAGCTTGGTCTTGCAGTGCTTCCATTCTTCATAAATTAATATAAAACACACATGTGGACTTTATTTAACTAATTATGTGACTTCTGAAGGTAATTGGTTGCACCAGATCTTATTTAGGGGCTTCATAGCAAAGGGGGTGAATACATATGCACGTACCACATTTCCGTGATTTATTTTTAATACTTTTTTGAAAAAAGTTATTTTTTTCATTTCACTTCACCAATTTGGACTATTTTGTGTATGTCCATTACATGAAATCCAAATAAATATCCATTTAAATTACAGGTTGTAATGCAACAAAATAGGAAAAACGCCAAGGCACTGTAACTAGCCGGCTAACCTCTGTAGCTAGCCAGCAAGCTAGCAAGCAACGCTAAAGGGATTGCAAACGGGTTAGCATAACTCTAGCCAAACAAAAAATATTTTTTCTAAATATTAGCTAGCTGGCTAGCATTTATGAGGCCAGCAAACATGTTCCTCACACGCTAGGAACGTATTTCCTCCAACGTTATAATGAAAAGGTGCCTCTCGGTCCCAAAAGTGCTGATGATGTTGCCCACTGTATGCGCTTTCGGTAGCCTGATTGTGCCCAGACTGAGGAGAAATCCACACACAATGCATCCCTGAACACCTCCTGAAGTGGTCAGCCAGATCCGAACACAATCAGACCAAATCAAATAAAATGTATTTATAAAGCCCTTTTAACATCAACAGATGTCATAAAGTGCTTAAACAGAAACCCAGCCTAAAACCCCAAACAGCAAGCAATGCAGATGTAGAAGCACGGCGGCTAGGAAAACTCCCTAGAAAGGCAGGAACCTAGGAATAAACCTAGAGAGGAACCAGGCTCTGAGGGGTGGCCAGTCGTCCTCTGGCTCTGCCGGGTGGAGATTATAAGAGTACATGGCCATTAAGGCCACATCGTTCTTCAAGATGTTCAAACGTTCATAGATGACAAGCAGGGTGAAATAATAATCACAGTGGTTGTAGAGGGTGCAAGAGGTCAGCACCTCAGGAGTAAATGTCAGTTGGCTTTTCATAGCCGACAGCAGGTGCAGAGAGAGAGAGACTTTTGTGTGTCTAGACCTGTCTTTTCAATGCGATCTTCGTATTCTGATAGCAGAAATCGCAAGAAAGTGTCAAGTGTAGACAAGACCTTACATCAACATGACTCAAACCCATGCAAGATTACTGCATATGGCTTAGGTCTTGATTTCACAACCACCACATCTCATCTAAGAATACAGTTCAAGCATCAACAAGACCATATTACTATGTAATAATAAAAAATCTGATCCATTAAGAACAGGATATCATTTTAGCACATTACATTACAGTACAGAATAAAGTGCAATAACATTGGTAATAGTATAGTAACAAGTTAGTTTCTCATGGACATTGATATAATTTTTAAGTATCTTGTTTCAGGGTAATACACCACATAGGACTACTTTGTTTTGTTATAGAGGGGTAACTACACAAGAACAGTATGGTAAAATGGAAGAACGGCTGAAAAGTGGGTTGGTTACCCGTTATTCTACTATGGCACACAGTGTTTGGTGTTCTAGCTACCCTGAAAAAATAGAATTTGCCTATACTGTACTTAAATTAATTGGTGTCTGGCCAAATAATGTTTTCGTGGTGTGTAACTAAGGTGTTACTATACCATTACCATGTTATTTCTAGTAGCAAAGTCAACAACTGCTTTTTTCGTCTCTTGTATGGATGCATTGCTGACATTTTACACATTTCCTAAGCACACCCATGTGCGGCAGTTTCAGTGTGGGACTAAGATCAAATAAGGCCAAAATGATTTAGTTAATCAAGGTTCTGAGTGAACTGATTGACAACAACGACAAAACTTGATCTAAAGTTTTTGAATGTTTCACAAGTTCCAGTTATGGTTGGACTCAATAGAAATGTTTAAAGAAGATTTTTGCTAAAACTTGACAGCTTGGCTAGAAGCTCAAGCTGTCAAAGAAGGCACTTCACAAGAGTCACCCCCTCATACTTTGCTCAACAATAATGTATTTAAAGTGAGGCCATATCTTCCATTAAAATAAACACACTTCTTCCCGTATAATAGTAGACACATTTATTTAACGTTCTGTTTATTTCTTCAATGTGAACTCACTGCGCTTCCAGTCTGAGACATGTTCCAACATATTCTCCTTGCTAGCGCTTCCTTCACTAGCTAGTAGACAGCCTAAGAAAAGCTCTCCATATAGCTAGTTATGCTACTTTCTCCTCAAAACTAACTAAACACAGTCCAAGCTGTACTTGATATTTAACTAAAGACGAACACACTAAACTTAAATATCTAATATTTACCTGGTAAATGTCATGGATATCCCAGTAGAAAAAGTTTTCCGACAGTTTATCTCCACATGAACCCCTTGATGGACCAAAGGTACGGCGCGAGCTCCTCCCTCTCTAGACTAGTAGGCTACTTACTCCATGAGGTCATTTAGAACTAGTCGCGTACGCAACAACTGCGCTGGCAAATATGCCTCATGTGCATGCTCTTGTTTAATCAAAGTACAGTAGTGACGATGCACGTTGGTGATGGGAAGAAACCTACAAATACCTTTGTATTGTATCCCATATGATGAAATGGACCTATATGACAGTATATTACATGTATATGATGTGGTGACGTAGTGTAGAATTATTTGTTGAACGAGGATTACTGGATGAGTCCTTCAATGAGTGACGATTTAATGTGAAGTAAATCAAATGAGCTTATGGCTTTGCTCATTTCACCCATTATAGTCAGGTGTATGGCGACACCGTGAGGCACAAACTAAAAACTCTCTAGTCCACTATATTTCTTAGTATTTTCAAGATGGGAGTGACCGGTCTGAAAACAAATCAAAACACCTATTATAAACAATGTTTTATGTGCAACTTTAAAACAATGTTTTCATTAAACTTAGCAACCGTTAACGCTAGCCTAGTAAAAAGTTCCTGATCGCCAACCTAACACAGGTGGGATAGCAAATGTTCATAAACGAGTGCAAAACAAACGTAGATCTTTGGTTGCATCTTTTGTCCAATTATTAGCATCAAACAGTGGCGACACGTCATTCAAGGCAGATGGGACAGAGTCCCAGCTGTTTAGCAAAAACATAAACGTGTATATATATATATATATTTTTTTTTTGCATGTTATTTTGGCATTAATACGTGTCACATATCAGTTTGCAAACAATGTAAAAAAAAAAATAATAATACATCATTTGAGTTAATATAGCTGCACACAAACATGGTCTCTTTTTCGCTTTCTTGAGTAAGTCAGCTCCAAAATGCATATGTTTCAGCCTAGCTCAGTGCTTTCTGTGGTGGTGGGGCAGGCAGTGGAAAATATGGAGGGTAGGGGTTGGTAATGTTCTCTAGCTGCGCAGTGATTGGCTCAGTGTTCTGTCACTCATGGGGACACTACATCACTGCAAAATCTACGGGGAGAGCTCGAAAATTCAAGCTCCTTGGGTGCTGCCATAGAGTTACGTTAGAAGTGCCCATCCAAGAAGGCTCAAGGTCATTGGCCATGTTATATCTACCGTAGCTTTGATTGGACTGAGCATGTCAACATCATACTTAAAATCTTAGCTAGCAAGCTAGAAAGCAGTCATCATCATGAATCACTTCGACAATCTACTGGCAAATCTTTTTCAATCCTTGTCATATGAAGATAAATTATAGATAAAACGTATTGGTGCTCATCGGCCATAGGACATAAACATTGCACAACAAGTTGAAAATCGCAAATTCAACAATGAGTGGTTTAGGAAGGAATCAGTGGCTAACTGCAAGCGTTGCAAAGCCCCCCTAGCCTGCTATTCAGTTGAGTGGGTGTGTGGTCTAAGTCTGGGTTTAAGGGTCTCTTTTCCAAGCTTAAAAGGATAAACATTCAACACCATGGGCATTGGCCATGCTGTCAATCCAGCATGACTTCTGCCGCGTTCAAAACAACTGAAAACTCGGAACTGTGAAATCTCAGACTTCAGTGAGTTCAAGACAACTGGGAACTCTGAAAAAAACTAACTCCGACTGGGTAAATAGGTTTTGAACGGTCATCCAACTCGTAATTCCAAGTCGGGAACTCCGGCCTCTTTCTAGAGCTCTGACCTGAAGATCACTGACGTCATGATTCGACCTTGTTTTTTTCAGAGTTCACAGTTGTCTTGAAAGTGCCATAAATCCAGAGAATGCCAGACTTTGATTACAAAATTTGCCCACAAAGACCACCGCACCACCTTCCTGTTCAAGTGAGCACAGTACAACAAGGTGAGTCCAAAAATGTATTGTATGCTGCTGCATAAATTTTGTAATATACCAGGGAGACGTACAGTAGGGGAAAAAAGTATTTAGTCAGCCACCAATTGTGCAAGTTCTCCCACTTAAAAAGATGAGAGGCCTGTAATTTGCAACATAGTCAACTATGACAGACAAATTGAGAGAAAATAATCCAGAAAATCACATTGTAGGATTTTTTATGAATTTATTTGCAAATTATGGTGGAAAATAAGTATTTGGTCACCTACAAACAAGCAAGATTTCTGGCTCTCACAGACCTGTAACTTCTTCTTTAAGAGGCTCCTCTGTCCTCCACTCGTTACCTGTATTAATGGCACCTGTTTGAACTTGTTATCAGTATAAAAGACACCTGTCCACAACCTCAAACAGTCACACTCCAAACTCCACTATGGCCAAGACCAAAGAGCTGTCAAAGGACACCAGAAACAAAATTGTAGACCTGCACCAGGCTGGGAAGACTGAATCTGCAATAGGTAAGCAGCTTGGTTTGAAGAAATCAACTGTGGGAGCAATTATTAGGAAATGGAAGACATACAAGACTACTGATAATCTCCCTCGATCTGGGGCTCCACGCAAGATCTCACCCTGTGGGGTCAAAATGATCACAAGAACGGTGAGCAAAAATCCCAGAACCACACGGGGGGACCTAGTGAATGACCTGCAGAGAGCTGGGACCAAAGTAACAAAGCCTACCATCAGTAACACACTACGCCGCCAGGGACTCAAATCCTGCAGTGCCAGACGTGTCCCCCTGCTTAAGCCAGTACATGTCCAGGCCCGTCTGAAGTTTGCTAGAGTGCATTTGGATGATCCAGAAGAGGATTGGGAGAATGTCATATGGTCAGATGAAACCAAAATAGAACTTTTTGGTAAAAACTCAACTCGTCGTGTTTGGAGGACAAAGAATGCTGAGTTGCATCCAAAGAACACCATACCTACTGTGAAGCATGGGGGTGGAAACATCATGCTTTGGGGCTGTTTTTCTGCAAAGGGACCAGGATGACTGATCCGTGTAAAGGAAATAATGAATGGGGCCATGTATCGTGAGATTTTGAGTGAAAACCTCCTTCCATCAGCAAGGGCATTGAAGATGAAACGTAGCTAGGTCTTTCAGCATGACAATGATCCCAAACACACCGCCCGGGCAATGAAGGAGTGGCTTCGTAAGAACCATTTCAAGGTCCTGGAGTGGCCTAGCCAGTCTCCAGATCTCAACCCCATAGAAAATCTTTGGAGGGAGTTGAAAGTCCGTGTTGCCCAGCGACAGCCCCAAAACATCACTGCTCTAGAGGAGATCTGCATGGAGGAATGGGCCAAAATACCAGCAACAGTGTGTGAAAACCTTGTGAAGACTTACAGAAAACGTTTGACCTGTGTCATTGCCAACAAAGGGTATATAACAAAGTATTGAGAAACTTTCGTTATTGACCAAATACTTATTTTCCACCATAATTTGCAAATACATTCATAAAAAATCCTACAATGTGATTTTCTGGAAAAAAAATTCTCAATTTGTCTGTCATAGTTGACGTGTACCTATGATGAAAGTTACAGGCCTCTCTCATCTTTTTAGTGGGAGAACTTGCACAATTGGTGGCTGACTAAATACTTTTTTCCCCCACTGTATATATATACATATACATATCCTTTTAACAAATACATTTCCCTTTATTACTTTCCAACCCCACCACCCCTTCCCTAATTGGAGTAAACTAGTGAACAACAACAGCTTCTACTTCCAGCTTATACATACTATATACATTTTATAGACACAGTCAATTTTACAATAATTCTATTTTGTTTGTTTTTACTTCTGAACTTCCTCTACCCTCAACCTCTCCGATCATTTTCATGATGTCCATCTGGTTTGCTTCTATATGCCATATCTTTCTAACTGTGCTCTTTCACAAAAGTTCTCAACCTATAACCTATATACTTATTATAGACACAGTATGCTTACATTATTAGTTATCTTGTTGTTGTTAGTTATTAGTCCCATCCTTCAACTCCATTCAAACCACCCATCTATCTCTTAACACCATCCATATTGGATTTCTATTTGCCATATATTTTTTCAACTGTACTGTGATGTTTTACAAAAGTTCTGAACCTTTCTATTCTCATTGTTTCTACAGATTGTAAATTGAAAATACATTTTTTTGCTAAAATATTATTATTGATCGATTGACTATGACTTTTCAGATCACCCAGTAATGCTATCTGCAGGGTTAGCTCCAGGTAAATATTGCAATCCTTTAGCCATTCCTGGACCTGTGTCCAAAAACAAGCTATAAATGGACAGTACCAAAACAAATCTAATGATTCTGTCTCTTCGCAGCAAAATCTGCAGAGCTGGGAAGATTGTATCCCCCATATAAATAACATTCTATTGGTAGCAAGAATTTTATATAATAATTTAAATTGAAAAATTCTAAGTTTTGAATCCGGCGTCGTTTTGCGTATCAGTTCATAAACACTATGCCATGGGATCGGTACGTCAAAAATATCCTCCCAACTATTTTGCAATCTATATGGGATGGCTGTCAATCCTTTGGTCCTTAAATGAAATGGGTATACTTTTTTATTTATCACAGTTTTCTTTAACCAATTATGTTCTTTAATGCAAGGTCGACAGACAAGTTCCTTACTTTTTCCCCCTTCCACTTACCTCTTCCATTTTTGCGGTAATGCTGCAATTATTTGGTTGTAATTTTGGGTAGAGCAGACATTTCCAAATGTTTTTGTTAGCTGCATGTGCGACATAACTCCACCAGTCCTACCGATGATATCATTTACGAAGATTATACCTTTTTTAAAAATTTTGTCAAAAAAAAAAAAGTTTTTTTATCAATTAGTATATTTGAGTTTAACCACAATATTTGTTGCATTATTTGTTCTGTCGTTTCTGGAGGATTAAATTGAAATTAAAACCAACTTTCTATGGCTTGTTTTAGAAATAGTGATATTTGGGAGATGATTTCCTTTTCAAATAACTGAAAGTGAGAGGTTGTAATCTGAATAAAGGGCCATTCTTGAACATTGGGTGAGACAATTTTACTAATTTTCTAGAGAACCAGTTCGGATTTAAGTATAACTTTTGTATGACTGAAGCTTTTAGTGATAGGTCTAATGCTTTAATATTTAATAATTTCTGTCCTCCGAATTCATATTCATTATATAAATAGGCCCATTTAATTTTGTCTGGCTTGCCGTTCCAAATCAAATTGAATATTTTTCTCATATAATTTAAAAAAAAACTTCGCTAGGCGTAGGCAAGACCATAAGCAAATAGGTAAACTGGGATAATACTAAAGAGTTAATCAGGGTGATATTTCCACAAATTGACAGGTATTTACCTTTCCATGGTAGCAAGATCTTATCTATTATTGCTAACTTTCTATTAAAATGTATTGGAGTGAGATCATTTATTTCATTTGGGATATGTATTCCCGAGTATATCCACATCACCATCAGGCCATTTTATTGGTAAACTACATGGTAATGTAAATTTTATTTTGTAGTGATCCAATACGTAATATAGTATATTTATCATAATTTGGTTGTAATCCAGAGAGGTTAGAAAATGTATCTAGATCCTCTGAGGCTGTGGAGGGATTCAAGTTGTGGATTTTAAAGAAAACATGAATCAGCGTACAATGACACCTTTGTTTTTAAGCCCTGGATTTCTAATCCCTTGATATTATTGTTGGATCTGATTTTAATAGCTAACATCTCGATGGCCATAATAAATAGATATGCCGATAGTGGACAACCTTGTTTCACTCCTTGACAGTTTAAAACTTTCTGAGAAATAGCCATTATTTACTATTTTACACCTAGGGTTAGTGTACATGATTTTAACCAATTTAATAAGAGATTCTCCAAAATTGAAATGCTCCAGGCATTTATATATAAACCCCAGTCGTACTTTATCAAATGCCTTTTTGAAGTCTGCTATGAATAGCAGGCCTGGTTTCCCAGATTTTTCATAGTGTTCTATTGTTTCCAGTACTTGCCTTATATTATCTCCAATGTATCTTCCATGTAAAAAACCTGTCTGATTTGAATGAATAATGTCTAACAATACCTTTTTAATTCTATGTGCTATACATTTTGCTAGAATTTTTGCATCACAACACTGAAGTGTAAGGGGCCTCCAATTTTTTTAATGGAAGGGATCTTTATATTTTCCACTTGTATTCTGTTTCAGTAATAATGAAATCAGACCTTCTTGAGTGTCTGATAATCTACCATTTACATAGGAGTGGTTAAAACATGCTAATAATGGTCCTCTGAGTATATCAAAAAGTATAATTACACAGTCTAATTGCTATAATTAATAATGCAATGATTTACATTTACTTAAGTCTATACAAACATGCCATTTTGTCATATTAATGAATCACTTCATGCTTTGGTTCATTCCTGTAATACAGCCAGATGCCCTGGACTTTGAGACAGGGTGTGTGTGTGCATTGATTATTTCTGTCCTCCAGTCTCCTCACTATGCATGCACAGGTAACCAGCCCAAATCCCAGCGGATCAAAGAGCCTCAAACACAGCTGAAGGATGGAACAACGCCAGTGCCTTCTCATATTCTGAATCTGTCCAACCTCACCATCTGCTGGATTGGAAGCTGGCTAAGGCTGACAGCTGTTGTAAAAATATTTGTTTCCAGCGTTAATATACTGCCTTCCGCCATCTTACAAAATGCCTAAGGCTAGTATGGCCTATCATCTCCCTGTGGGCCATAAAAAGCCTTCTTCACTAGTACTGACTTCTTTGCCACAAAGACTGACAACAAAATATGAAATATAAGCAGCGAGGAGCCCAAATGAAATGGTTTGAGATCCAGTTTTGGCTCCTACAGTAGTCTCTCTCCCACACATTCCAGATCATATTCTTCCATCTTGCACATGGTCAGTAAGACCTCACTCACACGCCATAACTTCTCTGCATTCCTCAAATGTTTCCACTATACACAGCTGTATGTATCGACTTCCATTTACTTAATGTGCCTATGCAATGTACAGTATGACTGTCAGGAAGAAAATTACTAAATTGTGTAGACATGTCAAACAAACTCTTAGGATATAATTCAAGCAATTTCATAGAGACTTGTTGCCTGTTCCTATCATAAAATAGCCAACTACACAATAACTGAAAGTAGAGAACTACTCAGGTTAATATCAGACAATAAGAGCCCATAGATACTCTTCATGGTGGATCTAGAAGAAGTCCTCTTCAGTGCTTTGCTGGGTTCAGCCTCACAACAGATATTTTGTGAGAGCCCTATAAGAGAACTTCCTTCCAAAGAGGCACCAAGTTCAAAAAGACACATTCTGCTGTGGGTCAGTTTCTGTGGAGACACCATGATACAGCCATACTGCTGGCAAAGCTTCCCTGAGACATGCCAGAGTAAGTTTCACTCTCGGAAACACATAATGTATGCTGTAGTAACATGATTAAAGTATATAGATTATGGAGATGGTCTACAAAAATAGGCTACAGTGTGCATGCTCATGTGGAAGAGCGGCTCCTGTCAATATGATAGAGCAGCGAGCCAGAAAATCCCTTGGGAAAATGCACCCAAAGAGGTTTGAGTTGATAGGAGTGTTAAACGTCTATGTCAATGCTGCTTTCAAGACCCCTGGGAACACGGGGGAAAAAACAAGGTCAAATCGTGACGTCTGATCGTCAAGTAGGATGATCCGAGTTTCCGACTTGGCATCCAACTCCCCCAGAGTTCCCAGTTGTCTTGAACACACTAAAGTTGAAGATTTCAGAGTTCAAAGTTGTCTTGAACGCAACATACAAGTGTGACGTGTAAACGAAAACTCCATCTCCTTCAAGCTGACCATGTACTTGTCACCACCCTGTGGTCATGACAAACATTTCAGCATGACTTTTTTTTTTTTCAACTGAACTATTCAATGAAAGACACTACAATGAACTATAATTATACATGTGAACCTTGTTAAACATAAAACAAAAAGGACATTTTCTAATGCTATGCAATTTTTTTATTCAAGCCATCAACAAATGCTAAGCTTATCACTATGAAAACAGACACTGACGAAACAGTCAAGTCATCCAGCTTATACCCTCTTATGCAACAAACTAATTTCAAAATCCCCACCATGTGCGCTTTTAGTTCACTTATGGTTACAGGGTCGCATACACATTAATAAAAAGGCACAGTAAATGCTGGTTCATAGTAAGCAGAAATCCACCCATATCCCCACAAAGTTCACCTAAAAGAAGCAGTCACAAATTGCAACCAATTCAAAGTAGCTGAATTGATTCTACATTAATTAATAACGTTAAACATTCAAGTCTTTTCTGACATCTCATGTTGGTCCTCTCATGCATGTAACTAACACTTCCTGCTGGTCTTACACAGTTGACTTCACATGTTTCTCTCAGGCAACTTCAACACATTTTGCTTCAGAACTTTTTCGGTTGCTGGATGCAGAAGCTAGACTTGAAAGCTGGCGAGTGTGCCTTCTCCAAAGCAGGTCTGAGTCTGCTGTGTTTCACACTTACTGGGGTCTCTGGGAAGTCATGTCCCAACTGAAACAATTAAGAAATCATATTTTATAAAATCATGGCTTACCAAGCAATCTGGAATAAACTATTTGACTATGCCAATCTGTAGTAGGTAGGCTATTAGTAAAGTGTTTACTTGCATAATCATTACAAATGAAGCCAAGTGATTTTGTAGTTTACAGCTAAACCGGTTTCTTGGCAAACCCTTGTGGGACACTGAAGCAGCCATTCTTTTAAGTCAGATATCCTTACCTTGTCAAGTGTTCCTGACATCAAGACACTGACTAGCTGCATTCGGCTGGAGGTGGCTGCAGATCTAGAACAGTATTACATGTTTAACGACAAACTCAACATTACAGTTAAGTGTTTTCTTGATGTTCTCTCAATGTAAAAAAATAAAATCATCCAAGCTCCATCAATCAGCGAGACGATTATTGGGTCGTATTCATTAAGGACCTAATGGAAGAAAACAGACAAACAGGGAGGGACTACCTGAACTGTACCTGGGTTTGGGAACCTTCTGTTCCCTCTCTGGGTTCACATGGTGGGTGGCATGACTCTCCTCATAGCTCTTCTTGGCCACTCGTTTCCCCCCAGCCTTCACTGTGGAGCCAGAGTGGAACCGTTTAAAATAACTAGTTAACATTCTCATTCTTTGCCAATCCAGCATTAAATGCTATTTGGAAAGTTATACAAGATCCTCTGCACTTGATCAGAACGGAGTTCAAACTATTCAGAGTTACTGTAAGACTAATCTGTGAATGTTTTAATACCAGTTGGTTTACTTTGCCAATATATAAGTAGATTATGAGAGTATCAGTGTTGGAAGAAGAAAGTTGGTAGACTGATCAAGAGATGGCACTGGCAGTGAATACGGTTCATCAGTGGCTGCTTTTTAATTTCTCAGTTGCTTGCTATATGCAGCTTTAATCAATCTACTTTACACACATCCTGTCAAAGCAACAAGCACTTTGATTTTCAAGCATATAGCCAAGAATTTTTACTGCAAGAGTCCCTTTCAGGGGCTGTATGTAAGCGCATCTCAGAGTAGGGCAAAGCTGATGCTAAAGCACTCCTACGCTGATACACTTGATATGTATGGCCCCAGAACTTCTTTTCTGGGACATCATGTCACACCATAAGTGTATTCAACAGGCAGTGAACTACAGTGCCTTCAGAAAGTATTCATACCACTTGACTTATTCCACATTGTGTTAGACGGAATTCAAAATGGATTAAATTGATTCTCCCCCCCCCCCCCCCCCAACACACAAGTGAAAACATGTTAAGAAATGTTTGCAAATTCATTGAAAATGTAAATACAGAAATATCAAAAAAAATTACATAAGTATTCACACCAGAGTCAACACAGGTTAGAATCACCTTTGGCAACGATTACAGCTGTGAGTTTTTTCTGGGTAAGTCTAAGAGCTTTGCACATCTGGATTGTACAATATTTGTACTTGTTTTTTTAAAGTTGTTTTTACTCAAGCTCTATCAAGTTGGTTGTTGATCATTTCTAGACAGCCATTTAAGCCATGCCATAGATTTTAGAGAATTGTCCTGCTGAAAGGTGGATTTGTCTCCCAGTGGCTGTTGGAAAGCAGACTGAAGCAGGTTTTTCCCCCCTCTAGGATTTTGCCTGTGCTTAGCTCTATTTCATTTATTTGTATCCTAAAAAAAACGCCCTAGTCCTTGCCGATGACAAGAATACCCATAACATGATGCAGCCACCACCATGCTTGAAATTATGATACGTGGTGCTCAGTGATGTGTTGTTGGATTTGCCCCAAACATAACACTTTGTATTCATGACAAAGTTAATTTCTTTGCCATATTTTTTGCAGTTTTACTTTATTGCCTTATTGGAAACAGTATGCATACTTTTATTCTGTACAGACATCCTTATTTTCACTCTGTCAATTAGGTTAGTATTGTGGAGTAATGTTCAGCATAGGTAGTGTTTTTAGTAGTTTTGCCATGTAGTGGTGTAGCCAACTACTGGAACTACACTTTCTTTAGCAAAAATAAAATATGGGTTTAGTAGGCAAGAATTTCCCTTCTTTTTCAGCATCAGACCTGCCTAATTTTCACTTTGTGTTTAATAGGCTAAATTACACATTCTGTTAACATCTGACTCTAGGGTGATCTGTTCTTGCAATTTGAAGTCTGACAATTTTTGTTGTAGTTTGGATGTAGTGAACTACTTTTTCTTTAAGCTACATACAACATAATTGTGTTGGGTCGCCCAAAAAGTTAACATAGAACTGTGAGTTATAGATCTGTCATTCTCATTGACACCTGGTCTAAGAAGCAGGAGATGTTATATGTGCGCTATTTCTATGCTTTCCGTTTTAAAGTTTTGTTTTTGCATCTTTTACTTTGTGGAAAATATATTTCACAGCTGTTGAGATGGTACAATGATTCTCTATACTATACTTGCTTGTTTTGTCACAAACTTAAATTAGGCGAACTATTAGAATTTTTGCAACCAGGAAATGGCGGAGTGAATGTACCACAATTGAACAATAGGCTATGCTATACACTGATTCATGTTTCATAACGCATTGTAACGATAAATACAATTAAAAGTAGCAATGAGAGCATTTAGGCCAACTACTGCATGCAATCGTTATACGTTTAAATGTTTTATTAGTTTACCACCTACGCACTTAAGGTTTGTAGCAGAACCGTAACAATGTTTGCACGGGACGAAGACAAATAAATTCAACGAGAAGAGTAGGCCTATATGATAAATACACTGAATGTAAACCACACTTATTTTCTTAAAAAAGCAAAGAACAATTTTTTACAAAGAAAATATGCACAGTTCAGTGACAATTGCGAATTAGTATGAATTAATCAACATTATACCTGCTGGAGGATGGCCAGCCTTCAATTCAAGACTCTCTCTCATTCCAGATTTAGATAGCTGCACCATTCTCGACTTCTGAACAACAATAACAGATCACAAACTAGGACAATACCAACTCCGTTGCTTTTATACTGCTGAAAGGAAAATGACGTAGCTGATGCAGGACGCAAGCATCAGCATATGGGGCTACAGCAGACTAATTTATTCCACATGAGTGAACCAGACATATGGCGTAAGCAGCCTCAAAAAGTTACATTGTTTTATTTAGTATATCGATTGGCGCATTTGTGTTTGTGGTGTGCATTGAGGATGTTCATGTTCTAAACCTATTTCCTACCTACCAATCCTGCCGTTCATACAACACCATTGCCTAGTTCAAAAACAACCTCCAGCCACTCCCCTCTGTGTTTGCAGATCTGACTAAAGCAGGATAGACGTAAGCAATATGGTAATTCACTATCTGGTTATGTGGAGCATATACATTGCAATCTGACTTTTTAAAGATCTGTACATTATGAAGGACCTAGAGTACAGGGAGGGGCAAGAGATTGTTTATGAACAGAACTCATCTCACATTTATCTTAGTGAAACATGCTTGCTTTTTATGTAATAAATTGTTTTAAATATTTTTTAAATAAAACAATTTACTTGATATCCTGGCAAAAAGCAATGCCTGCATTGTCAGTCTTTTTTGTCACTTCTAACAACTTTCAAAGGGTTTATCTGAAAAGGTCTATTGTCTGGTCATGAAATAAGACAAAGAAAATGCTGAGTGTCTGATCTGTCTTTATCATGTTGGTTATGTCCCAAATGGCACCCTACTCCCTATATAGTGCACTACGTTTGACCAGGGCCCATGGGTCTCTGGTCAAAAGTATTGCACTATATAGGGAATAGGGTGCCATTTGGGGGCCCTGTTCAAAAGAAGTGCACTATGTGGGGCATAGAGTGCCACTTGGGATGTATCCGTTGCCTTCTTTTTCTATGTTATGCATGCAAAGATGAGAGGATGAGCAACAGAAGGGAGGAGTTGTAGAGCTCTTCATGGACCAAACGTTCACATTTATTTCTGTTGGTTGGTGTGCATAGAAAATGGCAGTGAACCATCCCATGAAAGGTCCAGGACAGAAAATGGAAAAATAAAGAGAATATCTGCAAAGTCACAAAATTGTCTGCAATTTATTTATAAAATAAAAGTAAACTTTTATTAACTTTGCAAGTTTATGTTATGATGTTATCTTTTCCCTTCTCTCCTTATTTCTTCATATACTGTATTTATAGATCTATAATATAGATTTGACATGGCACAAGTCTTTACCAGTGCTGATGAGCGTAAACCAGGTGGCATTTTTCTGTATTTACAATTAAATGATGGAAATGTACAACACTCCATGGCATACAGTCTCAACATTAAGAACAAATACAAGTTGATCCCTCTGTACAAACTAACATCTTTAGATTACTTATTTTTTCTTATTTTTTTTCAGATATGAGTTCATGATCCATTTTAGCCTACTAACATACACATACACATACCCCATCTGACTCTTTACCGCAAACCTTCCGTCACATAACCCACACCTTCACCATGCTACCACAGCTACGGGTTTCCAAAAGAAAAACTAACATCTAGACAGAGCAGGACGCCGCTCAAAATGATGTCCAATGCCGCCATCCCCAAACAAACCACTGCATGATTCTCTTTCTTCTTTTAAAACAACAACCACATTCCTTGATTTCCTTCTTTCTTTGGTTAACGTTCTGTTTCTCCATCTGTCATCGCTTCCACCCCCACATTCAGATTAACTTTTTAAAAACAAACACACAGATAAAAGTTCATGGACGAGTTCATCAGTTGGGTTCAAAGATGGAGTCCCTATACCCAGGAGTCTGGTGAGCCTGGGTACTGCTCCGCCCTGTAGGAAGGCCTCCGCGTGGTGGAGTAAAAGTCCACGTAGTTCGTGGTGGATTTTAGTCCATGGCCGTTCGACTGAGAGCTGTAGTCTGCCGTGGGGGGGAAGGTGACTACTTCCTCCATGTAGGGTTCCTCGTAGCCGTGTGGAGACTGCAGGTACATTCTGTAGGTGTCGTAGTTCCGCCTGCTCGGCTCCTCAGTGTAGTACACCTGCTGCTGTGGAGACAAGAGGTGCAACACTAAATCAGGTCTGTCTATGTGAAATACAGGAACATATCTACTTTAAACTCCAGTGTTTGTTTGGTTTATGGGTAATTTTTGGTTGAAATTCTAGTAACAACTAATTCACACTCTTTGGGCGGTTTCCCAGACACAGATTAAACCTAGTCCTAAAAAGCAAGATCAATAGAGAATCTCAATTAAAAATGCTTTTTAGTCGCGGACTAGGCTTAATCTGTGTCCGGGAAACCGCCCCTACATGTATCGAAACTCAAGCTGCATGGCTATACAGGGTTGGGTGTAATATCCTGACTGTCCAGTCTGAGAACGGGTGCAGGGAGGGGAAGGAACAGAGATCCCTCTCCCTGGGTCCTATCTAGGTGCCTGAGACGCCCAGCTCATCCCTATTACAGCAGTCACATTCACTCCAGCTCACACAATGGCTGATATGATGGATGTCTCCTAGCTCTCGCATTCATCCACACTGGAATATGTATCAGTCTCCTTGCATTAGTGTAGTGGAGCAAAAGACCTGTCTGCACCAGCCAAGTTTATAGTGCAGGGAAAGATGGAGATGGATGTCCGTCCAGAAGGGACTGAGTCTGTATTGTATTTACCTGTGCTCTTCTGGGGTCCTCTCTTGTCGGCGAGGAGTAGGACCCGATATAATATGGCGGCGGCTTTCCAGACCCTGGAAGAGAAATGCACAACATAACGGTATAACTTCAACTTCGCCACAAACTTGAGTTGTTAGTGTACAGTGTGTCAAATATCACATCTCACACATCCCCTTAGGCATGATCTCTGTATATGATCAAATACAGCTACGCTGCATTGAACAGACTAATAACACACAGTCATAGAGTTGGGCACCAGCGTCTTATTGTTTGCAAAGCCTGTGGGATGGTATTTTCCTTGGCCCATTTTCAAGCCAGAGGAATCCTGAAACCCATTTCCCACTCTTGTTCCCAGCATTCTGGGTTTTTATGGCTGACCCAGGGAGTGTTGCTGGGTAGACTGGCGGGTAGGCGGGGTGAATGTGGAGGAGCTCTGTTTACTCAGCCCTCTCAGCGCCCCATTGTGGGCTGTCCATCTGGGTGCCCTGCATAGTCAATGTCCCAAATGGCACCCTATTCTCTATGTAGTGCATTACTTTTGACCAGGGCTCTGGTCAAAAGTAGTGCACTATATAGGGAATAGGGTGCCATTTGGGAAATAGCCCTACTGTTCCTCAGGGCAACTAACAATGGCCGCTTTGTAGTGGCTTCCCAGCCAAGTGGCTCACAGTGTGGGTGGACCAGCAACTTTATTGATCAGCAGACCCACTTAAACGCAACAAAAAGGCTCAAGTGCTCTTTTGAACTTAGCCGATCGTCCAAGAGACTTCAGCTCCCAATAAGAGTGATAAGAAAGAGCGAGGTATGGTGGTGGTGGTGGTGGAGCTAGGGGAGAGCTAGGGGAGAGCTAGGGGGAGCTAGGGGGGAGCTAGGGGGGAGCTAGGGGGGGCTAGGGGAGAGCTAGGGGAGAGCTAGGGGGAGCTAGGGGAGAGCTAGGGGAGAGCTAGGGGGGGCTAGGGGAGAGCTAGGGGAGAGCTAGGGGAGAGCTAGGGGAGAGCTAGGGGGAGCTAGGGGAGAGCTAGGGGAGAGCTAGGGGGAGCTAGGGGGAGCTAGGGGAGAGCTAGGGGGAGCTAGGGGAGAGCTAGGGGGGGCTAGGGGAGAGCTAGGGGGGGCTAGGGGAGAGCTAGGGGAGAGCTAGGGGAGAGGGGGCATGGAATGTGATTCCTGGGAGTGGTGAGGGGGATCAAATGGATTACGGCTTCCATAGAGGTAGAAATGACCCTAGGGGATACTTTGATCACGGTCTGGTGTACATGGCTGATACATTTTCAATCCCATTTCAAAGTCTCACATGATATACTGTGTTTTATGTACAGTAATAATTCTGAGATCATGAGAATTCTGTATGCACATCGCTTACCTGTATATTGATATTTATGTACATTGTTGTCCCCTTGGTTATTACAAAATTGCATAGTTGATGGTGCCCTCTGATAATCAGAACGGTGTTCTTTGATTCCCAGCATTGCAGGAGAAGAGGTTGCACTACCAGCTATGGACAACAGAATATGGAGGTCAAAATGATGAAACTTTCAATTAAACCGTCTTATCTAGGGTAACGTCCCAAATGGCTCCATATTTCCTATCTAGCGCATTAATTTTGACCAGAACCCTGTGGGCCCTGGTCAAAAGTAGTGCACTAAGGCAGTGTTTCTTAATGTTGGTCCTGGGGATTTTTGTTTTTAACCTAGCAGTACACACTTTATTCCACTAATCAACTCATCATCAAACCTTTGATGAGTGGAATCAGGTGTGTAGTGTAGTGCTAGGGCAAAAACAAAAATGTTCACCCAGGATTAAGAAAAACTGGGGAATAGGGTGCCATTTGGGACGTAACCTAGGTGAATTATTGTTTATGTAGCTAGGCTTACCTGACTGGTTGACCGGTGACATCTGTATGGTGCTGGTGGGGAGGGTGGGCTGAGACTTGAACCTGTCGCGCTCTAGAGTGGATACTGGCGTGATGAAGTGGTTTTGGTTCCATCCGTCCTAAAAGCCAGCAGAGAAAGGAGACAGTGGTTAGTTTGAACCACAAAGACCTGGGGTGAGTCCCAATAATATCTCCTTTCTCCTGAAGTGTACACTCGTTCACTTCTTCTAAATCTAAAAGCATTGGATTGGTGGCGGCACGGGCTAGTAGGAGTTTCCGCCGTATTTCATATACCAGCCATTTTCCTTTCAATGAAGGGAAGTGAACAAGTGCACACTTTGGCAGGATGGAGAGATAATTGGGAAGTAGCCCTACTGTACTTAGCCTCCTCATCCCAACACTGGTCATTTTCTTACCTTCTTATAGATAGTTCTCAGGTCTCTGTACTGCCACAGTGTGTTAAGGACCTGAGCAGCAGCTTTCACCACCTTCATAGAGTACCTTTGAGGACAGAGACACGCATTTCACCACACATTACCACTGAGAAGTTATAACTGAGGCCTCTTAGGAATATATGGCAAATACCTGGCATATTGCATGTTTCTGCGGTTAAAAAATGAGTCTACTCTCAACTGTTTGAAATTGCTCTCATTCCATTCCGGAATGTGTAACCTCAGCACATGAGCCTAGAGCAAGCTTCTGTGTGGAAGCACAAGTTGTCCTTCCTCATGCTCTCTGTGTGTATCCCAAATGGCACCCCTATCCCCTATATAGTAAACTACTAAAGTAGTAGTAGTACACTGAAATGTAGTGCACTATAAAGGGAATAGGGTGCCATTTGCGACGCAGACTCTGTCTGAGCAGCAGCTGAAGCCTCTCTCTCACCTCTCTCCCCTGCCCTTGGTGATGTTGACCAGCTTCTCGATGCCGCCCGTGTCGGCCAGTGCCTTGGCGTTCTCCATGTTCTTGTTGGTGACCTCGTGCAGAGTGCAGCAGATGGCCGCTACCGTCTCGTCAGAGAGCAGGGTGGTGTTCCCCCCAGGGAGACGATTCACCAGGTCCCTCATCGCATACTTCCCTGGGAGGGAGGGAGGGAGGGATGGGAGGAGGGTGGAGGGTGGAGGGTGGAGGGAGGGAGTCAGGGAAGGAGGAAAGGAGTGAAGGAGAGAGGGAAGGAGGTAGAGAACAGGGAAAGAAGGGAGGGAGGGAAGGAAGGAGAAAAGGAGGGAGGGAAGGAAGTATTAATTATGTACTTAGAATTTCTGTTACGAATTTACGAGCTAGATTAGGGCGAGGCTTCTTCATAAACCCATTTTGGCTTCCTCATCCTGACCTCTACATTTTACATTTTAGTCATTTAGCAGACGCTCTTATCCAGAGCGACTTACAGTTAGTGAGTGCATACATTTTTTTGACTTTTTAACTGCAAATAAATGAACTGGCTACACCTTTAAATAAAACTTGAAAGCAACAGGGAGAGAGAGACAAAATGGAAATAAAGAGACATTCATTGCATTTTTTATATACTGTGTCTTACGTAATGTATTTGTACGGCAGGAGACCTAGAGTACACAGTGTACTTTTTACTTTGCAGATGCTATATTTGTTCAGCTTGGGTTGTACTGCCACAGCCTACCATGTGCCTTTCCTATAGGACATAGCATTAGTGCCCCCAAGGGTCAAGACCTACAGATCCTGGATTAAAACCCCTTGATTTTCCCCCTTTCCCCCTGTCTCCCTCAGAAGATCAGCCCCTCCAGAGTACCTCTCCACACAGCCCCTCTCCCCCCATTATCTCCCCCCTCTGCTGCCTCTGCCTCAGCCTAGCTGGAACCCTAACTCTAACTCCTCATTATTTCCACATAGCTAGCCCATAAAAAAAGGGGGGATTTCACGAAAAACAAGATGGATTGGGATGCAACTGAAAGGTAGCAATCTGGGCATATAATCAGCAGTTAGATTACTAAGCATGAACGTCGCTCTTCTGGTTCTGCTTCATTTTAAACCTCTTATTTTCCATCTCATCTCGTCCCTTTTACACGCTCTTTCCATGACATATACCAGGGATGGGCAACTGGCGGCCCACTGGCCACATGCGGCCCCCCTTTTGTAGGCCTGCCGACCAATTTCACCCAATTCATTCGGGGTCTCAACTTACTGTTGAGAGTTAGAATAATAGAATACACAAGGTGCAATTTCGAAATGTGGTTGTGCATCAGCAGTCACTCAATTAGCCCATGTCAGCTAATTATTTTAGATTGGTAAGTTAGTCTAGCGACCAGCTATCTAAACTTGTAATAAGCATGGTGGAATTACCGACCGGGGTGGGCCCATTAATCACCAGTTATCATATTAAAAACTGCAAACATTTGCCTCCAAACTACACATTTTTCTCTCCACCCCATGGCAAAATGAGTAGAATTGCATGAAATTAGTTATAAAATTGCAAAATCTTCTCTCCGCCCCATGGAAAAATTTGTAGAATTGCAGCAAACGTGCTTTAAAACAGGCAAGATTTTATCAACGCCCCATGGCAAAATGTGCAGAATTGCAGGAAATGAACTTTCGCAAGGTGGGGGGGTATGGATGTTGATACGCAGACCCATGAGCCACTGCGGCCACTCAAAGTTGCCCATCCCTGACATAGACTGACCAGGTGAATCCAGGTGAAAGCTATGATCCCTTATGATGTCACTTGTTAAATCCACTTCAATCAGTGTAGATGAAGGGGGCGAGACAGGTTAAAGAAGGATTTTTAAGCCTTGAGACAATTGAGACATGGATTGTATGCCATTCAGACGATGAATGGGCAAGACAAAATATTTAAGTGCTTTGAATGGGGTATGGTAGTAGGTGCCAGGCGCACCGGTGTGATTGTGTCAAGAACTGCAATGCTGCTGGGTTTTTCATGCTTGACAGTTTCCTGTGTGTATCAAGAATCCACCACCCAAAGGACATCCAGCCAACTTGACACAACCGTGGGAAGCATTGGAGTCAACATGGGCCAGCATCCCTGTGGAACACTTTTGACACCTTGTAGAGTCCATGCCCCGACGAATTGAGGCTGTTCTGAGGGCAAAACGGGGTGCAACACAATATAATAAAAGTGTTCCTAATGTTTTGTACACTGAGTGTATAGTGTTGGTCTTCCATTTATTTGCTCTGTGCTTGTATAGCACATGTACATAGCCTACTGTACTGGTGGGTTGCGTTCCATAACCGACTACATTGCAGATGCATTGTATCAACCAATGGTTGCGTGCCACGCCATCGACTGCGCAGTCGGCATCAAACTGTTATATCATATGATGCGGTGATCTGATATGTTAAACACCTATCCAGGTGTTGGGAGATCTGTCAGGCGTCTGCAATGTAGTCAGCCTGGAACGCGGCGTGGGTCATCCCTTCACAGAGCCAGTGTTTGGTCCTCACCTATGAGCTCCTTGTTCCTGACGTCCAGGGCCATGTTCCTCAGGGCGGTGGCCACAGAGCAGACCACCCTGTCATTGTCCATCCTCAGCAGCTCCACCAGGATGGGCAGACCCTTTTCCTTACGCACCGCCGCACGGATGTACGCCGTAAACTAGTACAAACGCAGAGACGACACAGAGACGACGTTTCAACTCTATTGAATGCAACTCAACTTAAGAGTGTACAAGAAAAAATAGAGACAAGAGAAAATAACAACAAAATATGTATGTTTTATTGTCACATACACCGGACAGGTGCAGTGAACGTTTTTTTACAGGTTCAGCCATCGTAGTACAGAAATGTTTTTTCTGCTTCAGAAAACCAGACAACAGACAACAATGATGTCATAGCCCCTGTGATAAATGTCCTAGAGCTGAAATAACCAAGAGCCACTGACACACCACTTTCAGCTTTGGATGTCTAGTTAGATCTAGCGTCCTTCCTTGTCCCAGAAGCTACCAATAGCAACTAGGGGGTTTAGGAGAATGCACTATAAGTGACTATTGACATTAGTTTCACTGACATGCTTATGGAGGAGAGTTCCCCTTTAAATATGATTAACTTCACATAGCTAATAGACTATTAATTAATAAAATAACACACAATAGACTAGTGTTCTTGTCATCTCCTGTCCTGGGTGCTGTGTAGTGTGTACTCCGTAGTGTACTCCATACCTTCCAGTTCCCAGCAGACAGGTTCTGTAGGGAGCCTGCCGAGCCCTCCAGAGTGGCAGGGTTGGAGCTCTCAGCCAGCAGGGTCAGATAGGGCTTCACCACGGCTGGGTGCCACAACATCTCCGCCCCCTTGGGGGACTTGGAGAAGCCGGGGATGGGGCCAACTCCGTCCCACTGAGAACACATTACAAGCACATGATCATGATTAGAGGTTCTAATTAAGCAATAAGGCCCGAGGAGTTGTGGTATATGGCCAATATACCCTGGCAAAGGGCTGTTCTTATGCACGACACAACGTGAAGTGCCTGGATTCAGGCATTAGCCGTGGTATATTGGCCATTTACCACAAACCTCCAAGGTACCTTTTTCTATTATAAACTGGTTACCAACATAATTAGAACAGTAAAAATAAATGTTTTGTCATACGCGTGGTACACTGTATATACCACGGCTTTCAGTCAATCAGCATTCAGGGCTCAAACCACCCAGTTCATAATAAAACTTTGACTATATATGATGAATGAGATTCACTGTAGATCAGCACTCCTACTCTGAGACGCTTTGTGGATACGGGCCATGGTCTTCTCTAGAGTGCTCCTAGAAGAGTTAAAGTAATAGTTCACTCCAAAATCTAAGTTGTCAAATGTTTTCCATTTCTCAGAAGGGAGAAATTAGTCCAAGTTCTATCATGCCATCTGTTGCGTAGATCCAGCTATACGACGCCTTGATCCCAAATGATTTGAAAAGACAGGCAGGCACCGTCATCTAATTTTGTAATGTTAGACAAAACAGAAGTCATGGGACATGGACTCTCGCTACTAGACTACTGTTGAGATCTTTAAGAAAAACGTTTGACAAACATTTGGAGTGAACATTCACTTAAGGCATAGGGAAGTGTCATGTGTTCTAATTCCACCACTCAGCGATGAGTTGTTATCCCTGAACTCAGCTGGAGTGAACATTCACTTTGAACACCTAGGAAGTGATATTTCCACCCTCAGACTGAAGTTTCATCCCAAAATGGCACCTATTCCCTATATAGTGCACTACTTTTGACCAGGACCCATAGGGTGCACTACAAGAAGGTGCACTACATAGGGAATAGGGGTGCCATTTGAGCTCACCTGGTCTTCCTGGGAGCCCTTTTTCTTCTTCTTCTTCTTCCTGCCCCAGCAGCTGGAGTCCACGTCCTTACTGGGAGACTCACTTCCCAGCAGACCATCCAGCTCCTGGGATCCCAGCAGCCTCGACGGCGGCATCTCCAGCTCCAGGCGATACGACAGGTTCCTTAGAGTGCAAATACAGTTCTCCACAATCTAGAGAGCGAGAGATGGAGGGGTAATTGATTTGATTTATTTACATCTTCATTGATTTAATATGTTTCTATTGGTTTGGCAATGTGTGTGTGTTAACAATTTCCTTGCCAATAAAGACTTGATTTGAGAGAGAGAGAGAGAGAGAGAGAGAGAGAGAGAGAGAGAGAGAGAGAGAGAGAGAGAGAGAGAGAGATATCTCAATAAGTACACTATGCATCATAAGAGGTTTGTTCCAGTGAAATAGTGCTCAATAAGCTAGGCAGCCTCTGTGTGTGGGTGTGGAGACATGCAGGCTTGCTGTAGCAGTATAAATTAATTAGGTATGGGACCCATGGTGTTATAACAGAATAAAGTGTCTCCACTTAGAAACAGAGATTTGGGTATTGACAAATGGGTTTAATTCCTTACTGTTTGATGCCAATATACTGAGATATGAGCATAGCAATAAATGCACAGGATGTGTCCCAAATAGCACCATATTCCCTTTATAGTGCACTTCTTTTGACCAGGGCCCATAAGCGCACAAGTCAAAAGTAGTGCACTATATAGGGAACAGGGTGCCATTTTGTAGGGAATAGGGTGCCATTTTGGGATGCACCAACAGAGATGCCAAATAGGGGAGATAATCAACTGGAACAGCTGGCTAAGGGACCAGTGATAAAGTCTATGAACTTTTAATTGCACACGATTAACATTGTAGACCTATGGGCTGATAGAATGCCTTCCCAGTCAAGTTACTGAGCTGTGCAAGTAAATGTGATTGAGAAATGATCAATTCATTCAAAACTGGTAGGGTAGGATTTCTCCTTCTCCCCTACAGCTGCCTGCCATCGTGTGACAACATATTTTCTAGTAGGCACTGTGTGTGTGCACGTGTGTGTGCATATATGTAGGTGTGTGTCTGTAAGTGTGTCTGTGTGTGCACAGACCTTGCTGTCGAAGTCAGAGGTGTTGACACAGGCCTTGATGACGTAGAGTAAAGAGTCCACCAGTCCCTCACAGGAGCGCATCTGTTTTCTAGCCTCCTCACCTGCCGAGCTCAGGTTCCTTTAGAACAACACAAACACCAGTCAGGATATAGGCCCCTACAGCACACACACACACACACACACAATCACACACACACACACACACACACACAATCACACACACACAATGAATTCACACACAAAGACGGCCCAGCAACATACACAAACAGCCACTTTAAAAAAGAAAGGCTTCGTCCCAAATGTCACCCTATTCCCTATTTAGTGTACTACTTTCAACCAGGGCCCATAAGGCTCGGTTTAAGGTAGTGCACTATAAAGGGAATAGGGTAGCATTTGGGACACAGCCAATCTGTTTGTGTGTGTTACCTTAGCGCGACGCTGGTGTGTGTTGCAGGGTTTTAATTGCTCAGTCCCATCCATAATGGATGAGGCTCTCTGGTTGGCCTGAGTGATGCAATTATGAGTGCTTTGGAGTGGGAAATGAGAGCCTAACTGAGTGCGCTCAGAGACACAGCTCCATTTGCTGTCACCAATTAGAGACCAAACTGACTGGCATGCGTCCGAAATGGCAACCTGTTCCCTATTTCGTGCAGGACTTTTGACTAGGGCCCATATATGGGGATAGGGTGCCATTTGGGACGTAGGCACTGCCTTCAAAGGAAGGGTGGCTGGAGAGCCAGAATACCCTTTACTATGGCTGTTTTATTTCCTCTATAATGACTGACTGTGTAACAATCACATAACATATGCATCCACTTACTCTGTGTATTATGGCTGGGGTAGATTGGTGGGTTTCAAGGGCCACCCCACTGGGCAAAAACTGGTTGAATCAACATTGTTTCCACATCATTTCAACCAAAACATTCAGTGTGATGATGTTGAATCAATGTGGAAAACTGATTGGATTTGCAAAAAGTCATCAACATAAGGTAATTTCATTTTTCTTCTTCATTTAACCTAAATCCCATGATTGGGTGACATTTTTGGTTGATTTCACGTTAGGTGACTACTCAACCAAATGTAAATCAAAACTAGACGTTGAACTGACGTCTGTGCCCAGTGGGACATTACTGTATCTGTACACACACAGTACACAGACTTTCTAGCACTGTGTATTTTTTAAATTAATACAGTCATAGATTACCTGTTTACAATGCATTATTTGTAAGTTCCCATGGTCAGGTTTGACTCATTCACTAGTCATGACTCGTGTTCGTAATATTATTTACAGAACAGCTGGAAGGCTATGTTCAAATATGATCCTGGCTGCAGTAGCTTGAAACATCCAGAAGGGGGTGGTAGCATCCTACACAGAATGTCCGTTACCTCATACAGCCACTGGTGTTCCTCAGGACCAGAGAGGAGTGGAATTTGAGCTTGTGGTCCTCGTCGAATGTCGAGCTGCTCCATCCGGAATGGGGTATGATCACAGTGTTGGTCAGAGTAGTTAAGGCATCCCGAATGATTGTCATCTTGACGGAGTCACAGGAGGAGAGGTTCCACAGCACCCCTGCAGAGAAGCGGGAGGGACAGGAGGGGGGGACATGTTAGAGAGAGAGAGAGAGAGAGAGAGAGACAGGGCCACAAACCCCTGGTTGTGTCAGCTGTCATGTGCAGTTGGGCTAGCCCCACAGAGCTGCTGAGGACTAGGGCTTTTTATAGCTCAGCACACACACAGAGAGAAGAGATGAGAGGACCAAAGGAAAAATAATAGCCCTCATCACAAATGAAACCCATCCTCCAGCAGAGAGACATCGGGCATCTGGATCAAATAGAATCTTAGAAGCATTACATATCCTCAGGGCAACTGAGGAAGACTTTTCACTCGAAATGAACACAAACACCATATGGTACTGGCTCAACGTTTAAACGTATCATATAAATAATGGAGCATGTCTCCCGATATCATGTAATCATTTTATTCATTTGAAATGCACGTATGCTAACCACTGATATTTCTAGTATACAGTATGTGATGGAGGGGCCCTTTGATGCTTCATCTGCTCCGGATTACCCAGTGTGGAGCATGTTCTTTTAATTAGAGAGCTGTTACTGGCAGCAGAAAACACAGGCTGATTTCTGCAGGGCGTCAGTAACCTTGGTCAGGGCTGCAGCTCAGCTCCTATCTAACTACAGACAGCGAGAGAGACATAGAATGTGTCCCAAATGGGACCATGTTCCCTAAATAGTGCAATACTTTTGAACAGAGCCCTAGGGCACCTTATTCCCTATGTAGTGCACTACTGCTGACCAGATCCCTATGGGAACCCTATGGGACCTGGTCAAAAGTATTGCACTATATAGGGAATAGGGTGCATTTGGGATGCATCTATAGCTGCTACCTCCAAGACTGCGGGCACAGCAAAAGAGAACTATCTACACCCCGCTGATTGGCAGATCTCTTTGGTTGTGTGTGAGGATAGGCAAGCATGGGATGGGAGTGATGCCTGGTGTACAGTGTGTGTGTGTGTGTGCGGTGGCCAATGGCAAAATATTAGAGGCCGTCCTCTTGCCGTTTTATAGCCAATTTCCTGTTCTACACATGGGTGGAGAGAACATTTTACAGTTTTTAAGCTGATTTCCTGCAATTCTGCACAATTTGCCAATGGCTTATGCCGTGTTCTTATGCTATCTGAGTGACTCAAACATTATAACAGAATCAATAGGGGCCCCATGCCATGACATTTGTAGATTCTCCCTGACTGTCTAGTTTTTATTTTGCCGATCGTTAGCGCTCAAAGATGATCTTATTTAACAATATATTGCTCCATTATATTTTCAACATATTTTATATCTGGTTTTAGAAAACCTTCACCATCCCGAAATCATATATTTTGGAGTGGAGGCAACAATTAAATGAATATAGGGGGAAAACTGCTGTGTGTGCGTGTGTGTGGTGTAGGGGTTGTTGTGTGTGTGCGTGTGTGTGGTGTAGGGGTTGTTGTGTGTGTGCGTGTGTGTGGTGTAGGGGTTATTGTGTGTGTGCGTGTGTGTCCAAGTAATCCTTGTGGTTTCCTTGAGCTCTCGTACTTCCACCACAGTGTGAGTGTGTATGCTATGTTTTCTACACACGTCTTGTCTTCTCTTCAGTGAAACCAATGGAAATCATCACGCCCATTACTATAGCCCAAGGGCACAATATAAAGACGATGCCAGCAAGGCATTATAGAGCCAGATCTGTCTGTGGTTCAAATAGTGTCCGTTCCGTCCCTATCCTTTGAGTTACCCTGTTTAACCATGAAAGCATCTCTCTCCACGGTTAACATTCAGCCAATGAAGCCTCTTATCTGCTCCTGACAGCACCATGTGGGGCTGCATACCAAAGCTATAACATCACCTCCGCTATAACGTGTATGCTCAGGCCCTGGGATTCATTTCAATCAAACCTCTCCGTTTTCTCTTAAATCCACAACTTGGATCCCTCCACAGCCTCATAGAGGATCTAGATACATTTTCTAACCTCTCTGGATTACAACCAAATTATGATGAGTGTACTATATTACGTATTGGATCACAAAAAAATACAACTTTTACATTACCGTGTAGTTTACCAATAAAATGGTCTGATGGTGATGTGGATATACTTGGTATACATATCCCGAAATAAATAAATGATCTCACTCCAATACATTTTAATAGAAAGTTAGCAAAAATAGATAAGATCTTGCTACCATTTGTGGGAAAATCACCCTGATTAACTCTTTAGTAATATCCCAGTTTACCTATTTGCTTATGGTCTTGCCTACACCTAGCGAACAGTTTTGTAAATTATATGAGAAGAAAATATTCCATTTTATTTGGAACGGCAAGCCAGACAAAATTAAACGGGCCTATTTATATAATGAATATGAATTTGGAGGGCAGAGATTATTAAATATTAAAGCATTAGACCTCTCACTAAAGGCTTCAGTCATACAAAAGTTATACTTAAATCCGAACTGGTTCTCTAGCAAATTAGTAGGAATGTCTCACCCTATGTTCAAGAATGGTATTTTCCCCTTTATTCAGATTACAACCTCTCACTTTCAGTGAGAATATCACTATTTCTAAAACAAGCCATGGAAAGTTGGTTGCAATTTCAATTTCATCCACCAGAAACGACAGAACAAATAATGCAACAAATATTGTGGTTAAACTCAAATATACTAATTGATAAAAAAAACTTATTTTTTTTGACAAAATGTTTACAAAAGGTATAATCTTCGTAAATTATATCATAGGTAGGACTGGTGGCGTTATATCGCACATACAGCTAACAAAAACATATGGAAATGTCTGCTCTACCCAAAATTACAACCAACTAATTGCAGCATTACCGCAAAAAATGGAAGAGGTAAGTGGAAGGTCGGCCCTGCATTAAAGACCATAATTGGTTAAGGAAAATTGTGATAAATAAAAAAGTACCCCAGTTTAATTTAAGGACCCAAAAATTGACAGCCGTGCCATATAGATTACAAAATAGTTGGGAAGAGATTTTTGACGTACAGATTCCATGGCACGTGGTTTATGAACTGATACGCAAAACGACACTGGATTCAATACATAAAATTGTTCAATTTAAATTATTATACAAAATTCTTGCAACCAATAGAATTGTATTTATATGGGGGATACAACCTTCCCAGCTCTACAGATTATGTAGCTTGTTTTTGGTCACAGGTCCAGGAATGGCTGAAGAATTGCAATATTTACCTGCAGCTAACCCTGCAGATAGCACTACTGGGTGATCTGAAACGTCATAGCCAATCGATCAATAATATAATAATACTTTTAGCAAAACATTTTATTTTCAATTTACAATGTGTAGAAACAATGAGAAAAGAGAGGTTCAGAACTTTTGTTAAACATCACAGAAATCCAATATGGATGGTCTTAAGAGATAGATGGGAGGGGTTGAATGGAGCTGAAGGTTGGGACTAATAACAATGAATAACAACAAGATAACTAATGTAAAACATACTGTGTCCGTAAAACGTATATGGGGCTTCCCACTCCTCTTTCTATTCTGGTTAGAGCCAGTTTGTGCTGTTCTGTGAAGGGAGTAGTACACAGCGTTGTACGAGATCTTCAGTTTCTTGGCAATTTCTCACATGGAATAGCCTTCATTTCTCAGAACAAGAATAGACAGAGTTTCAGAAGAAAGTTATTTGTTTCTGGCCATTTTGAGCCTGTAATCGAACCCACAATTGCTGATGCTCCAGATACTCAACTAGTCTCAAGAAGGCCAGTTTTATTGCTTCTTTAAATCAGCACAACAGTTTTCAGCTGTGCTAACATAATTGTAAAAGGGATTTCTAATGATCAATTAGCCTTTTAAAATGATAAACTTGGATTAGCAAACACAACGTGCCATTGGAACACAGAACTGATGGTTGCTGATAATGGGCCTCTGTACGCCTATGTAGATATTCCAGCTACAATAGCCATTTACAAAATTAACAATGTCTACACTGTATTTCTGATCAATTTTATGTTATTTTAATGGACAAAAAAATTGCTTTTCTTTCGAAAACAAGGAAATGTCTAAGTGACCCCAAACTTTTGAACGGTAGTGTATGTGTGTGTATGTATGTATGTATGTATGTATGTATGTATGTATGTATGTATGTATGTATGTATGTATGTATGTATGTATGTATGTATGTATGTTTGTACAGTTGAATTTGGAAGTTTACATAAACTGAGTTTAAATGTATTTGGCTAAAGTGTTTCACAATTCTTGACATATAATCCTAGTAAAACTTCCCTGTCTTAGGTCAGTTAGGATCACCACTTTATTTTAAGAATGTGAAATGTCAGAATAATAGTAGAGAGAATTATTTATTTCAGCTTTTATTTATTTGATCTCATTCCAAGTGGGTCAGAAGTTTACATACACTCAATTAGTATTTGGTAGCATTGCCTTTAAATGGTTTAACTTGGGTCAAACATTTTAGGTAGCCTTCCACAAGCTTCCCACAATACGTTGAGTGAATTTTGGCCCATTCCTCCTGACAGAGCTGGTGTAACTGAGTCATGTTTGTAGGCCTCCTTGCTCGCACACGCCTTTTCAGTTCTGCCCACACATTTTCTATAGGTTTGAGGTCAGGGCTTTGTGATGGTCACTCCAATTCCTTGACTTTGTTGTCCTTAAGCCATTTTGCCACAACTTTGGAAGTATGCTTGGGGTCATTGTCCATTTGGAAGACTCATTTGCGACCAAGCTTTAACTTCCTGACTGATGTCTTGAGATGTTGCTTTAATATATCCACATAATTTTCCTTCCTCACGATGCCATCTATTTTGTGAAGTGCACCAGTCCCTCCTTTGCTGTTGTTCTGGGATTGATTTGCACTTTTCGCACCAAAGTACGCGTCTCCTTCCTGAGCGGTATGACGGCTGCGTGGTCCCATGGTGTTTATACTTGCGTACTATAGTTTGTACAAATGAACGTGGTACCATCAGGCGTTTGGAAATTGCTCCCAAAGATGAACCAGACTTGTGGAGGTCTACAATTTTCTTTCTGGGGTCATGGCTGATTTATTTTGATTTTCCCATGATGTCAAGCAAAGAGGCACTGAGTTTGAAGGTAGGCCTTGAAATACATCCACAGGTACACCTCCAATTGACTCAAATGATGTCAATTAGCCTATCAGAAGCTTCTAAAGCCATGACATCATTTTCTGGAATTTTCCAAGCTGTTTAAAGGCACAGTCAACCTAGTGTATATAAACTTCTGACCCACTGGAATTTTGATACAGTTGAAGTTGGAAGTTTACATACACTTAGGTTGGAGTCATTAAAACTCGTTTTTCAACCACTCCACAAATTTCTTGTTAACAATCTATCGTTTTGGCAAGTCGGTTAGGACATCTACTTTGTGCATGACACAAGTAATTTTTCCAACAATTGTTTACAGACAGATCATTTCACTTATAATTCATTGTATCACAATTCCAGTGGGTCATACACTAAGTTGACTGTGCCTTTAAACAGCTTGAAAAATTCCAGAAAATGATGTCATGGCTTTAGAAGCTTCTGATAGGCATATTTTTTTAGGGGGTAGATCAGCTTTAATATTGCAGATAGATTGTAGCTTCCATCAATGTAATTGTCTGCATCACTTCCAGTCCCCCATATATATTTTTTGCAAATATACAGTTGAAGTCGGAAGTTAACATACACCTTAGCCAAAATCTCTGCAGTGATTGAGTGCCTTTCTCTACTAGCTTAGCCTATAGCTTTGTTTGCCTTGGCTTTCTCCGATGGCTGTTTAGTGAATTCCCTCAGACAGAGTGCATTGTAATGTAGTGATAACACAAGCACACACACAGTGTTGGTCTAGCACTCAGGCAAACTGAAATGACCCAGGTCTGTCCCGCTAGCCATCAACACCCAAGTTCCTCCTCATCGCCCCTATAGCTCTATTTGAAGAAGCCGCTAACCACCAGCCTTTAAACTGGCCCTGTGGAAGCCGCCTGGCTGCCGCAGTCTTTTTGATTTGGGATAATTCTGCAGCTGAGCCCAGTGAGGTGTGACTGACAGGGGTCTCTATAAAGTCAGGCAATACCTATGTGTCACATTTGACAGTCAGAGGGAACAGCCTGTGTGAATGAGGCTTGATCTCTCAGATCTTGGCTCAGTCCTATATACTGTACTTTGTGTGTTTGTTTATGTGTGTGTGTGTGGCTAGGTGCGGGAACACTAGCCCCAATGTAAACTAATGCCCGAGCTGGAGAGGTCCCTTATAGCTCAATTGGTAGAGCATGGCGCTTGCAACGCAAAGGCTGTGGGTTCGATTCCCACGGGGGGCCAGTATGAAAAAATGCATGCACTCACTAACTGGAAGTCACTCTGGATAAGAGCGTCTGCTAAATGACTAAAATGTAAATGCAATAAGCTGTGATACGCTGTGACACAGGAGCCATTCATCCGTCTTCGAATCATTCCTCGAAAGACAGGTCATTTGATAAATTTAGGGAGTGTGTGTGTGAAAAGAAAGAGAGAGTGTGTATGTGGACTTGTTTATGAGAGCGCGAGCGAGCGATGGGGAGGGTAGTGTGTGTGTCTCTCATAGCTTGGGAAGCAGTGATCTGGCTAAAGGGCTCCATTCCGCCCCATAATGAAATCTCCACTGAGCTTGTTATTCAGTTACTGTCTGCAGGAATTAGGTGCTGAAGCCAGGATAGCCCTTACAGTACCCTGAGCTAGTGGGTCAGGTGTTTAGCCACTTCTGATTGGCCAGAGTAAGGGTGTGGTCGAGTATGAACAGGCTCTGATTGGGTAGATTAATGGGTGTAGGTCAGGCATTAGTTGACTCTGAGAGTGAGAGAGTTAGAGGGGCGTGAGTTTGCATGTGCTTTGCTATAGAGTTGTGATGAGCATGTAGATCCATTGCAATACTAGACCCAAAAAGCACCCTATTCCCTATGTAGTGCACTACTTTTGACCAGAGGCTATAGGAAATAGGGTGCCACTGCCATTTGGGACGCAGTCCTGGACAGTCTTGTGTCCGCTCAAAGCCGAGGGCTTGCTTGAACACGCATCATTAAAAATCAAGACTAGCTTTGACACTGTTATTCAGCCCTGGGCCAGTGGGGGCAGAGCGGAGAGCTCTGTGTAGACTAGTGGATAATACAAAATAGTTTCGTTTTCCCCAGTCTGTAGGGTGTGGCTGACTACAGTATAACCATGTGCCTGAAGTCTCAATACATTTCTATAGTGGCTGCAGGTTGAGCAAGATGACAATCTGTACTCTGCCCTACATCTGAGGAAATGGAAGCTTTGCAGCAGCTCCAGTGTGTCTCGCTCGATGAGTTCTGTTCAATTTCAAAGGAACGCTGATTAGAGATGAGTGCCGTGGGGCTGATTTCCCTACAGCTGTCTGGAAAAACACACAACACAAGGCCCAAGGTTAGCCCTGTACCTGCCTTGACATCTAAACATAGGCACTTCTATTCAAGGGAAGCTACATAGGGACAGAAGCAATGATCCCATCCACCCACCCACCCCACCCCCACACACATACAAACTAATGTAATATAATGTCATGTAATGTCATTTTGTTCCTTCCCTGGTTGTGTGTTGGTGGGTGGTTGCAATTGTGACAGCGGGTCACACGCGGACAGACAGTGCTTTGTAGGACAGGGCCCCTGTGTGCTGCTCAGAGCAGCAAGGCCCAGGCTGTTTGTATGTCCAGATGCTTCTCCCGCCGTAGGGGCCAGGTGACACCTGTACTGCCACTGGGGTGACAACAGCCAAAGGAGGCCTGGCACTTTGATCTCAGAAGCCTTGTGAGGACAGGCCATAACCACAACAGCTGCTGTGGGAGCCAGGGACCAGGCCTAGATTGCTTGACATGTCCCCACAACATGACCCCCTGACCTGATTAGAGAAGAGAGGAGAGGCAGCTCCTCCTCCTCCATTAGTGGCTCACATGGAGCATGGCTGATGATCCCTCCCACTGGAATAATAACAGAATAAGGGGCCATTGACATACAGGGGAACAAACATCTCCTGCTCAGAGATGGTCACACTGAGTACCCTATGGCCATCTCAAACTTCTGCATCCCAAATGGCACCCTATTCCCTACACAGTGCACTACTTTTTTACCAGAGCTCTGGTCAAAAGTAGTGCACCATGTAGGGAATAGGGTGCCATTTGAGACGCAGACATACAGGACATGGCGCTTCAAAAACAAGGTTAAATTACACCACCAACCATGTTTTCAAGGGTAGAAATATGTTGGAGGGTAATTGGAGAGTAAGTCTTGTCAGTTCCAATTAGCCCATTGGCTTTGGCCAGCAGGTAGGGAACTGTGGATTAATCTGATTGGTTGTGATTATCCAGAGGTGACGCTGTGATCGATGACCTTCTCTAATTGCTAAGCATTCTGGGTCTTCAACTACCAATTAAACATGCGGCCGATGCTTTTCAATACACGCAGTCGTAAAGCGTGCTCACGACAGGTGAAAGCAATTTAGTCCAAGATTTGTGTGACACACGTCTGCCTTGAATTGGCCTCTCATTTGAATGCCAATGGAAAAGACTGGCTAGAAGTGACTGAAATGCCAGTGGTTCCATCCCTCATAATCCATTCTGTTATGGGCTGCATGTGGTTCTGATGGGTTAGTTCCGTAATTCACCCTGTCTGTGCTTAGGAGACACTAAGAAGAACTGTCTCTTCCTTTTCCTTGGAGAAGAATTAAACAAACACCAACTTGATTGACACATGAGACCAATGTTCCCTCCCTGGGACTGCCACACAGGAGAAATATCAGTCCGCGCAGAGAAGCACAAGATTGAACTTCATGTAACTTTCCCCTTTAGTTAACACTATCAACGTTTCCCTTTATTGTGGGAAATGTGATCAAATCAACGCAATATTAGCACTTTCAATCCAGCATACCGAAACACAACGAACTATGCAAGACTTAGTATGCAAAACTAACTATGCAAGAGATTCTGTTGTAGGCAGAATGCATCGGAGTAAGATTCTATTGCATTGACACGCACGACTCAGCCTACTCTACACAGTACGAGGGTTGTGAGTAGATGTGCTTGTTTCAAGGTCAAAGTGAGAGCTGCATGTAGCCACGTGCACATTTGTTCATATCCTTTGCTAGTTAGTGAGTTATTAGCCCAGTTATACATAATTTGTAGTCAGCAATGGGGGAGTGATTGCTTCCTACAAGAACAGAAAATGTGTACATTTCTAGACATCTTTGAAAAGCGAGTCAGGTAAAGAGCTTTTTTTATGTCTTAAAGGGGCAGTGTTGTATTTTGAGAAAGGCTTGAATAAGCTAAGTAGCCAATAGGCAGAGGGTAGCATAATTTGTCTGATTCTCTGTAATAATGGTATGGGAATAATAATGCATTTAATTTTGTAAAGTGGTTTCTTGTATCAAACAACACAACACCATTTTCAGTCCCCTCCTTGTCTGAAGGACAAGTGGATAAACAGATTAATTTCAAGCCCTGCATGTTTTTTTTTAAGTCATGGAATGTAGGCCTACATTGAACACCAAACATTCACTTCTATTGTAGGCTGAATGATAGAACAGTTATTTACATGTTAAAATGTTATGGGATGCATCTTCTCTATTGTTTTTGATGGTAGGCCACTCTGGTAGGCCTACATTATGATCAAATAGCCCCAGTAGTCTACTTGGCCACTGTTAAAACTGTAACTTAAAGTGGGTACAGCCTCAGTGTTCACAGTAAATGCACGCTGGAAGTTGCACAGAAGTTTCACAACGTTCAAGTTTGCGTTCAGCAGACATGAAATTTGCTCAGTGCGGGAAAAACATTAGAGGGAACATTGCATGAGACTCAAGCCATATCTCCACTTCACTTCCACAATGTATTACTACAGAAAGGAGCAAATGAATGCTGCATTTTGCTGGTGCTCTCTGTGTATTGGTAGCCTGAAGAATCCATTTCACTGTAACCTGAGCTACAGTCAGAGACAGAGCTGAGCTGTATACAAACAGCTGATTCAGCCACCTGGGAGCCGAACATCTTGGCTTGCTTATTTCTGTAATACTCCATGTTGATCCTAAACAACTTGGATTTATACCCTGTTTGCAGAGCTCCAGCCACACAGGGAAAACTGCACCGTGTGCATTGGGAAACGAGTGTTCGCTCAAACGGCAAGGTCGGTTGTGTTCACACAACTAGCAGCGACTGAATCTCTGATCTCCCCATATCAAGGTCCTGTTCAAGGCATAAAAAACATCAGAAATGAGTGTTCTCATTGGAAAGTTCAGGCAGTACCCTCCTCCGTTTTAAAGTGTTATCTCCCATTTCGTGTCTACTAAACACGACCCAGGAGAGGGTAGTGAGGAACTCCAACCCCCTAATATGAATGACAGCGACTCGTGGAGAACTGGTCAAGACCAGACTAGCATACACAGTGGCTTTTCCCTTTATAGTGCACTACTTTTCACCAGGGCTGGTCAGCAGTAGTGCACTATATAGGGAATAGGGTGCCATATGGGACACAGGCAGTGACTCATGCCAATTGACTGGTAAAGCGGAGGACTGGCAGGCAGGCAGGAGAGAAGGTTAATAATTGAACAGCTCTACTTCAGGTTGTGTAGTAATGTTCCTGTCCCACAAAAACCCTGTAGTGGAACTCCAGTGGATCTGATTCGGGCAAACGTCACTAAATAATGAATGAGTGAAATAACATGTAACTGTGGAAATGGGACTTTTGTGAATATGCCAGATGGCAGAGCGAGGGAATAGCACACAGAGCTGTGGTGTGGAAAGGCACGGTCCGTGGAGGTTCATGGTTAAAGAGGCAATTTGAAATGAACACTGCTTTCTCACCCAGAGAAGCAAAGAGACACACATATATGCAAGCGCAATTACACACAGAGCGAATTTATTATGCATGCACACACGCTCATACACACGCGCACCAAACACACACACTGAGTGAATTCACAATGCACTTGCAAGCACACACACACACACATAACACTCACACACACTCTCACTTACCCGTGACCAGCTCCCTCACTTCAGCGTCCACAGTCTTCCTCAGCAGTCTGAGCAGAGCGGGGACGCCACCTGCGTTTCTCACGGCAACCTTGTTGTCGTCCATGGCTTTCCCGTAGACCAGGTTCCTCAGAGCTCCACAGGCGTTCCTCTGGACCTCCAGGGTTTTGTGGTCTAATAGGTCCACCAAGTGCTTGATGCCCCCTAGACGGCACACCTACAGAGATGGGGTTATACAGTGTTATTAAGAAGGCCCTGAACACAAATTCATTGGTTTCTACAGCAAAATACCACAGAGAATTGATAAACAATAAACAGGGGGAGTATTTTAAGGTGGATGGATATTGTGACATCACAGCCTGTTATAAGATAACATGATGGTCTCCATTACACAATCTAGGCTTTGCATTTATTCATGTAGCTAAGCCGGGATGCTGAGAGAATGTATACCAATAGCTTTCTTCATGCCAGATGAAAGAAATATGGAAAATGTCATGCAAATCTTTAGTGTTCACATAGAATGCCTAAACTATAGGGTGGATACAAGGTGTGAAACTCATAATACAAAGTGTTGCAGTAATTTAAAGAGATTACGCAAACAATAGCATTCTTATGCCACTTTCCACGTATGACTAGATTTAAATAGTTGACTTTTTGCACCCGAGGGAAAAAAAATAACAACATATCTACAGAGCCGACAGTTGCCTTTTATCAAAACCTAGAAAAGACTCAATGTTCTTTCCTTGAAATGTGTGTCTTCGTAATGTATGAGTGTGTGACAAAGAGCGAGAGAGAGAAAGAGTGAGAGACAGACAGACTGACTGACAGAAGAGACCGTGTGTTTGTGTTTATAAAAAACAATGTATCTTCTTTGTGTGTGCGCATGCGTGTGTGTGGCTGTGGGTTTTTGGTTTTACTATCCTTGTGGGGACCAGAAGTGGAGCCACGGCCTGTTCACCCCGCTACCATCTCAGTTAAGTGTGTGTGTGTCTCAGTATAGGTTAAGTGCTGTGAAGCCCCTGCTGATTCTAAGAGTACCAGCACCCAGTTGAGCCGTGAAATTCCAGAGGGAGCTGGAGTGGAATGGAGTGGTCAGCCCAACCCACCCTAGTCAAGGGGGGGGGGGGGGGGGGAGAGAGAGAGAGAGAGAGAGAGAGAGAGAGAGAGAGAGAGAGAGAGAGAGAGAGAGAGAGAGAGAGAGAGAGAGAGAGAGAGAGAGAGAGAGAGAGAGAGAGAGAGAGAGAGAGAGAGAGAGAGAGAGAGAGAGAGAAGGAAGAGAGAGAGAGAGAGAGCCTCTGCAGCAGCTCAGTCCTCTCACACCCTAGGGGAATCTCAATTGTATTTCCTCGATTCCTCGCATCCGCTCTGCTTGCCTCCTCCTTATAACGCATCAGAGAAGAACCGAAATAAACCTCCTTTGTGCTTTGAGATGAAGATGAGGAGAGAGGATGTGAGGAATGAAGAAATTTCCGTTTAGATTCACCCCCTTTGGGATGGGAGGCACGTCACAGCGAACTGCAATCTGGGTACTGATGAAGGATATGTGAAGCAGGGAAGAAGATTGAGCAGTGAGTACGTACCGCAGCCTTGACTCTATTATCTCCAAAGCACAGGTGCTGCAGGTATGCGGCGGCGTTGGCCTGCACCGAGGGGAACTGGTGCTGCAGCATATGAATCACCTCAGGCAGCTCAGGGTCACGCCACGCAAACTCCCTGGATCACAGACACGGAAAGAGAGATTTCAGACACACAGACACACAGACAGAGAGACAGAGGGAAACACACACACACACAGGCACGTATCAGTATGATGACAGCACGCAACAACTATTCCTCCCTTACCACAGGGCTGGGGCACACTGCAATAAGTTTATAGGCCAGGAAATTACATTGACATCGGCATCTATTACACTCCAGGATGATTGCTTTTCTCCCAATATAAAGGAGGATACTTCACTGGGGAGAGTTTCATTTGGAAGACTCTAAAAGGTATGTCTTGCCTTTTGGACAATCACTGCCATGAGCTTCTCCCAGTTCATAAAGCTTCATTCATTTAATCTGCAAGGCCCATATAAATGATGTCTACTAGAATTAAACTTTTCTACTAGAATTCATAAACCTTATGACAAGAGAAAAGCATAGATTACAAAGTCTGCGTCTATTTCAGAACTTGTGTTTGACTTTGACCTTCTGACAAACGGAGTAAACTAAAGACATCGAAGTGAGAAAGTAGCAACGTGAGGTACACCACGTCCTCATTGTGATAGAATTGGCTGTATTGATGTGCGAGTTGCAGGCTGTAATGCTCCTTGCCTCAGTGTGTGCTACATGAAGCAAGACACAAGTCCAATCAAATCAAATACTATTTTCATCTAAATTACCCTGGGGGCACAAACAGCCGATACCAACACCACTGCTACATTTCCCCTGGTACGGAGTAGGGACCCAGTTGATGCAACAACATGTTTCTCTCAGATGCTTTTAGCCCTGCCTCGGCATACGTCCCAAATGGCACCCTATTCCCTTTACAGTGCACTATAGAGAATAGGGTGTCATTTGGGACGCCCCTCGGTCTGACCGCAGTCTGCAGTGTAGAGCAGAGCAGGGAGGCCCCCTGTCACCCTTTCTTACTACTCTCAGCTAGAGCAACACACAGCGGTGTGAACAGCACTCCCAATGTGCAAGGTCAGGGGTTTAGCGCTCCAGGTCCAAAAACCCTGGCTCACATAGTACACATGCCCCTGTAGCAAGAGCAGACACAGCAGTTCACTGAATCTGAGGATCCATTGTAAAGTGGTCCGTGTAGCCGTGTAGCTTAATGGCTAAGGCTCTGGATGCCTGCCCAGGGGGGCTTTGCGTTTGAATAGTAAGAGGACACTAATGTTGACCCAGCACTATATAGGAGCCCAGTAAGCACTGTTAGAAGCACTGTTAGTCCCAGTGGGTCATATTCAGTAGGTACCAAACGGAAGCAAATGGGCCGAAACGGGGAGGGATCTACTGGGATTCGTCCAATAAGAAAAGTTTTTTGTTGTAAAACGTTTTGCTACGTTGTGCACTAATGAATATGACCCTAGTGCCTATTTGCCTGCTTACTTTGGGTCCTTCTGGATGCTGTCTATGGAGGGTGAGCGGGTGGTCCCGTCGTCCATGACGACTGGCTGCCGGGCGTAGTTGCCCTCGGAGGGCCGGTATTGGGCAGGGCGGTAGGGCTCGGCGTACGTGGCTGCCGTGTTCAGAGTGTAATTGTTTCTTTGGTACGTCATGGCACTGCGCTGGCTGGAGGTCCTCTGGAGGGTCCCTACGCCTGGAACGACAAAGAAAAACAATTCAGATTGATTTGAACAAGGCAAATATACAACAGCTACCAGACCTAGACTACACTAGACCTGCCTGGCCTGGCGAAGATTAGCAGTGTTGTTCAAACTTTTTTAACCTAGACTCAGAGGATGTGTCCCAAATTGTACCCTAATTTCTTTATAGTGCACTACTTTTGACCATGGCCCAAAGCAGTGCACCATATACAGTGAGGGAAAAAGGTATTTGATCCCCTGCTGATTTTGTACGTTTGCCCACTGACAAAGAAATGATCAGTCTATAATTTTAATGGTAAGTTTATTTGAACAGTGAGAGACAGAATAACAACAACAAAAATCCAGAAAAACGCATGTCAAAAATGTTATAAATTGATTTGCATTTTAATGAGGGAAATCAGTATTGACCCCCTCTCAATCAGAAAGATTTCTGGCTCCCAGGTGTCTTTTATACAGGCAATGAGCTGAGATTAGGAGCACACTCTTAAAGGGAGTGCTCCTAATCTCAGTTTGTTACCTGTATAAAAGACACCTGTCCACAGAAGCAATCAATCAATCAGATTCCAAACTCTCCACCATGGCCAAGACCAAAGAGCTCTCCAAGGATGTCAGGGACAAGACTGTAGACATACACAAGGCTGGAATAGGCTACAAGACCATCGCCAAGCAGCTTGGTGAGAAGGTGACAACAGAACTGTCAATCTCCCTCGGGCCTGGGGCTCCATGCAAGATCTCACCTCGTGGAGTTGCAATGATCATGAGAACGGTGAAGAATCAGCCCAGAACTACACGGGATGATCTTGTCAATGATCTCAAGGCAGCTGGGACCATAGTCACCAAGAAAACAATTGGTAACACACTACGCCGTGAAGGACTGAAATCCTGCAGCACATATACATGCCCGTCTGAAGTTCGCCAATGAACATCTGAATGATTCAGAGGAGAACTGGGTGAAAGTGTTGTGGTCAGATGAGACCAAAATGGAGCTCTTTGGCATCAACTCAACTCGCTGTGTTTGGAGGAGGAGGAATGCTGCCTATGACCCCAAGAACACCATTCCCACCGTCAAACATGGAGGTGGAAACATTATGCTTTGGGGGTGTTTTTCTGCTAAGGGGACAGGACAACTTCATCGCATCAAAGGGACGATGGATGGGGCCTTGTACCGTCAAATCTTGGGTGAGAACCTCCTTCCCTCAGCCAGGGCATTGAAAATGGGTCGTGATTGGGTATTCCAGCATGACAATGACCCAAAACACACGGCCAAGGCAACAAAGGAGTGGCTCAAGAAGAAGCACATTAAGGTCCTGGAGTGGCCTAGCCAGTCTCCAGACCTTAATCCCATAGAAAATCTGTGGAGGGAGCTGAAGGTTTGAGTTGCCAAACGTCAGTCTCGAAACCTTAATGACTTAGAGAAGATCTGCAAAGAGGAGTGGGACAAAATCCCTCCTGAGATATGTGCAAACCTGGTTGCCAACAAGGGTTTTACCACCAAGTACTAAGTCATGTTTTGCAGAGGGGTCAAATACTTATTTCCCTCATTAAAATGCAAATCAATTTATAACATTTTTGACATGTGTCTTTCTGGATTTTTTTGTTGTTATTCTGTCTCTCACTGTTCAAATAAACCTACCATTAAAATTATAGACTGATAATTTCTTTGTCAGTGGGCAAACGTACAAAATCAGCAGGGGATCAAATACTTTTTTCCCTCACTGTAGGGAATAGGGTGACATTTGGGACACACACTGAGACGTGTTGCCCACAGGAGGTTGGTGGCACCTTAATTGGGGAGGACGGACTTGTGGTAATGACTGGAGCAGAATAAGTGTAATGGTATCAAATACATCAAACACATGGTTTCCATGGTTTCCAGGTGTTTGATGCCATTCCATTTGCTCCGTTCCGGCCATTATTATGAGCCGTTCTCCCCTCAGCAGCCTCCACTGGTGTTGACTGGAGTATTTAGTATTTCATTAGGATCCCCATTAGCTACAGCCAAAGCTACTCTTCCTGGGGTCCACACAAAACATAAAACATGACATAATACATAACATTAATAGTCAATTACAGCTGAAGGACAGAACTACATAACATGACATAATACATAACATTAATGGTCAATTACAGCTGAACGACAGAACTACATAACATGACATAATACATAACATTAATGGTCAATTACAGCTGAAGGACAGAACTACATAACATTACATAATATACACTGCTCAAAAAAATAAAGGGAACACTTAAACAACACATCCTAGATCTGAATGAATGAAATAATCTTATTAAATACTTTTTTCTTTACATAGTTGAATGTGCTGACAACAAAATCACACAGCAATTATCAATGGAAATCAATTTTATCAACCCATGGAGGTCTGGATTTGGAGTCACCCTCAAAATTAAAGTGGAAAACCACACTACAGGCTGATCCAACTTTGATGTAATGTCCTTAAAACAAGTCAAAATGAGGCTCAGTAGTGTGTGTGGCCTCCACGTGCCTGTATGACCTCCCTACAACGCCTGGGCATGCTCCTGATGAGGTGGTGGATGGTCTCCTGAGGGATCTCCTCCCAGACCTGGACTAAAGCATCCGCCAACTCCTGGACAGTCTGTGGTGTAACGTGGCGTTGGTGGATGGAGCGAGACATGATGTCCCAGATGTGCTCAATTGGATTCAGGTCTGGGGAACGGGCGGGCCAGTCCATAGCATCAATGCCTTCCTCTTGCAGGAACTGCTGACACACTCCAGCCACATGAGGTCTAGCATTGTCTTGCATTAGGAGGAACCCAGGGCCAACCGCACCAGCATATGTTCTCACAAGGGGTCTGAGGATCTCATCTCGGTACCTAATGGCAGTCAGGCTACCTCTGGCGAGCACATGGAGGGCTGTGCGGCCCCCCAAAGAAATGCCACCCCACACCATGACTGACCCACCGCCAAACCGGTCATGCTGGAGGATGTTGCAGGCAGCAGAACGTTCTCCACGGCGTCTCCAGACTCTGTCACGTCTGTCACGTGCTCAGTGTGAACCTGCTTTCATCTGTGAAGAGCACAGGGCGCCAGTGGCGAATTTGCCAATCTTGGTGTTCTCTGGCAAATGCCAAACGTCCTGCACGGTGTTGGGCTGTAAGCACAACCCCCACCTGTGGACGTCGGGCCCTCATACCACCCTCATAGAGTCTGTTTCTGACCGTTTGAGCAGACACATGCACATTTGTGGCCTGCTGGAGGTCATTTTGCAGGGCTCTGGCAGTGCTCCTCCTGCTCCTCCTTGCACAAAGGCGGAGGTAGCGGTCCTGCTGCTGGGTTGTTGCCCTCCTACGGCCTCCTCCACGTCTCCTGATGTACTGGCCTGTCTCCTGGTAGCGCCTCCATGCTCTGGACACTACGCTGACAGACACAGCAAACCTTCTTGCCACAGCTCGCATTGATGTGCCATCCTGGATGAGCTGCACTACCTGAGCCACTTGTGTGGGTTGTAGACTCCGTCTCATGCTACCACTAGAGTGAAAGCACCGCCAGCATTCAAAAGTGACCAAAACATCAGCCAGGAAGCATAGGAACTGAGAAGTGGTCTGTGGTCACCACCTGCAGAACCACTTCTTTATTGGGGGTGTCTTGCTAATTGCCTATAATTTCCACCTGTTGTCTATTCCATTTGCACAACAGCATGTGAAATGTATTGTCAATCAGTGTTGCTTCCTAAGTGGACAGTTTGATTTCACAGAAGTGTGATTGACTTGGAGTTACAATGTGTTGTTTAAGTGTTCCCTTTATTTTTTTGAGCAGTGTATAACATTAATAGTCAATTACAGCTGAAGGAAAGAACTACATAACATGACATAATATATAACATTAATAGTCAATTACAGCTGAAGGACAGAACTACATAACATGACATAATACATTAATAGACAGGTACAGAACTACATACATTTAAAAATAAAAATACACACTTATGCCTTAGCAATCCATGCAAAATCCATTTAGTTACAGTTGCTTAGTGTTCCAATTTCAGGTGTTACAATTGATTCATAGATGTTACGGAATGCAAGCGCAACGAAAACAACAATGGAAATTCAACAATTCCTCCAGCTAAGTCTTCAACCACAGTTGTTACCCTAGCAACCCTGCCATTCAGCTCATAAATGAGCTACAGATGGAGTTTCCTCCCCGCTAAGGCTTCAATTTAATCCTTCACCTCAGCAACCGTGTTGGAGTTTCCTCCTAAAGTTTCAATTTAATCCTTCACTTTAGCTACATACATGGACATTTTAGATATCCATCACGCCACTCCATTCAACATTTTACATTTACATTTTTGTCATTTAGCAGACGCTCTTATCCAGAGCGACATACAGTTAGTGAGTGCATACATTTTTCATACTGGCCCCCCGTGGGTAACGAAACCACAACCCTGGCGTTGCAAACACCATGCTCTACCAACAAATTGAACAGTCATTATTATTATCAGATGGGCTTCACTTACATCCTTCTTCATGTGTAGTGTATAGAAATGAACTAAACCAAACTAAATTTGACGTTTTACAGTCTACCGCTCATAAAGGGTTAAATTAGGTATTTACAGTGGGGAAAAAAAGTATTTAGTCAGCCACCAATTGTGCAAGTTCTCCCACTTAAAAAGATGAGAGAGGCCTGTAATTTTCATCATAGGTACACGTCAACTATGACAGACAAAATGAGAAAAAAAAATCCAGAAAATCACATTGTAGGATTTTTTATGAATTTATTTGCAAATTATGGTGGAAAATAAGTATTTGGTCAATAACAAAAGTTTCTCAATACTTTGTTATATACCCTTTGTTGGCAATGACACAGGTCAAACGTTTTCTGTAAGTCTTCACAAGGTTTTCACACACTGTTGCTGGTATTTTGGCCCATTCCTGCATGCAGATCTCCTCTAGAGCAGTGATGTTTTGGGGCTGTCGCTGGGCAACACAGACTTTCAACTCCCTCCAAAGATTTTCTATGGGGTTGAGATCTGGAGACTGGCTAGGCCACTCCAGGACCTTGAAATGCTTCTTACGAAGCCACTCCTTCGTTGCCCGGGCGGTGTGTTTGGGATCATTGTCATGCTGAAAGACCCAGCCACGTTTCATCTCCAATGCCCTTGCTGATGGAAGGAGGTTTTCACTCAAAATCTCACGATACATGGCCCCATTCATTCTTTCCTTTACACGGATCAGTCGTCCTGGTCCCTTTGCAGAAAAACAGCCCCAAAGCATGATGTTTCCACCCTCATGCTTCACAGTAGGTATGGTGTTCTTTGGATGCAACTCAGCATTCTTTGTCCTCCAAACACGACGAGTTGAGTTTTTACCAAAAAGTTCTATTTTGGTTTCATCTGACCATATGACATTCTCCCAAACCTCTTCTGGATCATCCAAATGCACTCTTGCAAACTTCAGACGGGCCTGGACATGTACTGGCTTAAGCAGGGGGACACGTCTGGCACTGCAGGATTTGAGTCCCTGGCGGCGTAGTGTGTTACTGATGGTAGGCTTTGTTACTTTGGTCCCAGCTCTCTGCAGGTCATTCACTAGGTCCCCCCGTGTGGCTCTGGGATTTTTGCTCACCGTTCTTGTGATAATTTTGACCCCACGGGGTGAGATCTTGCGTGGAGCCCCAGATCGAGGGAGATTATCAGTGGTCTTGTATGTCTTCCATTTTCTAATAATTGCTCCCACAGTTGATTTCTTCAAACCAAGCTGCTTACCTATTGCAGATTCAGTCTTCCCAGGCTCGTGCAGGTCTACAATTTTGTTTCTGGTGTCCTTTGACAGCTCTTTGGTCTTGGCCATAGTGGAGTTTGGAGTGTGACTGTTTGAGGTTGTGGACAGGTGTCTTTTATACTGATAACAAGTTCAAACAGGTGCCATTAATACAGGTAACGAGTGGAGGACAGAGGAGCCTCTTAAAGAAGAAGTTACAGGTCTGTGAGAGCCAGAAATCTTGCTTGTTTGTAGGTGACCAAATACTTATTTTCCACCATAATTTGCAAATAAATTCATAAAAAATCCTACAATGTGATTTTCTGGATTTTTTTTCTCAATTTGTCTGTCATAGTTGACGTGTACCTATGATGAAAATTACAGGCCTCTCTCATCTTTTTAAGTGGGAGAACTTGCACAATTGTTGGCTGACTAAATACTTTTTTCCCCCACTGTATATTTAGCCTTTATTTTGACAGGGAGTCAATGCTGAGATCAAGGTCTCTTTTCCAGATGAGGCCTGTATAGCACCACAATACACATAAAAATACATTAAACTACACATTCATATACACATTCAAATACACGTTATTATATGCATCAATTCACGAAAAGTAAAACACAATCATAAGAAACAGACACATTCTTCAGTAAAAAGGTTCTCTAACAACCGTCTGAAATGCCCTAGAGGTACCAATTCCTCCAATTGTAAAGTGTATTGTAGATAATTCCACATGTAAGGTGCAAGGAAATTAAAGGCTGAATTACCTAACTCTCTAGACACCAAAGGAGTCTCCAGAGTTAACCAACCCTGTGAACACCAAAGGAGTCTCCAGAGTTAACCAACCCTGTGAACACCAAAGTAGTCTCCAGAGTTAACCAACCCTGTGAACACCAAAGGAGTCTCCAGAGTTAACCAATCCTGTGAACACCAAAGGAGTCTCCAGAGTTAACCAACCCTGTGAACACCAAAGTAGTCTCCAGAGTTAACCAACCCTGTGAACACCAAAGGAGTCTCCAGAGTTAACCAATCCTGTGAACACCAAAGGAGTCTCCAGAGTTAACCAACCCTGTGAACACCAAAGTAGTCTCCAGAGTTAACCAACCCTGTGAACACCAAAGTAGTCTCCAGAGTTAACCAATCCTGTGAACACCAAAGTAGTCTCCAGAGTTAACCAACCCTGTGAACACCAAAGTAGTCTCCAGAGTTAACCAACCCTGTGAACACCAAAGTAGTCTCCAGAGTTAACCAACCCTGTGAACACCAAAGTAGTCTCCAGAGTTAACCAAACCTGTGAACACCAAAGTAGTCTCCAGAGTTAACCAACCCTGTGAACACCAAAGTAGTCTCCAGAGTTAACCAACCCTGTGAACGGGTTTGATAACTTGTCATTTTACATCTTAACAGTGATGTTAAGTAAGTCGGGAGTTTGTGGAGCAGGGCTTTGTAAACAAAAAGAGCGTAATGATGTGATCTACGTGACTTCAAAGAAGTCCAGCCAAGCTTTTGGTAAAGTTTTTTATATATATTTCTTTCATTTCACCTTTATTTAACCGGGTAAGCCAGTTGAGAACAAGTTCTCATTTACAACTGCGACCTGGCCAAGATAAAGCAAAGCAGTGGGATAAAAACAACAACATCACAGAGTTACATATGGGATAAACAAAACGTACAGTCAATAACACAATAGAAAATCTATATACAGTGTGTGCAAATGTAGTAAGTTATGGAGGTAAGGCAATAAATAGAACATAGTGCAAAATAGTTACAATTTCGTATTAACACTGGAATGACATATGTGCAAAAGATGATGTGCAAATAGAGATACTGGGGTGCAAATTAGCAAAATAAATAACAATATGGGGATGAGATAGTTGGGTGGGCTAATTACAGATGGGCTGTGTACAGGTGCAGTGATCGGTAAGCTGCTCTGACAACTGACGCTTAAAGTTAATGAGGGAGATAGAGTCTCCAGCTTCAGAGATTTTTGCAGTTCGTTCCAGTCATTGGCAGCAGAGAACTGGAAGGAATGGCGGCCAAAGGAGGTGTTGGCTTTGGTGATGACCAGTGAGATATACCTGCTGGAGCGCAGACTACGGGTGGGTGTTGCTATGATGACCAGTGAGCTAAGGTAAGACGGGGATTTGCCTAGCAGTGATTTATAGATGACCTGGAGCCAGTGGGTTTGGCGACGAATATGTAGTGATGGCCAGCCAACAAGAGTGTACAGGTCACAATTGTGGGTAGTATATGGGGCTTTGGTGACAAAACGGATGGCACTGTGATAGACTACATCCAATTTGCTGAGTAGAGTGTTGGAGGCTATTTTGTAAATTACATCGCCGAAGTCAATGATCGGTAGGATAGTCAGTTTTACGAGGGCATGTTTGGCAGCATGAGTGAAGGAGGCTTTGTTGCGAAATAGGAAGCCGATTCTAGATTTAACTTTGGATTGGAGATGCTTAATGTGAGTCTGGAAGGAGAGTTGACAGTCTAACCAGACACCTAGGTATTTGTAGTTGTCCACATACTCTAGGTCAGACCCTCCGAGAGTAGTGATTCTAGTCGGGTGGGCGGGTGCAAGCAGCGTTCGGTTGAAGAGCATGCATTAGTTTTACTAGTGTTTAAGAGCAGTTGGAGGCTACGGAAGGAGTGTTGTATGGCGTTGAAGCTCGTTTGGAGGTTTGTTAACACAGTGTCCAATGAAGGGCCAGATGTATACAAAATGGTGTCGTCCGCATAGAGGTGGATCCGAGCTTCACCAGCAGCAAGAGCAACATCATTGATATACACAGAGAATAGAGTCGGCCCGAGAATTGAACCCTGTGGCACCCCCATAGAGACGGCCAGAGGTCCAGACAACAGGCCCTCCGATTTGACACACTGAACTCTATCTGAGAAGTAGTTGGTGAACCAGGTGAGGCAGTCATTAGAGAAACCAAGGCTATTTAGTCTGCCAATAAGAATGCGGTGGTTGACAGAGTCGAAAGCCTTGGCCAGGTCGATGAAGACGGCTGCGCAGTACTGTCTTTTATCGATCGCGGTTATAATATCATTTAGGACCTTGAGCGTGGCTGAGCTGCACCCATGACCAGCTCGGAAACCGGATTGCATAGCGGAGAAGGTACGGTGGGATTCGAAATGGTCAGTGATCTGTTTGTTAACTTGGCTTTCAAATACTTTCGAAAGGCAGGGCAGGATGGATATAGGTCTGTAACAGTTTGGATCTAGAGTGTCACCCCCTTTGAAGAGGGGGATGACCGCGGCAGCTTTCCAATCTCTGGGGATCTCAGACGTTACGAAAGAGAGGTTGAACAGGCTAGAAATAGGGGTTGCGACAATTTCGGCAGCTAATTTTAGAAAGAAAGGGTCCAGATTGTCTAGCCCAGCTGATTTGTAGGGGTCCAGATTTTTCAGCTCTTTCAGAACATCAGCTGTCTGAATTTGTGTGAAGGAGGGGGGGGCATGGGCAAGTTGCAGCGGAGGGTGCAGAGCTGGTGGCCGGGGTAGTGGTAGCCAGGTGGAAAGCATGGCCAGCCGTAGCAAAATGCTTGTTGAAATTCTCAATTATTGTAGATTTATCGGTGGTGACAGTGTTTCCTAGCCTCAGTGCAGTGGGCAGTTGGGAGGAGGTGCTCTTATTTTCCATGGACTTTACAGTGTCCCAAAACTTTTTGGAGTTAGTGCTACAGGATGCAAATTTCTGTTTGAAAAAGATAGCCTTTGCTTTCCTAACTGATTGTGTATATTGGTTCCTGACTTCCCTGAAAAGTTGCATATCGCGGGGGCTGTTCGATGCTAATGCAGTACGCCACAGGATGTTTTTGTGCTGGTCAAGGGCAGTCAAGTCTGAGGAGAACCAGGGGCTATATCTGTTCTTAGTTCTGAATTTTTTGAATGGGGCATGCTTATTTAAGATTGAGAGGAAAGCACTTTTAAAGAACAACCAGGCATCCTCTACTGACGGAATGAGGTCAATATCCATCCAGGATACCCGGGCCAGGTCAATTAGAAAGGCCTGCTCGCTAAAGTGTTTTAGGGAGCGTTTGACAGTGATGAGGGGTGGTCGTTTGACCGCGGACCCATTACGGACGCAGGCAATAAGGCAGTGATCGCTGAGATCCTGGTTGAAGACAGCGGAGGTGTATTTAGAGGGTAAATTTGTCAGGATGATATCTATGAGGGTGCCCAGGTTTACAGATTTAGGGTTGTACCTGGTAGGTTCGTTGATAATTTGTGTAAGATTGAGGGCATCTAGTTTAGATTGTAGGTTGGCCGGGATGTTAAGCATATCCCAGTTTAGGTCACCAAGCAGTACGAACTCTGTATACAGTGATGAGTAATAAAACTGTCTCATGATAAAATGAAGGGCGCTAAGAAAAACGTCATCCAGGTGTTTAAGAGTAGAGGCAGCTGCACTTTGATAAATAGTATCACCATAATCAAGAACAGGTAGAAAGGTTGACTGCACAATCTGCTTCCTGCTGACTAGAGAGACAAGATCTGTTTCTGTAAAAAAAGCCCACTTTAAATCTTAGTTTCTTAACAAGCTTAGTCGTATGTTTTTTTAAACGATAAATCATTGTCAATCCAAATACCAAGGTATTTGTATGCAGGGACTCGTTTGATTATAGAAACATCCGATGAGTAAATATGTAATCCATCTGAGACAATCATACGAGATCTTGAAAACAACAAATATTTAGTTTTGCCCATATTAAGTACGGGTTTTAAATCAGTAAGAGCCTTGTCACAGCCAGGTCAGCAGTCAGGCAGTTGCGTACATAATAGTATCATTCACATATAGATGAAATTTCCGTTTATTACCAGATTGACCACTATAGTGTAATGTGTTACAGTCTACCGCCCATTAAGGGTTAGCTAAGGTATAGCGTAACGTGTTACAGCCTACCAGCCGTAAAGGGTTAGCTAAGGTATAGTGTAACATGTTACAGCCTACCACCCGTAAAGGGTTAGCTAAGGTATAGTGTAACGTGTTACAGTCTACCGTCCATAAAGGCTTAGCTAAAGTATAGTGCGTGGCCTTTGGACTTATTCATAAAATGAATAAATTCCCCTTGATATGGAGTTTCCTCAGGTTCTCTGATGGAGTTTCCTCCGGTTCTCTTATGGAGTTCCCTCTTATGGAGTTTCCTCTGGTTCTCTTATGGAGTTTCCTCCGGTTCTCTTATGGTGTTTCCTCCAGTTCTCTTATGGAGTTTCCTCCGGTTCTCTTAAGGAGTTTCCTCTGGTTCTCTTAAGGAGTTTCCTCTGGTTCTCTTATGGAGTTTCCTCTGGTTCTCTTATGGAGTTTCCTCCAGTGCTCTTATGGCGTTTCCTCCGGTTCTCTTATGGAGTTTCCTCCGGTTCTCTTATGGAGTTTCCTCCGGTTCTCTTATGGAGTTTCCTCCGGTTCTCTTATGGAGTTTCCTCCGGTTCTCTTATGGAGTTTCCTCCGGTTCTCTTATGGAGTTTCCTCCGGTTCTCTTATGGAGTTTCCTCTGGTTCTCTTATGGAGTTTCCTCCGGTTCTCAGAAATTTGTTTTGCATTTCTATTTTCATTCCCCGCACCACACTCACACCCAGCAGCATCCACCAGTCAAACACAAAATAAGAATACACTTTCATACACTTTAATAAAACTTTGCTCTACTAAATAACATCAGTAAACTGACCAGACTACCTCGCATTATTACCTCATACCCCTGCATATCGACTCGGTACTGGTACCCTGTGTATATATCCAAGTTATTCTTGCTCATTGTGTATGTATCTATTATTACTTTTATTATTATGTGTTTTACTTTTCTATTATTTCTCTATTTTCTTTATCTCTGCATTATTTGGAAGTAAGCATATCACTATTTGTCCACACCTGTTGTTTACGAAGCATGTGACAAATAACATTTGATTTAATTTGAGACTATCACACCATATGGAGGAGTACGTCCTTACTCTACTTTGCTTACAATTACTTTCTCTGAGCAGGCCCTGATATCCTGATGCCAAATGCACATCTTATCTTGAACTTTAACCCAAACACCAGATGTGCTCAGGAGGGACATGCTACAGCTATTTAGGTCAGAGGCGTTGTGCTGTGATGTGCTGCATAATTCGTTTTTTTAAAGGTACTTTTGCTGCTTGTTTGAGTGATTTGAAATGGCAGGGAGTTCCATGCTATCATGGCTCTATTGCCACATTTTTCATAACCAGAACAGCTTAGGTCTTGAGCTTAAGGAATGATTTGTACCAAATACTATGCTCTTAGTCTTAGCTATATTCAGGACTAGTTTATTGCTGGCCACCCATTCTGAAACTAACTGCAACTCTTTGGCATAGGGTGTGGCAGAGGGTGTACATTTTTCCTCTAACAGATTATGGTCAATAATATCAAAGGCTGCACCAAAATCTAACAGAACAGCTCCCACCATCTTCTTATTAACAATTTATTTCAGCAGTCATTTGTGCCAGTGCAGTACATGCAGTACATGCAGTACATGTAGAATGCCATTCTCTATAGGAATGTATTGTATCCGGTCAAACACAATTATTTCCAAAAGTTTGCTAAGAGCTGGCAGTAGTCTTATTGGTCTGCTGATAGAACCAGAAAAGGGTGCTTTACCATTCTTGGGTAGCGGAATGACTTTAGCTTCTCTCCAGTTCTGAGGGAAAACATTTTTCTCCACGCTCATATTGAAGATATGAGAAATAGGAGCGGCAACGTATTTCGCTACCATCCACAGTAGCTTTCCATCTAAGTTGTCAATACCAGGTGGTTTCTCATTATTGAGGGCCAGCAACAATGTTTTAACCTCTTCCACGCTAACTTTATGAAATGTTAATTGACATTGCTTTTCTTTCATAACTAGGCATTTTATGCATGAATATGATGGCTAACAGTTTGTTGTTGGCATTTCATGCCTGAGTTTGCCAATTAAGTAGTTTTCGAAATAATTGGTCACATCAAAGAGTTTTGTGATGAATGAGTAATCTGATTCAATAAAAGACTGTGTTTTGAATTTGTCTTTCTGTACATAATTTCATTTAAAGTTCTCCAAAGCTTTTTTCCATCATATTTTATATCATTTATCTTAGTTTCATAATACAGTTTCTTCTTCTTTTTGTTGAGTTTAGTCACATAAATTTAAAATGTTCAGTTAGTCAGCCAGTCAGATGTGCAGCCAGACTTATTAGCCACTCCTTTAGCCCCATCTCTTTCAACCATACAGTTTTTCAGCTCCTCATCAATCCACGGCGCCTTAGCAGTTCTAACAGTCAGTTTCTTAATAGGTGCATGTTTATCAATAGCTGGAAGGAGCAATTTCATAAATGCTTGAAATGCAGCGTCTGGATGCTCCCCATTACACACATTAGACCAATCAATCTTCTTTACATCTTCAGCATAGGAATCACTATCAAACTTTTTGTATGATCTCTTATAGACTATTTTAGGCCCTGCCTTTGGAACTTTGGCTTTTCTGGATACAGCTACTATATTGTGGTCGCTACATCCAACGGGTGTGGAGACACCTTTAGAACAAAGTTCTGTGGCATTAGTAAAACATAATCAATACACATGGATGATATAGTTCCTGTACTGTTTGTAAACACCCTGGTAGCTTGATTAATAACCGGACATGCATTGGTTACAGTAAGCAGCTTCTTCTTGAGAGGACAACTCAATGAAAACCAGTCTATATTCATTTCACTCAGAAAATAGACCTCTCTGTTAACATCACATACACTATCAAGCATTTCACACATGTATCCAAATACTAACTGTTTGTACTTGGCGGCTGATAGTAGCACCCCAAAAGAACCTGCAACCACAACACTTCAACAACCTTTGGCGTGAGATCTTCTCTGAGGTTCACAGGAATTTGGCTCTGAAAATATATAGCGACACCATATTTATCCTCTCTCTTCTATAGATGTTATATCCCTGTATTGCTATTGCTGTGTTGTCAAAGGAATGATCAAAGTGAGTCTCAGTGATGGCTAATATATGAATGTTATCTGAGGTTAGCAAGCTATTGATTTCATGAACCTTATTTCTTAGGCTGCATATATTAATATAGGCTATTTTTAGCCCTTTCCTGGGTAGCTTATTAGAGATAGACATAATATGGGAAACCACAAACAAAGCAAGCCTCAATCTTGGTGCGGGGCTTAGGCTATGAACCCATCTGCTTGGTTCTCTCACCCCTTCCAGGCTTTTGGGTGGGAGGGTGGACAATGAGCCTGTCGTAGCAGATGTAAGCAATGTTCCCACGCTCTCTGTCAGCTTTAATGGCTGGGATCAGTTCTCTTCGCCTCTGGCACACAGTTTCAGAGTAATCCTCGTTGAGGAAGATGTTGGTTCCTCTCAAGTTGGCACTCTCCATAACAGTCCCTTGTCTTTGTACCTCAGGAACTTTATCACTATTGACCTGGGTCTGTCACCTGGATAGGTTTTCCAATCATGTGGGCGCACTCCACCTCAATCTTCTTATGATCTATCGGCAGCTTTTCATCTATCATTTTCCTCACTTTCTCCTCAGACTCCATCCAGGTCTCATGTGGAGACTCTGGGATTCCATCCACAACAATGTTATTTTGCCTTGTTTGTCCTTCTAGTTACCCCTGTTTCGCTATCATTATTAACATTGATTCACCAACAGTGTTGATGTCTTTCCTCGTGGACTGACAGTTAGTTGTCATGCTGCTGCAGTCCTTTTTCAACTCATCAAGCTGAAAACACAAGGCTTTTTCACTCACACAGCAATTCCGCCAATCTGGATCCACTTAATGACGAGTGTAAAACAGCACTCCCATGATTCCACACTATATAATTATCCTTCTTCAAAGGGACTGTTTTGTTGTTGTTGTTTTTTAACGAGGTAGGATTAAGTCAGCCAGATCCTGCAGGTTTTCACAGGGCTGCAGTCTTCATTGTAGTAGGTGATCCAGCAACACTCCTCTTCTAATCCCTCTCGCCTCCCTCTCTCCTGTCTGCTTCAGTGTGGTCTGAGGCCAGCTCCACACAGTGCAGTGAGCCCGGCCAAGTGTCCGACACAGTAATAGGCACACACAGCCCTCCCTATATAGGTGAAACAGCACCGGCGCTAACGCCAGCTAAGCTAACGCATAAACACACCAACAGGACATCCTTCCTTCAAATCTTCCAGGCCAGGGCAAATATTTAGTCTTCGAGCGTCTTGACTGTGTCATCGTCCATAAAACAATGTACATTTTTCTGCCCCCTCTCTCCTCCTCGCGTTGTGATATTGTGACCTAGTTTCTCTCACAATATCACACACACACACACACATACACTCACACACAGAGCCTGGCCCTTGCCCGCCTTCCTGCTCCGAGCAGCACACAGAGCCCACGTGACTGCGTGACAGCGTGACTGCTGCTCTCCTCTCCTCCGGTCACATCTCTTTGCTACCGTCCTGCAGGGACTGGGCCTGCACACGCTGCAAACACACACCCACAAGGCACACATACGACACTCACAGTACACACCCACACACTGAACACACACACACTCCCTCCCACCAGAAACAGGACGTCAACTTGAAGCTGCCCTCCAAAAATCTCATTTTTCACATCAATGCCCCTCTCTGCTTGGCAGTTCATAGGTCAGTCCTGTGATATCATGATTGACTCGCTGCCTTCAGGCTGTTCATAGGTCACCACTGTGGGTAGACTCAACTCGCACACCGCAGAAAAAACTCCCACTGCAAATATCCGTAAATCTTACTAACACTCACATTTGTCTTTTCTTACTAGCATGGACTTATTGAGGATTTTTTTACTTACTATGACTGTGATATGTGGTTGTCTCACCTAGCTATCTTAAAGGGATACTGCGAGATTCGGACAATTTACTACTTACCCAGAGTCAGATGAACTCGTGCATACCATTTTTATGTCTCTGTATGCAGTGCCTGTAGACTTCCAGTCATTGCGTTAACGCTAGCATTGGCTCACAAAACTACCTCTAACTTCGTTCATACTGCACACAGAGGCATAAAAAATGGTATCCACGGGTTCATTTGACTCTGGGTAAGTAGAAGAATCTTGCAGTATCCCTTTAAGATGAATGCAGTAACTGTGAGTTGCTCTGGATAAGAGCGTCTGCTAAATGACTAAAATGTAAATGTGAAACAGCGTCCCATAATCAACAAACTTATACTCTATGTACCTACAGTTGAAGATCACTTCTCATAGTTTCTTAAGTAAACAAAACCTGGCTACAAGCCACCACTTTTAAAGTCTACTAAAATAATCTTATAGGAAAACAAAACTCACTCCATCTCTAAAATGCTACAAAATCAGTATTGATCAGTATTTGCATTCTAGCCGTACCCGAGCTCGGCAATGTTATTTTTCTGTGCCAGGAATCAATATTGCCATTTAGCATAAAAAACCTAGTTCTCACTAGAAATACACCAGAAATACTGTAGATAAAGAATGTAGCCAGGGAAAAAGGCCATTCAAATTTAATTTCACACCATAACAAAGAGTGCTTGGGGATTAAATTAGATATTTTTTTCTTCTAATAAGGTAGTTTTTTTGTAAAGACCCCAACTTCCTTTTTTCTCTTCCTCTCAATATAGCTGGGCGCAAGCACATTATGGGCCCTTATCGTTATCTGAGAGGCTTCTTCTGAGCATCAATACCATTTATTACTAGACTTATGGGTCAGGGATGATCTCAGGTCTGCTAAATAAAGGATGCTGAATTGGGTGAGTGCTGGAGGACAATGGAGGGACGATGAGGAGAGAATGCTAACATCCAAACATAAACCGCTGGCAGTGGCTGCAGTGGCTGCGTCCCAAATGGCACACTATTCCCTATTTAGTGCATTACTTTTGACCAGAGCTCTATGGACCCTGGTCAAAAGTAGTGCACTAAATAGTGAATAGGGTGCCATTTGGGGTGTAGGCTGGGCATGCTGGGATAGCATGTCCTACTTTTAGGCCCTGGTCAAACAAAGGTAGTGCACTTAATAGGTAATAGGGTGCCATTTAGGACGCACACTGTGTGTGGCCCCTCATCCCTCTTCTCATTATGAGTGTGACACACAGGTAATTGACTCTTTTGTGGCTTGAGTATCAGCCCAGGCCTGTCTCCTCTCCTGTCTCAGCCCCATCTTTGACGGAGGAGGGAGGAAGGGAAGGATGGAGAGACAGGCTAACATGCAGTCTGGCTGGGCTGGATGGCTGTCTGGCTTGGGCACAACGTGTTCCCGGGGGAGATTGTGTGTGTGTGAGTGAGTGAGTGAGTGAGTGAGTGAGTGAGTGAGTGAGTGAGTGAGTGAGTGAGTGAGTGAGTGAGTGAGTGAGATAGAGAATCTGGGCCAGAGTGGGGCTCTAACATATATAAACCATGACAGAGTCATTTTAAATGAAGGAGACTGCTCTCTCCTCAGCATCTGTTTCTCACTAATGCTGCCTGTCTGGCCTCATGGGTGATCAAATCTGCTTATTAATGCCTTGATAGCATAATGTTTGCATTAGTGTTCTTATCAGTGCACATTGAGATGACGTTAGGGTTGCAAAATTCCGGGAACTTTCCCAAATTTCCCAGGTTTTCCAGAAATCCCAGTTGAAAGATTCTCGGCATTAGGAAGGAATAAGCAGGAAATCCAGGAATCCTCCAACCAGGATTTCTGGAAAACCTGTGAATTTGGTGAAAGTGACAGCCATTTTGCAGCCCTAGTCATGTGGTTCCCGTACCTGAGGGCCCCCTGTAGATGGCGCTCTGCGAGGTGTGGTTGAGGTCCACGGGGCCTTGGTGGCTTGGGCTGCGGTACAGGGGCCCATGGAAGGTCCTGTCCTCGTAAATGGGCGTGATGTGTCGGTCAGGGGACATGGCTGACCTCAGGTCCTGGCCCAGCTGGCTGTGCTGACTGGCGTACGAGCTCCGCATGCCTAGAGGGAGGGGGGCGGGAGGCGAGGGAGGGTAAGTCTGCATCCCAAATGGCAACTTATTCCCGATATAGTGCACTTGTTTTGGGCCCTGGTCAAAAGTAGGGCACTATATAGGGGACAGAGCCCAAGACAGTAGTACAGGGTTAGAGACTGCCACCGGCCTCGTGCGTCTCCCTGTGTGTCACCCCTAATCCCCATTACCATCACACAGTGACAGCACTGGAGCTACTACACAGCAGCACACACCACAGCTACAATTCAACTGTGATGATTCAGACACTCTGGAACTGCTAGCGAGAGCTCGGAGAAAAACTCCTTGTTATCCGTGTTGAAGTTTGATAGTTTAGCTGCTAAAGACTTAATTGAAATGAATTCAGGGTTCATTTCCAATTCTGTGTAATGCTAAGGCAGTAGTGGTATGTAGTTTGTCATGCTGCACCGCCCCAGCTCTCCTCTCCACCCTCTCTCTTAATGATCCAGCTTTTTAGTAAGCACACTCTCTTCTCTCTAGCAGCTCTTAGCTGAACAATTAACTCTTAGCCATACTTCTCATAGTACCTCTCTGGCCTAGGAGGAAATATATAGTGAAATATAGCCCAAAGCCTCGACCACTAGTTGAAACCACCCAGCAGTGAACTCAGCATAATGTTTCAGTATGAGAGGCCACACCTGGGAAGAGTCCCAAATGGCACCCTATTCCCTATGTAGTGCACTACTTTTGACCAGGGCCCATAATGCTCTGGTCAAAAGTAGTGCACTACAAAGGGATTAGGGTTCCATTTGGAACACAGACCCTGGGTCTTGATAGGATAGAAGTTGCCTTCCCCATTCTCAGGATTTGTAGTGAGAGAGAAGAGATATAGGCTAGTAGAACAAGGCTGAGCCAGAAAATGTCAGGATGTGGGCAAGCGTGTTTCTGGAAATGGAGAGGGGGGTTCTCTTCACCATAAGCTCACCTACCAGGGGGAAACCCCACTGAGGTCAGTCAAATTACAAATTCACACCAGATTAATTACTATGACAATAGTATTTGGGGGAGTCGCAGCGTAGCATGGCTGACTAGCTGACTGACACGAGGGCTGGTTGGTCCAAACGTGGAACAAATGTCGCGTCCCAAATGGCACCCTATTCTTTTTATAGTGCACTACTTTTGACCGGAACTCTATAAAAGTAGTGGACTATATAGGGAATAGGGTACCATTTGGGATGCATACCAAGTCAACAGCAATCATGCAGCATATGCTTCTCTGTATCCACACGTATAAATCCAGCCGGCAGTTATTACCGCGGCGGCCGGCCCAAAGCTCCAGGGCCATGTTCCTAACACCATGATACCCTCTGTTCCCCTCAGCACCATTATTTTGGGCTCCGGTCTAACACCGCTTGGCGAGCTGAGGCTCCAAAAGCTGCTCAACACTGACGTTGTCATGCGTTAACGAGATAAATTAGGGATTCTTATCGGAGTTCAAAATGAATAAATGAATATTAAATATATAAATATTTTTCCAGGAGTGTTGAAGCCCAGTGAGGCAGCTAGATAGATACTCAGTAGCAACACACTGTTCTCCTCCGCCTCAGAAACAGGACCAAATAAACATGACCTCTGGAGCATCCGCAGTGTGCCTTCACCTGTGGCGAGAGAGACCCGGGGAGGGGCTTCGTCTCTGGGGGGATGCTGCCGCGAGACCCCTGATAACCTCCAGCTTCGCACACTAACTAATGAACAGCTAAATTACGAGCCAGTGGATAATAAACCCTATTCAAACAGCTTACTGCACGACATGGAAAGCATAGCTACTGCCATCCACTAAAACGGTATTTCCCCATGGGTTAAAGGTAGTGACATCTATTGCATTGTTTCAGCGAGGATGAGGAGGGAAAGGAATCAGGGCTACACAATTCCAGTAACTTTCTCAAAATTCCCAGGTTTTCCCTCCTGATTCCGGGAATCGTCTAACCAGGATTTCCGGAAAACCTGGGAATTTTGGTGAAATTACAGGACATTTACAGCCCTAGGAGGGACTTGTCATTGTCGAGGTTAATGTGTGCTGCTGTGGCGACACATCCAGGCAGTGGCTCAGTCAGTCAATCTGCAGCGCTTCAGACAAAGGTGTTCCGTTTGGCAGTAAATCACTTTGGCTTCTCTTGTTCAAAGGTTTCCGACTATAGAGGGGGAATATCAATGAGCCGGTGTAGGATCACAGCCTGCCACAGCCCAATAATCGGCTAAACCCATCGGACATGAGGAAGGCATTCAGTAGAACCGTAGCTGGAGAGGAGAAGAGAGGGAGGAGAGGACTAAATCTCACAGAGACAGGAGCATCCATGCATATCCATTCCTGCTCTGCTCTACAGGCTCTCTCTCTCCCTACCTTCATCTCTCTCTCTCTCACCATTATAAACCTTAGCACGCTAATCCCTGTGCCATTATTCTGCTTCCCTGGTGAAATGTAGCATTCAGGTTCGGAAGCAGCTGCAAATTGTCTCTGAAAATAATATATGACCGTCTGTGGTGAACATTGATGGCGTGTTATACTCGTTTAATGCTGCCTTAACCTCCTCCTGTGGCCCAAACAGATTGTACTTGGCAGAGGCTAGACGTACTGTAGGGAGGTGGCGGTTTGGCACACTGACTCTGTAGAAACAAACATTTAAATGGATGCAGCTGACTTACATTCCTGGTCCAAAATAATTCTCTAAACCTTTTCTCAACAAGGAAGTAACAAAAGCAAAATCCACGAAAACACTAAGTTCCGCTCCCAAGAAGAAGATTACACAAGTATGGAAAGCTGAAGGCTTTAACTCTACACCACTGTTTCCGTAAACCGAAGCATTTAGGCATGGGCCACCTGCATAGAGGCTGTTGATCGACATTTGCCTTTGCTCTCCTCCAGTGCTCTGAAATGGACATTGGGCATAATGGCCAAACTACAGGGAAGATTTGTCTTCATCTTCCAATTTTCAGTGGCAGAGAGGAGAAATGACTTCCTGCCAACACTGGACCAGTTGGGGAAGAGGAGGGGAGAGCAGGGAGTGGGAGGTTCGTGGTCTGGGTCTGGCCAGAGACAGAGAGGGAGAGGGAGAGAGGGCTGCAGCCTGCAGACTTCAGGTCGGGCTCAGGATTCAGCTTTCCGGTGGCATTTGTCAACTGAATGCAAATGAGCGCAGGCGTGTGAACATCCACATCCCTGTCACTGCTACTGCTGACATAATCCAAGGGACACACAGGCAGTCCTGGCCCAGATGAGCACAGGAGAGGACCTGTGCCATGATGCCATCAAAGCACATACAGTACATGCGGTAAGAATTCAGACCCCTTCACTTTTTCCACATTTTGTTACGTTACAACCTTATTCTAACATTGACTAAATTAATAAAAATCCTCATCAATCTACATACAACACCCCATAATGACAAAGCAAAAACAGGTTTTTAGAAATGTTTGCAAATTTATAAAATAAAATAAATGGAAATACCTTATTTACATAAGTATTCAGTTCCTTTGCTATGAGACTCAAAATTGAGCTCAGGTGCATCCTGTTTCCATTGATCATCCTTGAAATGATTCTACAACTTGATTGGAGTCCACCTGTGGTAAATTCAATTGATTGGACATGATTTGGAAAGGCCCCACAGTTGACAGTGCACGTCAGAGAAAAAACCAAGCCATGAGTTCAAAGGAATTGTCCATAGAGCTCCGAGACAGGATTGTGTCGAGGCACAGATCTGGGGAAGGGTACCCAAACAATTTCTGCAGCATTGAAGGTCCCCAAGAACACAGTGGCCTCCATCATTCTTAAATGGAAGAAGTTTGGAACCACCAAGACTCTTCCTAGAGCTGGCCGCCCAGCCCAACTGAGAACCCAATGGTCACTCTGACAGAGCTCCACTGTTCCTCTGTGGAGAAGGGAGAACCTTCCAGAGGGACAACCATCTCTGCAGCACTCCACCAATCAGGTCTTTTTGGTAGAGTGGCCAGACGGAAGCCACTCCTCAGTAAAAGGCACATGACAGCCCGCTTGGAGTTTGCCAAAAGGCAGCTAAAGGACTCTCAGACCATGAGAAACAAGATTCTCTGGTCTGATAAAACCAAGATTGAACTCTTTGGTCTGAATGCCAAGCGTCACGTCTGGAAGAAACCTGGCACCATCCCTACGGTGAAGCATGGTGGTGGCAGCATCATGCTGTGGGAATGTTTTTAAGCGGCAGGGACCAGAATCGAGGGAAAGATGAACGGAGCAAAGTACAGAGAGATCCTTGATGAAAACATGCTCCAGAGCGCTCAGGACCTCAGCCTTGGGCAAAGGTTCACCTTCGAACAGGACAACGACCCTAAGCACACAGCCAAGACAACGCAGGAGTGGCTTCGGGACAAGTCTCTGAATGTACTTGAGTGGCCCAGACAGAGCCCGGACTTGAACCCGATCGAACATCTCTGGAGAAACCTGAAAATAGTTGTGCAGCGACGCTCCCCATTCAACCTGACAGAGCTTGAGAGGATCTGCAGATAAGAATGGGAGAAATTCCCCAAATACAGGTGTTCCAAGCTTGTAGTGTCATACCCAAGAAGACTTGAGGCTGTAATCGCTGCTAAAGGTGCTTCAACAAAGTACTGAGTTAAGGGTCTGAATACTTATGTAAATGTGATATTTCCATGTTTTTTTTTAAATACATTTGCAAACATTTCTAAAAACCTGTTTTTGCTTTGTCATTATGGGGTATTGTGTGTAGATTGATGAGGGGGAAAAACATTTTAATCAATTTTAGAATAAGGCTGTAACATAACAAAATGTTGGAAAAGTCCAGGGGTCTGAAAACTTTCCGAATGCACTGTATGTGACTTTGTGCCAACTAGTTCCTTTGGGGGCAGCTGGGTGCGAGGTGGCATGGGGGTTTGGGACAGAGCAGATAGCCAATTCAGACAAGAGCTATTGGGCTTGACTGGCCAAAGTGGCCAATGTGTTTGCAGACTTTGCACCTTAGAGAAAGAGTTTTAAAAAGCCATTTGTGTCTCGGGGAGAGATCACCAGTCATCGTATGTGGATTATGGCCATCAGCACGAGAGAGAGAGAGAGAGAGAGAGCGAGAGAGAGACACTGGGCAATGCAGTGATATAATGGCCTCGTGGAGATTATTATTCTTGGGCCCTGATTTACAAAAGTTCAAGAAAGTAATGGTAAAACCACAGACTTACTTGGTCTGGAAATGATAACTCTACACTTTAAGGCATTTCTCCATAGCCGTTTTAACTTCTGCCCTATGTGAATGGGGTTTTAATGCTTGTAAAAGGAAATAGGTTGGAAATGATGATCATGCTACGAACAAAAAGGTGACACGCGTAGTCCCCACAGAAAAAAACATACATGCCATACTCAGACACTAATGTAGGGAGAAGTTGCCCCTAGACGGTGATCTTGGGTCAGTTTGGCATTTTCCCCAATAATGGTTAAGGTCAGGATTGGGGGAGGGGAAGCTGGTCCTAGATCTGTACCGAGGGGAAACTTCACCCCGGACCCAAGCACATTATGAGGGGAGGGCAACATGATGAAGTTAGAATTCACCTTGAAGGTCATCATCTACCAGGAGGTCTGTAGATATCCAATGGCAGGAGGAAAAGTTGGTCAAAAAACACACATTATATCAACCTTTTCATGATAAAAACATGGAGAAATATTGCTACTACCTGGGACTAAAGGCTAGGTATTGCCAGGGACCTCACGATATTGTCATGTTACTTAGGTCCCGATACGATTTGTTTTGCAATTCTCACGACTCTATATGTATTGTAGTTCGATACTGTGATTTTATTGCGAGGGACAAGAGGGAAACGAGGGACGAGAGCATTAGCTCACTATTTAAAAAGAAGATGAACAAGCTATTGGATGAAAATTACCTGAGTTTTGGCACAGGTACGAAATAAAAGGAGTCAAGTATAAACGTCCAAATATATATTGTATATCGTCCGAAATAATATCGGGATGTATAACTGTATAGATTGTTTCACTAGTGGGACAGCTGAAATAATTCAAAGTAACACAAAGTCATATGAATATTAGTTTAAAGGCGGGCACAATAGACCGTATACAAATAACGGCAGGCACTCAGTAAAATGAGATAGGCCTTGTACCGGAAATTGGCTGCATGCATTTCTATATTCATCTGCAAAGCCGTCCATTATGAAAACAGGAATAATTTGCAATTTGCAGGAAAACCCTGCAATAAACCTCTATGTTTCATACAAGAACGCCTCAAAATATCAGAAATTATTCTGGAGTGGAAAACATGGTTGTGTCCCTAATGGCACCCTTAGGGCTCTGGTCAGAAGTAATGGACTATGTAGGGAATAGGGTGCCATTTGGGCCGTTTCTTACGCTTTCTGATGTTGCTGGGCCTTGTTTTCCAATACTGCTTTGTACCAGGAAGAGAATCCCCTACTGTGAGGAATTATAGAACATAATTTCATTTAAACTGTTTTACACCACAGGGATCTTTTCTTCCAAAGAGGAACAAAAACTCGACAGAAAATGTCTGATAACACGCACTACACAACCCTCGCGTCTCCAGATGGAAATGACAAACGAGTAACGAATGCTCATTTCTGATGCAGTGGAAGAAGAAAAGCCTCTGCAGCAACATAGGACAATCATTCTAGAATTCTTCTAGCATTCTTTCTTTAGACTCCCTGTCAAGCAGCTAGTATTTACGGGGCTTTGAAATGTAAAGTCAGACTCCTATGGCTGACACCCGCGAAGAGAAATTACAACAGATCTATCAATCAACACACAACATATGAATTACTTAGAGGAGTTGTCAACCAGAGCACACTGATTCATCTCAGGGGGATGGCAGGCAGGCATGCTGGCACCCTTCTTCATTTTAAATGAACTTGACAGGGGAAACAAAATCTAACTTGACTTTAACGCACGTATCTTATTTATGCACTTGGGATCAAATCGGATAACGTACACAAACAACAAAGTCCAAACAACGGCTTTGTCTTTGGTATGTCAATACATTATTTCTCGACTCTGCAGTTTGCTTAAGAAACCCCAGTCTTTTTCTAGTACTAGGAGTTTTTCCCAATGGATGTAGGCCTATTTGCATTCATTCTAGTGCAGTGGCAGTATATCCAACTGTGCGAGTGGATGGATGGATCATGCCAAACCCTTCAAACAGTGGCCTGTGGTTTATGACGCGAGTCTACATGAGAGCGAGGGTCTGGCCTTGGCCCATGCCACAGATTGACATGGACTGCGTCCTAAATGGCACCTTATCCCCTATATAGTGCACCACTTTTGACCAGAGGTTGACCAGGGTCCATAGTGATCTGGTCAAAAGTAGTGCACTATGTAATGAATAGGGTGCCATTTGGGATGCAGACAATGGGTCTCTGGGCTGTGTGCAGTGACTCACTGTGTGCTGCAGCATGCCAATGGAAAAGCATTGACAGCTGAGCCTCAGACTGGAGTCCAACTCTGATTATGGGGAGAGGACTTTAATGTACTTATTATCAGAACAGACTCAATTCGTCGCGGCATGGACTCTACAAGGTGTCAAAAGCGTGTTGACTTCAATGCTTCCCACAGTTGTGTCAAGTTGGCTGGATGTCCTTTGGGTAGTGGACAATTCTTGATACCTGTGGAGGCTGCTGAAGGGAGGACGGCTCATAATAATGGCTGGAACGGCGTGAATGGAATGGCATCAAACACATGGAAACCATGTGTTTGATGTTGTTGATACCTTTCCACCTATTCCGCTCCAGTCATTACCACGAGCCCGTCCTCCCCAATTAAGGGGCCACCAACCTCCTGTGCTTGATACACACGAGAAACTGTTGAGCGTGAAAAACGCAGCAGCATTGCAGATCTTGACAAACTGGTGCGCCTGGCACGTACTACCATACCCCGTTCAAAGGCACTCAAATCATTTGTCTTGCCCATTCTCTCTGAATGGCACACATACACAATCCATGTCTCAATTGTCTCAAGGCTTAAAAATAATTTTTTTACCTGTCTCCTCCCCTTCATCTACACTAATTTAAGTGGATTTAACAAGTGACATCAATAAGGGATCATAGCTTTAACCTGGATTCACCAGGTCAGTCTATGTCATGGAAAGAGCAGGTATTCTTAATATTTTGTACACTCAATGTATATAGTGCACTACTTTTGACCATATAGGGCCCTGGTCAAAAGTAGTGCACTATATAGGCAATAGGGTACAATTTGGGACGCATCCATTATCTCCTGCCCTGTGGAGGCATGCATGTATTATCTCCAGAGAGAGTAGACACTTGGAGAGAGTGAGCACACCCACTCTAGATATGTGTACAAAGGGGAAGGCATAAGAACGGACCTGTGAAGCTGTCAGGCCGTGGGATCATCCTCTCGTAGACGTCATAGCTCTGGGCTCCGTAGGGTTCGGAGTCGTGGTGGATCAGCGAGCGAGGCAGTGTGGAGCCATAGTGCTGGGGCTGGGCCGTCATGCTGGAGCGCACCGGAGACACCGACGACCCCACCGGCTGCTGGGTGAGGGGGCCGTCCACCATCGTTAACGGGGACCCCATGCGCCCCGATGCCGACCCCAGGTAGGGCGAGGTGGTGCGGCTGGCGCTGCCCGAACGGGAGTGTGCGCTGCCCATGCGGCGCAGGGCTGCGGGGGAGCTCTTCTGGGTGTTGTAAGGGGAGCCTGCTCGCTGCGCTGAGGGCAGGGTGGTGGAGAAGATACTGGACAGGGGCTTGGGCTCTGTCACGATGGGGGAACCGTAGTTGCTACCCATGGTGGCCCTCAGGGAGCCGCGGGAGGGGGACACACTGCTGCCGTAGGCTGGGGACTGGGTCCTGGAGGGCACCGAGCTCACCCTCCTCATGGCTCGACCCGGCGCTGCGGCAGTTAACACTGGGGCCTGCCAGGACAGACAAGGACAAACTACTGAGCAACCACCACACATTTTAACATCACATTTAATAGAGCCCTAAAATCCTTTTACGGTGATCTTCATTAGACATTCAACATCTTCACAGAAAATATTAATGCCTTAGGGGAATATTCTAGGTCCTTTTCATCTCTCTTTTCTCTAACTTCCACCTCATCTCCCTGTGACTGTGTAGCCAGCAGTAGCATCTGTGTGCTCAATAGCAGTCAGAGTCATGACCATAGAGCTCATCTCCTATCTTTGCCATTTCCGCTTCTGTGACAGCATGCAACTCTCTATCCAACTCTATGGCTGGGACTGCCGCAGACAGTGTTTCCTCTATCCAACTCTATGGCTGGGACTGCCGCAGACAATGTTTCCTCTATTCAACTCTAGGGTCGTGACTGCTGCAGACGGTGTGCCCTCTGCTTCGTGTCCGTACCTGGACCTGTGCTTGGCCCTCAGCCCTGGCATTCCTCAGGAGGGTGGAGGTGCCGCCTGTGCCCGGGTACGAGTGCTGCATCCTCAGCTCGGCCTTGGCCAGATTATTCTGGTTCTGGCCGCTGAAGTAGCTGCTGGCATCCTGGTAGCCACTGTCTGAGTACGAGTTCATCTGGGTGGAGCTGCGGGAGTTCCCTGTAGACCCTGAGAGACAGAAGGAGAGAGGAAAGGAGGGAGAGAGGGACAGAATGAGAGAGAGAAACAGAGAGGGGGGGGGGGAGAGAAGGTGAGGAGAGAGAGGAGAGAGACAGTGTGAGTGTCCTCAAAACACTACATGACCTTTAGCCAGTCCACACAGTGCTAATGACCTCACACAGTGGCCGTTTCCACCTCCCTACCCTCCACACTGTAGCGTACTCATTCAAATTATAGACAGAGGGAGGGGAAGAAAAAAGAGAGAGGAGGGGAAGAGAAAAAGAGAGAGAGCGCCACAGTGGAACACGAGGTTGCATTAATAACAGACCCTCACTTTCATGGAGCGAGGTCTGCTCTGGGGAGTAGAGGACCACCTGCTCCTGCTCTGTTCTGAGGCGATAGGTGGGCGACTGAGAGCTGTCCGTCACCCGAGACTTGGTCTCCCCCGAGGTCGAGGCATCTGGGAAAGGGAGAACGAAGTCAGTGTTGCTTGTGTGGCCCAGTTGGTAGAGCATGGCAACGTTAGGATCGTGGCTTCAATTCCCGCTGGGGCCACCCATAGGTGTATGCCAATAGGAAAACGTAGTGTACGAACTACTGTCACTTTGGATAAAAGCGTCTGCTAAATGGCATATACAGTGCCTTCGGAAAGTACTTTTTCCAAATGTTGTTACGTTACAGCCTTATTCTAAAATGGATATATATTTTTTTATCCTCAGCAATCTACACACAATACCCCATAATGACAAAGCGAAAACAGGTTTTTATAAATTTTTACAAATGTATTAAAAATAGAAAACAGAAATACCTTATTTACGTAAGTATTCAGACCGTTTGCTATGAGACTCGAAATTTAGCTCAGGTGCATCCTGTTTCCATTGATATGTTTCTACAACTTGGAGTCCACCTGTGGTAAATTCAATTGATTGGACATGATTTGGAAAGGCACACAACTGTCTATGTAAGGTCCCACAGTTGACAGTGTTTGGAACCACCAAGACTCTTCCTAGAGCTGACAGCCCAGCCAAATTGAACAATCGGGGGAGAAGGGCCTTGGTCAGGGAGGTGACCAAGAACCAGATGGTTACTCTGACAAAGCTCTAGAGTTCCTCTGTGGAGATGGGAGAACTTTCCAGAAGGACAACCATCTCTGCAGCACTCCACCAATCAGGCCTTCATGGTAGAGTGGCCAGACGGAAGCCACTTCTCAGTAAAAGGTACATGACAGCCCTCTTGGAGTTTGCCAAAAGGCAGCTAAAGACTCTCAGACCATGAGAAACAAGATTCTCTGGTCTGATGAAAACCTGCTCCAGAGTGCTCAAGACCTCAGACTGGGGCGAAGGTTCACCTTCCAACAGGACAACAACCCTAAGCACACAGCCAAGTCAACGCAGGAGTGGCTTCGGGACAAGTCTCTGAATGTCCTTGAGTGGCCCAGCCAGAGCCTGGACTTGAACCCGATCGAACATCTCTGAAGAGACCTGAAAATAGCCATGTAGCAACGCTCCCAATCCAACCTAACAGAGCTTGAGAGGATCTGCAGAGAAAATGCAAATACAGGTGTGCCAAGCTTGTAGCGTCATACCCAAGAAGACTCAAGGCTCTAGTCGCTGCCAAAGGTGCTTCAACAAAGTACTGAGTAAAGGGTCTGAATATTTATGTAAATGTGATATTTCCTTTATTTTATTTTATTTATTAGCAAAAATGTATGGGGTATTGTGTGTAGATTGATGAGGAAAAAACCAATGTAATACATTTTAGAATAAGGCTGTAACGTAACAAAATGTGGAAAAAGTCAAGGGGTCTGAATACTTTCCGAAGGCACTGTATATAGTGGTATATATATGGAAGAGCAGAATGCAGTCCAGTTGCAAGAAAGGATACATAGAAGTTAAAGAATTTTGCTTCAGGGCAATAACATCAATTCCACAACATTCATTTCACACTCGTGTAAATTCCGAATCATTACGTTTTATTATCATACTAATTCATAGGCCAGACATTTGTGGTGCTCCTATTTTGCGGTGCCAGGACACTCTGATGAAAATCCGTCCTCAAAACAGTTTTCAAACTATAAAGTTTCCCGGGTTAAGTCCCAAATGGCACCCTATTCCCTATGTAGTGCACTACTTTTCACCAGGGCCCATAGGGATATATAGGGAATAGGGTTCAATTGAGAACAGACTATGAGAACAGCCAGTGAGGCAACGAGGAGGAGGATTACCACAGTAATGTCTCTCATAAACTGCTGCACAATGTTGCTCCACAATCAAAATCGAGTTAAGCGTGACAGACGTGAATGAGTGCCACTGCAATAGTTGGAACAATGGGATGCACGCATTGGCAGTGAGTTAGCGAGACAGAACTGGAGAGAGGGGCCTTGTTGGCTGGCATACATGTATGGATGAGGAGGGAGGCTGAATTCCATGGAGAAGGAGACCTATGCTGTTCCTCTCTGGCGGGGCTGTTTGCACAGATCTGTTAACACTGAGGCCTATAGCTTGTTAGACAGTCTGACGGCTTGTGCTCCCACTTGTGTCTCAGCCACCCGTTTCTTTGCCAGGGGTCCGCCGTCTCTGCTCGACGCCGCCGCCTCTAGCTGTATGGATTGGCTGCAACTATGGTACCTCAATAAATTCTGCTGCTGCTATCATTAGGGCGGACGTGAAATTATCGCTAAACCACTGTGAGCGCCGAGGAGGACACTTAAATCTTTCAAAAGGCCACGTTCGCCATGTGACTGATTTCCATAGCGGAAAACATCATTAAAAATTAATGCGGAGGATAAAACTAAATTGTTAAAAGCAGTATTTACAGAACAAGAATGGGAAATTATCTGGAAGGGGTGTAGCTTCTGTCCAAACAGCAACTGTATTCCACAAAAAAAAAATTACAAAAATAACCCTGGGCAGCGTCTATTCCGCGTTGGGTTCAACGTGGGTTAAAATGCTGTGGAAACAACATTGATTCAACCAGTGTGTGCCCTGTGGTAAGCTTCACACATCCCTCCTGCTCCTCATAGCATATTAGGAGTAACTTTTCAGGCAGACAGTGACCCTTTCTGGTGTTTTATGTGCAATTTCTGCCCTCAGGGCATCTTTACTGAGCACTGACCCTGTTTGAGAAATGAGACTATACACAATGAAAGAGTGTTACATCCCTCCATCCCTCCACCTGAATGTTGGGATTAAAGTGTGCATGCGTCACACAGGGCTCTGGTTAAAAGTAGTGCACTATATAGGGAATAGGGTGCCATTTGGGACACATCCTGTGCCTGTGCTGTCCCCATGCTCGAGGTGAAAGAAAGCCTCTCTCTCTCTCCACAGTAACACTTCCTACTGAAATTCACAGGCTGGCGACGGGCGAATGGGATGGGAGCCCAGTCAGACATATTCATTATCCTCTACAGCAGCACACTGCAGCTCATTCCACTGCAATCACACTCTCTCACCCACAACACTTTACGGCTGCATCCCAAACGGCACCAAATTCCCTATATAGTGCATTACTTTTGACCAGGGCCCATAGAGCCCCCATAGGGGGCTAAAAGTGGTGCACTATATAGGGAATAGGGTGCCATTTGGGACGCGGGCTCCAACTCTGGCTCTTAACGTAATACAGGGTGGAGGAGTTCCAATCCAAGGGTGACAAAATAATACCCTGTGTATTAACTCAGACCATTATGGCTAGACAGCTGATTAAACGGTGAGCAACAACAATTCTCTCTCCTCATCACAGACAGGCTGTCTCTCACTTAATATCTATAAACATCAGCTATCATTTCTGCTTCATATTTGGATTAGAAAAACACATTACTGTGGCTAACGACGATTTATCAGCTACAATAAGGAAATCAATATTCATTCAAATAGGATGCGCCCCAAATGTCAACCCTATTCCCTATATAGTGCACTACTTTTGACCAGAGCCTTATGAGCCCTGGTCAAAAGTAGTGCACTATAGAGAATAGGGTACCATTTGAAACCCATGTCCTTGTCCTTACTGTATCCCTCTGCTAATCATGCTTTTCAGCAACAAACCAAATGAAGCAAGTGGAAAATTCAAAACAATACTGTGACAAGCTATATTAACATTCCCAGTGCATATGTACAATCATAACCCCATAGGGTCCCTCTGACAAGATCCGCAATAAAAGATGAATGACGACTGCAGAGATTCACTTAGTTCCATCATACAGTTAATAAGTCATGCAATACATGAGTAAAATGCACTTCATTATCAATTCGAGCAGCAGCAGCAAAGCGTCTGGGGATCCTTTAAGTATGTGACAATAAAAACATCTATTTTTTATTTATTTTTTGTCATCTCAGGGAGTTGGAGAGGAGGGAAAGTGGGAAGGTATTCAGGTTTGAGAGGGTGGGATTAACTTGAGATAAGTATTGAATCTAAAATGTGCCAGAGGACACTTATCAAGTCAGTCAGTATCCGTATGATATACATTATCTATGGCATGGTATCATGGTATGGTTTTCAATGTTTAACAAGAATAAGTATCTCTATATATGGTGATTGGTGACATGGGATGCATCCCAAATGGCACCTGATTCACTAGTGCACTACATTTGACCAGAGTCCCATAGGGCTTTGGTCAAAAGTAGTGCACTATAAAGGGAATAGGGTGCCATTTGGAACAGTGGCATGGTGTAGGTAAGGAATGATGAGCAGGCTTTACCTGCAGATCTCCAGGGGAGAGACTTCTCAGACGAGCTGAAAGACAAAACAGAGAGAAGGATTTAGATATGTACTCAGTGTAAAATTCATATGGAAGACATCCTGCGGAGATCTTAGATTTGTACTCAGTGTAAATTTCATATGGAAGATATCCTGCGGAGATCTTAGATATGTACTCAGTGTACATTTCATATGGAAGATATCCTGCGGAGATCTTAGATATGTACTCAGTGTAAATTTCATATGGAAGATATCCTGCGGAGATCTTAGATATGTACTCAGTGTAAAACTCATATGGAAGACATCCTGCGGAGATCTTAGATTTGTACTCAGTGTAAATTTCATATGGAAGATATCCTGCGGAGATCTTAGATATGTACTCAGTGTAAATTTCATATGGAAGACATCCTGCGGAGATCTTAGATTTGTACTCAGTGTAAATTTCATATGGAAGATATCCTGCGGAGATCTTAGATATGTACTCAGTGTAAATTTCATATGGAAGACATCCTGCGGAGATCTTAGATATGTACTCAGTGTAAATTTCATATGGAAGACATCCTGCGGAGATCTTAGATATGTACTCAGTGTAAAACTCATATGGAAGACATCCTGCGGAGATCCTTAGCACGCTTTTGAAATTGGCCTATTCCAGGGGTACTCAAATACTATTTGAGAAGGTCACCAAAATTTCCTAGGTGGCAAAGGCCCAGATGGATAATGTAATTTATTAGCATAGTAACAAACCCCTACCTCGTAACCCATGCTACCTCAAACTGTTCACACCCCTCTTGTTGGCAGATAACTTTTGCAGTTTTAAAGCTAATTTCCTGCAAATTCTACACATTTTGCATGGGGCAGAGATTTATTTTGGCTGTTTAAAGCTAATTCCCTGAAATTCTATGCATTCTTTTGTCTTATGTGTGTTTATGATACCAGGGGTCGAAGCCAGACCGAGTAAATATATATATATATACACACACCACCGGTCAAAAGTTTTAGAACACCAACTCATTCAAGGGTTTTCCTTTATTTGTACTATTTTCTACAATGTAGAATAATAATGAAGGCATCAAAACTATGAAACAACACATATAGAATCATGTAGTTACCAAAAAAGTGTTAAACAAATCAAAATATATTTTATATTTGAGATTCTTCAAATAGCCACCCTTTGCCTTGATGACAGCTTTGCACTCTTTTGGCATTCTCTCAGCATTCTCTCAACCAGCTTCACCTGAAATGCTTTTCCAACAGTCTTGAAGGAGTTCCCATACATGCTGAGCACGTGTTGGCTGCTTTTCCTTCACTCTGCGGTCCGACTCATCCAAACCATCTCCATTTGGTTGAGGTCAGGGGATTGTGGAGGCCAGGTCATCTGATGCAGCACTCCATCACTCTCCTTCTTGGTAAAATAGCCCTTACACAGCCTGGAGGTGTGTTGGGTCATTGTCCTGTTGAAAAACAAATGATAGTCCCACCAAACCAGATAGGATGGCGTATCGCTGCAGAATGCTGTGGTAGCCATGCTGGTTAAGTGTGCCTTCAATTCTAAATAAATCACAGACAGTGTCACCAGCAAAGCACCCCCAACACCATAACACCTCCTCCTCCATGCTTTACGGTGGGAAATACACATGTGGAGATCATCTGTTCACCCACACCGCATCTCACAAAGACAGAGATGTTGGAAACAAAAATCTCTAATTTGGACTCCAGACCAATAGACACATTTCCACTGGTCTAATGTCCTTTGCTCGTGTTTCTTGGCCCAAGCAAGTCTCTTCTTCTTATTGGTGTCCTTTAGTAGTGGTTTCTTTTCAGTAATTTGACCATGAAGGCCTGATTCACGCAGTCTCCACTGAACAGTTAATGTTGAGATGTGTCTGTTACTTGAACTCTGTGAAGCATTTATTTGGGCTGCAATTTCTGAGGCTGGTAACTCTAATGAACTTATCCTCTGCAGCAGAGGTAACTCTGGGTTTTCCATTCCTGTGGCCGTCCTTAAAGTAATGATTGACTGTCGTTTCTCTTTGCTTATTTGAGCTGTACTTGCTATAATATGGACTTGGTCTTTTACCAAATAGGGCTATCATCTGTATACCCCCCTACCTTGTCACAACACAACTGATTGGCTCAAACGCATTAAGAAGGAAAGAAATTCCACAAATTAACTTTTAAGAAGGCACAACTGTTAATCGAAATGCATTCCAGGTGACTACCTTAACACTTTTCTGGTTACTACATGATTCCAATTGTGCTTTAGATAAATGTGTGTCTCAAATGGAACCCTATTCCCTATAGGGCCACTAGGACTCTGGTCAAAAGTAGTGCACTATATAAGAGGATAGGGTACCATTTGGGATGCATTCAAACATTCACTTTAAAGATGAAATGGAAAGAACCTCTTATGTGCAGATGCAATAATGGACCGAAAGAAATAGAAAGAAACAGAGGTCATCGTTATGGCAGTGCAGCATTATGCCTACATACAAATAAGAAGTTTACAACCAAAAATGGAAATTAAATTCAAAATGGTTGTTTCTCTGTTTCAGAGGGGTTGGGTTAAATGCGGAAGACACATTTCAGTTGAATGCATTCAGTTGTACAACTGACTAGGTATCCCGCTTTCCCTTTCCTCTCTTGCCTCTCTAGTTGCGAAGGTGGTCTTTACTGCCACAACAGACAGAGTACGAGGACGATCATCCTTTTCCCTAAGGTTCCCTGAGGTTTGACTTGGTTATTTTTCATCCTCGTCGGTGCTTGAAAAACACACTTTGTGAATAAACGGAAAAGGTCAGGCTTGGCAATCCATCCTGGCTGAAGCTCTGAGAGGCTCTAGCGCAGCGCTTGTAGAGTAAATAGAAAACATATTGATCTCGGGGCAAAAATGCCAATGCGCCTCCGATAATAAAACATACAGATGGAAGCAGGCAAGCATGACCCGTGTACACACACACACACACACACACACACACACACACACACACACACACACACACACCTGGACGCACAGACATGGACGGACGCACACACAGATGGATGCACATACACGGACACGCGCTCACACGTACACACACATCTGACTGTTCTGAGTTACTGCATGTTGAGCATACACATATTTCTCAGAGATAAAGCAGCAGTTGTCTCCCAAGAATAATGAGGTATAAAGCTTAGCGGCCGGAAAGAAAGTTCATTTTAAAAACACATCATGGCCCTCAGACAAACACTGAGAGTGCGTCCCAAATGTTACCCTATTCCCTGTGTGGTGCACTACTTTTGACCAGAGCCAGCTGGGATAGCAGAGTCAAATGGATCTATAGGCAGGGAGTGTGATGGATGGTGGGGTCAGTTGTGCCTGGTCCTGGATCAGTGGGAAGGTGAGCAGGCAGGCAGGTAGATAGCTCAAACTCTACTGTGAATCCCAAATGGCACCCTATCCCCTATATAGAGCACTACCTTTGACCAGGACCTCGCAGGACTGGTCAAAAGTAGTGCACTATGTAGGAAATAGGGTGTAATTTGGGACGCACCCTCTGTCTGGGAAAGGAATTGTGATTCATTCTCCTCTTCAATGAGAGCGGCCATAACACTAGGCCCTGAGTAACTCCCCTATTGTAAACCTCAGCCACTTCAACATGATTATAAGGGAAGACCTCTCAAACCACAGCAGCACTAAACTAAAACACACAGAGTCCAAACCTGTAAAAGGTTGAACTAACAGCCACCTGGGCACAGCCAGCTTCAATTACATAAGAAAATTATCTTTAGCGAAAAGGACATAGTGAAAGCAATATACAGGTAATGATATAGTCATCGAGAATAATTATGTGAGCACTGGACCTTAAAGCAGGGTTCCCACCCGTATGCTTTCAAATGAAATATCTTAGCGGGTCATTATTGCCATGCACCTGCTGCTGCCGTTCGCTGGCTGTATCTTTCCATTCGAGGGGATGTTAAATGAGCTTATAGAATTAGGGGAGGGCAATCAGCATGCCAACGAGACGCAGGCAATTAAAAGAGGAAGCAAGGAGAGGTACGCTCCATTGAGCCATGGCAGATGAAGTGGCATAGCCTGCGTCCCATAAGGAGCACTACTTTTCAACAAGGCTCATAGGGGTCTGGTCAAAAGTAGTGCACTATATAGGGAATAGGATGCCATTTGGGATGCGGCCCAAACTCCTGCTACCATCATACCCAGACCCATCTCACAGTCACAGCCGCCTGGGTGGGTGGAAGGAGACACAGGCAGTAAACTGCTGACACCCACAAACATTACAAGCAAACCCATCCCTGACAGGAAAACTTAAAGCGCCACTGTCCATCACACCGCCATTGTTATTGTTTTTGATGACGAAACGGAGGTGAGGAGAGCCACGCAATGTGGATTTATTTTTTCCGTTGTTGTTGTAATATCTCAAATGGACGTGGCAGTTTCACCATGAATGATTCCAGCTTTAACCTCACAACCACATCACTCTGGAGGTAGGCTACAAAGGGGAAGTGTTTACGTCTTCCATTCCAGTGTAGGGTGAAGTTGCCCCTAGACAATGATCTTGGGTCAGTTTAGCATTTCCCCATTAATGGTTAAGGTTAGGATTGGGGGAGGGGAAGCTGATCCTAGATCTGTACCTATAGGAAACTTCACCCTGGAGCTTCCATTCCCCGGGTGAGAGGTCTCTTCATCAGTCTCAACCCACCCAGAAAGTTTAGCCGCTGGTCAAGTTGGTCCACCCCAGATGCTGCTGTCCTGGAGGTGTAATGAAATTGAATGAGCCTCATCAGAACACTTTAGCATGATGTCGCCTCTATTGATGGGCCGGATGGCCTATTGAGCTAAACGCTGTGACTTTAGGACTAGGGTAATCTCTTCCATTCAGACACAAAACGCCACGGGATCGCTATATTATTCCTTCTTCACAGGCTGTAAAAAGGTGTGAAAATCACTGCTCATGTTTTTTTTTACAGGGCTGTGGAGGAGGTGCTGGGTCTGTATTGATCCCACAGTGGAACGCCAATGACTCTCTCTCCCCCCGACTGATGATGGTGATGGCTTTGCTCTGGAGGCTGCTTCACTACAGACCAGGGAGCAGAGAGCGTTACCCAACCCTCCTCAGTACAGTACAGGGAGTGTTACCCAACCCTCCTCAGTACAGTACAGGGAGCGTTACCCAACCCTCCTCAGTACAGTACAGGGAGCGTTACCCAACCCTCCTCAGTACAGTACAGGGAGCGTTACCCAACCCTCCTCAGTACAGTACAGGGAGCGTTACCCAACCCTCCTCAGTACAGTACAGGGAGCGTTACCCAACCCTCCTCAGTACAGTACAGGGAGCGTTACCCAACCCTCCTCAGTACAGTACAGGGAGCGTTACCCAACCCTCCTCAGTACAGTACAGGGAGCGTTACCCAACCCTCCTCAGTACAGTACAGGGAGCGTTACCCAACCCTCCTCAGTACAGTACAGGGAGCGTTACCCAACCCTCCTCAGTACAGTACAGGGAGCGTTACCCAACCCTCCTCAGTACAGTAGAGGGAGCATTACCCAACCCTCCTCAGTACAGTACAGGGAGCGTTACCCAACCCTCCTCAGTACAGTACAGGGAGCGTTACCCAACCCTCCTCAGTACAGTACAGGGAGCGTTACCCAACCCTCCTCAGTACAGTACAGGGAGCGTTACCCAGCTCTCCTCAGTACAGTACAGGGAGTGTTACCCAACCCTCCTCAGTACAGTACAGGGAGCGTTACCCAACCCTCCTCAGTACAGTACAGGGAGCGTTACCCAGCTCTCCTCAGTACAGACCAGGTAGCGTTCAACAGCCCTCATTCAATACAGGGAGTGTTTCCCAGCCCTCCACAGTCAGTCGGGTCATTCCTACAATGCAGTGCCTTTTCTGTCCCCAGGAAATATAACTTATTATTTAGTGTAAAATGTGGATCCCAAAAGGCTTTAAATATAAGTTACGGTGTCCTTTACCTTTAAAAACCCCCAAATATGATTCTTGAAAGGGAATTTTATGCATTTTTAACTCTTTTTTTCAGTGGATGTGTTTTGCCATGTCCCCGGGTGTTATTCATCAACTTCCACAAGAAATATAAGGCAAAATCTTTCTTCATTATTTTATAGTCCTAGTTAAACTCTCTCTCATCAATAATGTTTTTTTCATGATTATTGTATTTATTATTATTATTTTATTTAAGATGTCCTGTGTGTCTCTGATATCACTTTTCACCCTGTTAGTTTGTTGCAATTCTCCATTGAAAAAAACAACCCTTCCTATAATGACACCACATTCAGGAAGTGTCAACATTTCTTTGGTGGGAAAACAATGGCGCAAAGCTAAATAAATATAAAAACTCAGTTGTATCTATTTTCCCATGTTTTATGTTGTTAGTCTGTATGTCACACACTCACATGTTTCCACCTTGTTAGGCTAAATTATAGAGAAAATTAACCACATTTCAAAATGTTAAAATATGTTTGATAGAGAAGTTAAAATCCTGTTCAAGTGTTCACCATTATGCTAGCTCAATCTTGCTCACTCACAGAGCTATGGCTAATTTAGGCTCCAAATGTCCACCCTATTAGGTCCCACCCTGTAGGATTATGCACCTAATAGGTTGGAAAACGCACCCAAAAGTGCCTGAGCTTGACCAATATGTTTTTATGAAAATGAAACATGTCCTTTTTCTGACAGAGAAAAATAAAAAATAAAATAAAAAAAATACACTTTTTCCCCCCAAACGTTAATAGGTTGGAAAGGCACCGCAGGGTAGGAATGACCCAGTCAGTACAGTGCAGGCAGCACCACACAGCCCTGCCAGCCCAGCTGTTGGCAGCTCTCCTGACCTCCCAAAGCCGATTACTCTGGCTAGGGTCGCCAAAAGGCCACAACCTCTTCCAACTGCCCATGGCCATCACATGATTGGAATTCATCATATAGAAGTGACCAGGTTCAAAATAACCCTGTAAAACCACTCACTGTTTTGATGTAGGGCTAAGCCTTGATCGATTGTGAGTGCTGAGAATATGACCAGAGAAAATTACCCCTATCATGTAGGTAGAAAATGGTGCTGGTACCTTGCTAACGTCAACAAATAGGATCAATATCATGACTAGATCCACTCACTGAGGCTGCAGAAGCCTCTTGTGGAGGAAATAGCAACAAATAGCCTGGTTGCCAATTTTGACAACAATTTTCCCTGTAGGACAGCCTTTGTATGGAGACTCTCTGGCCAGGCTTCTCTCTAATAACTGCAGCTCTCTGAGCCCTGGGAGCTATAATGGACACTCACACTGAGTGCTGCTATTGGATGAGGAGATGCTTCGTATGAGGACCTCAGGGTTATTACTAGTCAAGAAAGGAGCTTCATGATTTAGGGTACACTCTACTTTCAAGAGCGGAAGCACTATACCCACATAGAACTATACTGGCTATGGCAAATTACTTCTAAACGGGCAAGCCACAAAGAGACATAGCCACTAGAGACCTCATTTAATCTACACAATACATTGTATACACTGGGTGTGTCCGAAATGGCACCCTACTCCCTATGGGCCCTGGTCAAAAGTAGTGCACTACATGGGGAATAGGGTATCATTTCAGACGCAGACAGTGTCCCACACAATCCAACATGTTGTTGCCTTTTCCATTAGTCAAGAAACCAGACCAATAATAATCTGCCTACCTGACTGACTCACTTAATCAAAGAGGCGATATGCATAAACCAACAGAGAACCCCGGTACTAATAGCAGCCACTAAAATGTGTCCATTAAGCAATTTCCCTCAAAAGTCACAGTCCATTAACCTCCTCTCTTATTTTCCCCAGCCGCATTTCACAATTAACATTCCTACTCAACAACACATCATCAGGTGTTCAAAATGATTCACTGTTATCCAATGCTGCATAGGTGGATTACTTCAAACCATATCTTCCAATTAGATACAGCATGCATCACCAATGGCACCCTATTCCCTATATAGTCAGTGGTGTAAAGTACTTAAGTAAAAATACTTACTCAAGTCGTTTTTTGGGGTATCTGTACTTTACTTTACTATTTATATTTTTGACAACTTTTACTTCACTACATTCCTAAAGAATAATGTTATTTTTACTCAATACATTTTCTCTGACACCCAAAAGTACTCATTACATTTTGAATGCTTAGCAGGACAGGAAAATTGTCAAATTCACACATTTATCAAGAGAGCATCCCTGATCATCCCTACTGCCTCTGATCTGGCGGACTCACTAAACCCCAATTATTAATTTGTAAATTATGTCTGAGTGTTGGAGTGTGCCCCTGGCTATCCGTAAATAAAATAAAAACAAGGAAATGGTGCCGTCTGGTTTGCTTAATATAAGGAATGTGAAATAATTAATCCTTAAGTACATTTTCGCAATTACATTTACTTTTGATACTTAAGTATCAAACCAAATACTTTTAGACTTTTACTCAAGTAATCTTTTACTGGGTGACTTTCACTTTTACTTGAGTCATTTTCTATTAAGGTATCTTTACTTTACTCAAGTATGACAATTGGGTACTTTTTCCACCACTGTATATAGTGCACTACTTTTGACCAGTGCCATTTAGGATGCACGAAATCTCAACACTTCCTTAAATAAATCCAGCAACGGCAATACATAAAATGACATCCATATAGCATCTCAAAGTGAGCATGCAGTGAGGAGAGTTAGCCAGACATAGGAAAAGCTCAGCGATTTGAACGTAATTTTGGCTAATAGGGTTGGTGTCTGGAATGACACATCGTCCCATCATCCTGTCCAAACATCGTTGATATACGATTGTATTGGCGGGAAGAACGCAATATAAAAGGACACATTGCTAAGCCTAGTTCTTTCTTTATCTAGTCTAGGCTGCAGAATGATTTTCAAATTGGTAGGCCTATATTTCTCTTGGCTATTAAAATACGCAGATCAGTTATAAAAGGTTACCTTTTAAAAACAAATATTATAGCCGTATTAAGTGTAGGCTGAGTTTGCTACTCTGAGAGAGAAAAGGTGAATATGCTGGTGTTCCTTGCCAGAAAACTTTAGGTAGGTCTACAACATGGTAAAAAACAACTAGACCTAATGGTTCCTCATTGTACTTTCGTATTTAATTTTAAATGTAGCCTATATTCAAATGCATCTTATTAGAAAAACATAGCCTATAGGAAAGGCTAAAATATTCTGTCAAACTTTGAAATACTTACAGTGGGGGAAAAAAGTATTTAGTCAGCCACCAATTGTGCAAGTTCTCCCACTTAAAAAAATGAGAGAGGCCTGTAATTTTCATCATAGGTACACGTCAACTATGACAGACAAATTGAGAGAGAAAAAATCCAGAAAATCACATTGTAGGATTTTTTATGAATTTATTTGCAAATTATGGTGGAAAATAAGTATTTGGTCAACTACAAACAAGCAAGATTTCTGGCTCTCACAGACCTGTAACTTCTTCTTTAAGAGGCTCCTCTGTCCTCCACTCGTTACCTGTATTAATGGCACCTGTTTGAACTTGTTATCAGTATAAAAGACACCTGTCCACAACCTCAAACAGTCACACTCCAAACTCCACTATGGCCAAGACCAAAGAGCTGTCAAAGGACACCAGAAACAAAATTGTAGACCTGCACCAGGCTGGGAAGACTGAATCTGCAATAGGTAAGCAGCTTGGTTTGAAGAAATCAACTGTGGGAGCAATTATTAGGAAATGGAAGACATACAAGACCACTGATAATCTCCCTCGATCTGGGGCTCCACGCAAGATCTCACCCCGTGGGGTCAAAATGATCACCAGAACGGTGAGCAAAAATACCAGGACCACACAGGGGGACCTAGTGAATGACCTGCAGAGAGCTGGGACCAAAGTAACAAAGCCTACCATCAGTAACACACTACGCCGCCAGGGACTCAAATCCTGCAGTGCCAGACGTGTCCCCCTGCTTAAGCCAGTACATGTCCAGGCCCGTCTGAAGTTTGCTAGAGTGCATTTGGATGATCCAGAAGAGGATTGGGAGAATGTCATATGGTCAGATGAAACCAAAATAGAACTTTTTGGTAAAAACTCAACTCGTCGTGTTTGGAGGACAAAGAATGCTGAGTTACATCCAAAGAACACCATACCTACTGTGAAGCATGGGGGTGGAAACATCATGCTTTGGGGCTGTTTTTCTGCAAAGGGACCAGGACGACTGATCCGTGTAAAGGAAAGAATGAATGGGGCCATGTATCATGAGATTTTGAGTGAAAACCTCCTTCCATCAGCAAGGGCATTGAAGATGAAATGTGGCTGGGTCTTTCAGCATGACAATGATCCCAAACACACCGCCCGGGCAACGAAGAAGTGGCTTCGTAAGAAGCATTTCAAGGTCCTGGAGTGGCCTAGCCAGTCTCCAGATCTCAACCCCATAGAAAATCTTTGGAGGGAGTTGAAAGTCTGTGTTGCCCAGCGACAGCCCCAAAACATCACTGCTCTAGAGGAGATCTGCATGGAGGAATGGGCCAAAATACCAGAAACAGTGTGTGAAAACCTTGTGAAGACTTACAGAAAACGTTTGACCTGTGTCATTGCCAACAAAGGGTATATAACAAAGTATTGAGAAACTTTTGTTATTGACCAAATACTTATTTTCCACCATAATTTGCAAATAAATTCATTAGAAATCCTACAATGTGATTTTCTGGATTTTCTTTTCTCATTTTGTCTGTCATAGTTGACGTGTACCTATGATAAAAATTACAGGCCTCTCTCATCTTTTTACGTGGGAGAACTTGCACAATTGGTGGCTGACTAAATACTTTTTTTCCCCACTGTATTTGCACTGTCAGTTTTCCCCCCCCACAAATGTAGGTTATTTTATACTGTTTAGGCTACTTTATTTATTTTTTAACTTGTAGGCCTATATTTTGGATTTGTACAGTTCAATAGGCAAAAGGCATATTCTAATAGGCCTATTCGTTTTTAGCTGAGGAACGCTCAATTCCGTTCTCTTATATCGAGATGGAGTTGAGTATTGATAACTGGTCGAGCGATTTGCTAGCAACAACATTGAGTCACCATCAGTCGATACTTGTAAAAAATTAGCAAACGCTTACCTGTTTGTCCTGTACAACTGCGGTCCTTCCACGGGGTGCTGAAATTCATACTTTTTTTTAAATATTGAATACAACCATCGACTCTTTCCTTATTTGTGTTGCTCAACTCAGCGCGAATGCGCTTTGCCAATTGAATCTCAGATTACATAGTACGTCAAGGCCGCTACGTCTCCAGTTGAGCAACACAAATTAGGAAAAAGTCGGTGGTTGTATTTGATAAAAGTTTTTATAAAAATTATGAATTTCAGCACTCCGGGGAAGGACAGCAGTTGTACAGGACAAACATAGCTACAGGTAAGTGTTTTCAGAATTTACATTTTTCGACTGATGGTGACTCAATGTGTTGCTAGCAAATTGTGCGAACAGTTATCAATACTCAACTCCACCTCGATTTAAGAGAACGGAGTTGAGCATTCCTCAGCTACATTGTTTTTAGCATAAGCTAATGTTCATTTGATTTTAAGTGTTAAAAAAGAATGTTATAAATAATCATGTGTTTTATCTGATTGTATATTTAGGATTTTTACAGTTCAATAGGCATAGTCTAAGGATAATAGGCCTATACATTTTTTACCTAAGCCAATGTTCATTCAAGAATGTTTTAGGCTAAATAATACTTTGCTTTATCTGATTGTTGTTGACTTATATAATGCACAATTTGTAAGATATTGAAAATAATGTTGTTTGTGAGACAACGCCGACACAAACTCCTCATTCGTAAATTTTTTGTTCCCGCTTTTTGAAAGTGCTGCTGCGGGAGCTTATGCCCGATTGCCCGTTGTGCAATTCTAGGGCATTAATAAACACTTCCACAATATTATAAATATTAGTTTATAAGTTTAACTTGTCAAAGTCATTTTTACTGCAATTTTTCTTTACAGTAGCCTATGTGTAAGCCTATATTATTGGCTGTTTGATTTTCCGACGGCACAATTTATTTTGCCAACACTTTGGTCAAGTAAAGCAGAAATGTACCCGGTTTTTTAAATGTCCTATTCGATTAGTCTATCTTGCAATTGTTTGTTCTCTCTCTCATTATTACTATACTATGTTTTTATTTAGGCTATTTGCAAACAACTAGACGAACAAGTAACATTCAAATCGAATGGATATTGGGGAGAAAAAGGAAATTACGATTTTAAAACAATAAGCCAGACAACTCAGTGTCCCTTGCAAAAGGCACAAGATCATCCGACATAGGAGAGGGAAGAAAACATGTTAGGCCCTATCTGACATTTTGCGCGTCTTTGGTGCTCTCTGCTCTTTCTACAATCTACAGTGCCTTGCATAAGTATTCACCCCACTTAGACTTTTCCACATTTTATTGTGTTATAACCTGGAATTAAAATGTATTTAATTAGGATTTTTTGTCACTGATGTACACAAAATAGTCTAATATGCTTCTCATCGCCCTGAGAAGACAATCACCATGGTGAAGCATGGTGGTGCCAGCATCATGTTATGGGGATGCTTTTCATTGGCAGGGACTGGGAAACTGTTCAGGATTGAGGGCAAAATGGATAGAGCCAAATTACATTTACATTTTAGTCATTTAGCAGACGCTCTTATCCAGAGCGACTTACAGTTAGTGAGTGCATACATTTTCATACTGGTCCCCCGTGGGAAACGAACCCACATCCCTGGCGTTGCAAGCGCCATGCTCTACCAACTGAGCTACACGGGACAAATCCAGGCAAGTTCTAAAGGAAAACCTGTTCCAGTCTGCAAGAGACCTGGGACTGGGGCAGAGGTTCACCTTCCAGCAGGGCAATGACCCTAAACACACAGCCAAACCGACACTGGTGTGGTTTAAAAACAACAACCTGAATGTCTTAGTGGCCCAGTCCTCAATCCGATTTGAGAATCTGTAGCAAGACTTGAAAGTTGCTGTTCACCAACGGTCCCCATCCAACTTAAATCCATTTTAATTTCAGGTTGTAACACCAGGAATTACACCTGGAAAAGGGGGGTGAATACTTATGCAAGTCACTGTACATTGTTCTCTTACATTATGTTAATATTTTAAATGCCACATATGTATGAAATGTATTAGGCTATGGCAAATAGAGAATAGGCATTTGGCATGTCGCCCTGCTGCGCTGTTTTGCACTGCCAGACTCCGGAGGTGTAGTCAAATTCAAATATGCTAAACCATCGTTTGTGACATCACGATGTCCTCATCATCAAAAAATAAAACATAAAACATTATTTTGCCACATGCGCCGAATACAACAGGTGTAGACATTACAGTGAAATGCTTACTTACAAGCCCTTAACCAACAATGCAGTTTAATAACAAATTGCAGCAGTAAAATAAAATAACAGTAGGGAGGTTACAGTGGGGAAAAAAAGTATTTAGTCAGAAACCAATTGTGCAAGTTCTCCCACTTAAAAAGATGAGAGAGGCCTGTCATTTTCATCATAGGTACACGTCAACTATGACAGACAAATTGAGAAAAAAAAATCCAGAAAATCACATTGTAGGATTTTTAATGAATTTATTTGCAAATTATGGTGGAAAATAAGTATTTGGTCACCTACAAACAAGCAAGATGTTTGGCTCTCACAGACCTGTAACTTCTTCTTTAAGAGGCTCCTCTGTCCTCCACTCGTTACCTGTATTAATGGCACTTGTTTGAACTTGTTATCAGTATAAAAGACACCTGTCCACAACCTCAAACAGTCACACTCCAAACTCCACTATGGCCAAGACCAAAGAGCTGTCAAAGGACACCAGAAACAAAATTGTAGACCTGCACCAGGCTGGGAAGACTGAATCTGCAATAGGTAAGCAGCTTGGTTTGAAGAAATCAACTGTGGGAGCAATTATTAGGAAATGGAAGACATACAAGACCACTGATAATCTCCCTCGATCTGGGGCTCCACGCAAGATCTCACCCCGTGGGGTCAAATTGATCACAAGAACGGTGAGCAAAAATCCCAGAACCACACGGGGGGACCTAGTGAATGACCTGCAGAGAGCTGGGACCAAAGTAACAAAGCCTACCATCAGTAACACACTACGCCGCCAGGGACTCAAATCCTGCAGTGCAAGACGTGTCCCCCTGCTTAAGCCAGTACATGTCCAGGCCCGTCTGAAGTTTGCTAGAGTGCATTTGGATGATCCAGAAGAGGATTGGGAGAATGTCATATGGTCAGATGAAACCAAAATATAACTTTTTGGTAAAAACTCAACTCGTCGTGTTTGGAGGACAAAGAATGCTGAGTTGCATCCAAAGAACACCATACCTACTGTGAAGCATGGGGGTGGAAACATCATGCTTTGGGGCTGTTTTTCTGCAAAGGGACCAGGACGACTGATCCGTGTAAAGGAAAGAATGAATGGGGCCATGTATCGTGAGATTTTGAGTGAAAACCTCCTTCCATCAGCAAGGGCATTGAAGATGAAACGTGGCTGGGTCTTTCAGCATGACAATGATCCCAAACACACCGCCCGGGCAACGAAGGAGTGGCTTCGTAAGAAGCATTTCAAGGTCCTGGAGTGGCCTAGCCAGTCTCCAGATCTCAACCCCATAGAAAATCTTTGGAGGGAGTTGAAAGTCCGTGTTGCCCAGCGACAGCCCCAAAACATCACTGCTCTAGAGGAGATCTGCATGGAGGAATGGGCCAAAATACCAGCAACAGTGTGTGAAAACATTGTGAAGACTTACAGAAAACGTTTGACCTGTGTCATTGCCAACAAAGGGTGTATAACAAAGTATTGACAAAACTTTTGTTATTGACCAAATACTTATTTTCCACCATAATTTGCAAATAAATTCATTAAAAATCCTATAATGTGATTTTCTGGATTTTTTTTTCTCATTTTGTCTTTCATAGTTGACGTGTACCTATGATGAAAATTACAGGCCTCTCTCATCTTTTTAAGTGGGAGAACTTGCACAATTGGTGGCTGACTAAATACTTTTTTGCCCCACTGTATATACAGGGGGTACCGGTACAGAGTCAATGTGCGGGGGCATCGGTTAGTCAAGGTAATTGAGGTAATATGTGCATGTTGGTAGAGTTAGTGACTATGCATAAATAATAAACAGAATAGCCGCAGCGTAAAAGAGGGGGTTGGGGGTGGGGTGGGGGGGCAATGCAAATAGTCTGGGTAGCCATGATTAGCTGTTCATTAGTCTTCTGCCTTGGGGGTAGAAGCTGTTAAGAAGCCTTTTGGACCTAGACTTGGCGCTCCGGTACCGCTTGCCGTGCGGTAGCAGAGAGAACAGTCTATGACTAGGGTGGCTGGAGTCTTTGATAATTTTTTGGCCCTTCCTCTGACACCGCCTGGTATAGAGGTCCTGGATGGCAGGAAGCTTGGCCCCAGTGATGTACTGGGCCGTACGCACTACCCTCTGTAGTGCCTTGCGGTCGGAGGCCGAGCAGTTGCCATACCAGGCGGTCATGCAACCAGTCAGGATGCTCTCGATGGTGCAGCTGTAGAATTTGTTGAGGATCTGAGGATCCATGCCAAATCTTTTCAGTCTCCTGAGGTGGAATAGGCTTTGTCGTGCCCTCTTCGTGACTGTCTTGGTGTGTTTGGACCATGATAGTTTGTTGGTGATGTGGACACCAAGGAACTTGAAGCTCTCAACCTGTTCCACTACAGCCCTGTCGATGAGAATGGGGGCGTGCTCAGTCCTCTTTTTTTCCCTGTAGTCCACAATCATCTCCTTTGTCTTGATGACGTTGAGGGAGAGGTTGTTATCCTGGCACCACACGGCCAGGTCTCTGACCTCCTCCCTATAGGCGGTCTCATCCTTGTCGGTGATCAGGCCTACCACTGTTGTGTCGTCGGCAAACTTAATGATGGTGTTGGAGTAGTGCCTGGCCATGCAGTCATGGGTGAACAGGGAGTACAGGAGGGGACTGAGCACGCACCCCTGAGGGGCCCACATGTTGAGGATCAGCGTGGCAGATGTGTTGTTACCTACCCTTACCACCTGGGGGCGGCCCATCAGGAAGTCCACGATCCAGTTGCAGAGGGAGGTGTTTAGTCCCAGGGTCCTTAGCTTAGTGATGAGCTTTGAGGGCACTATGGTGTTGAACGCTGAGCTGTAGTCAATGAATAGCATTCTCACGTAGGTGTTCCTCTTGTCCAGGTGGGAAAGGGCAGTGTGGAGTACAATAGAGATTGCATCATCTGTGGATCTGTTGGGGCGGTATGCAAATTGGAGTGGGTCTAGGGTTTCTGGGATAATGGTGTTGATGTGAGCCATGACCAGCCTTTCAAAGCACTTCATGGCTGCAGACGTGAGTGCTATGGGTCGGTAGTCATTTAGGCAGGTTATCTTAGTGTCCTTGGGCACGGGGACTATGGTGGTCTGCTTGAAACATGTTGGTATTACAGACTCAGTCAGGGACATGTTGAAAATGTTAGTGAAGACACTTGCCAGTTGGTCAGCGCATGCTCGGAGTACACGTCCTGGTAATCCGTCTGGCCCTGCGGCCTTGTGAATGTTGACCTGCTTAAAAGTCTTACTCACATCGGCTACAGAGAGCTTGATCACATAGTCATCCGGAACAGCTGATGCTCTCATGTATGCTTCAGTGTTGCTTGCCTCGAAGCGAGCATAGCAGTGATTTAGCTCATCTGGTAGGCTTGTGTCACTGGGCAGCTCGCGGCTGTGCTTCCCTTTGTAGTCTGTAATAGTTTCAAGCCCTGCCACATCCGACGAGCGTCAGAGCCGGTGTAGTACGATTCAATCTTAGTCCTGTATTGACTCTTTGCCTGTTTGATGGTTCGTCGGAGGGCATAGTGGGATTTCTTATAAGCGCCCAGGTTAGATTCCCGCTCCTTGAAAGTGGCAGCTCTACCCTTTAGCTCAGTGCAGATTTACATTTACATTTACATTTTAGTCATTTAGCAGACGCTCTTATCCAGAGCGACTTACAGTTAGTGAATACATTTTTTTTTTTTTTTTTATACTGGCCCCCCGTGGGAATCGAACCCGCAACCCTGGCGTTGCAAACGCCATGCTCTATCAACTGAGCTACATCCCTGCCGGCCATTCCCTCCCCTACCCTGGACGACGCTGGGCCAATTGTGCGCCGCCCATGAGTCTCCTGGTCGCGGCCGGCTGCGACAGAGCCTGGATTCGAACCAGGATCTCTAGTGACACAGTTAGCACTGCGATGCAGTGCCTTAGACCACTGCGCCACTCAGGAGTTATGTGTTGCCTGTAATCCATGGCTTCTGGTTGGGGTATGTACGTACGGTCACTGTGGGGACGACGTCATCGATGCACTTATTGATGAAGCCAGTGACTGATGTGGTGTACTCCTCAATGCTATCGGAAGAATCCCGGAACATATTCCAGTCTGTGCTAGCAAAACAGTCCTGTAGCTTAGCATCTGCATCATCTGACCACTTCCTTATTAACCGAGTCACTGGTGCTTCCTGCTTTAGTTTTTGCTTACGGCTGTCATACATCGTCGATAGACAACGCAATCGTAAAATCGCCCAACCCTATTGGCTAATGCGAATAAATTAAGCCTCCCATGGACATATTTGTGTGTGGTGGTCAGTGGGGCATGAGGAGGAACAGCACAGCGTCTTAACTGATGTGATGGGAATAGTTCAAACTTCCTCTAGCTCAGCTCAGCCCAGGCAGCAACCCAAGGACTGCTAGCCATATACTATACAGTACAGTAGCACTTCACTAAAGCCTCATTTATACCCTATGCAAGTGCGCAACGCAATTAGCTATGCAAAATGGCTAGCAAAAATAAGTGTGCATCGGCGCAATTTGTAACTCGACGCAAGTACGCAGGATCAACATTTTGTTTAGCTAATTGCGTTCTTGCGTACAATATAAATTAGGCCAAGCAGAGAACATCCCACCATTTCTTCCTGTTACTGTCCACATTAACCATTTGTTACATCTGCTACCATAGACAACATACTGTGTTTTTATATTTTTTTTATCTCAGCAATGTAATGGCTAGTCAAACTGAAAGGTGAATTGATGTGAACATCTAGGATGACGCCTCCATCTCTGATCTATATAGATTTCAGTACACTGCCACTGTATTCCCGTGCCAAGAGGCTAAACTACAGCCCACTGCTGCGACTGAGGAAGTAGCTATGTGCCAAGCTATGACCAGCATGTAGGCTCTCTCTGTGTGTATGTGTGTATGCATGCATGTGTGTATGAGCGTGTGTGCTCATTACCTGCCGCTCTCAGTGCCTGGCGACTCGGCCCCAAGTCTGCATCTTTCCAGCTGATTGGCCACAATCTGTCTCTCCACCTCCAGCTCCCTTGTCAGCCTCTCAAACTGGAGCTCCTACAGAAAGACACAAGGACAAGACACAGTCAGGAACACAAGGTCAGAGATGCCATGCCTTATAGAATGGCTCCCTTGTAAAATAGGTATTCTGGTCTGAGTGGGATTTCCTGGTTAAATAAAGGTACAATAAAAATACATGGGTGCCTCTCCAATGAAGATGATGATGACAAGGAGGAAGGATAACAGTTTGACAGCTCTGAGGAACATTAGCGTGTACAGACCGCACCATAGATGTATTAAAACAGCCCACACACAATAGTTCCCTAATAGCTTGAGGAAATTATATGCCTTAGAAAACAAAGAAACCATTTAAAACACACACACACAGTCCCACATGTGCATGACAATGCACAGCCCACACACAGAGATTGAAGCACCATTTAGCCTGGGTACAAATAGTGTTATTCAACCTTGCTTCTACTAGCTTGTCTGCAGGGAGCAATGCAGGAATCAGCATCCGACTCTCCTAATTATCGAACCCCAGTGAGGCTGCCTGCCTAGGGTTCTACCTGGGCTCTCTCTCTGTGTCTCAGCCTGGCTTCAAGCACTGCAGCATATCACAGGAAGAGAGACTCAGATATACAAACGCGCAGACACACACACGCATGCATACAGTACACTACTAGACCTATATGTATAAACCACACACACACACACACGAGCACACCACACAAACACACACACACACACACTACACTACACTACTACAACCATACATCACGCACAGCCCTTTCCTTGCACCCATGACACCCCACTCTATCACACACAGACATGCTGGGACTCAGTCTGTTTCTCTCTCTCATGTACACAGACCCATTCCCACTCACCTTAATAGGCGATAATCTAGCTAGCCTAGCTTTCTCGCTCTCTCCAGCCAAGCTGTAGTTCCCTCCATAAAGCAGCAGCCAGCACCCAGTCACAGCCACAGCACTCTACTCCTCAAGAGGAAGTTAGCCACTGTCTCCGTGGCTTCAGGCTGCCCACTTTTCACACCTCATCTCCACCACTCCTCTTTAAGCTCTGGAGGTGCTACAAGAATGTTTCTCTTGACTAGAGACTCATTTGGCTCAGAAGAGAGCGCTAGCTAGTGCTCCCCCTCCCTAACACCCACCCACCCACCCTCCCTCCCTCCCTCCCTCCCTCCCTCCCCTCCTCCGCCTGCCTTGCATTGCCTTGTCCCCTCCCCTCCTCTGCTATACTCTCCCCTGGCTCAGTAGTGGTCATGTGCAGCCTGGCTGCTGCAGACTGGGGAGATGGGAGCTCTGCTAAGCCCTGCCGCTCCACACAGGGAGAGAGACAGAGACACAGGCCACGCTGCAGTTTCCTCAGGAAGTAGAAACATTTACACTGTGGCTCTGCTCCCGCCACTAGCACACACAGAATACAGGATACTACACTGGAACAGGGACAGAAACAGACCCATGTGTACAGTATACTATAGCCCGCTGTCCTGACAGGAAGACTGACACTGATATACTTAGAAGGAAATGATCAATCAATCCTTTGTGGCAGCCGCTTTAGAGACGTATAGAATATGAGAGGGAAAATTATTTTCTGTTCAAGAATCAAGAATCTGTGTGCTATTGTATAGATGTAGTCAACAAAGATAATGGCATAGAGAACATGTTAAGACTACATCTCATTATCGGTTTAGTCTGACTCTAGCTATTACAGGTTCTCTCAGAGTTATTTAATAGAATATAATTAAAACGTCATGGTCTTCGAGACGATATCTTTTTAATGACGTCTAGCAAAATATGTCCCCGGGTGATCTTATAACTGCTCATCCATCTGAATGAAGCTCAACACTGCGATCTAACAGCACTAGTGTACTGTGTGTGTGTGTGTGTGTGTGTGTGTGTGTGTGTGTGTGTGTGTGTGTGTGTGTGTGTGTGTGTGTGAGTGTGTGTGTGTGTGTGCAAACCCAACAGCTTGTGACTATCCCCATGCACTCTCAGCAGCACTGCAGCAATCACACCACATTATACATAATATTAAACTTCTCTGAGCGCATGAAGATCACTGATATGTGCATGTCTCTGCACATTACACTTTCATATGCATCTCTTCAAAGCGTGTGTGCAGTTTGACTGGCTACGCTGTCAGATCACTGATGCGGGAGTATCTGTTTAGACTACAGCAGAGTAGTTGGGTATAAAAACAGATAAAGGGTGCCCTATCCTTTCAAACGCACATAAAACCTCTGAACAAGTCGACTTTACAGTTCACTGTGTACGCTAAGAGAGTTCTGGTCATCAGTTGGCATCACAGAGAAAAGTAGGCCACCAGGATCCAAGAGTTAATATTGTGGTACAGAGAGTGTTGTTATCTATAAGAAATAACATTTGAGAGCCTGATAGAAACACAGATAACGGGTTATGTCCCAAATGGCACCCTATTCCCTATATACAGAAGCAGGATTTTAATTTGAGCCAGTTTGCTACAGCAGGAAAATAATGGCAATTATAATTAATGGATTTTTTTTGTAGGCTATGATACATTTTAGTTAGGGCAAATCAAGTCTGACAATTTCAAGTGGAAATTACAAACTTTAGAAGCCTTTTTAAACCTCAAATACACTACAAGTTTGCATTTCCTGCCATGCAGGAAAATTCTCAGCAACAAAAGTGATCAAACGAAGATCCTATATCTGTACTGCACTACTTTTGACCAGAGCCTATATAGGGAATAGGGTGCCATTTGGGATGCATTTGCCATTTGGAATGGAAGGGGTGAACGACCCTTCCAGGAAGAAAATAACACAGATAGGATTCAGTTCCACAGATTCCTCCTCTCTCATTGGCTCACTGCGGGAAAAACTTGTCACATGATACAACACGATCCTATCATGGACCATTTACGACCAGAAAAATGTTTTAAATCGCACATTCTTGAAGATGTACACATGCTTGTGAGTAAACACAAAGAAATAGGTGTCTTATGTCATGAACATGGTTGGTTCACCATTTGTTTGCCTTCTAATCTAATGTCCTGTTTGACTGTGCAGCCTTGCATGTCCGAGGGGCGGAAAGTTGGTCTCAGAGCTACTAGATAAGGCACAGCCAAGGGCAAACAGTGTTGCTTTCTTCTATTGAATAACTCCAATGCAGCAGGTTTCTATTGAATCCAGATTGTGTTTATGATGAAACAGGGCAGAGGTATGCCACGTATGCTGCTGCCATACGGTGCTAAAGGCTTGATCCCAGCTCCAAGCCTGTCTTACCCACGCTCTGTACCCCTCCACTGTGGATGCATGCCTGCATGGAGGAGATGCAGAGCTTCCTGTATGAAGCAGAGCTAGCTAGCCTCTCCTTCTCCACCCTGCAGCAAACAATCTGCTCTGTCCTGTCCTCTCTCAGGTGGCCATAAATATTATGAATACGTCGTCCTCAACACCACTCTCCTTGTCCTTTATTAGCCTATGAAGCAAAAAAGAAAACATATTTTATGACTTTTACCTCTCTCTCTCATACATTTCACCAGGAATTTCCAGAGGGTAGGTCATCACGAGCCTTATGAAGCCCATGACACATGTGGATCCAATACATTCATTATTAGCTTCTCATACCAGGCTGTTACAGATGTAGGATCTTCATTTGATCACCCTTTTGCAGTAGAAATGTCCTGCAATGCAGGACATTTAAAATGTATAGTGTATTTTTGAGGTTTAAAAAGGCTCCTAAAGTTTGTAATTTCCACTTTGAAATTTAAGACTTGATTTTCTCTTTTACAAAAATAATGGATCAACCCCTACAAAAATGTAAATGAATTATAATCCACGTAATAATTCACATTTCCTGTTGATGCAGGATTATTTTCCTATGTAGCAAACTGGTTCAAATTAAGATCCTACATCTGTACTTGTCGCTACGGGCGGCAACCTAATGAAACAAGGGCAAAGACAACAGGGCCTAAGTGGCACGTCCATTACAGCCTCAAATAGAACGTCTCTGCTCTGGTCTCCATGTATAATTCATTGAGTTTGCAGAGTCAGTGAAACGCAAAATGGGACACATCTATTCAACTTAATGATGCGACGCGTCAGGACAAAGGCTGTGGTATTGACCATTAAACAAGGGCCGTACTTATTTAGTCCATATGGCGAGGGGTGGTGGCCTGGTGGGGGGGTGCGGCGAGAGCCCTCTGTCCCCCCTCGGTCCGTGCTAGGCTTAGTGGAAGAAGGGTTAGAGACAATGGAGGCTGGTCGTCCTGTACCAACATGTGCTTTGCTCAGCTCTGCTCATTGTTCGGCATGACAATGAGTGTCAGTCCGCAGGCCTGACTGCCCTGTCACCCAGCGCTGAATCAGATCCTGTCCCCCTCTGTCTCGGCCTGTCCTACTGCATAGGGCCCAGTACAAGCAGATGACACATCACCACGCCACGGGTTGCATGACCCTTGCAGACGCTTAATGGACAGTGACTCCGGTAGACTCAGCTCAAAGCTCCAAGCATGGCCTCTACTCTGCTCTGACCTGTCGTGCAGCCTCAGCACATCCTCTCACTCCACCTACAGGTCTACACTTGACATGATGGGCTGCATCCTAAAATAGCACCCTATTTTTTATTGAACCTTTATTTATCCAGCAAGTCCCATTGAGAGGTCCCTTCATCCTTTATAGTGCACTACTTGTAATTCATGAAGTCATTTGGAGGGCCACTCGCAAACCTTTTCCACAATTCTGTAAATGTAATTTTCTCTGCTGAAAATGAAATTCTATGAAATAGAACAAGTAGGAATTAAAGAGTTAGGTGGTTTAGGTCACTTTCAATACCACATAAAGCATGAGAAAGACTGCAACACTGGCATTGTAACTTCATACCAGAAAGGAAGAGAAGCAGAGAAGTATTTTGCCCTATAGGCCAGGCACAGTGAGGTCACAACAACGCAATACAGGCTCAACTGTGTCAGTGTATTTTTAGTAGCAGAGTCATACAGTATATAGAGTTATAGGGCTCTGATTAGAAGCTGTTGATAACTTCCATTCAAACAGGCTCTCCTCTCCTCCTCTCCAGGCCTGATTGGGTATGATTGAGCCATCATGTTCAGAGGGAAAGTATGGGTGACGCTGGCTTGGCCGCCTTGGGCCAGAAGAAGTATGGGCTTTTTGAAACGCTCTTTGTCAGCTTTCAAACATCAGCTCCGACATACTAATCACACACTTATGCCGTGATATAAATATCTCAGCCAGAGCATGCAAATATAATAATAAATGCCATTTAACAGACACTTTTATCCAACGCGACTTACAGTCATGTGTGCATACATTTTATGTATGGGTAGTCCCGGGAATCGAACCCACTACCTTGGCGTTACAAGCACCATGCTCTATCAACATAGCTACAAAGGACCATATGAAACCATGAGGGGATAGTCTAGCTCCAGTGTTCAACAGTAGGCTCCTCATGTCCTGTCCCAGATGCACACCAAGCATCCTCCTCCTCACACCACATCACTGTTTTGGTGGATATTTTTTAACACTTACATTCCACTCTACTTACATATTTATTACACTTAATTGAGACAGTAATGACACGAGAAGGCGAGACAGTCAAGTGGGAGAGACAGTGAGAAAGGCGGACCAAGGGATTCACCCAGGTCTTTGGTGGGGAGAAGCATGTGGTTAGAGCTGGGAGCTAGGCCACTGGCTCTGTACAGTTTTGTGAAGTGGGAATATACATGTTGTAATTGGATTGAATTGAGGAGGCCCAATGAGAGGTAGAGCCAGAGGTGACGTGTCACTCTCCTAGACGCGTCCTCACGCTCTGCTCTACCATTGGACAGAGATAGAGACAAGAAATGACAATATACGACGTGTCAGCATATTACCATCCCGAGCAGCGAAGGATTTCAATATATTTTATGCAGCACTTTAATGCATATCTAATGCTTTTGTAGCATGATGGGTATTGTGACGGAAAACAGCGAGAGATTTTCTTGTAGTTATTTTGCGAGGTCTGAGACCGTTTGAAAGGTGACATAGTAGCACTAGTTCTAATCCTACTGTACTTCACATTTTTCTACCCCATTGCCATGACAGATGAATATCATTACAATTATTGTCATCGTCATCATGGGGTTCGTTGAAATTTCTAAAGCCACTTTCTCAAACTGATGATCCTGCGGACAGCGACTGCTCAGACACAAACAACAGTAACAATATGAATCGTCAACATAAACAATCCCAATCTGCTACAGCAGTTCATAGGCCTTTTCTACAACAATCTAGGTGATGGAATTCAAAGGAAGTCCACTGGCATTAGTTAGACCTGGAAGTGAAGCTATAGCATTCTACAGAAGACCACTAGTAGACTACTAGTGAATTAATAATATATTAATAGTAGACCTTTCAGTGTGGGAACAAAGGCAGTCCCTTTCTTCAACATGCCTCCTACCTGACTTTAGTGAAGGAGAGAGCAGTGCGGTACAGTACTGATGACATCATGACTAGCCCGTCAGTGAATACAGTCAAATTAACGATTGAGAAGCCATGATGCGGAGATGAGTGAAATAGAAGTCAATTTCCTGCTGTCGACTCAGCACTTCCTTCCCCACACACATATATAGCAGATAGACAGGAATGGTGAAGTACTCAACATTGAATACATTTCAACTCTATATCTGACATGGTACAGGTGTCTTCTTTTTTGTAAGCCCTTAACCATGTGTGTGAGGTGTATACTTTTGTTTCAAAGTAGAGTTGATTAAGACTACCAATAAATACTCTGTGTGACCCTGATTTAGCCCACTGCAGTAAAAGGTTATTAATTATATTTATGCTAAAATGTTTATTCTATTCTCCTGAGCCATTTACTTTATGTTCGTATTTTTATATTTTATTATTTATTATTGTTGCATTGTCGAGAAGGAACTTGCAAGTAAGCATTTCGTTGATATCCTGTACATATGACTAATAAAACTTTAAACTCACATACAGCAGACAGACAGGAACAGTGAGTTATATCACAGCAATCTGTGCTCCAGCCCCGGCAGCAGAGGATGTCCAAATCCCTCTATTAATTAAGACTAGAGATCTTATCTGACTTTTATTTCTCACTTCTTCTCTGTTTCTATTTGATGCTGCACTGGCCCAGCAACACTCAGTGTCCCATAAGGCTCTGGTCAAAAGTAGTGCACTACACAGGGAATAGTGTGCCATTTGGGGCTCAAACTGGGGTCTGATCGGATCCAAGCACTGTAGGAAGAGGGCGCGGACGCTTGTCATCCAAAAGGGCTGCAGGTTCATTATGGATGCAGAGGGACATTTTACGTAACTAAGGCAGATGGCTTTTTCCTTTACCGGGGGTTGAGAGAAATCCTCTGGAAACATATTTGTTCATTAAGTGGCAATGGGGCTTGACAATTCTGCTTTCTAGCAGCAGCAGTGTGTGGCTGCTAATGTATTCTGATGAGGCCCACGACATAGCTGAATGTGGGAGGGAGGGAGAGAGAGAGAGAGAGAGAGAGAGAGAGAGAGAGAGAGAGAGAGAGAGAGAGAGAGAGAGAGAGAGAGAGAGAGAGAGAGAGAGAGAGAGAGAGAGAGAGAGAGAGAGAGAGAGAGAGAGAGAGAGAGAGAGAGAGAGAGAGAGAGAGAGAGAGACTGGTCCTGAGGAGAGACAGACAGACAGCATTATTACTCACTGGAAATCACTGCTACACAAAGTCACCTTGGGACAAAACACTGATTTTGGGAAGAACAAGGTACAGGCTGCAGTAGTGACATACATTTGTAAGCAATAAGCATAACACAATGCTAGCAAAGTGAACAAGAAACTCTAAGCACTGAACAAGATAACCTATTTCAAGGCCTCCAACAACACTACTTAAAAGGTCATAACTTAATCTAAAAACCTCAAGTAATATGAAGAATTTCATGGAACGCTATTCATCACTTGCCTGACGACTCGCCCTGAATTTAATTTAATTCGATCAGCCTGAAACTGCCACCCTAGAAGTCCTCTTTGTGCGTTGTACAAAACAAATTGATTAGTGATTGGATCGTCTCTATCAAAATTGATAATGTCATTATCTGGCCCAACCCATCGGTTTCTGGGACCAATCAGAATGGTCAGAATGTGTTCGCATTCTAGAAATCGTTGGGGAGGGAGGCAAATCCAGACTCATCGTGGAGAAGAAATGTTAATGGGCATGGCATTTGGCTGGAGTGATTTTTTAAAATGTATTTGTTTAAATTAAAAAATAAATGCATTGTTGGTTAAGGGCTGTAAGTAAGCATTTCACTGTAGTGTCTACACCTGTTGTATTCGGTGCATGTGGTCAATAACATTTGATTTGATTTGATGTGGATGGGTAGCCAGGCAAATTCCTCACATTCTGTTGAAGTATTTTCACATATAGAGAACAAATCACTCTTCAACAAATCTCTGTTGACATTGTGTCAACAAACCTCTCTGAAGACAGTCTATGTGAAGTATGTCATTCAAGGTCTTCTGTACACTGTACATATGATCCTCAGTGCTCTAGCTTCTCACATGAAGACATTCACATAGATTACTAATGAAAGGACTGCATTAGAAACAAGCTCCCTGCAATCCTGGACCTCTATATCAGGCGGTGTCAGAGGAAGGCCCGAAAAAATTGTCAAAGGCTCCAGCCACCCAAGCCATAGACTGTTCACTCTGTTACCGTCCGGCAAATGGTACCGGGGCATCGGATCTCGGACCAACAGGCTCAGAGACAGCTTCTACCCCCAAGCCATAAGACTCCTAAATAGCCAGACTGCTAGATACTCAATTAATGGTACCTGCACTATCTGCACTGACTCTATCTTGCACTGACCCTACGCACACTCACTAGACTTTATATACACACTCACTCACACACACTACACTGTCACTCCAACACAAAATCCTCACACATTCACATACGCACACACACACACTTTACACTCATTATATGCTGCTGCTACTCTGTTCCTTATTCTTATCTATCTGGATGCCTAATCACTTTACCCTGCCTTCATGTACATATCTACCTCAAGTACCTCGGACCTCTGCACATTGATCTAGTACTGGTACTCCCTGTATATAGCTCCATTCTTGTGTATTGGGACACATACCGGGTCTCCACAGAGGACTTTACAGAGGAAGGTTAGTGTGGATTACTACAGAGAGCTACAGAGAGGGGTTGAGAAGATGAAAGGGCTTCTTTTAGCCTGACGACTCAAACTAAATTATTCCGCTGCTCGGTCGTTCGCTACAAGAAAGTAATGTCCGTGGGCGTGGCGTAGCGTTTGGCCGGAGCAAGGAGTCTGGGTAGCCAGGCAAGCCTTCTTTGGCAGCAAAAGCTAAAATAGAGGGCTTTACACAAGCTGATAAGTGACAAGCAGTCATAAATTAGTATAAATAATTAATACACAGATAATGTAGTTAACAATAGAACATCCACTCTGCTAGCCCTTTCTACTGTCGATTTCTACTGGGGATTTACAAGCCATTTAAAGAAGGAAGCTTACCGACTCGCAAAAATGACTTTAAATTCTCTCATTCTGTCAGAAAAGATTATTGCACAGAATACAGTCGTGGTCAAAAGTTTTGAGAATGACACAAATGCTAATTTTCACAAAGTCTGCTGCCTCAGTTTTTATGATGGCAATTTGCATATACTCCAGAATGTCATGAAGAGTGATCAGATGAATTGCAATTAATTGCAAAGTCCCTCTTTGCCATGAAAATGAACTTAATCCCCAAAAAACATTTCCACTGCATTTCAGCCCTGCCACAAAAGGACCAGCTGACATCATGTCAGTGATTCTCTCGTTAACACAGGTGAGAGTGTTGATGAGGACAAGGCTGGAGATCACTCTGTCATGCTGATTGAGTTAGAATAACAGACTGGAAGCTTTAAAAGGAGGGTGGTGCTTGAAATCAACCATGGTTACCTGCAAGGAAACGCGTGCCGTCATCATTGCTTTGCACAAAAAAGGCTTCACAGGCAAGGATATTGCTGCTAGTAAGATTGCACCTAAATCAACCATTTATCGGATCATCAAGAACTTCAAGGAGAGAGGTTCAATTGTTGTGAAGAAGGCATCAGGGCGCCCAAGAAAGTCCAGCAAGCACCAGGACCGTCTCCTAAAGTTGATTCAGCTGCGGGATCGGGGCACCACCAGTGCAGAGCTTGCTCAGGAATGGCAGCAGGCAGGTGTGAGTGCATCTGCACGCACAGTGAGGCGAAGACTTTTGGAGGATGGCCTGGTGTCAAGAAGGGCAGCAAAGAAGCCACTTCTCTCCAGGAAAAACATCAGGGACAGACTGATATTCTGCAAAAGGTACAGGGATTGGACTGCTGAGGACTGGGGTAAAGTCATTTTCTCTGATGAATCCCCTTTCCGATTGTTTGGGGCATCCGGAAAACACCTTGTCCGGAGAAGACAAGGTGAGCGCTACCATCAGTCCTGTGTCATGCCAACAGTAAAGCATCCTGAGACCATTCATGTGTGGAGTTGCTTCTCAGCCAAGGGAGTGGGTTCACTCACAATTTTGCCTAAGAACACAGCCATGAATAAAAAAAGGTACCAACACATTCTCGAGAGCAACTTCGACGACTAATGCCTTTTCCAGCATGATAGAGCACCTTGTCATAAGGCAAAAGTGATAACTAAGTGGCTCGGGAACAAAACATCGACATTTTGGGTCCATAGCCAGGAAACTCCCCTGACCTTAATCCCATTGAGAATTTGTGGTCGATCCTCAAGAGGCAGGTGGACAAACAAAACCCCACAAACTCCAAGCATTGATTATGCAAGAATGGGCTGTCATCAGTCAGGATGTGGCCCAGAAGTTAATTGACAGCATGCCAGGGCGGATAGCAGAGGTCTTGAAAAAGAAGGATCAACACTGCAAATATTGACTCTTTGCATAAACTTTTTGTAATTGTCAATAAAAGCCTTTGACACTTATGGAATGCTTGTAATTATACTTCAGTATACCATAGTAACATCTGACAAAAATATCTCATAACACTGAAGCAGCGAACTTTGTGAAGACAATACTTCATTCTCAAAACTTTTGACCATGACTGTACATCATTGACACATGTATGTACACAGTGAAAACAAGGTCAAAACAAATGAATAAACCAATGGATTGAGTTGGCTGTTATGATAAAACAGTTGACCACCATCACCATGGTCAATTATTTGGTAGCAGCCAAATACTTTTTAGGGGGGCAAGTGACCATAATCTTCAGGCAAGTAAAAACTTTCCCAATGGGCAAGTGCATCTGAGAAATGAATGCCAATCCCTGATGGTATTGCAGTACTTGTCAAATTCAACTTGTATTTTTAGCAAAGTTCTGTTCAACACTTAATGTGGTGCTGTGACCCCCACAAGGCCAGATCCAGCAGGCACACATCCCATCCACCTCACATTAATTCACCTCATATTCATTAAATCCTTCTTTAAATAATCGCCAACACGCAACTCCCCAAACTCTCATCTTATGGCAGTCAGACAAAAGCAATCAGATAGAAAGACATTGTAGTACCTCTTTGGTTTCACTACAAGTCTACTCTTCGCACGTCAACTTCATTGAGGACTTTAATTAGCCTGAGTGGGTGTTCATATCCATTCAGCCAACTATTAGTATTAGCTTAGGATTCATAATTAATTTCCCCATTCTGTAAATCAATAATAATATAATAATAATAATAATATGCCATTTAGCAGACGCTTTTATCCAAAGCGACTTACAGTCATGTGCGCATACATTTTTACGTATGGGTGGTCGCGGGGATCGAACCCACTACCCTGGCGTTACAAGCGCCATGCTCTACCAATTGAGCTACAGAGGACCATGTTGGTTTGACAAACAGAATGCGGCGCTGCTAGATTGGAGTTTAAATGTGGCTGTCTGTGACACAGATAAGAAGATGGACGAAGAGGAAGGACGTTTTTCTTTCTGCATCAGAAACATGAAAGTGGAGTTGCATCTTGGGCTGGATCATTAAAATGCCATTAAAGAGGCTGTCATCTGTGTGTCTGCTGATGTGACAGCCAGCACCTGGCATGAAGGCTGGCTGAGAGAGAAGAGACAGAGGTTGCGTCCCAAATGGCACCCTATTCCCTTCATAGTGCACTATTTTTTACCAGGAACCTATGGGCTCTGGTCAAAAGTAGTAGCTACACTATGTAGGGAATAGGGTGCCATTTGGGACGCAGACAGAGAAAGGGCGAGAGCCCAATCTGCTCTATCTAAAAGAGGATTCCTCTAATCTTACTTTGCATCTTATCAATGGCCATTTTATCACAAAGAAAAGATTTGGACTGTTTTGTTTCCCTCCAAAACCCACAATATTCTCTTTATACTGTACTGCAGATGAGGTGGTTTTGTAAGCTACACGTCAGAAGACAGTGTCTGCATCCCAAATGGCACCCTATTCCTTAAGGAGTGCACTACGTTTGAGCACCATAGGGCTCTGGTCAAAAGTAGTTCACTATATAGGGAATAGGGTGCCATTTGGGACGCATCCTATATCCTCCAAGCTCACATAAAACGGCCTGATGGTAGAGGGTTGCTGTGCTGTTGTGTTATTTTGCCTGGTTGGCTGCAACTGGCTGCACCACAAAAGCTGCTGTTATTATGATCTGCTGCTGTTGCTGTTGCTGATGATGCCTTCTACAGCTGAATGAAAGCAACACAAAAGCCAACATGCTTTTATAACCCAACAAAGATCCAAACTCTGCCTAAGAAGGGCAATCATTTCCTCCTTTTGGACTGCCATTCATCTGGGCATCACAAACATAAATTTACTCTGGGAGCTCGATAGCTAGGGGGGCCAGTATGAGAAAAAAAAAATGTGTGCACTCACTAACTGTAAGTCGCTCTGGATAAGAGCGTCCGCTAAATGACTAAAATGTAAATGTAAATGTATTTTCCAAGTTGTGGCTCCAGGCACGGTCTCTCTATGAGGAGAGCAATGTAGAAACGTTTGATCCTGCCGTAATACTGCCATTGCAGTGAATAGAGTAAGCCGACCTGCAGTGTTAGTTCAGCCTACCTCAGTGCTCGTTGGTGGGAGAGTCTGGGCTCTGTGCTGCTGAGAGAGCTGCTAGAGCTCATGGGTAATCCACCCTGGCACTGTGTCCACTTACTCCGCTTTCTGGTCTTCCTTAGTGGGCGGGTGCCAGCAGCGTTCGATTGAAGAGCATGCATTTAGTTTTACTAGTGTTTAAGCGCAGTTGGAGGCTACTGAAGGAGTGTTGTATGGCATTGAAGCTCGTTTGGAGGTTTGTTAACACAGTGTCCAATGAAGGGCCAGATGTATACAAAATGGTGTCGCCTGCGTAGAGGTGGATCTGAGAGTCACCAGCAGCAAGAGCGACATCATTGATATACACTGAGAAAAGAGTCGGCCCAAGATTGAACCCTGTGGCACCCCCATAGAGACGGCCATAGGTCCAGACAACAGGCCCTCCGATTTGACACATTGAACTCTATCTGAGAAGTAGTTGGTGAACCAGGCGAGGCAGTCATTTGAGAAAACAAGGCTATTTAGTCTGCCAATAAGAATGCGGTGGTTGACAGAGTTGAAAGCCTTGGCCAGGTCGATGAAGACGGCTGCACAGTACTGTCTATTATTGATCGCGGTTATAATATTGTTTAGGACCTTGAGCGTGGCTGAGGTGCACCCATGACCAGCTCGGAAACCGGATTGCATAGCGGAGAAGGTACGGTGGGATTCGAAATGGTCGGTGATCTGTTTGTTAACTTGGCTTTCAAAAACTTTTGAAAGGCAGGGCAGGATGGATATAGGTCTGTAACAGTTTGGATCACCCACCCATTTGAAGAGGGGGATGACCGCGGCAGCTTTCCAATCTCTGGGGATCTCAGACGTTACGAAAGAGAGGTTGAACAGGCTAGTAATAGAGGTTGCGACAATTTCGGCGGCTAGTTTTAGAAAGAAAGGTCCAGATTGTCTAGCCCAGATGATTTGTAGGGGTCCAGATTTTGCAGCTCTTTCAGAACATCAGCTGTCTGAATTTGTGTGAAGGAGAAGTGGGGGGGGGCATGGGCAAGTTGCAGCGGAGGGTGCAGAGCTGGTGGCCGGTGTAGTGGTAGCCAGGTGGAAAGCATGGCCAGCCGTAGCAAAATGCTTGTTGAAATTCTCGATTATTGTAGATTTATCGGTGGTGATAGTGTTTCCTAGCCTCAGTGCAGTGGGCAGCTGGGAGGAGGTGCTCTTATTCTCCATGGACTTTACAGTGTCCCAAAACTTTTTGGAGTTAGTGCTACAGGATGCTAATTTCTGTTTGAAAAAGTTAGCCTTTGCTTTCCTAACATCCCTGAAAAGTTGCATATCGCGGGGGCTATTCGATGCTAATGCAGTACGCCACAGGATGTTTTTGTGCTGGTCAAGGGCAGTCAAGTCTGAGGAGAACCAGGGGCTATATCTGTTCTTAGTTCTGTATTTTTTGAATGGGGCATGTTTATTTAAGATTGAGAGGAAATTACTTTTAAAGAACAACCAGGCATCCTCTACTGACGGAATGATATCTATATCCATCCAGGATACCTGGGCCAGGTCAATTAGGAAGGCCTGCTCGCTAAAGTGTTTTAGGGAGCGTTTGACAGTGATAAGGGGTGGTCGTTTGACCGCGGACCCGTTACGGACGCAGGCAATAAGGCAGTGATCGCTGAGATCCTGGTTGAAGACAGCGGAGGTGTATTTAGAGGGTAAGTTAGTCAGGATGATATCTGTGAGGGTACCCATGTTTACGGATTTAGGGTTGTACCTGGTAGGTTCATTGATAATTTGTGTGAGATTGAGGGCATCTAGTTTGGATTGTAGGATGGCCGGGGTGTTAAGCGTATCCCAATTTAGGTCACCAAGCAGTACGAACTCTTGAGGATAAATGGGGGGCAATCAATTCACATATGGTGTCCAGGGCACAGCTGGGGGCTGAGGGGGGTCTGTAGCAAGTGGCAACAGTGAGAGACTTATTTCTGGAAAGGTGGATTTTTAGAAGTAGAAGCTCAAACTGTTTGGGCACAGACCTGGATAGTATGATAGAGCTCTGCAGGCTATCTCTACAGTAGATTGCAACTCCACCCCCTTTGGCAGTTCTATCTAGACGGAAAATGTTGTAGTTGGGGATGAAAATTTCAGCATTTTTGGTGGCCTTCCTAAGCCAGAATTCAGACACTGCTAGAACATCAGGGTTGGCGGAGTGTGCTAACGCAGTGAATAACTCAAACTTAGGAAGGAGGCTTCTGATATTAACGTGCAGAAAACCAAGGCTTTTACGGTTACAGAAGTCAACAAATGATAGCTCCTGGGGAGTAGGAGTGATACTGGGGGCTGCAGGGCCTGGGTTAGCCTCTACATCACCAGAGGAACAGAGGAGGACTAGAATAAGGATACGGCTAAAGGCTTTAAGAACTGGTCTTCTAGTGCGTTGGGTACAGAGAATAAAGGGGGCAGATTTCCGGGCGTTGTAGAAAAGATTCAGGGCATTATGTACAGACAAGGATATGGAAGGATATGAGTACAGTGGAGGTAAACCTAAGCGTTGGGTAACAATGAAAGAGATAGCATCACTGGAGGCACTGATTGAGCCGGTCTCGGCGTGTATGGGGGGTGGAACAAAGGAACTATTTGAGGCAGTTTGAGAGGGACTTGGGGTTCTACAGTGAAATTGTATAATAAGAACTAACTGGAACAGCAATAGGCAAGGCATATTGACATGGGAGAGAGGCATAAAGCAATCACAGGTGTTATTAGAGAGAGCAAAGACAACAACTGGTAATGGCGATAAAGTTTGGGCTGAGGCTAAACAGAATAAACAGGACAGGGTACCGTGTAAAGGAACAGTCCAGCAGGCATCAGCTGTGCAGCTGAGTGATCATAAGGTCCAGTGAACAGCAATATGTGAGTCCGAGAGCAGTTCAAATTGGTGCTTCAGCACAGCGAGCAGGAAGCACGGTTGTAGTTTGCGTGTGCTAGCGGGCCAGGGCTAGCAGATGGATCTTCGTGGATGTCGCAACGGGAAGCCTGTTGAAACCACAGACGATTACGTCGGCAGACCAGTCGTGATGGATCGGCAGGGCTCGGTGTCGACTCTAGGAGGTCCCGTCCGGTTGACAGAGAGGTAGATAGCCGGGAGACGTGCCTGACTCAAGGCTAGCTCAAGGCTGATTAGCCAACAACAACGTTCATTTGGTTGCAGCTAGCTAGTTGCGATTATCCAGTGTTAAAGGTCCAGTGATTCAGTGATTCCGGCAGAAAATCCGATAGGTTCTGGGTCGATAACTCACTGTGCAGACAGTGCAGACTGGCCGATAATAGTCCAGGCTAGAGCTGGTAGGTAGTGCAGGCCACGGACAATGGAGAAAAGCCGCTAACGGTGGCTAATGGCAAGTAGCTAGTTAGCTGGCTACTCCCGTCCGGTAGACAGAGAGGTAGATAGCCGGGGCTTGCTCAAGGCTAACTGGTGCTACGGGGGCAGTGGTGATTAGCCTACAGCAACATCCATTCGACATCCATTCGGTTGCGGCTAGCTAGATCCGGTGTTATGGTCCAGTGATTCAGTTATTCCGGCAGAAAATCTGATGTTCTGGGTGAAAACCGCTAACGGTGGCTAATAGCAAGTAGCTAGTTAGCTAGTTAGCTGGCTGGCTAGTTTCAACTGGAGATTCTAGATAAAGGTTAGTAAATAATAGAATCCGTTCCGCATTGAGTGAGGCGGGTTGCAGGAAAGTATATTTAGTAGAAGGATGAAAAGTGTGATAGGGAAATATATACGTAAAATACAAAAATAATACAAAAAACTGGCTATTTACATGGACACACAAGAGAACACGACCACACTGCTACGCTATCAGTGCTACTGATGACACTGATGATGATGAGTGCGATGGAGATATGGAGGAAAGGAGAGGGTTGTCCCTGGGCTGGGTTTAAACAGACAGATAGACAGACCTGTGTGCCAGGGTCGGCCCAGTGCACACCGCTCCACCCTGTCTCTCTACCATCATGTCACATTGGCAGCAGATTATCTGCCCTCCGTTCTGCCAGTCAGTCAGCCTCTGCAGTGACATCATGCTCCTGCTGAACAGCACAGCGAAACAGCCCACAGGCTGCAGCCACTGCTCTGTTCTCTCTATCCGTCTATCCCTCCCTCTCTCGCTCTCCAGTCCCATTGGATAAGTGCTCCAAGATGGGCTTCCATTTTTATGGCTATAATCGAGGCGGGAATGCTTTCAGATTTCTCCTTGCCTGTGTCACAGCAGCAGGTGAGAAAATAAGAATGCGGAGAGAAGGTCAGAGGTAGCTCGCTTGTGGAGAAAATCATCAGTCGATTGTAATTAGAGGCCTTCGTTCACCCGCAGTGGTGGAACCGCTTCTGCCATCATGGCAATTTGAACCTAACTCCTGCTTTTTCAGAGCAGCAGATGTAGAAATTCTACAAAAAGACAAACCCTGCCTTTTAGTCAACGGCCAAATGATTGTATTTATTTTACTTCTCCAACTCCAAGAAACACAGGTCCCTACAGAGGTCACTTGGAGCTGTCTACCAGAATGGAGGATGGAGCTTTGCATTGCTATCTCAAGAGGGCTATTGTTCGGTTTGCTTTTCATTGCTTAAAGAGGGCGTCACATTTTGAGCACTCCCCACTCTGTGCCATTTGTTTAGAAAATGGGAGACTTCTTCGAGGGAGCTGTGACATTTTAAGGGTTGAGTCAATAATCCCACGTCTCGGGCTGTGAGAAGCAGCCAGCCGTACATCTCACATTCGGCATGAGCTGACAGAGAGGTACAAGCGATGTAATCAGGTGCACCACCTAATGTGCCTTCCGCCCTCTCCCCCCTCGCCTTGCCGACAGGCAGCCGCTACCCTGTGAGGAGCAAGGAGGATGACTAAAAATAAGCACATGGCAGGACCATTGAAGATGTGTGTGAACATAAGGACCCAGAGGATGAAACGCGAGCTGACACATTTCGGTGGCCTCCTTGGCTAGAGTTCCCCCTCCCTCGGTAGACCCTACAGGAAGCATGCAGCCGTACATGGTGATCAATGGAGAGCTCATTAGCAGACCTGCCTTTCCCTCATATTAATTAGCACGGGAGGGAGGGGGCATTATAATGCATACTCAGCTAAACTGTCTCCTTGTCTGCTGTGAATGGCACCACAACCCTTAGGGTGGATTTAAAAAATATGTCTAGTGATATCTATCTCTCTTCAACATCAAATTTGCAACTTTTCTATTTACACTAGTCCTGGATGTGGTGTGGCCGAAACCACATTCCTGCTTCATGTGTTAGTACAGCTATTAGCATACTGTAAATACCATAGTATATATACAAACACAATAAGGATAGCAATTCAAACTATAAAGGAGCTTCTCATCTAAATCACATTGCACATAGCGTTGAACACTTGATTAATGCAATGACTTACATGTGTGGATATTTTAAAAGCCTTTCATTTTCAATTTGGCTAACAGAGCAGAAATGCTGTCTACTGGTATTAAGATAATTATTGCAGGGACATGTGGTGTGGGAGAGCTGTTGTCTTTACACTGTACCACTCAGAGGGGGGTATGTGGTGTCGAAATATAGATTTTAATCTAAATCTGTATCTTTACACTACACACACACACACACACGTTCAAAAGTTTGGGGTCACTTAGAAATGTCCTTGTTTTCGCTGGAAACGGCTGATTTTTAATGGAATATCTACATAGGCGTACAGAGGCCCATTATCAGCATGTTCCAATGGCACGTTGTGTTTGCTAATCCAAGTTTATCATTTTAAAAGGCTAATTGATCATTAGAAAACCTTTTGCAATTATGTTAGTACAGCTGAAAACTGTTGTGCTGATTAAAGAAGCAATAAAACTGGCCTTCTTGAGACTAGTTGAGTATCTGGAGCATCAGCAATTGTGGGTTCGATTACAGGCTCAAAATGGCCAGAAACAAATAACTTTCTTCTGAAACTTGTCAGTCTATTCTTGTTCTGAGAAATGAAGGCTATTCCATGCGAGAAATTGCCAAGAAACTGAAGATCTCGTACAACGCTGTGTACTACTCCCTTCACAGAACAGCGCAAACTGGCTCTAACCAGAATAGAAAGAGGAGTGGGAGGCCCCGGTGCACAACTGAGCAAGAGGACAAATACATTAGAGTGTCTAGTTTGAGAAACAGACGCCTCTCACAGGTTCTCAACTGGCAGCTTCATGAAATAGTACCCGCAAAACACCAGTCTCAACGTCAACAGTGAAGAGGTGACTCCGGGATGCTGACTTTCTAGGCAGAGTTGCAAAGAAAAAGCCATATCTCAGACTGGGCAATAAAAAGAAACGATTGAGATGGGAAAAAACACAGACACTGGACAGAGGAGAATTGGAAAAAAGTGTTATGGACAGATTAATCGAAATTGGAGGTGTTCGGATCACAAAGAAGAACATTTGTGAGACGCAGACCAAATGAAAAGATGCTGGAGGAGTGCTTGATGCCATCTGTCAAGCATGGTGGAGGCAATGTGATGGTCTGGGGGTGCTTTGGTGGTGGTAAAGTGGGAGATTTGTACAGGGTAAAAAGGATCTTGAAGAAGGGAGGCTATCACTCCATTTTACAATGCCATGCCATACCCTGTGGACGCCGCTTGATTGGAGCCAATTTCCTCCTACAACAGGACAATGACCCAAAGCACAGCTCCAAACTATGCAACAACTATTTAGGGAAGAAGCAGTCAGCTGGTATTCTGTCTATAATGGAGTGGCCTGTCTATAATGGAGTGATCACCGGATCTCAACCCTATTGAGCTGTTGTGGGAGCAGCTTGACCGTATGGTACGTAAGAAGTGCCCATCAAGCCAATCCAACTTGTGGGAGGTGCTTCAGGAAGCATGGGGTGAAATCTCTTCAGATTACCTCAACAAATGGACCACTAGAATGCCAAAGGTCTGCAAAGCTGTAATTGCTGCAAATGGAGGATTATTTGACGAAAGCAAAGTTTGAAGGACACAATTATTATTTCAATTAAAAATCATTATTTCTAACCTTGTCAATGACTACATTTCCTAATCATTTTGCTATATTTCCTATTCAAACTAATTTCATGTATGTTTTCATGGAAAACAAGGACATTTCTAAGTGACCCCAAACTTTTGAACGGTAGTATATATAAATATATATATATATATATATATATATATATATATATATATATATATATATATATATATATATATATATAACTTTTGACTGGTACTGTCTACACTACATGACCAAAAGTATGTGGACACCTGCTCGTCGAACATCTCATTCCAAAATCATGGGCATTAATATTACAGTTTTTTCTCATTTTTCAAGCGAAGGTCTTTTAAGGGAATATGCGAGCACACTTGTTCAGTTCAGCTAGCTGAGTTTGGCTAGGCACCAGCCGAACTGAAGCATGCTGACGCCTTTAGGCAGCTTCAAATAGCCCCAGTTGTAAACGGCTAGGCTAGGCTACATTACAGCTTAAAGAATTCCTCTCTGGTTGTTGACTTAGTTACACCCAGTGTCACCCAGGCCAGACCATGCTGAGGTGATTAAGTCATAAACTAGGCCGATCCGGAGAGGAGGGGTCTGGATGAAAGCAACTTCCTCCTCTTTTCCTGCTTTTCATTATTGCAGGGTACAACAACATCCCTAGTAGAGGATTACACTGAATCAGCCAACTTTCCCCCACACATCAGATTGGGAGTAGGACTACACTTTTCTTCTCTTCTCACATATTCTCCCATATTTTCCATGTTGCCTTTATTAACTTAAGGGTAGCCTAAGCTTTCGCATTGTGAAAAGGGCTCACATTTCACTGTGCGTATTCATTGAGTCAAACTAAAACAGAGTGATCACAGATGTCTGCAGAGATACGTTTTAATGTTTAATTTCATATAAGAACTGTGTTATTGTCTTAAGCCCACAATATGGCGCTCAAGTGCTCAGTTCACGGGGATAACCTTGCTAATGTGGCAGAAAAAGCATTCAAAGACACAGGTTCTCTGATTATTGCTGAATTCACAGAAAAGGAGACTTTGACTGGCTGAGTGCCATTCTGTGGCTTTCCTCCAGCCTCCAGCTTCATTCCACTTCAGAAGAAATTTATTTTAAAAAGTAGGTCTTAGATTCTACCCAAGATAATAAATATTAGAGACAGAGAAAGGCCATGTCCGAATGCCCATACTAGCGTACTACCAGTGGAGGCTCCTCAGAGAAGGAAGGGGAGGACATTATTATTATTATTATTACCACCCTCCTCAGTGCATTTCCTAAAAAAAATATAACATTTAAAAAGTTATCATTTTTAGATAAAACTATCCTAAATATATTCACGTCACCAAATAATTTATTAAAACACACTGTTTTGCAATGAAGGTCTACAGTTGCCTCAAAAGCACTCTGTAGGGTAGCACCATGGTGTAGCCGGAGGACAGCTAGCTTCCGTCCTCCTCTGGGTACATTGACTTCAATACAAAACCTAGGAGGCTCATGATTCTTACCCCCTTTCATAGACTTACACAGTAATTATGACAACTTCCAGAGGACGTCCTCCAACCTATCAGAGCTCTTGCAGCATGAACTGACATGTTGTCACCTAATCAAAGGATCAGATAATGAATCTAGTACTGAAAGCATAAGCTACAGCTAGTTAGCACTGCAGTGCATAAAATGTGGTGAGTAGATGACTCAAAGAGAGAGAGAGAGAGTGAGAGTGTTTTTCACTTTCACTTTCACTTAGCAAGCAAATGCAGCTAGCTAGTTTAGTCTACTCAAACACCCGGCTCAAACGAAGGGATGCTATGTTAGCTAGCTGGCAATGACTATCCAACACAACACTGGAACTCTTCCAAGTCAAGGTAAGCTTTTGGTTTTACTAACTTATTGCCACCTGGGCCCGCCAGTGTAACTGATAAACTACTTACTGACTGTATTTTTCTCTCGACCTGTGTGCCCCTACATTGTAAACTTTCATTCATAGGCTAGGTGATGGGTATAGGGAACATTTGAGTATCATGTAGTAGCCTAAACCTATCGATGTTACATTGAACTGGGTGAATGGAATATGAAGGCCAGTCATCCAATATGCAGTAATAGAAATGCCACGCTCATTATAATTTTTTTGTCCTCCCTCATCTTAAACGGCATCGACCGCCACTGCGTCCTATGTACTCATCGTCGCATACAATTTAGCACATACCATTTGTGGTCCTCTGTAGCTCAGCTGGTAGAGCATGGCGCTTGTAACGCCAAGGTAGTGGGTTCGATCCCCGGGACCACCCATACACAAAAATGTATGCACGCATGACTGTAAGTCGCTTTGGATAAAAGCGTCTGCTAAATGGCATATTATTATTATTTCGTAAAAAGTATGCAGTATGCCACGGCCGCAACGCTGTAGCAGCTCCTGACTGGCTGAGTAAGTGGGGCGGGGCCGAGTGCGGATACATTTTTCCAAATTCAACAGACATGCATCTCATTAACCAGCCTGATAATAGCTCATTTCCAATTCGATTAATTTCTCTAAACTCTGAATAGAATAGGAATGGAGTTATAGGCCTACTCAGGCTGGTTATAGGCAGACTATCACATTTGACCTATACTGTAGCCCATATAGCCCATCTATCCTACTGAAACAGGACTGAAGACAGAAACAGATCATTTGGTTCCATTTCAACATATTTATTAGTGAAACCAAAGTGCTGTTACATATATAAATTAAATCAAATAGCCTAGTACATACAAACTTTTCAAAATGTTCAAATCAAAACACTATTGCACAGAAAAACGTGGACAGTCAGGTGCATCGCAAATTCAGAACCGCTGGACAGGAACATAATAAACTAAAGCACTGATCATTGGGAACGTGATCAGAAGGACTGCTAAGGCTTGATCCATCAATTAAATAATGAAATGGGTAGCCTAGCCTATAAAACTAAAACAATCTGTATGTTCAAATCAAAACGCCTGATTAACATGACATCAATATCGCAGCCACATCCCGAGTCCCCGGTGCCGACACATTCAGAAATCAAAAGATGGTTTAGTATTTAGTTTAAAAGCTCTGATGAAGGCCAAGAGAACAATAAGCAATCTAAGGCGTCACTACAGACCCGGGTTCGATCCCAGGCTGTGTCACAGCTGGCTGTGACCGGGAGACCCATGAGGCGGTGCACAATTGGCCCAGCGTCGTCCAGGTTAGGGGAGGGTTTGGCCGGCCGGGATTTCCTTGTCCCATCGCGCTCTAGCGACTCCTTGTGGTGGGCCGGGTGCCAGTATTACATCCTGGCATTGATTTTTGAAAATTCCCATACTGTATTTTCGCATGCTGAGAATGCGTCATTTGCGATTGCTTTGATTCCCGTTATTCGTTGATTTTGGAAGCGCATCCCCATATCTGATCAGCTGTTGTCGAAGACGAAAATAGTATGACATCCGGACATTTAAAGTATACTCGATTTTTTTAATGTTGCATACTATTAAACTTTCTTTTTTCGCATTCTTAAATGGCCTACTATTTAGGACGCAAGTATGTGTATTCAGAAATGGCCAGAGAGTATGTCAAGTTAATTTCAAAAACCTTTTGAGGTCTTAAGGAGAGAAGAAATAAAACTAACTCCCAAAGTCTCTGAGTGAGATGAGTGTGAAAGAGTAAAGAATTGTGGGCTGTAATAAGCTGAAATGGTGGCTGTAATAAGCCATTATGGAGGTGTCATACAGATAGTGGGTCAGAGAACACTAAAGACTAAAGAGGGAGCAGCAAATTCAGGCAGCGTCCCAAATAGCACCCTATTTCCTATGTAGTGTACTATTGGTTCTGGTCAAAAGTAGTGCACTACATAGCAAATAGGGTGCCATTTGGGATGCAACGCCGGTAATAACTAGCAGTTCCAGTCTGATGGCACAAAAACCCTGATATTAACATCAAACACACTCTCTGGCTCATTAGCAGTCAGGAGCGGAGGAGGCACAACTCCAAATGAACAGAGAACGCAATCAAATAAATCTTGGCCAGCCTGTCCTTGTTTGGGCATTGGACAGAGCAGGGTGAAGACGTACATGGAGAATAAGTTTTAACAGAAATGGGGGGGGGGGAGGGGCATACTGACTCACCATGCAAGCACTCGTCATAAGGCACAGGTTAGCATGTTTAAACCAGGCAGGATCCCTCGAAGGTCTGCTTCCCCACAATCACAGGAAAGACACGTGCAGAACCAGGAAAATAACTACTACCCCAGCAACAACTGTGACCTCCGTGAGGTACCCGGTTTCCTCCTTCTTTCCCTCCCTCCCTCCCTCTGTCTCTCTCTCCAACTCCCTTTAAACACTGAGGACGGATTAATTTACACTCTCCCAAATCCCAAACAAGAATTCCCTCCGAGGCATGTCTCCAGCCAGCCTTTTAAAGTACCGAACTCTCTATGGCTACTCTCTCTTCCTCTCTCTCGCTCTTCCCCTCCGTCACTCTCTTTCTCTCCTCTCTCTCTCTCTCCCTCTTTCGCTCTCTATCTCTCTCTGCCTCACTTACTGCCTTACTGTCCTGACTAAGCCTAAGGAGGAGCGGCAGAGCAGATGAGCACTCTGGGGGAAGGAAGTGACATCGTCAGGTGCTCTCCAATGGAACTCTCCTTCCTGTTGACTTGGGTAAACAATGGGAGTGTGAAGCGCTGCCAAGGAGGAAGGGAGAGAGCGAGGGAGCAGCAGAGGGAGGAGTGTGAGTCAGAGCGTGTCCTTACACAGATGGCTAATCTCTCTGTTTGCACTAGATGGATCTCTTGATTGTGGACACGCAGCATCGCTGGACACAACTTAGTAACCGGTTCCTACCTACTGCTAGCTAGGACTGACTGTTAATGGTCAAACGACAAAGCATTCTGAGCTTTTTAGCTGTGTTCACAAAAAGTAAATAAAGCCTCTCATCGCAAAGTGTCAAGTGAAAATGTCATGGTAAAAACTACAACCTCTTGATAAGGCACTTTCTACAGTAATCTGGGCCAGCTCGCACTAGGTAAACGCGATAGTACCACTGTTGATACAGGGTGGGTGTGTCTAAGAGTGCAGAGATAAAGTACCGCATGACTGTACCTGCTCTTTAGCAGTGGTATAATATGGGAGGTGTAACAAAGATTTGTGTACCTTCTATTGGGCTATGTTACAGTGTGAGAGGTGTTACAGAGGTTTGTGTACCTTCTATTGGGCTGTGTTACAGTGTGAGAGGTGTTACAGAGGTTTGTGTACCTTCTATTGGGCTATGTTACAGTGTGAGAGGTGTTACAGAGGTTTGTGTACCTTCTATTGGGCTATGTTACAGTGTGAGAGGTGTTACAGAGGTTTGTGTACCTTCTATTGGGCTATGTTACAGTGTGAGAGGTGTTACAGAGGTTTGTGTACCTTCTATTGGGCTATGTTACAGTGTGAGAGGTGTTACAGAGGTTTGTGTACCTTCTATTGGGCTATGTTACAGTGTGAGAGGTGTTACAGAGGTTTGTGTACCTTCTATTGGGCTATGTTACAGTGTGAGAGGTGTTACAGAGGTTTGTGTACCTTCTATTGGGCTATGTTACAGTGTGAGAGGTGTTACAGAGGTTTGTGTACCTTCTATTGGGCTATGTTACAGTGTGAGAGGTGTTACAGAGGTTTGTGTACCTTCTATTGGGCTATGTTACAGTGTGAGAGGTGTTACAGAGGTTTGTGTACCTTCTATTGGGCTATGTTACAGTGTGAGAGGTGTTACAGAGGTTTGTGTACCTTCTATTGGGCTATGTTACAGTGTGAGAGGTGTTACAGAGGTTTGTGTACCTTCTATTGGGCTATGTTACAGTGTGAGAGGTGTTACAGAGGTTTGTGTACCTTCTATTGGGCTATGTTACAGTGTGAGAGGTGTTACAGAGGTTTGTGTACCTTCTATTGGGCTATGTTACAGTGTGAGAGGTGTTACAGAGGTTTGTGTACCTTCTATTGGGCTATGTTACAGTGTGAGAGGTGTTACAGAGGTTTGTGTCCCTGCTCTGTAGCAGGGAATGATACAGGTGTTTTGGGCACTATGGGCAGTGATACAGTTTGAGAGATTTTATGGAAGTCCCTGTACCTGCTCTTTGCATTGATACAGTTTGAGTAATCTCGGTTAACCCAGAACTAAAGTATTGCGTAATCGGTCAAATGCTCGATTAAGGTCTTGGTCCATACATTTATTTATTTTATTTTACCTTTATTTAACTAGGCAAGTCAGTTAAGAACAAATTCTTATTTACAATGAAGGCCTACACCAGCCAAACCCAGACGACGCTGGGCCAATTGTGCACTGCCCTATGGGACTCCAAATCACGGCCGGTTGTGATACAGCCTGGAATCGAACCAGGGGGTCTGTAGTGACGCCTCAAGCACTGACTGTAAGTCGCTTTGGATAAAAGCTTTGGATAAAAGCGTCTGCTAAATGGCATATTATAAAGACAGATCTACGGTACCATTTATTTTTACATAGTCTGTCCTCAAGTGATTACAGTATGATAGATGTTTTGGAAGTTCCTGTACCTGCTCTGTGCAGTGATACAGTAAGATAGGGGCTATTCGAATTGCTGTACCTGCTCTTTGACGGAGGCCAGGATGTTGTTGGCGGTGCTGTCAGCCTCCATGTTCCTGTTGGTGTGTTGGGTTCCCTCTCTGATGGTCAGCAGAAGCCCCTCCTCCGGCACTGGGCTCTGCTCAGGAGCTGGCATTCCTCCTGTAGGGACACAAACAATCTGGTCACCCAACATGGTCCTCTGACACATACATGTGGACATATGTGTGTAGTTGCGTACACACTACACACGACCATATCATCCAAAAACCATCGGCACAGTAGATAGATACAATAAGACACACAACCACGCATGCATTCACAGAACCCACCAAGCAGACATAATACACAGTCTGGCTATATATTCACTGAAGATACTAAAACAGTAGGCTAACCACACATAAACACACCCACACATGCCAGATGGATCATTCCAAAGATAGACAGTCAGCGAGTCAATTCCATATGGCCTTAAGGCAACAAATAACGTATGTGATGATATGTGTCAAACTCATAATTTTTTTTTAAAAAACAACCCAGACAAACACACAACATCTTCAAGTGAAGTCCAAAAAGGACATTTGACTTCCCACAATTCCAAGAAAGCCCACAATTCCCAGAGCGTGTGGCGGCACCACAGAGGAAAACGCACATCAGCAGGCGTACGGAAGAGATAACGTGAAATAAAAAAGCCTGAGCGCAAATAGTTATGGCCTCATTATAAGTGTTGACAGGCCAACCACCAGGGGAATGTATGGTTAATATTTACCTGAAGGAGCCTGTTTAGCCAGACATGGTGGTTAAGCACCAGAGCCGAAGCTGGTGAATTTCTGCCCAGATATTGTCTTCTGGGAAGCGTCATTAAACCATATCCTTCTTTACACCAACCAGAGCACCACCCCTCCCAGCATAACTCAATAAGACCTCCACGAAACTGTCGCTTTTAATATGCCTCATTCATTATGGCAGTCAGCTGGTGATTGGTGGAGTCGTTCTGTTGGCGTATTATGCCAAAAGTGCCATACGGGACTACTGGAGGTGCATACATACCACAACACACCGCACTCCCAGTACAGGAATCAGTTAACACAGGCTGACAACCAGCCAGCCAGCCAGCCAGCAGAGAGGCCCACTGGGCTGTTTACAGTAGAGACAAACAGGCCCTGGATAGGAAGCTCCTGTCCTGGGAAGACTAGCCAGGCTAGCCCTGCTACGTGTGGGAGGTCCCCCAGACATTCGGACGATATGTGACCCTGTGGTATTCTAGGATGTTGTCACCACACAGAGGCGTGAGTATTTCATGGTGACAGCTGATCGGATCACGTGACATGGGATATTACTACAAGCAGGCATGTTGGTAGCAGGGTCATGGACTTAACACCTCACAAGATATAAGCATACAGATACTTTGTAATGTGGCATGGGGGATTTTTCTTTTCTTCCTAGTTGTTACACACTCTTTTGTCTCAAGGAGAGTCTCTTGTCATTAGTTTATATGACAGAGCAGTGACAGGAAACTAGAGAGTTGCAGTTTCAAATTGAGTGTGCTCCTCCTCCCTGAGTCAAGACGGTTTTACTGGCAGAAGTGGCCAACCCAGCTAGAGTAGTCAGGGCTCACAGTAGGATTCTGTTGAAACCCTATACTCGGAAAGGATTAGAGAGAATGCCATTCAGCTAGCATGTCCTTGTCACTGAGAAAAACAAGTCTGCTTTTGTCACCATAGACAAAGTATCTGGAATGGCCTTTGTTCATGTACAGTGCATTCGGAAAGTATTCAGACTCCTTCACTTCTTCCACATGTTGTTAAGTTACAGCCTTATTCTAAAATGGATTACATTTAAAAAAAAATCTCATTATTCTACACACAATACCCCATAATGACAAAGTGAAAACAGGTTTTTTAAATTTTTTGCTAATGTATTAAAAATAAAAATACTTTATTTACATAAGTAATCAGACCCTTTGCTATGAGACTCGAAATTGAGCTCAGGTGCATCCTGTTTCCATTGATCATCCTTGAGATGTTTCCACAACTTGATTGGAGTCCACCTGTGGTAAATTCAATTGATTGGACATGATTTGGAAAGGCACACACCTGTCTATATAAGGTCCCACAGTTGACAGTGCATGTCAGAGCTAAAACCAAGCCACGAGGTCGAATGAATTGTCGGTAGAGCTCCAAGACTGGATTATGTGTAGAGGCACAAATCTGGGGAAGGGTACCAAAAAATGTATGCAGAATTGAAGGTCCCCAAGAACACAGTGGCCTCCATCATTCTTAAATGGAAGAAGTTTGGAACCACCAAGACTCTTCCTAGAGCTGGCCGCCTGGCTAAACTGAGCAATCGGGGGAGAAGGGCCTTGGTCAGGGAGGTGACCAAGAACCCAATGGTCACTCTGACAGAGCTCCAGTGTTCCTCTGTGGAGATGGGAGAACCTTCCAGAAGGACAACCATCAGCACGACAATCAGGCCTTTATGGTAGAGTGGCAGACAGAAGCCACTCCTCAGTAAAAGGCACATGACAGCACCTACAGGACTCTCAGATCATGAGAAACAAGATTCTCTGGCCTGAATGCCAAGCGTCACATCTGGAGGAAACCAGGCACCGCTCAACACCTGGCAAATACCTTCCCTACGGTGAAGCATGGTGGTGGCAGCATCAGGAATGGCTTTGGGACAAGTCTCTGAATGTCCTTGAGTGGCCCAGCCAGAGCCCGGACTTGAACCCAATCGAACATCTCTGGAGAGACCTGAAGATAGCTGTGCAGCGACACTCCCCATTCAACCCGACAGAGCTTGAGAGGATCTGCAGAGAAGAATGGGAGCAACACCCCAAATACAGGTGTGCCAAGCTTGTAGCGTCATACCCAAGAAGACTTGAGGCTGTCATCGCTGCCAAAGGTGCTTCAACAAAGTACTGAGTAAAGGGTCTGAATACTTATGTAAATGTGATATTTCCGTTTTTTATTTGTAATACATTTGCAAACATGTCTAAAAACCTGTTTTCGCTTCGTCATTATGGGGTATTGTGTGTAGATTGATGCGGGGGAAAAACTATTTAATCTATTTTAGAATAAGGCTGTAACGTTAAAAACACGTGGAAAAAGTGAAGGGGTCGGAATACTTTCCGAATGCACTGTACATATAGGAGCGCTCTTGAAATTAATAGTATTACTTTTAACGGAGAACACATAGCATAACCCTCCAATACACAGATGAGTACAACCAAAGCCAACGCCGTAAATTCAGAGTGATACACAGGAAGACTGAAGCGATGCAATATGACTCATGACACATTTCCTTGAAAAGAAATGAAAAGTTGGAAAACTGCCCACTGAGTAGAGTGAAGAAAACCAATATGCTTCGGCAAACCAAATCTGCGTTCCCCTAAAGCAAAAGGAAAATGATGATTTGTATCTTAGCTTACCTCTGAAATTCCCCATCCTATCTGGTACAGGACTACTTAACTCCTCTCAGCTCGGGGTTCTCGGCTGCTCCGAGATCAGGCTCCAGAGAGCGTATTACATACCAGAGCTCTGCTGCACACTACTCCTACTACTACCTGGTAGTTAGAGCAGCGCTGCTGACCCGGCAGGTTCTTCAGGATTACCTCTGTTGTTTTCCTTCAAACCGAGATGAAAAATATAAACACCTCAATGAACTGGTGGCTTGTAAAAAGCTCCTGTGCATCAGGTCTCTGTAGGGTTGTTTGGCGTCTGGTAATTTCAAAGCCCAGCTAGAGGCTGCCTGCCAAGTACCCATAATGCACATGGAGTCAAATGCAATCAGCGTGGCTTTAAATACCGTAATTAGGATAATGCCTCCAAGACAATACCAAAGGAGTACCAGGTTAAGTCACTCAGAACGAATAGATGGGCCCGTGTCATTATGAACTTGGTCATTTTCTCTGGCTAAGCCCATTTTTTTTTTTTTTTATTTAACCTTTATTTAACTAGGCAAGTCAGTTAAGAACAAATTCTTATTTACAATGACGGCCTACCCCGGCCAAACCCAAACATGGTCAATAAGACAGACAGACTATTAGGACCTCCAGTGGGACTCAGTGACAATATTTAGTGAGGATTATTGCGCCTTCTGTGTGAGTCAAAACACACCATCGCAAAAATAAATCTGTCTGGAGTAAGGAGCTTTCCCTAGATGACATCCTCCCATTAGACAGGCAGAAACACAGGGACGGACACATGTGAGCGCACGCACACATACACACAACTGACCCCTGGACAGTTTATCAATTTCTTCTGGCCAAAACACTTGGCTAATCCGACCTCTTCCCGCCATCTACTGGGCACATGATATAAACTGGAGCTGGAGGTGCCCCAAGGGTCAAGGAATCAGCAAAACAACGAACATCTGTAAACACTATTAGCCTGCTACCAACTGGCTACTTGGCCAAGCAGCCTTGACAAGTCAAATCCAAATCCTCTTTCCTAATCTATTAAAATCCATCATTTCTCTGCCAAGAAACCGTTTCGCCTGACCCCACCCTAATTCCCACCAACGTCAATCAGGTCACATGGTCTAGTAGTCCAGTCAGTGACCTCATAGTCCAGCCACTCTTCTAAGCTTCTATTACGCCATCGAAATAGAAGCTGTGGCTCCTGCCTGGCATCTACCCCAGGGAGCAGAGAAAGCAAATCAAACAGTGGCAGACAGACATATTCCTTCTTAGTTCATTTCCCATCTACAAACAGTAGACAACCCCTCCAGTCACCTGACTGAATGCAATGTCGCATCGGGTCAAAATACACATTGGAGCGTTAGTCAACGAGAGGGAAGAGAAGAACTGTGGAGAAAAAGGCTTCATAAGGCTGATTGACACCCAAATTAACCAGGTCACATTTGTTGAACAAAGAAACGTGGAGGGGAAAACCAGAACTCGGATATAATTATACATCAGCCTGAATTTCAGAGGCAGAAAGTCTCAGCAGAGCAGCAGTTCAAATGTTGATTGCTCCGTCTTCAACCTAAAAGCCTGGGAAATCTACAGCTCAAATAGAGCTGCGAGCTGCCTCAAGCTAGTTACTCACAGTAATTGGGATGAAGCCTTCCACAATATGGTGCTCCCCTTACTTTCAGTACTAAATTAGGTAAGGTGTTTTTACTTCTATGAAAACCTACACCTGTATAAGTTAAATATCTTTCTCTATCTGCCCTTACAGAAAAACCACATGATTTCACATATGGAAAGTCACATGATTTCACGTGAAATACACGTGAAAATAATGTGAAAACATCACGTGTTAATATGTTTTCACACGTGTAGTTTCATGTTATCACTTGTTGCTTTACATGCTATCACATAAGGGTGATAATTGGACCAGCAACTCTCGTACAGGTCTACTCCAGCCACAAGGCAAAAACTAAAGCTTATAGTACACTATGCAGGAGGCCTAACGTGTTATATTGGTCCAAGTTTAACATTCCATTAAAACTCTTGGCCCCTGTCATTCGTTCCTCTGGACTTCTTAAGCCAGCGGGAGGGCAGCAAACAAAAGCCATAATTAACCCCGCTATAAGCCTTAGCCATGTGCAATGACCTGCCAGCCAGGCCAGCATGGAATATGAAGAGACCTCCATTACACAGCACAAGGCAGCCGCAGTATTGTCCCCAAAGACCCACAATGCTTAATTGCCTCTTTCAAATAGCATATCGTCTTAGCTAAATAAAAGTTATATTTATGGTCGCCTTTTCAGACTTCACTAAGTGAAGTTGATACCACATTTCAGTGCCGATAAAGAACCCCAAAAAATAAAACAGACATGAATTATAATTGTATGTCGGGCCAAAATAAAGCATTTATCAAGACTATAGCAAGACTGCAACATATTTCTTACCAAGAAGTTGTCAGACATATTCTGAAAGCCCCAAACTATTACACAGACATAACACATATGCTTAGATAGCCTAAATTAACTCCAGTAATTCAAGTAATCTGTTTTTTAAAGCATGTGTTATACACAAACAAGTTCAAGTGCACCACAAATACTTTACAACATAGGCCCTAGAGCACAAAAATACCCTGCTGAGCCAATTCTGTACCATACAATTTTCTTTGAAAATCTCTCAGTAAAATGACTTACGCATTCTGAGATTTACCTCATATCAAAGATTTAAGAGGATGGCAAAAAGAGTCATGTCAGAGTCTTTTTGGACCCCAGGAAGAGTAGCTGCTGCCATGGGGATCCCTAATAAATACAAATACAAATGTGTGTGTACATGTCATCATACCTGATGCTTTCTTTGACAGCAGAACTCAAAAGGCTATTATTAGATCCCTAAACATTTGACTTTCTGTTGAGCTGAACAGGCTCAACAGCTGAAAGTGCTTTACTCTGTTTGACACACCCCAAAAGCTAAGGAATGTAATCCCAGCCTGCGTTGGAGCTCGTCTCAAACACGTACATGCCACGCATCTGCAGTATGTAGACACAAACACACATATACACACACACAGACACACACACACTGTCACACATGCACACAGATCAATAACGTAATAATACTGTAAACACATTCACACAATGTAACCCCTAAAAGGTTTCTTTGGCTGTCCCCATAGGAGAACCCTTTGAAGAACAATTTTTGGTTCCAGGTAGAACCCTTTTGAGTTCTACCTGGAACCAAAAAGGGTTCTACCTGGAACCAAAAAGGGTTCTACCTGGAACCAAAAAGGGTTCTACCTGGATCGAAAAAGGGTTCTCCTATGGGGACAGCCGAAGAACCCTTTTGTAACACTTTCTTCCTAAGAGTGCAGAGGCAGAATTAAAACCTACCTCTTGACGTGGTGATGTGGGACTTAATAAAAGTTAGAGGTTAGCTGTGTGGAGACGCTGAGACCTCGAGTCATAAGTGTCCTACTCAATAGGATGACTGGAAAAGGATTTCAAATGAGGGAGGAATCCTTCAGATTATGTTATAGATGTTCTATCCACCTCCCACCTCCTTGAATCATATCCTACAAATGTTGTAACATCTAATTCACTCTTTGGCTGAATGAATTCCATTGGAAGAGGGATATCTGGGTTATAAGTTGTGTGTTGTATGGGCTGCTCTAGGCTGCCCTGGTATGACTGTGTTTCCTGCCTGATTGGCCGGCCAATCTGAGCGTGTGCATACAGGGATGGGCTTGGCTCAAGATAAGCCAGGAATCAGGCAGGAAACACAGTCATACCAGGGCAGCCTAGAGCAGCCCATACAACACACAACTTATAACCCAGATATCCCTCTTCCAATGGAATTCATTCAGCCAAACGACTCACCATTCCAAGTGGACAAGGGGAAGATGACTTCATGCGCAAGCATTTTATCTATGTCTACATCGTGCAACAGTGCAAACAGAGGACTATGAGTGGTCATTCTATGAGGAACTTCCTCCTGTTCTGTTCATTCACCCTGCTTCCATCCCAAATGGCACCCTATTCTGTTTATAGTGCACTACTTTTGACCAGGGCCTATAGGGCACTGGTCAAAAGTAGTGCACTATATAGTAGGGCTGTGACGGTACCAGTATCCCATGAAAACACGAACCTGCTGTATGTCAAATATTGTGTGCTATAGCTTGGAAAAGAAATACATGTGACTGGATGACAACATATCGTTTGTTTCCAACATTAGGGCTGTTTTCCTAAAGAAGTCAAACCCACTTCGTGTTTTGTTTCCTTGCCACAATAAGAGTATCTCGATACTGGTATTGTTCCGGCCCTACTATATATGGAATAGGGTTCCATTGGGGATGCAGTCTCAAGCCTCACTGAGAGACTGATCCAAATGGTTCATCAGCAGTTTGAAACATGTCATCAGTAACATGTTGTGACAAGAGTGGGGGTATAAATTACGCTCTGATTGATGACGCCCACAGAAAGACGACTTTAAAGAGGAACGGAGCAAAACATGCTCCTTCACGTCAAATGGATTCAGCTGCAAACCCTCAAGAATCACAACCTTTCCATTGGCTCTGTAGGTTGGTTAAATCTCTGAAGAAGTCAAATGGTGGTCACACACTGAAACAAAACACAAAAGTCAACTGAAGATTCTCCCTGGCAGAGCTGAATACAAGATGAATGCTCTGATTTTCTCCATGAGAGTGAACACAACAGGCTCATTTGCTGAAACAAAAACAGCAGCAAAACAAAGCCAAAACAGAAATAACACTCCACATAATTCTGAGTGCTTCGTGTATTCATGGCTCATGCCACCGCGGTGGTTCATAAAGAAGGGAAATTAAATGGTGATCAGGGCTGCAGTGAAAGTTATTTATTCTTTCAGACAGAAAAGCGGAAATAAATTCAGTTGAATCATTTTTCCATTCCATTCTGCCTCACACTCATAGCTGTTGCTTTTCAATTTCTACCATATCAGGTGGTTATCACATTTCAATGTGAACATTAGAAATGTGCTAGATTTTATGGAGAGGACCAGCAAGAAATACCAAGATGATTGAAATGACTGGAATCAAATAGGATGTAAAAAATTCATTAGCATAACAATTGGCCCACTATTGGCAGTGTTATGGCTCCCACAATGCACCCTGTCTGGAGTGAATTACCGAGCGTGCTCAGCACCTTGGCTGCTTCTTCCATTTTAGACTGATTAAAGCAGCCGATTAACTGCCTTCACTGTCCTCAACTGAATGATCAATCACACCACTGGTAAGAACAGCATTAGCTTTTGCTTAGCTGGCTGCCTATTCATCAATAGGGCATCCTTGTAGGTACATACAGCAGATGGGAAGATAAGGTGGATGACAGCGGCAACAATTACAGTCACTCACACTTCCATATGTGGGATATTTATGTCACTTCACTGTGTGTGTGTGTGTGTGTGTGTGTGTGTGCATGTGTGTGTGTGTGCTTTCTCTCATGAGCACATTTCATTGTGGAATGTGTTACTATATAGTGTGGGGATTAATACGATCACAGTGAAGTATCAACATCACATCAATCTTGTTTATCTCCTGCTATGCTCCATCACTGGTATTAACAGGGCCAGCATCCAGCATCCAGCTGCCATCCAGCCGTGGGCAGAGAGCCCAGTAGGGCTGTGTCATGTCCCCTCTACAACACCATGAGAAAATGACATGTGGTGTTTATCACACAGCCGTGCCCCTGCCAGCCAGCCCTCACAACTCCCCTCCTCCTCCGGTTCGTTCTGTTCTATGAGCTAGCAGTCCTGCCGCCATATTCCCTCCCAGTCAACATCCACATACATCCTAAATCAGGTGCATCCCAAATGGTACCCTATGTGCCCTGGTCAAAAGTAGTACCCTATAAAGGGAATAGGGTGTCATTTGGGATGCGATCACAATGACTGAGAGGAAACAGAGACAGGAGGTCGCTTAGTTCTCCCATTGACACAGACATCTGAGGATTCTCCAGTAAGAACACTCATTGGTGATAGCACATGTATAAATCCCATTGGCTTCAATCAAAGAGAAATGATTAACTGCAATGGGAGTGGGAGGTAATCAGCTGAACACAACATTATTCATATGAAGACAGTCCTATCTGTGACACACAGTCCAAAGGAATAGGGACGGTTCCTTATTCCAAATGTGTAATAGCAAAAAACGCTCAACTCCCTCACTATGCCATAACAAAGCAATACCTAAAATAATATGAAATAACAATTGTGTTACTGTATTGATTACAGTGTTACACATGTATAAAGATTAAAGCAACGTAATGTAAAGTGTAAAACAACTTATCGTAAAGGTTAACCTTTATCTTAATGTAAAGTGTAAAACAACTTATCGTAAAGGTTAACCTTTATCTTAATGTAAAGTGTAAAACAACTTATCGTAAAGGTTAACCTTTATCTTAATGTAAAGTGATGCCATGTTTAATGCCCTCACACAGCATTGAGTCATTTGTATGGAAAGGATCAAACTACTATAGTTGGGAGAGAAGTTGACACTAGGGGTGTGAAAGGCATATAAAACCCCATCCCAATAACCCTTGGGAGAAGATTATTGGGTAAGGAACCTCCTCGGGAAAGGAACAGGGCATCAACCTATCCATTAGTAGAAACTACCAGCAGTATTTCCCCTATAAAGAGGGCTGAGGCAGAAGACGAGTAAGACTGGATCTGGCAACATCTCCCCTGACGGCTGATTTGCATTAACGGTGCTTATTAAATACTCACCGCTTTAGAGTGGACGAACAGAGGTCATCGAGAACCGTGCTGCCATCCATTCAAATTAAGTGGTTGATACTGATAACTGCATGAAACAGCCGTTAGAAAACAGCCTTGGTAATGGGGTTGAAGTAAATTTCTCATGAAAAATAGAGTTGGTCCATCCAAGGCAAGCCAATCATTAAGGGCCGGTTAGCGTGCCGCAGCTAGCGTAGCGCCCATAGCGTTACAGCTCATTAATACTTCAAACAGGCCCCCACCACCATATTTACCTTATCTCTTTTGTCTGCGGATGTCCCTGACCTGCAGTGTGGGAGCACACCTGTCTTCTTCTGTTCTGTTCTGTGCTGGCCTTCAACTCACAGCTGGGAAAACAGGCCTGGCTACAAAACCACAATTCTCCTATTTGAGAATGCTTAACCTTAACAATTGTTGTATCTCCCAGTTCCTTCAATCACTTCTGCAATACCAAGAGTGTTGCTGAGAAATAGATTAAGTCATAGTAAACTGTGAAAAGTGAAGTAGCTTTCACAAATCAGCAGTGAAATCAAACTAAATAAATCACTATATCATTTTATTTGAAGGTCTCATTTCTGTCACGTAACCCTAACCCGTCTTTGGCTTCGGCGCAAACAAACGTCCTGTCACATTGAATCTGTGAAGTAACTGCCTCGCGGGGGCTGTACTGTGAGGAAAGTCATTGTTGACCTTAACCACAAGCTAAAAAGCTGATCTCCAACATCTCAACAGAGAATCCTGCACAGCACAATGATACATTGGCTTTCAAATATTGTATGCCTCGTTCACTTTAACAGAGCCCTTCTCAAGGACAGGTACATTTGTGTAGAGAAGAAAAAACCCTTTACAATAGAAAAGGCCAAGTACATTTTTACTTTCCAACCGAGGGATGAGGCATGCAATGTAGAGATTGTCACAGTATTTGCATGTATTTACAGTGAGGGAAAAAGTATTTGATCCCCTGCTGATTTTGTACATTTGCCCACTGACAAAGAAATGATCAGTCTATAATTTTAATGGTAGGTTTATTTGAACAGTGAGAGACAGAATAACAACAAATAAATCCAGAAAAACGCATGTAAAAAATGTTATAAATTGATTTGCATTTTAATGAGGGAAATAAGTATTTGACCCCATCTCAATCAGAAATCTTTCTGGCTCCCAGGTGTCTTTTATACAGGTAACGAGCTGAGATTAGGAGCACACTCTTAAAGGGAGTGCTCCTAATCTCAGCTTGTTACCTGTATAAAAGACACCTGTCCACAGAAGCAATCAATCAATCAATCAGATTCCAAACTCTCCACCATGGCCAAGACCAAAGAGCTCTCCAAGGATGTCAGGGACAAGATGGTACAAGACCATCGCCAAGCAGCTTGTTGAAAAGGTGACAACAGTTGGTGCGATTATTCGCAAATGGAAGAAACACAAAATAACTGTCAATCTCCCTCGGCCTGGGGCTCCATGCAAGATCTCACCTCGTGGAGTTGCAATGATCATGAGAATGGTGAGGAATCAGCCCAGAACTACACGGGAGGATCTTGTCAATGATCTCAAGGCAGCTGGGACCATAGTCACCAAGAAAACAATTGGTAACACACTACACCGTGAAGGACTGAAATCCTGCAGCGCCCGCAAGGTCCCCCTGCTCAAGAAAGCACATATACAGGGCCGTCTGAAGTTTGCCAATGAACATCTGAATGATTCAGAGGAGAACTGGGTGAAAGTGTTGTGGTCAGATGAGACCAAAATCGAGCTCTTTGGCATCAACTTAACTCGCCGTGTTTGGAGGAGGAGGAATGCTGCCTATGACTCCAAGAACACCATCCCCACCGTCAAACATGGAGGTGGAAACATTATGCTTTGGGGGTGTTTTTCTGCTAAGGGGACAGGACAACTTCACTGCATCAAAGGGACGATGGACGGCGCCATGTACCGTGAAATCTTGGGTGAGAACCTCCTTCCCTCAGCCAGGGCATTGAAAATGGGTCATGGATGGGTATTCCAGCATGACAATGACCCAAAACACACGGCCAAGGCAACAAAGGAGTGGCTCAAGAAGAAGCACATTAAGGTCCTGGAGTGGCCTAGCCAGTCTCCAGACCTTAATCCCATAGAAAATCTGTGGAGGGAGCTGAAGGTTTGAGTTGCCAAACGTCAGGCTTGAAACATTAATGACTTGGAGAAGATCTGCAAAGAGGAGTGGAACAAAATCCCTCCTGAGATGTGTGCAAACCTGGTGGCCAACTACAAGAAACGTCTGACCTCTGTGATTGCCAACAAGGCTTTTGCCATCAAGTACTAAGTCATGTTTTGCAGAGGGGTCAAATACTTATTTCCCTCATTAAAATGCAAATCAATTCATAAAATCTTTGACATACGTTTTTCTGGATTTTTTTGTTGTTATTCTGTCTCTCACTGTTCAAATAAACCCACCATTAAAATTATAGACTGATAATTTCTTTGTCAGTGGGCAAACGTACAAAATCAGCAGGGGATCAAATACTTTTTTCCCTCAATGTACGTGCACAAGATGTGTATGAGGCTAGATAAGCTGATGCATTCCAACCAATGATTTATATATACACTAGATGACTGATAGGGGGCACTGTTGTGAAGCCACCGTGCCTCCATCTTGGCACTCCCCCATCATTGTAAAAAATATTCTCGAAACTATAGAAATACATTTATTAATTTCTACATTCGTTTTTTGCCACATGCATTCTATTACATGTATTATATTACCTTAATGCATACTTTTAAATTATATTATGTGAGCTAAACATTTTATATATATATATATATATATATATATATATATACACATACTTAAATACACATAATTTTGTCCTTGAAACATTTAATTGAAATACTGTAGAATCCCATTCATTCCTATGGATGACTGCTCCTACTGGGGAGTGTCAATTATGTATGTCTGACCAGTGACGTCAAAGCCTCTCAATGGCCAATACATAGCAACAGCAATCCAGGGTTTATATACATAATTGATTCCAACTCAATGTTATTCCAATTAGAGCAGCATATACGTCTTGTGTTGTGAGTCTTCCTGGGTAGATTAGCAAAAATAAATGAAAGGTAAACAGAATGTAGTTCCGTATACAACTGGGGGGCTAACATGCATTGAACCATGTGTAGAAAGGGAAATTAGTTTTCGAGGAAAATGACAAACAGTCCAATCACCTTCAGTTGCCTTTGTAAAAAAGTATGAGAAAAGTATGAAAAATGTATGTCGCTCTGGATAAGAGTGTCTGCTAAATGACTAAAATGTAAATTGTAAAACAACGTTTTAGCCAGTTAGCTAAATGCCATGCTCTACTTACAGTGGGGAGAACAAGTATTTGACACTGCCAATTTTGCAGGTTTTCCTACTTACAAAGCATGTAGAGGTCTGTAATTTTTTTTATCATAGGTACATTTCAACTGTGAGACACGGAATCTAAAACAAAAACCCAGAAAAACACATTGTATGATTTTTAAGTAATGAATTTACATTTGTTTTACATTTTTAGTCATTTAGCAGACGCTCTTATCCAGAGCGACTTACAGGAGCAATTAGGGTTAAGTGCCTTGCTCAAGGGCACATCGACAGATTTTTCACCTAGTCGGCTCTGGGATTAGAACCAGCGACCTTTCGGTTACTGGCACAACGCTCTTACCCACTAAGCTACCTGCCGCCCCGAATTTACATTTATTGCGTGACATAAGTATTCGATACATCAGAAAAGCAGAACTTAATATTTGGTACAGAAACCTTTGATTGCAATTACAGAGATCATACGTTTCCTGTAGGTCTTGACCAGGTTTGCACACACTGCAGCAGGGATTTTGGCCCACTCCTCCATACAGACCTTCTCCAGATCCTTCAGGTTTCGGGGCTGTCGCTGGGCAATACAGACTTTCAGCTCCCTCCAAAGATTTTCTATTGGGTTCAGGTCTGGAGACTGGCTAGGCCACTCCAGGACCTTGAGATGCTTCTTACGGAGGCACTCCTTAGTTGCCCTGGCTGTGTGTTTAGGGTCGTTGTCATGCTGGAAGACCCAGCCACGACCCATCTTCAATGCTCTTACTGAGGGAAGGAGGTTGTTGGCCAAGATCTCGCGATACATGGCCCCATCCATCCTCCCCTCAATACGGTGCAGTCGTCCTGTCCCCTTTGCAGAAAAGCATCCCCAAAGAATGATGTTTCCACCTCCATGCTTCACGGTTGGGATGGTGTTCTTGGGGTTGTACTCATCCTTCTTCTTCCTCCAAACACGGCGAGTGGAGTTTAGACCAAAAAGCTCTATTTATGTCTCATCAGACCACATGATCTTCTCCCATTCCTCCTCTGGATCATCCAGATGGTCATTGGCAAACTTCAGACGGGCCTGGACATGCGCTGGCTTGAGCAGGGGGACCTTGCGTGCGCTGCAGGATTTTAATCCATGACGGCGTAGTGTGTTACTAATGGTTTTCTTTGAGACTGTGGTCCCAGCTCTCTTCAGGTCATTGACCAGGTCCTGCCGTGTAATTCTGGGCTGATTCCTCACCTTCCTCATGATCATTGATGCCCCACGAGGTGAGATCTTGCATGGAGCCCCAGACCGAGAGTGATTGACCGTCATCTTGAACTTCTTCCATTTTCTAATAATTGCGCCAACAGTTGTTGCCTTCTCACCAAGCTGCTTGCCTATTGTCCTGTAGCCCATCCCAGCCTTGTGCAGGTCTACAATTCTATCCCTGATGTCCTTACACAGCTCTCTGGTCTTGGCCATTGTGGAGAGGTTGGAGTCTGTTTGATTGAGTGTGTGGACAGGTGTCTTTTATACATGTAACGAGTTCAAACAGGTGCAGTTAATACAGTTAATGAGTGGAGAACAGGAGGGCTTCTTAAAGAAAAACGAACATGTCTGTGAGAGCCGGAATTCTTTCTGGTTGGTAGGTGATCAAATACTTATGTCATGCAATAAAATGCAAATTAATTACTTAAAAATCATACAATGTGATTTTCTGGATTTTCTCACAGTTGAAGTGTACCTATGATAAAAATTACAGACCTCTACATGCTTTGTAAGTAGGAAAACCTGCAAAATCGGCAGTGTATCAAATACTTGTTCTCCCCACTGTATGTAGTGTACAAATTTGTTTACATCCATGTTAATGAGAATTTCTGTTAAAAGTATTTAGTCAGCCACCAATTGTGCAAGTTCTCCCACTTAAAAAGATGAGAGAGGCCAGTAATTTTCATCATAGGTACACGTCAACTATGACAGACAAATTGAGATTTTTTTTTCCAGAAAATCACATTGTAGGATTTGTAATGAATGTATTTGCAAATTATGGTGGAAAATAAGTATTTGGTCACCTACAAACAAGCAAGATTTCTGGCTCTCACAGACCTGTAACTTCTTCTTTAAGAGGCTCCTCTGTCCTCCACTCGTTACCTGTATTAATGGCACCTGTTTGAACTTGTTATCAGTATAAAAGACACCTGTCCACAACCTCACACAGTCACACTCCAAACTCCACTATGGCCAAGACCAAAGAGCTGTCAAAGGACACCAGAAACAAAATTGTAGACCTGCACCAGGCTGGGAAGACTGAATCTGCAATAGGTAAGCAGCTTGGTTTTAAGAAATCAACTGTGGGAGCAATTATTAGGAAATGGAAGACATACAAGACCACTGATAATCTCCCTCGATCTGGGGCTCCACGCAAGATCTCACCCCGTGGGGTCAAAATGATCACAAGAACGGTGAGCAAAAATCCCAGAACCACACGGGGGGACCTAGTGAATGACCTGCAGAGAGCTGGGACCAAAGTAACAAAGCCTACCATCAGTAACACACTACGCCGCCAGGGACTCAAATCCTGCAGTGCCAGACGTGTCCCCCTGCTTAAGCCAGTACATGTCCAGGCCCGTCTGAAGTTTGCTAGAGTGCATTTGGATGATCCAGAAGAGGATTGGGAGAATGTCATATGGTCAGATGAAACCAAAATATAACTTTTTGGTAAAAACTCAACTCGTCGTGTTTGGAGGACAAAGAATGCTGAGTTGCATCCAAAGAACACCATACCTACTGTGAAGAATGGGGGTGGAAACATCATGCTTTGGGGCTGTTTTTCTGCAAAGGGACCAGGACGACTGATCCGTGTAAAGGAAAGAATGAATGGGGCCATGTATCATGAGATTTTGAGTGAAAACCTCCTTCCATCAGCAAGGGCATTGAAGATTAAACGTAGCTAGGTCTTTCAGCATGACAATGATCCCAAACACACCGCCCGGGCAATGAAAGAGTGGCTTCGTACGAAGCATTTCAAGGTCCTGGAGTGGCCTAGCCAGTCTCCAGATCTCAACCCCATAGAAAATCTTTGGAGAGAGTTGTAAGTCCGTGTTGCCCAGCGACAGCCCCAAAACATCACTGCTCTAGAGGAGATCTGCATGGAGGAATGGGCCAAAATACAAGCAACAGTGTGTGAAAACCTTGTGAAGACTTACAGAAAACGTTTGACCTGTGTCATTGCCAACAAAGGGTATATAACAAAGTATTGAGAAACTTTTGTTATTGACCAAATACTTATTTTCCACCATAATTTGCAAATAAATTCATTAAAAATCCTACAATGTGATTTTCTGGATTTTTTTCTCTCATTTTGTCTGTCATAGTTGACGTGTACCTATGATGAAAATTACAGGCCTCTCTCATCTTTTTAAGTGGGAGAACTTGCACAATTGGTGGCTGACTAAATACTTTTTTCCCACTGTACTTGTTCTCCCCACTGTACTTGTTCTCCCCACTGTATGTCCAAAGGTTTATAGACAAATTTTTTTAACAAACCAATGGCACTTTAAAACAGGAACTCTAAAACACAAGATGGCTTATAAAGCAAAGCCACATAAAGGGGGATATAGAGCACTGGGAGGAGTGGAAGGGAGCTTTATATTTTATTTATTTTATTTAACTAGACAAGTCAGTTAAGAACAAATTCTTATTTACAATGACGGCCTACACCGGCCAAACCCGGACGACAGTGGGCCAATTGTGTGCTGCCCTATGGGACTCCCAATCAAGGCCAGTTGTGATACAGCCTGGAATCGAACCAGGGGGTCTGTAATGACGCCTCAAGCACTGAGATGCAGTGCCTTAGACCACTGCGCCACTCGGGAGCCCTCAGCTGGGCTGAGGAGTGGGAGGTAGTTGGGCTGAGGTAATAGAGAATCTATGAGAAGGGCTTTAATTGTTCTCTCAGATATTATTCATGTAGGCCAAGCATGACTTTACTGCTCTGTGGTGAAATATGTACTTTTATCAAACGCATTGGACTACAATATATGTCTGGAGGGAGCAATAGCCCAAAGTGTAGTTTCATCACATTCATCATACCACAGCTCGTGATGCTCCTCTTTCCTACCTATTGTTTTCATATCGAAGATGTCAGGGACACAACATCACATGTGCATCTTGCTCATTTTGTCCATTTCACCCTGGCTTTTTGGCAGAAAAATACCAATTGGAGCAAAGATTAATCCAAATCCAAACATCCAGTTTAGTAACGTCTCATCTAAGTAGAAAGAACTCTTCAAGTATTGTCAATTTAAGGCATTTCATGAATATCCAACATTTCAAGCAATTTCAGAAGTTTCTCTTAAGTTCAAACTAGCTCTTCATAACAACAACTCTGAAGAAGGTATGAGCAGCTGGGAGTTTAACTACATGATCCAAATAGAGGTTTGGCAAAGCAGTTGAAGTGAAAAGGGCTGATATGAGGCCCTTTCTTGCCAGCGACATATTCACTAGTAAAACAGAGGTGGAAAATGAGCCCTTTAAAACGGGTCGGCTGCCTGACATTATATATAGCTGTTAGCATAGCGGCCATAGTGAAGTTCCATTCTGCCAAGTGTCAACTTTTTCAGACATTACACAGCGGGAGTAAATTGCAGGTAATTCCGGGACTGTTCTCTGCTTCCAGGGTCATGTCAAAACTTTGTGCTGGAAAATTGAAAAACCTGAAGAGAAGAAAGCGCAGTGGAAATGTTGATTGGTCAAAGCTACTTTATGCCCACCATTTCCTCAAGGCTCAAAATGTGTCCGTTTTCATCTTGTCACTTTATCAAGACAGTGAGCCACATACAGATGTAGGATCTTAATTTGATCACTCTTTTGTTGATGTGGAGCTTCTGTTAAGAGTCAACTAGCTCCTCAACATCAACACTAGATCTTAAAACCAACCACAGTAAAAGTACATAATAGCATCTGATGAAATGTCAATGTAAATGTCATGCACTTGAACTAAATTTGTTCAGTTTCAACATCTCAACCCCTTTCACTGAAGTTAATTACTAAACATACAGCACTTTGAAATTGCTTGACATTTAACAAGTGGATATTCTGCTATTGAAAGGAAAGGCCATGAATGGAAGCAGGTGAGGCGTAGGAATCCTGCAGGTTGACTATGGTTTCAGTTTTAGACTTCGAGCCTCTACAGCCTGCATAAACCTCTGACATCAGCCCACATGACTTGAGGAGAATATAGGTTCCTGACATAGGGGAGATGCGATCACCTCCAACCAAATCCAGCACCCAAGCGTGCCTGCTCCCCACTCTGGGATGACATCCGACACCACATTTGTAGTATTTCCCTCACCCTACATCAACAGTCAACACACCACTGAATAGTTAGGCTAGGTGATACATTTAACTCTCTTTGAGGCACACCAACTATACTGACGAAATAAATCCATCATCCAAATGAAGCCATCTTAGCCAGAAGAATAAAACACTTGGCCATTTTGGCCCCAGCTGAACGTGTATTACTTACGGCGATATGACATAAGGCTTAACAATTGTCCATTCATCACGCAGTGTCATGCCAGGTTATGTCATGTTGTCCATTACTCAGTGACTGCTGCTGAACTCTCTGGAGGCCCTGTCTGTTAGGCAATGCGCTCAGCGGGGAGACGGCCTGTCCGCTTCAGTCTTCAGCCTCTAGTAACCAGAGAGCAGGAACCCCGGAGTGATACGGTAACAAGCACTTTGTCTTTGAAATATTCAATAAGATACCCTCCTCCTCCTCCCCGTTGAGGAGGTAGGGTTGGGAGCTGGCAGAAAAGACTCTGGTCTGGTAAGTGAGCCACATCTGGAGCAATTCACACTGAAATGGCTCTTTCCCATTCCCTGCTGTCCACTCCACATACAGTGAGGGAAAAAAGTATTTGATCCCCTGCTGATTTTGTACGTTTGCCCACTGACAAAGAAATTATCAGTCTATAATTGTAATGTTAGGTTTATTTTAACAGTGAGAGACAGAATAACAACAAAAAAATCCAGAAAAACGCATGTCAAAAATGTTATAAATTGATTTGCATTTTAATGAGGGAAATAAGTATTTGACACCTCTGCAAAACATGACTTAGTACTTGGTGGCTAAACCCTTGTTGGCAATCACAGAGATCAGACGTTTCTTGTAAATGGCCACCAGGTTTGCACACATCTCAGGAGGGATTTTGTCCCACTCCTCTTTGCAGATCTTCTCCAAGTCATTAAGGTTTCGAGGCTGATATTTGGCAACTCAAACCTTCAGCTCCCTCCACAGATTTTCTATAGGATTAAGGTCTAGAGACTGGCTAGGCCACTCCAGGACCTTAATGTGCTTCTTCTTGAGCCACTCCTTTCTTGCCTTGGCCGTGTGTTTTGGGTCATTGTCATGCTGGAATACCCATCTACAACCCATTTTCAATGCCCTGGCTGAGGGAAGGAGGTTCTCACCCAAGATTTGACTGTACATGGCCCCGTCCATCGTCCCTTTGATGCGGTGAAGTTGTCCTGTCTCCTTAGCAGAAAAACACCGCCAAAGCATAATGTTTCCACCTCCATGTTTAATGGTGGGGATGGTGTTCTTGGGGTCATAGGCAGCATTCCTCCTCCTCCACACAGCGGAGAGATGAGTTGATGCCAAAGAGCTACATTTTGGTCTCATCTGACCACAACACTTTCACCCAGTTCTCCTCTGAATCATTCAGATGTTCATTGGCAAACTTCAGACAGGCATGTATATGTGCTTTCTTGAGCAGGGGGACCTTGCGGGCACTGCAGGATTTCAGTCCTTCATGGTGTAGTGTGTTGCCAATTGTTTTCTTGGTGACTATGGTCCCAGCTGCCTTGAGATTATTGACAAGATCCTCCCGTGTAGTTCTGGGCTGATTCCTCACTGTTCTCATGATCATTGCAACTCCACGAGGTGAGATCTTGCATGGAGCCCTAGGCCGAGGGAGATTGACAGTTCTTTTGTGTTTCTTCCATTTGCGAATAATCGCACCAACTGTTGTCACCTTCTCACCAAGCTGCTTGGCGATGGTCTTGTAGCCCATTCCAGCCTTGTGTAGGTCTACAATCTTGTCCCTGACATCCTTGGAGAGCTCTTTGGTCTTGGCGATGGTGGAGAGTTTGGTATCTGATTGATTGATTGCTTCTGTGGACAGGTGTCTTTTATACAGGTAACAAGATGAGATTAGGAGCACTCCCTTTAAGAGTGTGCTCCTAATCTCAGCTCGTTACCTGTATAAAAGACACCTGGGAGCCAGAAATCATTCTGATTGAGAGGGGGTCAAATACTTATTTCCCTCATTAAAATGCTAAACAATTTATAACATTTTTGACATGCGTTTTTCTGGATTTTTTTGTAGTTATTCTGTCTCTCACTGTTCAAATAAACCTACCATTAAAATTACAGATTGATCATTTCTTTGTCAGTGGGCAAATGTACAAAATCAGCAGGGGATCAAATACTTTTTTCCCTCACTGTAGCACAAGTCTGGAGCGTGGAGAGCCGCTGGTCTTTCAGACTCAGCATGTCAGGACTATGAAAGGCTATTCTATTGTGCACCTAATCTCTCAAAGCGCTGACATGTTTTGTGTTCTTTATTATCTTCAGCTGCCCAGGATCTAACCAAAGCATGACATCTGGAGCGCTTTCAGGAATGCATCTACATATCCAGTTAGATCAGCAGCATGCCTCACCAAATCATTTCACTGTACCGCAACACAACAGCCCATAGTAGCAGAACTGACTACACACTGCAAGTGGAACATCATCCTTTAATTACCTAGATTTTATATACAATACATGAAAGCTAGCATTAGATCTAATAGAGGACTAGCGTAGATTCTGCAATATGGTGGGTTTTATTCAAATACTGTACACGGTTCAGTGAGGTCAACAGTTTAAACTGGGTGTTGGTTCATCTCTTCTCATTCTGTTGAAAAGGTCACCGATTAAAATATGTTGTGCTCACAGTTCTTCTATTCCCAGAAAAGTCTGTCACCCAAGTGATAAAACTGGGATAGATATTACAGACTCACAGTGGAATTTCTCTAGTATACAACTTGTGGTTGCCCTCAAGGATTGGGATAACTCTCTTAAGACCACACCATGCAAATGTGGGATGGAAAGAAAGAGGAACAAATATTATATGGAAAAAGAGGCATCCTAAAGAAGAAGGGTGACGGCAGCACTTGATGGATACCCATTCTTAATGGATATTAGGATTCAGTGTTGAGGCCAGCCTCTGAACCACAGAGGCAGTAGAATGACTGAGGATGTGTCCCAAATGGCACCCTATTCCCTATACAGTGTACTACTTTTGACCAGGGCCCATAAGGCTCTGGTCAAAAGTAGTGCACTATGTAGGGAATAGGGCACAGGAGGTTGGTGGCACCTTAATTGGAGAGAATGGGCTCGTGGTAATGACTGGAGCGGAATCAGTGGAATGGCATAAAATACACCAAACGCAAGGTTTCCAGGTGTTTGATGCCATTCCATTTGCGCCGTTCCGGACATTATTATGAGCCGTTCTGGAATAGGGGCCATTTGGGATGCATCCTGAGTGTCTTTCCAGGGGGACTCAGCAGGGTATGGAGCCTCATCACCTGTCACAGGTTGTTCAGGGCACGGATGGAAACCTAGACAATCATGGATGATGATAGAAGTGATTCATCTAGCATTTTAAACCGGGTAGTTTGCCTCCTGGATTCTGATTGGCTGAAAGCCGTGGTATATTTTTACATTTACATTTTAGTAATTTAGCATTTTTACATTTACATTTTAGTCATTTAGCAGACACTCTTATCCAGAGCGACTTACAGTTAGTGAATACATATATATATATATATATGTTTTTTTATTTATTTATTTTTTATACTGGCCCCCCGTGGGAATCGAACCCACAACCCTGGCGTTGCAAATGCCATGCTCTACCAACTGAGCTACATCCCTGCCGGCCATTCCCTCCCCTACCCTGGACAACGCTCACTTACATTTAGTGAGTGCATACATTTTTCATACTGTATATCAGACAATATACCATGGGTATGAGAGAGAACTACGTGTTTACTGTTCTATTGATGTTAGTAACCAGTTTATACTAGCAATAAGGCACCTCAGGGATTTGTGGTATATGGCGTTGCGTGGTGCCTAAGAACCGCCCTTAACATGGTATATTGGCCTTATACCACACCTCTCGGGCCTTATTGCTTAATTAGACATCCATAATAATCCCCCATTTCAGTAGATTAGCTAAGTGTTGAAGGCAGGGAGTGCTTTGCGAAATCCACATCAGTAGTCATATACACTCATGGCCATTCATTAAAGTTAAATATTACTCAATATCTCATAATCTTTGGAGTGTATGCATAATGTATGTGTATGCATAATGTATGATTTATCCTTATCTGCTGAGAGAAAAAAACTTTATTATCTGAAACAATGATTCAGATTAACTGGCGGAGAAAACAAACAAATTAACTTTATCTAACTGGAGTTGGTATTTCAACCCTCTCAGCTCTTGTGGACTGGTGATGAACTGGGTAGCTATTTTCTGGACAGGGGACAGACTTTCAACTTGATTGCTTGAGGCAGGAAATAATGGGTAACACTGAACATTAAGTTGCTCTTATACTGTAATTACTACATTGTTGTTACATAGTACTGCATTGCTTTGTAATTGCAGAAAGTGTAGTGGTTTTTGTTATTACATGACCAACATGAACAACAGGTTTTTATACAATATTGTTAGTAGTTTAATTAATTAGCATCCATTCACACGCCTCTCAGCAAAAATACACTGATGAATATAGCCACTAAACATATAGTTGAATACATGTTACTAAACCAATAGCAGACCCCAAAACAAAGATAATGAATGCTTTATATAATGGGTCTTATTCAGGCATGAAATGTTGAATAATAACAATTCCGATATGTAGGGTGATCCGAGCCTTGCCGGGTTACTGTCTGAAACAGCAGAATTCGACAGAATGATTCAACAATGAGGGGCATCTAAAATCAGCTGAACTATTCAACTGACTGATGTCAGTCCCTGTTAAACAGCATCTGACATGAGCACGAGGTCAAAACAATCACAACAAACCAGATAAAAAAGGGCCTTTTGCAAGCAGCAGCACACAGTCTGGGCCGGCTTCCCAAATGGCAACCCTATTCTCTACATAATGCACTACTTTTGACCAGAGCCCTATGGCCCCTAGTCAAAAGTAGTGCACTAAATTGTTAATAGGGTGCCATTTGGAACGCAAACTGGCTGTGTTTCTGCTGAGACTCAGACTATAAAAGCAGCATTTGTTCCCATGATCACGCAAACAATGCAGCCTTCTTCCTCTAGGGTCAACAGTCACGGTCTCACAATAACAGAGGTGAACAGAGCCTTAATTGATTACATCTATACCAACATACACGCAAGAGTATGAAAATGTATGCACTCACTAACTGTAAGTCGCTCTGGATAAGAGTGTCTGCTAAATGACTAAAATGTAAGAGTGAGGGGTAGCAACTCTCGAGGGGTCGGACACAATTCAAACAAACATCGTTGTTGTTGTTGAACCCACAAGCTTTGCTCCATCTCCTATAGACTCCAATAAGACATTTGCGATTGTCTCCCTTTGTGGCCCGCACAAAAACATCCTCCTCACCATTTGTGCAAGAGCAACACCACATTCTCCAAACATGAACACTCGCACAAAGAAGGTTTTTATATTCAGCCTTTGCTGCAATACCTCATGATACATTTTTTATTTTTTATTAAGTGAATTCTTTCAATAGATGTCAGCTGTTGCGAGTGTGGCTTGGTTATGTGAATCACGAGGAGCATCGCATAGTGCATCTGACCTGGGAGTGGCAGAGGCAGAGACAGAGAGAGAGAGAGAAGAAGCACACAGACTCAGAGTATAGGCTGGTAGTATAACATGACCTCAAATATCACCACCACCACCTAGTGAGCTAGACTCTTAGAAAAAGGCTTCCAAAAGGGTTCTGCAGCGGTCCCCATAAGATAACCCTTTTTGTTCCAGGTAGAACCTTTTTGGGTTCCATGTAGAACCCTCTGTGGAAAGGGTTCTACATGGAATCCGAAAGGTTTCTATCTGGAACCAAAAGGATTTTACCTAGCTTCAAAGGGTTATTCTATAGGGACAGCCAAAGAACCCTTTTTGGTTCTAGATAGCACCTTTTCTTTCAAAGAATATACAGTACAGTGTATGTCAACTAGGTATGGACTGATGCCTGTAGAATATAAAGAGCTACAGACATGCAGAGAGCTAGCCTCTAAAGCAAATACAAGTGGTTAGATATTCTAGGTACTCTGACGTTGTTGATGATTCTTTGTCAATCTATTGACATCATTGGTGACCAGATACAATACTTTTCAACAGAAGAGAAAGTATTGAGAAGCATTGGAAGAGAACCACAGAGAGAAACAATTCCTTACAATAACCAAAAGGCTATTTTGAACACAGTGATGCACACCAAAGAGAGCAAGTCACCAACTGGACCAAAAGTGATTGGGTAAATAGGTAGAACTGAACAAATAAGTATTTCATGCAGCTGTCAATCAAATCTCCATAGCAAATGCACAAACACAAAAGCAACCCATTGGTTCAGCTGCCCTGACAACTATTCTTTGTCTATGCCTTCATGTACATGGTGAGAGATTTGTGAGACATAAGAGACCAGTATGTTCTTATCATATGCAAGTGTCCAGAGGCAGTTGCACTGGTCTCAGCCACACGGGTGCTAGTCTACTTCTGCATATGCCCTTGTAAATGTCTTCCCAAGCAAGGCAACAGAGTAGCTATATCTGTTTTGTGAAGTGTGATAATGGCACAGCGGATTATTCCTGTATGGTTTGAGTTATTTGGATGAGCAACATCAGCTCAAGAAATACATTCACTCAGGTGATATTGATTATGAAATAATTGTACCTCTAAAATGTTGTGGATACCTTCTCTCATTCCTATGCTGCGTTTAGTTCAGATATTTGTGCACATTCCCAGAGGTGCATTTTAAATGAATGCTTGAAATGAAAACGTAGAAACCGTCAAAAATATCGAGTAGGCTAGGCATCTCTGAAATAGTAGGGAACAGTTTTCCTGCTATCCTGAATGGGACAGTGAGTGATTAGTGAGAAATGTAGTCAATAGTGTGCGCTTGTGGCAAGACACTCAACTTTCCCTGTTCCCTACACTGTAATACTGAAAATAAATGACCGTTAACTGAACTTCAAACTGACACGCCTTGCACTTTTCCTTTGAGTAACCTAGCATCAATCTGCCCTAACATGCCTTGATTAGCATGAATCCAGAAAACGGCTATGTATGGGACACGTGAACTAGTTTAGCTGAAATTAAAACATGAAGACGTTAACAGTATGAACAAACCACAAGAATAGCCAATCCCAAATACATTTATTTTATGTTAGATACACCTATTATAATTTAAAGCGACATCTTAAGGGACGAGTGAGTCACTCTCTCTCTCTCGTGGCCAAAAGGTGGTTTTGGTTCAGAATTGGTGCAGAACTGTAAAACAATCAATCTATAGGCTACGTGATTTGAAAATTGAACAAATTATAATCAATGCCAATGACAAGTATAGACTGTTAGACTAGGTAAGGACATTTAATACAGTCGTGAGTTTAAACCTAAATAAACGTGAGAAAATAAAGATGTAGTAGGGAAGTGCATGAATCTCCCGCCCCTCAGCGACCTCGCATTCCTCAGATTCCCCACACACTACCTATTACTTATCTACGGGTGCATTTCGATCACCGAGTCTCAAGGGCGATTTTATACAAAGTAACTCATAGTCCTACAAAAAGTAGAACTTCGTGTAACGTCCACATGATACAATAATGGACAAATCAAAAGTTTCGGCTACAATGTATCAAAGCGCACCTAAACGCGACATTCACCACCCAGTGAAGGTCCCTCAGAGGTGTAACGTTACGTGGTAGTGAATCAGTCACAAGAGAAAGATTAGTGTGCATTAGCTAAGATCCTTGCTTGCTATGTAAAGGCTGGCTTTAATTCCTAAGGTTTAAAAATGAATTTATGACTGGAATCAGAGCTCGTCTAGTGCAGACCTTTAGCCAACAGATGCTTTAATTTGTACAGATATTCTAATAGATTTAGAATGAATGAAAGCAAGTCTGTACCTTGAGGAGGAGTATTATTGTGATCGCTGTGTTTTGGCGTGGATCCACATTGGAACATGTAACTTCATCGAAGTAGCACCTCTACAAGTCCGCTCCTAGTCCCATGCATGCGGAGCAGTGATACTCGCCTCCATAGTGAGGAACAAGACCTCTTCTTCGCTCTCTGCTTCCACTCGAAAGGAATACGAGTATGCATGACGTCACATCACTGTAGGTTAGCTTCAGTCTTTGGAAAAGAGGGCGTTTCATCGGAGACTCGCATTGTTGAATAGACCAATGGTAAGGGAAAAATAGTTTCCTTGGTTACACATTTTGTCAACCCAATAAATGTTATGCTGTGGAGGTGACCATAATAAGGTAGGATACAGTAAAGGCTAATCATGTAGTAGACTAAAGTGTTTACCGATGTCTGTCCCGTTATGTAGGCTACTTATTAATTGTTTTATACAGTAGGCTAAAAGCGACGTAAAACATTAATTTATCTTCATCGTGAGTTGGCCTAATAAATATAATCCATATGGTCCAGGTGTAGGCTTGTGAGCAGTTCACAGCCTGGTGTAGACTAAGCTACTTTTTTCCCCCTGTACATGTAGGCCCTGCTAGTGTCAAATCACTTTGAAACGCAGAGGTTGAGAGCTGTTCATGACGCGACTACATAGAATTGGCTTTATTGGGTGATGTTCCAATTTATTGCAGAATAGGCCTATAATACAGAGCTCCAATGCAAAAAAATATTAGCGTAGCGTAGGCTACAGACGTGATGCATACACGTTCTAATGAGACAAACGTTCTAGTGAGACGGTAGATCTTTAGATCTTTCCTGGGACTAGTAGGCTATACCACCTCTAGCCTTTTGGGGGCCCTAAATTACATTTGGTTCTCCCCGCCACCTCGCGGCCATAGGGGGGTGATATACTTTTGGAGTTTTAAAGCTAATTTTCTGCTATTCTAAACATTTGACCATGACTAAAGCCATGTTCATATGATATCTATGTGAGAGTGACTAACAAAATCAATGGGGGACCCCTGGAGGTCAGGGCCCCTGAGCACATGCCCTGCATGCCCGGTTGGTAATTTGGTGATTATTAGGCCTACTACAAGGGTTAGATAGCTGGCTAGACTACCTTACCTAGCAATCCCAAAATTTTTTAGCTGACATGGGCTAATTAAGTGACTGAAATAACAACTGGAAAACTTCTGATGCACTACAAAATTTCGAAATTGCACCTTGTGTATTCTACATTTCTAACTCTCAACAGTAAATTGAGACCCAGGCTGAGTGCCCCTAGTGGCCGCGGGGCCCTACGCGCAGCACGTGGTCTGCTTAAAGGAAGAGTCGACACTGAGTGTAAAGTACCATTTGCTCTCTCCTCTCACCTGTGCTAACGCTTCGATCCAGTCACCTGTGTACCCATGTGATCAGTGGTATATAGCCCTGCCAAATTGGCTCACAATCTGCAGGGTCATTGATATGGACATTGATTATTTTTAATAAAAAATATCTTCCACACTTTAGGTAGCCTTGGAATTAATCCAATGTAGAGAAACCTCAAGACATACACTTCAGCATGAAGAAAAGGATAATCAAATGAATTAAGAATAAATTATTATTCGATTTTGCTCTTTCCTCAACACCCTCCCACAGTCCTACCATGTCAAATTGATTTAATCTTTAATTAAAGAACATTTGATGTCAGTCTTCAACTGTTCTGCCTGCGGCTAGGGAACCTGACCTTTTCACCGGACGTGCTACCTTGTCCCTGACCTGCTGTTTTCGACTCTCTCTCTCTCTACTGCATCTGCTGTCCCGACCTCTGAATGCTCGGCTATGAAAAGCCAACTGACATTTAATCCTGAGGTACTGACCTGTTGCACCCTCTACAACCACTGATTATTATTTGACCCTGCTGGTCATCTATGAACGTTTGAACATCTTGAAGAACAATCTGGCCTTAAATGGCCATGTTCTCTTATAATGTCCACCCGGCACAGCCAGAAGAGGACTGGCCACCCCTCAGAGCCTGGTTCATCTCTAGGTTTCTTCCTAGGTTCCTGCCTTTCTAGGGAGTTTTTCCTAGCCACCGTGCTTCGACATCTGCATTGCTTGCTGTTTGGGGTTTTAGGCTGGGTTTCTGTATAGCACTTTGTGACATCTGCTGATACATTTGATTGATTGATTGATTGATTCAGCTGAGACATTTTGTTTGTGCATTTGTCAGTTTTTCTTATGTTATGTTATGATATGATTAATTCACTTTTATTTAGTATCACTTACCATAATTAACCTCACAATAATTACATTTACATTTTAGTCATTTAGCAGACACTCTTTTCCAGCGCGACAATTATTATATTATAAGTAATTTACATGATCAATTCAAAATGTATGTAGGAGGATATTCCACATTAGATAAACCCAATAAATATATTCTAGCATGTCTCTTTACAGTAACACAGTGTATCATCTGTCGTTAACTTTCAGACACTTTGAAGAGCTAATGAGAATTCATAGGTTATTTCTATAACTTCTTAGACCCTGAATGTTGAATATGCTGTTTTGGGAGAAATTTAGTGATAGTGGTTTTCTCCATTCAATTCTTCAATGTAAATTTTAATCCTTCGAATAAGCTGATCAAAGCAACAGCAGGAATGTGATGAGGTTGTGTGGTGACCTTTCTGTCAAACTTTAAAGAACCTTCTATTTACATATTAATGTTTTCCCCTTGGCTGATGTTACTTGCTAAAATTCTGTGATTACAATGGTGTAATATTACATAACATATTACTACCATGTTGTTAAGAGATAATTATATAACTGTGTTACAATTACACATGTATACAGGCAAATTCATGTAAAGCGTTACCCCAAATTCCTTGTTTAAAATCATTTACATTTTACATTTTAGTCATTTAGCAGACGCTCTTATCCAGAGCGACTTACAATTTACAATGAAATCACATGTACTATTGATCAACAGATGTGACGCGATGAGTGGAAGAGACCTACATGGCTTTATAACCAATTGCCGAACAGAAGATTTAGGTAAGTCAGCTCAGCTCCAATCCAAACCATTGCTGACTGCTTCACTGCTCTTTCCTCTAGACTCACTGACTTCTTAAGAGATGGCTGAATCTCATAACACAGGGACTTCAGGTCAAATTCTGCTGCTCTCTTAAGCAAATTTGACCTGAAGTCCTTGTGTAATGAGATTCAGCCATCTCAACCAAGACCTTTATGCCTGCGTTGTCAGTGGCAGCATGGCTTGTGTTTATTCACCTGTCTCCTGGAGTCACAGCTGAACTAATCAGGACCTGTCTGTCTGGCATGACCAGTTTGTTTCCTTCCTTCTTTCTACTCCCTATATAGGACATCTCTAATCATGAAGACTGCATCCTAAATGACACCCTTTTCCCTATGTAGTGCACTACATTGCATCCTAAATGGCACCCTTTTCCCTATGTAGTGCACTACATTGGCAATTGGATGCCATTTGGGATGCACACAAAGACGCACATCAGAGCGTTATAGGACAGTGGATGTGCCATTTCCACCTCACTTCTTCTGCTCTGTCATCAAGAGAAATAATTGAGAATTGACAGTTGTTTGAATGATTGACAGTTCATGCACTTTTCACATGCTCAATGCTTCCTAGAACACATCTATATTGTATATTTGATGCTTTCTTTCATTGATATAGAAAAACTGACTCTACGGATGAAGGATGGACTTGGAAGCTCAAAGTATAAACCGGCTGAATATGAGAAACTACATGCCATAGTTGATGCCAAACGACTGCAGTCTGCACACATCGCTCAAAAGGTAGATATTCTTGATTTTTTACTCTGAGACGTTTTTGGAATATATGGCCTGGGCCCGAATCCACATAGCATCTCAAAGTAGGAGTGCTGATCTAGGATCTGTCCATATAATCTTATTCATTACTATCTAAAAGGCTAGACTAATCCTAGATCAGCACTCCTGCACAGATGCTTTATGGATACAGGTCCTGGTTAGTAGTCTATACTATACCAGAAGCAAAGTGTTGAAGAATGTATGAAGTCTAAGATTGAATTTTGTATGATATATATTTAGTAATTCCAAAGTACGGTATGTTCTTGAACATCCTTAGGTGCAAGCTACCACGTTCATGAAGCAATTCATCTGTTCTTTTAGGCAACATAACATGAACAACTCGCATACTAATTATGTATGTGCAACTTGCAGTTGATGGGTGACAGACCTGTTCAAATAATGGGACGGTAAAAGACTGAGACAGTGCATGCATGCCTCTGCATGATATCTGCACATCATTTCCTTCTGAGGACATATTTATATAGAGTTGTTGTTCTTTCTCAAATGAGTAGCCATGAGCTCTTTATTAATCATAATCCAGTTTAAGATGCATTCAAAATTTGAAGATCATGGGCATACACACACGCACAAGCGTGCGCTCACACACAAACACACATACACGCACACACACACCCTCTCCAATGATCCGGAGGAAGGGATTTACTACAAAACAGCAGACCATTACGTAACCTATATGGGCTCTCCAAAAAATATCAAATTAAAGAAGAATATCAACATTATAAAGAATTGGATTAGCAGTTTGAATATTCATGAGTCTGCAGGAGGATCAACCATAAAGCTGTTTGAAGTTCTCGTCTCTCTGCATCCTAGCACTGTGAGAAGTTAACCCTAGGGGCCATGGGGATTATGCTTGTAGACCTGCAGTGTTTTAATTGGTAAACTGTGGCAGCAGCTTTTTAGTGTCTTATTACGGTTGCCCATGGCTCGCTCCAATTCAGCTCCCTGCATGGACCAGATAAGGCAACCAGTGTTTGCATACGCCCGCCCCGCTGAAAGGCAGGCTTTCTGTTGTGGATTTCCCAACGGTGATAGAGGGGAAATAAATGACTGTGAGTTGCCGCAGGATGTGATCAGATGATTGGTTCTCCAGTAAGAGAGTGTGAGTGTCCTGGATACTGAGGCCTTAAATCTTTGCAGGAGGGATCCTGATAAGATCCCTAGGTCAACACATAGTAAAGGGAGAATTCACATCCTACTTTAATGGATGGAGTTTCTAGCAGGGCAATCGAGAGCAGTGGTTTGCCTCTGTTTATAGGTATGTTTTCTTCTTTTTTATAACGGAAAAGTCAAATAAATGAAAGTAGACTAAGATACTCACCCCTAATTATTTTCCCACCAGAAACACACCTTATGTATACTGAACAAAAATATAAACGCAACATGTAAAATATTGGTCCCATGTTTATTGAGGTGAAATAAAAGATCCCAGAGATGTTCCATATGCACAAAAAGCTTATTTCTCTCATATTTTGTGCACAAATTTGTTTATATCCCTGTTAGTGAGCATTTCTCCTTTGCCAAGATAATCCATCCACTTGACAGGTGTGGCATATCAAGAAGCTGATTAAGCAGCTTGATCATTACACAGGTGCACGTTGTGCAGGGGACAATAAAAGGCCACTCTAAAATGTGCAGTTTTGTCACTGTCACGCGACGTGTATGCGGTCAGCGAAGTCAAACGCAGGACACAGAGCGGCTGGCAACGTACTTTACTGAACACAGTAAATAACGTACAAAAACAACAAACCTCCAAACAGGGAGGAAAACACAATACCCGTACACAAAGCAACTGCCGGAATGACAAAGAACAATCACACACAATAACCAATGAGAGACAGGGGGTAATATAGGGAATACAATACAACATAATGGGAAACAGGTGTAAACAATAAAGACAAAACAAGACAAACACCGAAACATCGATCGGCAGTAGCTAGTACTCCGGGAACGACGAACGCCGAAGCCTGCCCGAGCAAGGAGGAGGAGCAGCCTCGGCTGAATCCGTGACAGTACCCCCCCCTTGACGCGCGGCTCCAGCCGTGCGCCGACCCCGGCCTCGGGGACGGCCAGGAGGACGCGGAGCAGGGCGAGTCGGATAACTCCGGTGGAAATCCCTCAACAGGGAGGGATCTAGGATGTCCCTCCTAGGGACCTAGCACCGTTCCTCCGGACCGTACCCCTCCCACTCCACGAGATACTGCAGACCCCCCATCCGACGCCTCGAATCCAAGATGGAACGGACTGATTACGCCGGAGCCCCCTCGATGTCTAGTGAGGGTGGAGGAGCCTCTCTTACCTCATTCTCCTGGAGTGGACCAGCTGCCACCGGCCTGAGGAGAGACACATGGAACGAGGGGTTAATGCGGTAATTAATGGGCAGTTGTAACCTATAACATACCTCGTTCAATCTCCTCAGGACTTTAAATGGCCCCACAAACCGCCGACCCAGCTTCCGGCAGGGCAGGCGAAGGGGCAGGTTTCGGGTCGAGAGCCAGACCCGATCTCCCGGTGCATACACCAGAGCCTCACTGCGGTGGCGATCGGCGCTCGCCTTTTGCCACCTGATAGCCCGCTGCAGATGGACATGCGCAGCGTTCCATGTTTCCTCAGAGCGCCGAAACCACTCATCCACCGCAGGGGCTTCGATCTGGCTCTGATGCCAGGGTGCCAGGACCGGCTGATAACCCAGCACACACTGAAAAGGCGGAAGATTAGTGGAGGAGTGGCGGAGTGAGTTTTGGGCTATCTCTGCCCTGGGGATATACCCCGACCACTCCTCCTGCCGGTCCTGGCAATAGGACCTCAGAAACCTACCCACATCCTGGTTTACTCTCTCCACCTGCCCATTACTCTCAGGGTGAAAACCTGAGGTAAGGCTAATCGAGACCCCCAGACGTTCCATAAACGCCCTCCAGACTCTAGAGGTGAACTGGGGACCCCGATCAGACACTATATCCTCAGGCACCCCGTAGTGCCGGAAGACGTGAGTAAACAGGGCGTCGGCAGTCTGTAGGGCTGTAGGGAGACCTGGCATAGGAATGAGACGGCAGGCCTTAGAAAACCGATCCACAACGACCAAGATCGTAGTGTTCCCCTGGGAGGGGGGAAGCTCCGTGACAAAATCCACCGATAGGTGAGACCACGGCCGTTGTGGAACGGGTAGGGGTTGTAACTTCCCTCTGGGCAGGTGTCTAGGCGCCTTACACTGGGCGCACACCGAGCAGGAGGAAACGTAAACCCTCACGTCCCTAGCTAAAGTGGGCCACCAGTACTTCCCACTAAGGCAGTGCACTGTCCGACCAATACCAGGATGACCAGAGGAGGGTGACGTGTGAGCCCAATATATCAGTCGATCACGAACCTCGAGCGGCACGTACTTCCATCCCTCTGGACACTGTGGGGGAGTAGGGTCGGCACGTAACGCCCGCTCGATGTTCGCATCGACCTCACACACCACCGGTGCCACCAGACAAGACTCTGGAAGTATGGGAGTGGGCTCAATGGACCTCTCCTCTGTGTCATATCGTCGGGACAGGGCGTCTGCCTTAGCGTTCTGTGACCCTGGTCTATAAGTGAGCTTAAATACAAATCGGGTAAGAAACATGGCCCACCTAGCCTGGCGAGGGTTCAGTCTCCTCGCTGCCCGGATGTACTCCAGGTTACGATGGTCAGTCAGAATGAGAAAAGGGTGTTTAGCCCCCTCAAGCCAACGCCTCCACACCTTCAGGGCTTGGACCACCGCTAGCAGCTCCCTGTCCCCCACGTCATAATTGCGCTCCGCCGGACTGAGCTTCTTAGAATAGAAAGCACAGGGGCGGAGTTTTGGTGGCGTGCCCGAGCGCTGAGACAGTATAGCACCGATCCCCGCCTCGGACGCATCCACCTCAACTTGGAACGCCAAAGAGGGATCCGGATGTGCCAGCACCGGAGCCGAGGTGAACAGGTCCTTCAGATGTCTAAACGCCCTGTCCGCCTCACCCGACCACTGCAGACGCACAGGGCCCCCCTTTAGCAGGGAGGTGATGGGAGCTGCTACCTGTCCAAAGCCCCGGATAAACCTCCGGTAGTAATTGGCAAAACCCAAAAACCGCTGCACCTCCTTCACCGTGGTGGGAGTCTGCCAATTACACACGGCTGAAACGCGGTCAATCTCCATCTCCACCCCTGACGTGGACAACCGATGTCCCAGGAAGGAGATGGACTCCTGGAAGAACAGACATTTCTCCGCCTTCGCATACAGGTCATGCTCCAACAGTCTACCAAGCACCCGACGCACCAGGGACACATGCTCGGCTCGTGTAGCGGAGTATATTAGAATGTCATCAATATACACCACTACACCCTGTCCATGCAAATCCCGGAAAATCTCATCCACAAACGATTGGAAGACTGAAGGAGCATTCATTAAACCGTATGGCATGACGAGGTACTCATAGTGACCCGAGGTGGTACTGAATGCTGTCTTCCACTCATCTCCCTCCCTAATGCGCACCAGGTTGTACGCGCTCCTGAGATCCAATTTTGTGAAGAATCGCGCCCCGTGTAATGACTCCGTCATACTAGCAATCAGAGGGAGAGGATAGCTGTATTTGATTGTAATCTGATTGAGACCACGGTAATCAATACACGGGCGTAAACCCCCATCCTTCTTCTTCACAAAAAAGAAACTCGAGGACGCAGGGGAAGTGGACGATCGTATGTATCCCTGTCTCAGAGATTCGGTGAAGTATGTCTCCATAGCCGCCGTCTCCTCCTGAGACAGAGGATACACATGACTACGAGGAAGCGCAGCGCCTACCTGGAGGTCTATCGCACAATCCCCCTGTCGATGAGGTGGTAATTGAGTCACCTTCTTTTTACAGAAGGCGAGTGCCAAATCGGCATACTCAGGAGGATTGTGCATGGTGGGAACTTGGTTCGGGCTTTCCACCGTCGTTGCCCCTACGGAAACACCTACACACCGCCCGACACACTGATCAGACCATCCCTTGAGAGCCCTCTGTTGCCATGAAATGTTGGGGTCATGAGATGTTAACCAGGGAAGCCCCAACACCACGGGAAACGCAGGAGAGTCAATCAAATATAACCGTATAATCTCCTCATGGCCCTCCTGCGTCTTCATCTTAAGTGGCGCTGTGACCTCCCTAATCAATCCCGACCCCAAAGGGCGGGTATCTAGGGCATGGATGGGGAAGGGCACATCAACTGGTACAATAGGAATCCCTAACTTATACGTGAACCGGCGATCAATAAAATTCCCAGCTGCGCCTGAATCTACTAGCGCCTTATGCTGGGAGTGAGGAGAAACCTCGGGAAACACAACTTTAATACACATATGTGCAACAGAGAGCTCTGGGTGAGTTGGGTGCTTACTCACCTGGAATGACTCATCAGTGCGCTGCCTACTGCCTCGATTCCTAGGAGACCCTCCCCAGCACCGACCTGCAGTGTGTCCTCTGCGGCCACAGTTGGTGCAGGGGATGGCCTCTCTCCTGGTCTCCCTAGCACCAGCACCCCCGAGCTCCATAGGGCTCGGCTCGGAAGTGCTGGGGGATGGAATGGACGGCCCCGACTCCGGACGTCCGCGGGTAGCCAACAGGGTATCTAGGCGAATCGACATGTCCACCAGCTGATCGAAGCTTAGGTTGGTGTCCCTGCAGGCCAATTACCGACGCACGTCCTCCCTCAGGCTGCACCTGTAGTGGTCGATGAGGGCCCTCTCATTCCATCCCGTGTTGGCAGCCAGAGTCCGGAAGTCCAGTGCGATCTCCTGCGCGCTCCTCTTCCCCTGTCTGAGGTGGAACAGACGCTCACCCGCCGCCTTCCCCTCTGGGGGATGATCGAACACCGTCCTGAAGCGGCGGGTGAACTCCGCATAGTTGACTGTAGTGGCGTCTATTCCCCCCCACTCGGCGTTGGCCCACTCCAGCGCCTTGCCGGACAGACAGGAGATGAGGGCGGACACGCTCTCGTATCCCGAGGGCACTGGGTGGATGGTTGCCAGGTAGAGTTCCACTTGGAGCAGGAAACCCTGACACCCGGCCGCTGTGCCATCATAAGCCCTCGGGAGCGAGAGCCGAATCCCACTGGACCCCGGAGGTGAAGCGATGGGTATAGCTGATGGTGGTGGTATCGTCGGAGGAGGTGTGGGCAAACCTCCTCTTTCCCATCGCTCCATGGTGTTCACCACCCGTTCCATGGCGGTGCCGAAAGCCTGGATCATGGCCGCTTGTTGTGCTACGCGCTCCTCCATTGATCCAGCTGGCACCGCCGCTCCTGCTGACTCCATGTCTAGGTGTGTGATTCTGTCACGCGACGTGTATGCGGTCAGCGAAGTCAAACGCAGGACACAGAGCGGCTGGCAACGTACTTTACTGAACACAGTAAATAACGTACAAAAACAACAAACCTCCAAACAGGGAGGAAAACACAAAGACCCGTACATACAGAACTGCCGGAATGACAACAAACAATAACACACAATAACCAATGAGAGACAGGGGGTAATATAGGGAATACAATACAACATAATGGGAAACCGGTGTAAACAATAAAGACAAGACAAACACTGAAACATCGATCGGCAGTAGCTAGTACTCCGGGGACGACGAACGCCGAAGCCTCCCCGAGCAAGGAGGAGGAGCAGCCTCGGCTGAATCCGTGTTGTTCAGCTAGGAACATAGAGCATTAAGGAGAACACTCCTTTTTGGTCATGTTTTATACCTCATGTATTACTCATATACTGGGTCCCAAATGGCACCCTATTCCCTACATAGTGCAGTATATTTGACCAGAGGCCTACTAATTTTACCCATAGGTCCTGCTAAAAAAAGAATATAAAGTGGATACAGTGAATACAGAATAAAGTGCACTTTATAGGGAATAGTGTGCCTTTTGGGACGCAGCCATAATCGACCATGATTGCGGTCTATGCTTTGGTCATGACTGGTCACAATGATATCAGTGATTATATGATAATGCTAACATAATGATATCATGTTATCATAAACTTGTGAGAGATTATTGATAATGATCACAGTGTTCCACAGTTAGCCATAGGCTGATATAAGATCTGTCTTTCAGGTGAAGAGGACTCTCCGCGCAGCCAAGGAGACCAAAGAGAGCTCCCTACTGAGGCAGCACAGACAGGTGTGGAGTAGAGAGAACATCAAACTAGCCAATGCAGGGTAAGAAACCCCTCCCAGCATACCCATCACCAGAGAGCAAATTATACCATGGCATTCGGGGGATCTCTCTTTTTTCACAGGACCTCCTAATATTTAGTAAAGACGTCATTTAACATTAAGAATATGTATTACCTATCAATTTGGCATGAACACAACCAGTAATGATGTTTTCATCTTATTGTCAAACAAATCACTTCAAAAAGTAGGCTACCTGCGCATGTTCGTCCACTCCAAAATAATTCCAGCATCCAAACGCGCCATTTGATGAATACGAAACACCAAAAAGTGTAATGACATTCAGCGATTGTCATTGGGTCTACACTCTTGTAACCTGAATGAATTGATCTGTCTTGCTGACAAAATGACCTTTTTTGTAGAAAGAAAAGTTGGCCCACCTGAAAAGGGGCTGAGATACGGGACTGTACCGGGATGTGCAGCCACATGAGGAAAAATGGTTTCAACCATGACACAGAGGTGGGGGTGTTTGTTTAAACAAAGAGGTGAATGGTTAAATTAGCATTATGTAGAGACCCCCCCCAAAGTTTGACTTTGTTGCATTGGGGGGGGGCTCATGTCCCATTCAGGGGATCCATTACCATGAACCACTACACCAAATACTGTACTGTAGTCTGGACCCACCCTACTCGGCCAACAGGTCAACAAGCACCTCCCCAAGATAAAATACATTAAAATAAGCCCCTGTAAAATGGGAGATGGGTGATTCAAGATGGCTTTCCGTGACCAAAGCAAGAAAGAAGGGAAGAAAGAGAGTGAGAACTAGAGAGGGAGGGGGTCTCAGTGCTAGCTGCTGTGGCGTTGCAGCAGATACTTTCCCTAGCTTGATGATGAGGCAGAGGAAGCAGAAGAATTGGGCTGCTGCGGCCCGCTGGTATCATGCGTTGTGAAGTGAGAAGGGCAGCGCTAGCTCTGGGGTGCATGCAGCCTGTTCTCGGGGTAATGACTTTCGGAAAGATCCAAGGTTAATGGTGTACACAAGCGTGGGTTCCTGTAATGAAGACAGATAGACAGGCCGCACCACGGCACCAGCACATATCCACTGAATTCATTAGTGTGCTGATGATGTAAAGTGGTTGTCCCACTGGCTATAGGGCAAATGCACCAATTTGTGAGTCACTCTGGATAAGAGCGTCTGCTAAATGACGTAAATGTGCCCTTGAGCAAGGCACTTAACCCTAATTGCTCCTGTAAGTCGCTCTGGTTAAGAGCGTCTGCTAAATGACCAAAATGTAAAATGTAAATGTAAGAGAGGTGAGAAATTTTTTGTTTCTTTAGTTACAATCCCATTAGATTTTAGCTGGGACTAATGGATGAGCATGCGCCACACACTGTGTGGATCTATCCCAAATGGCACCCTATTCTCTATGGGCCCTGGTCAAAAGTAGTCTACTTTATAGGGAATAGGGAGCCATTTGGGATGTGTTCAGTAGTGTTGGTACAGTATCACTATGCTTAATGAAATTCCCTTTGCTCTCTTTCCATGATGCAGGGAAAAGGCTGAAGCTGAGCTGCAAGGATTTCTGAGACCAAATGGTCTGGGAAGTAGAACAGACAAGGGCATACTCTCTGAGCTGCTGGACCACGGTACAGAACCCCTCTCAGTCCTGAGTGTATAGATACTGTTCTAGTCCCTATAGAGTGAGACAGTACCATGCTGACGCGTGTGTCTGTGCACGCATGCATGTTTGTGTTTGTGTGTGTGTGTGTGCGTACATGGTGTGTGTCATTAGAGCTGCTTCTAGAGAGTGAGCTGGAGGCGTTCAAGTGTGCCACTGTGGAGCCCATCTGGCAGCTGAGGGATGACTTGCAGTACAGACTGACTGAAGTCCAACACCAGCAGCACCACCAGCCTCCTCAGCTGGCAGACTGGGAGAAGGTACTCCACCAGGTACATAACAACATGGCTGTGGCCCAAAATGGCAGCCTATTTCCTATGTAGTGCACTACTTTTGACCAGGGCTCTGGTCAAAAGAAGTGAACTAAATAAGGGATAGGGTGTCATTTGGGACACAGCCCATGAACTGAGAGAGGAGCTGGGGAGCTCTGTGCTTCAGAAAGCTGCAGAGGAACTTACTTTTCTCCACTTTTCTCCAGCCCTTGACTTTGTTTGTGAAAACTGTGGTTCTGTTTTTTTATCCACACAATAAAGCAAAACATCTTAGCATTCACACTCTGCAGGTACCAAAAAAATAGTGAGTACTCTGCAGATTCTACAGAGAGTTGAAATAAATCAAACTCCTGTTCCTTTCGCACAAAAGTCCTCAGGTTACCCACAGTGCAGCATTCATTCCTCATGAATTTGGTGTTTGTTAGAAATCCATGCTACGTAAGTCACCGCTATTAAGTTAATTCTCCTTTTGACTCCTGGAGGCTTTTTCATGCTCCGGGAGAAAATGGTGGGATTAAGAGCAGGCAGGAGGGATGTCTTTGAAACTGGGCCATATAGGGGGATGAGGAAGACACTGCCAGCCATTTTGTCTGCCTGCCTCCTTGCCCCTGTGTGAGTGAGTCAGTCTCTGGTGGATCTTCATCCCCCATTCCTCTTCTCTTTCATCCAGACCCTGAGAGCCTCACCACAATGGAGCTAACTCTCTCGCTCGCTCGCTCTCTCTCTCTCTCTCTCTCTCTCTCTTCTTTCTCTCTCTCTCTCTCTCTCTCTCTCTCCTCTTTCTCTCTCTCTCTCTCTCCTCTTTCTCTCTCTCTCTTTCTCTCTCTCTCTCTCTCCTCTTTCTCTCTCTCTCCTCTTTCTCTCTCTCTCTCTCTCCTCTTTCTCTCTCTCTCTCTCTTCTCTCTCTCCTCTCTCTCCTTTTACCCAGTGACCTGCCATGCTTAAGACCATTCGCTTAAAACCCTTAAGTGTTAGAAGGTAAACGATAATAACTAACTCAATACTACTCTACTGACTGGCACTGAACCGAAGCTCTCAACTACAGCTCCAAATAATTCTACACTTGTTGAAGTCTTGTTCTTTCCACTGAAAACAATGACGTGTGACTTCTCACTAGAATCTGATGTTTGGAGCAGTGCATACCACATTAGATGAATAATGTCATCATTCAAGCGAGAGCCATTCATTTTGGTTTAATAAACACAATCAGAGATTATTGTGGAGATGAAATCCTGAGTGTGTTGTGAGTCACCTTTGTAAAAGTTTCTCTCCATTGGGTGTAATAATGCATTTGTCTACCTGTAATGCACTCTCCCTTTCATGAACCCAAATGATGCTGGTGGATGATATATTTGAACATGATTACTTTGGTAGTTACATTTAGATTGAATGGTTAAGCCTTAATTTCCTCACATTTCCTGTAGGTTTTTAATGACAACACGTGCAGCAGGAAGGAGAATCGAATGCTTTTCTTTGTGGTCTAGTATGTACTGTTTCACAATAGACTGATTTCCTCCCTCTGAGTGGCATCAACAATCAAACCTGTTAGAAACGGAAAGAGGGTTTAATTACTGATAAATTGCCATCAGTGAATTGCTCTGATTATATGATTCACTGTATTTGTCCACCAAGTAGAAGATAAAGCAAAACAATGGGAAAATGGAAATATTACATTTCTGTGGATTGTGTACTTTAACAGAGACATCAATTTCCTCTTCCTCTCACAAAATATAATCAGATACAGAGCCCCTATACCATTATGGATATCAAAGGAGGGCAGACTGTTATTTCTTGGATATAGAAGAGAAAAGAGAAATGAAGTAATAATTCCTTGAAACAGAGTTTCTTTGTGTTCAAAAATGTGTCTGTGAGGTCACCGTCTGTGTGAGTCTAAAGATCTTCTCGATACACGCACAGGTCAACTTTGTGAAGGACCAGCAGGATGCCATCAACAAAAAACTTCACACAGAGTATCTGGCCATAGAGGAAGACATCCTGTCCCTGGGAGTGGAGGTACCTAGATGTCTCACCATTAAGGTTGCATAATTCTGAAAACTTTCTACAAATTCCCAGGTTTTTCCAGAGATCATGGTGGGAGGATTCCTGATTTTCTCCTTATTCCCTCCTGATTCCTGGAATCTTGCAACCGGGAATTCCGGGAGGAAATTCCGAACATGTATCAACCCTATCAATTACCATCATGTTTGATTGTGCTGCCAACAAATCCATCCTTAAGGTTTCACAATGTCTTCCAAAAGACATAACCATATTGTCCTCTGCAGGAGAGTTCTACCAAGACTGCAGACTGTCTGGTTCAGGTAGACCAGGTTCCAGAGGAGGTTTTGTACTTAGACTGCCCCTACCCTGGACTGACAGCCTCCTTGATCCAGGAGTTCCAATCCCTGTCTGAGAAGTACCAGTCCAGATTGCAGAGTGTACAGGACCGCCTACAAGGACTGGATAGGTAAAGAACTGCACTGATCACAACTATAGTAGTCTCACCCTGAAGGTTGTATCCACTGGGCACAAACTGGTTGAATCGACATTGTTTCCACGGCAAAAAAATAAATAGTTAATGTAATGACGTTGAATCAACATGGAAAACGTATTGGATTTGCAAAAAAAGTCATCAACGTCAAGAAATGTCAAGAATCTTTTTCTTTGTTTCACCTTTTAACCTAAATCCAATGACATGGTTAAAAAATGTTTGATTTCACATTGAATTCACATTAGTTGACAACTCGATCAAATCAAATTGTATTTGTCACATGCGCCGAATACAACAGGTGTAGACCTTACCGTGAAATGCTTACTTACAAGCCCTTAACCAACAATGCAGTTCAAAAAATAGTGTTAAGAAAATAGTTGCTAAATAAAATTAAGTTAAAAATAAAATAAAAAGTAACAAATCAAGTCAAATCAAATTGTATTTGTCACATGCGCCGAATACAAAAGGTGTAGACCTTATAGTGAAATGCTTACTTACAAGCCCTTAACCAACAATGCAGTTTTAAGAAAAGTAAGTGTTAAGTAAAAAATTGATAAGTAAAAAAAAAAACATTAAAACAAATAACAAATCATTAAAGAGCAGCAGTAATATAACATTAGCGAGGCTATATACAGAGGGTACCGGTACAGAGTCAATGTGTGGGGGCACAGGTTAGTCGAGGTAATTGAGGTAATATGTATATGTAGGTAGAGTTAAAGTGACTATGCATAGATAATAAACAGAGAGTAGCAGCAGCGTAAAAGAGGGGGGGGGGGGGGGGGACAATGCAAATGGTCCGTGTGGCCATTTGATTAGCTGTTCAGGAGTCTTATGGCTTGGGGGTAGAAGATGTTAAGAAGCCTTTTGGACCTAGACTTGGCGCTCCGGTAAATAAAACATTAAAACAAATAACAAATCATTAAAGAGCAGCAGTAATATAACATTAGCGAGGCTATATACATTTGGGCCTTTCTCTGAAGGCCCAAATGTAAATCAAAACTAGATGTTGAAATTAGGTCTGTGTCCAGTGGGTAGTTCCTCCTGAGCTGAAAGAGTATATAACGGGGTGCTTGATAGCCCGCTATTTTGAATTGATATCTTGTTCAAAACTAATCAACGCAAAGCGCTAGTGTTTATGCAGAGAGATCCTGCCGTGTGACAAGACAATAGAGCACAGTGTGGATGTTGATGAAAGAGATGAAAGAGTCAGCTTGGTGCTTAGAGCATATGTGGACAGCATACAATGTGTAGAACATATACACATACAATGATTTTACTCTCCCAAGGGAGGCTGGCTGTTAAACAGGTCAAGTCTAAAGTGTCTATCAGAGTAACAAACTTGCACGCACAGCAGTGTTCTACTTTTTGAATTCTCAGTGCAGCTCAAGCAATTTCTCCAACTATCAACATATTCAAATGAATAGAGGACACGTATCGGGAGACGCGTTGGTTGGGAATTGTGGGAAGGTGCGCGTTCGGGCTGTGCGTCCCCTGCAGAAGTTGGTCTCAGAGTACCTATGTAACAACGGGAAGCCGGACTGTCACATCTCAGCGTCTGTGGACTATGATTTATGCTTAACACACCAGGGGGTTGATTACATAAATGCATTCTACTAATCTACTAATACATTGAGATTCATTTCCATTGATGCTAAACACAACCACACACAGAAACAGATACAGACAAAGACAGACAGACAGACAGACACACAAAAGAAAGCCTCAGATCTTCATCATATAGACTTTCTTTGGTGAAAATGTACTGTTGCCAGAAATGAGACATTATGTGGCTGTGACTATAGAACAATTCTCAGCATGTGTTTTGTTTTGTATGCAGTGGGTGATCCAGACATGTTTCTCTTTGCTCTCTCTCCAAACTGTCCAGGTTCTGTGGCTGGTCGGCAGATGACCATCTGCGCTTCCAGATGACTGTGAGCCAGTACCCTCATGACCTGCACAACCACAGAGCCCTGTACATGGACATGCTGCAAAGACTGTTCCCCCACAGATCCAGACAGGAGCTGGTCAGTAAACAACAGTAACCGCTCTGGATTTACTATGGATGTGTTCCAAATGGCACCCTTTGGGCCCTGGTCAAAGGTATACTCTATATGTACACTATAGTGCACTATAAAGGGAAAAAGGTACACTCTTAGAAAAAACAGTTCCCCATGGGAGAACCCTTTTTGGTTCCAGGTAGAACACGTTTGGGTTCTATGTAGAACCCTCTGTGGAAAGGGTTCTACATGGAACCCAAAAGGGTTCTACCTGGAACCAAAAGGGTTCTACCTGGAACCAAAAGAGGTTCTTCAAAGGGTTCTCCTATGGGGACAGCCGAAGAACCCTTTTTGGTTCTAGATAGCACCTTTTTTCTAAGTGTGTACCACTTGGGACATAGCCCAGCAAAGTAATTTGTCATCACACCCCTTTACATACACACATACCAAGGGCACGTCCAATGCAAACAGCACAGTGAAAAAAAAAATCACCCACCCATAAGTACACTCTGGCTGGTATACAATCAAATGCACTCAAATCAAATGCAATCAAATCCACTATCTGCAATTGACTAAATACCTGCCTCTCTCTGCCTCTCTACACACATCCTCTCCCAGAGCTCTGAGACTCTCTGTCTCTCCTCTTCATCTCGCTGGTCAGCGTGGTGCTAGTCTAGTGAATGATGTGCTTGGCAGGCTGTAGGATGTGCCGTGTCACCCTCTGTGGACACACCTCAGCCCTTCCTCACACCACTGCCTCCACTCCCCTGTCACCATGTCAACCGCCAGGGACCTCCTCCCCTCCTCTCCCCCCTCTCCCTCCTTTCCCTGACCTGTCCACATATCTGTTCCAGCTGGGTGCTACACTTAGGGTCACATGCAGCCTCAAGTGGCTGTGATGAGATAGATCTAGCCATTTCCTCCTGCGCTCTCCCTTCCTCATCTTCCAGCCAACACAAATAGAGCCAGAGTCAATGGAGTGCAGACTGCACCGAATACAGCTATTAGTCATAATTAAGTTGGCTCAATTCTTATTGGTAATAAGTACCTTGAGCAAAATGGCAAAACACATTATTGTGAAGTTTGGTACGAAAAAGGCAGTGTCTTCTTGCCTCAAGCAATGTTTGGCATTGCCAAACTCTCTCATTGATCTCAAATTGATGAAAAAGGATGTCCAGTGGTGAAATATTTTCCTCAAAGATGAAAATGAAAAACAAGATCATCAGACAGTAGATCTCAGTTAGTTCAACATAGTTTTATTCTCGTAATACATGCAAAAAGTGAATGGTACAAACATAGATCTATTCTCATAATATAAAAAGATAGAACAGTGTGTTCCTCATACTGTTTCCTCCATTAGACACAAAATGAATCACATAAATGTTTTACTGCATCGCAGTTGTATGTTGTTGCCACATTTGTCCTTTATGTGTATGCTGTTGGAAAACATATACTGAACAAAAATATAAACGCAACATGCAACAATTTAAAATATTTTACTGAGTTACAATTCATGCTGGATATTTGCGGGAACTGGAACACACTGTCGTACACATTGATCCAGAGCATCCCAAACATGCTCAATGGGTGACATGCTCAATGGGTGACATGGTGAGTATGCAGGCCATGGAAGAACTGGGACATTTTCAGCTTCCAGGAATTGTGTACAGATCCTTGCGATATGGAGCCGTGCATTATCATGCTGAAACATGAGGTGATGACCACGGATGAATGGCACGACAATGGGCCTCAGGATCTCGTCAAGGTCTCTCTGTGCATTCAAATTGCCATTGATAAAATGCAATTGTGTTCATTGTACGTAGCTTATGCCTGCCCATACCATAACCCCACCGCCACCATGGGGCACTCTGTTCACAACATTGACATCAGCAAACTGCTCTGGAGGTGGCTTATGGTAGAGAAATTAACATTAAATTCTCTGGCAACAGCTCTGGTGGACATTCCTGCAGTCAGCATGCCAATTGCACGCTCCCTCAAAACTTGAGACATCTGTGGCATTGTGTTATGTGACAAAAGTGCACATTTTAGAGTGGCCTTTTATTGTCCCCAGCACAAGGTGCACCAGTGTAATGATCATGCTGTTTAATCAGTTTCTTGATATGCCACACCTGTCAGGTGGATGGATTATCTTGGCAAAGAAGAAATTCTCATTAACAGGGATGTAAACAAATTTGTACACAACATACAGTGGGGAGAACAAGTATTTGATACACTGCCGATTTTGCAGGTTTTCCTACTTACAAAGCATGTAGATGTCTGTAATTGTTATCATAGGTACACTTCAACTGTGAGAGACGGAATCTAAAACAAAAATCCAGAAAATCACATTGTATGATTTTAAGTAATTAATTTGCATTTTATTGCATGACATAAGTATTTGATCACCTACCAACCAGTAGGAATTCCGGCTCTCACAGATCTGTTAGAAGCCCTCCTGTTCTCCACTCATTACCTGTATTAACTGCACCTGTTTGAACTCGTTACCTGTATAAAAGACACCTGTCCACACACTCAATCAAACAGACTCCAACCTCTCCACAATGGCCAAGACCAGAGAGCTGTGTAAGGACATCAGGGATAAAATTGTAGACCTGCACAAGGCTGGGATGGGCTACAGGACAATAGGCAAGTAGCTTGGTGAGAAGGCAACAACTGTTGGCGCAATTATTAGAAAATGGAAGAAGTTCAAGATTACGGTCAATCACCCTCGGTCTGGGGCTCCATGCAAGATCTCACCTCGTGGGGCATCAATGATCATGAGGAAGGTGAGGGATCAGCCCAGAACTACATGGCAGGACCTGGTCAATGACCTGAAGAGAGCTGGGACCACAGTCTCAAAGAAAACCATTAGTAACACAGTACGCCGTCATGGATTAAAATCCTGCAGCGCATGCAAGGTCCCCCTGCTCAAGCCAGCGCTTGTCCAGGCCCGTCTGAAGTTTGCCAATGACCATCTGGATGATCCAGAGGAGGAATGGGAGAAGGTCATGTGGTCTGATGAGACATAAATAGAGCTTTTTGGTCTAAACTCCACTCGCCGTGTTTGGAGGAAGAAGAAGGATGAGTACAACCCCAAGAACACCATCCCAACCATGAAGCATGGAGGTGGAAACATCATTCTTTGGGGATGCTTTTCTGCAAAGGGGACAGGACGACTGCACCGTATTGAGGGGAGGATGGATGGGGCCATGTATCGCGAGATCTTGGCCAACAACCTCCTTCCCTCAGTAAGAGCATTGAAGATGGGTCGTGGCTGGGTCTTCCAGCATGACAATGACCCGAAACACACAGCCAGGGCAACTAAGGAGCGGCTCCGTAAGAAGCATCTCAAGGTCCTGGAGTGGCCTAGCCAGTCTCCAGACCTGAACCCAATAGAAAATCTTTGGAGGGAGCTGAAAGTCTTGCCCAGCGACAGCCCCGAAACCTGAAGGATCTGGAGAAGGTCTGTATGGAGGAGTGGGCCAAAATCCCTGCTGCAGTGTGTGCAAACCTGGTCAAGACCTACAGGAAATGTATGATCTCTGTAATTGCAAACAAAGGTTTCTGTACCAAATATTAAGTTCTGCTTTTCTGATGTATCGAATACTTATGTCATGCAATAAAATGCAAATTAATTACTTAAAAATCATACAATGTGATTTTCTGGATTTTTGTTTTAGATTCCGTCTCTCACAGTTGAAGTGTACCTATGATAAAAATTACAGACCTCTACATGCTTTGTAAGTAGGGAAACCTGCAAAATCGGCAGTGTATCAAATACTTGTTCTCCCCACTGTATTTGAGAAATAAGCTTTTTGTGCGTATGGAAAATGTCTGGGTTATTTTATTTCAGCTCATGAAACATGGGACCAACACTTTACATGTTGCGTTTATATTTTTGTTCAGTGTAATTCCCTGAGCTCATCCACAGACATACACTGAGTGTACAAAACATTAAGAACACCTTCCTAATATTGAGTTGCACCCCATTTTGGCCTCAGAACAGCCTCAATTGGTCGGGGCATGGACGCTACAAGTTGTGTCATGTTGGCTGAATGTCCTTTGGGTGGTGGACCATTCTTGATACACGGGGAACTGTTGAGTGTGAAAGACCCAGCAGTGTTGCAGTTCTTGACACAAACCGGTGCGCCTGGCATCTACTACCATAACCCGTTCAAAGGCACTTCCATCTATTGTCTTGCTCATTTACCCTCTGAATGGCACACATACACAATCCATGTCTCAATTGTCTCAAGGTTTAAAAATCCTTCTTTGACCTGTCTCCTCCCCTTCATCTACACAAGATGAAGTTGATTTACAAGTGACATCAATAAGGGATCATGGCTTTTACCTGGATTCACCTTGTCAGTCTATGTCATGGGAAGAGTGTTTTGTACACTCAGTGTATGTGGCCATTGTAAAGCCTAATTGTGAACATGAGGATTAGAGAAGTAATATGACCACTACTACTCACTATCAAGCCAGTTGAAAATGTAGTTGAGCTAGTTAAAACATTTTTTATCAGAGTGGAAGACAGTTGTCATTATACCAGGGTTAATGGACCTTTGTTCAGCTACTCTCCCATTCCATCTGCATTTAATCACTTTGTGGAGATTTGTTTTGGATGATTGTAAGCTATTGTCCATCATCTGCAATTCAAGCAAATATCATGAGAGATAAGGGAGTATTGTTTGATCATAGCAGGGCAGAGCAGTAGGAGATAAATGGAACGGTCAAAGCGGATGTTCTGTCCAACGGCCCAGTCAAAGCTTTGATATTCAAATCTGTTTTGTATCCTCTGTAGCACACCTGCGCTGTATGTGGCGAATAGTTTGCCACCTCTTTCAGGCCTACTTCAGAAAGAAAACAGGAAGAAAGGAGTGCAAAGCTGTAAAAAAGGGCCATCCTGCTGCTTTGATTACGTAGCCTTTTGATTAATCTTAGTCGTTTTAAAAGCACAACCACATGAATTGAACCATTGTGACAAAGGGCTCTTTCAGCGATTTGACTCTGTTCTTTCTAATAATAATAATAATACGCCATTTAGCAGACGCTTTTATCCAAAGCGACTTACAGTCATGCGTGCATACATTTTTGTGTATGGGTGGTCCCGGGGATCGAACCCACTACCAGCTGAGCTACAGAGGACCACGCTTCTATAATCGTCTCCTTTGTGAAATAATTGCAGTTTTACCTTTTTTTTTGCCTCTAAGAAATATTTCACTTGGAAGGGAGCATGGTGTGTTGTGAATGTGATTGACTAATGGGTGATCTTTGTTTACCTTTGACCTTGTTCTGCACTTTCTTCTGAATGAGCGACTGACTCTGGACACTTGGACAGTGCACTTTTGATCAATTTTAACATTCAGTTCTACCTTGATTTCATAAAGTATTCACACCCCTTGACTTATTCCACATTTGTTGTGTTACAGCCTGAATTCAAAATGGATTAAATATATTGTTTTTCTCACTCATCTACACACAATACCACATAATGACAAAGTGAAAACATGTTTTTAGAAATCTTAGGACATTTTTGGAAAATGAAATGCAAAAATATCTCATTTATATAAGTATTCACACCCCTGAGTTAATACATGTTAGAATCACCTTTGGCAGCGATTACAGCTGTGAGTCTTTCTGGGTAAGTCTCTAAGAGCTTTGCATACCTGGATTATACAATATTTGCACATTCATTTTTGAAGCCATTTTGAAGTCTTTCCATAGATTTTAAAGCCGATTTAAGTCAAAACTGTAACTAGGCCACTAAGGAACATTCAATGTTGTCTTTGTAAGCAACTCCAGTGCATATTTGGCCTTGTGTTTTAGGTTACTGTCCTGCTGAAAGGTGAATTTATCTCCCAGTGTCTGTTGGAAAGCAGACTGAACCAAATCAAATCAAATCAAATTTGATTTGCCACATGTGCCGAATACAAAAGGTGTAGACATTACAGTGAAATGCTTACTTACAAGCCCTTAACCAACAATGCAGTTTTAAGAAAAATAAGTGTTAAGTAAAAAATTGATAAGTAAAAAATAAAAAATAAAAAATAATGAAAGAGCAGCAGTAAAATAAAATAACAGTAGGGAGGCTATATACAGGGGGTACCGGTACAGAGTCAATGTGCGGGGGCACCGGTTAGTCGAGGTAATTGAGGTAATATGTACTTACACAGCCTGGAGGTGTGTTGAGTCATTGTCCTGTTGAAAAACAAATGATAGTCCCACTAAGCCCAAACAAAATGCGATGGCGTAACGCTGCAGAATGCTGTGGTAGCCATGCTGGTTATGTGTGCCTTGAATTCAAAATAAATCACAGACAGTGTCACCAGCAAAGCACCCCCACACCATAACACCTCCTCCTCCATGCTTTACGGTGGGAAATACACATGCGGAGATCATCCGTTCACCCACACCGCGTCTCACAAAGACACAGCAGTTGGTACCAAAAATCTCAAATTTGGACTCCAGACAAAAGGACACATTTCCACCGGTCTAATGTCCATTGCTCGTGTTTCTTAGCCCAAGCAAGTCTCTTCTTATTATTGGTGACGGCCTGATTCACACAGTCCCCTCTGAACAGTTGATGTTGAGATGTGTCTGTTACTTGAACTCTGTGAAGCATTTATTTGGGCTGCAATTTCTGAGGTTGGTAACTCTAATGAACTTATCCTCTGCAGCAGAGGTAACTCTGGGTCTTCCATTCCTGTGGCGGTCCTCATGAGAGCCAGTTTCATCATAGCGCTTGATGGTTTCTGCGACTGCACTTGAAGAAACGTTCAAAGTTCTTGAAATGTTCCGTATTGACTGACCTTCATGTCTTAAAGTAATGATGGACTGTCATTTCTCTTTGCTTATTTGAGCTGTTCTTTCCATAATATGGACTTGGTCTTATACCAAATAGGGCTATCTTCTGTATACCACCACTACCTTGCCACAACACAACTGATTGGCTCAAACGCATTAAGAAGGAAATAAATTCCATAAATTAACTTTTAAGAAGGCACACCTGTTAATTGAAATGCATTTCAGGTGACTACCTCATGAAGCTGGTTGAGAGAATGCCAAGAGTATGCAAAGCTGTCATCAAGGCAAAGGGTGGCTATTTGAAGAATCTCAAGTATAAAATATATTTTGATTTGTTTAACACTTTTTTGGTTACTACATGATTCCATACGTGTTATTTCATAGTTTTGATGTCTTCACTATTATTCTACAATATAAAAAATAGTAACAATAAAGAAAAACCCTTGAATGAGTAGGTGTGTCCAAACTTTTGACTGGTAGTGTACATGAGCGTAGAGTTAAAGTGACTATGCATAGATAATAAACAGAGTAGCAGCAGCGTAAAAGAGCAAATAGTCCGGGTAGCCATGATTAGCTGTTCAGGAGTCTTATGGCTTGGGGTTAGAAGCTGTTAAGAAGCCTTTTGGACCTAGACTAGGCGCTCCGGTACCGCTTGCCGTGCAGTAGCAGAGAGAACAGTCTATGTCTAGGGTGGCTGGAGTCTTTGACCATTTTTAGGGCCTTCCTCTGACACCGCCTGGTATAGAGGTCCTGGATGGCAGGAAGCTTGGCCCCAGTGATGTACTGGGCCGTACGCACTACCCTCTGTACCAGGTTTTACCCTCTGTACTACCAGGTTTTCCTCTAGGACTGTGTGTGCTTAGCTCTATTCCATTTATGTTTATTTATTTATTTTAACTCCCTAGTCCTGGCTGATGACAAGCATACCTATAACATGATGCAGCTTGAAAATATGAAGAGTGGTACTCAGTGATGTGTTGTGTTGGATTTGCCCCAAACATAACGCTGTCTATTCAGGACATAACGTTTGCAAACAGAATGCATGTTTTGTAATATTTCACTCTGTCATTTAGGTTAGTATTGTGGAGTAGCTACAATGTAGCTACAATGTTGTCGATCCATCCTCAGTTTTCTCCTAACACAGCCATTAAACTATGTAACTGTGTTAAAGTCACCATTGGCCTCATGGTGAAATCCGTGTGCGGTTTCCTTCCTCTTCGGCATTTGAGTTAGGAAAGACGGTATATTGATACATCATCCAAAGTGTAATTAATAACTTCATCATGCTCAAAGGGATATTCAATGTCTTTTTTTTTTTTTTTTTCATCTACCAATAGGTGCCCTTCTTTGCGAGGCATTGGAAAACCTCACTCGTCTTTGTGGTTGAATCTGTGTTTGAAATTTCACTGCTCGACTAAGGGACCTTACAGATAATTGTATGTGTGGGTTACAGAGATGAGGTAGTCATATTTTAAAAAAAATGTTAAACACTATTATTGTAAAAATTCCACTTGTATTTATTTATTATGGGGTATTGTGTGTAGGCCACTAAAGCCAGTGACACAAAATCCCAATTTAATCCATTTTAAATTCAGGCTGTAACACAACAAAATGTGGAAAAGGTCAAAGGGTGTGAATACTTTCTCAAAGCACTGTAGCTTTATTCTCATAATATATAAAGACAGGGAATGCTAGAACAGTGTGTTCCTCATACTCTTTTTTCTCCATTAGACATACAATTAATCACATAATTTTTTACAGCTGTGTGTTGTTGGCACATTTGTCCTTTGTGTGTATGTTGCTGGAAAACATAATTCCCTGAGCTCATCCACAGACATACTGTATGTGGCCATTGTAAAGCCTAATTGTGAACATGAGGATTAGAGAAGTCATATGACCACTACTACTCACTATCGAGCCAGTTGAAAATCTAGTTGAGCTAGTTAAAAAAATGAATATCTGAGTTAATGGAGCTTTGTTCTGCTACTCTCCCATTCCATCTGCATTTAATCACTTTGTGGAGATTTGTTTTGGATGATTGTAAGCTATTGTCCATCATCTGCAATTCAAGCAAATATAATGAGAGATAAGGGAGTATTGTTTGATCATAGCAGGGCAGAGCAGTAGGAGATAAATGGAACGGTCAAAGCGGATGTTCTGTCCAACGGCCCAGTCAAAGCTTTGATATTCAAATCTGTTTTGTATCCTCTGTAGCACACCTGCGCTGTATGTGGCGAATAGTTTGCCACCTCTTTCAGGCCTACTTCAGAAAGAAAACAGGAAGAAAGGAGTGCAAAGCTGTAAAAAAGGGCCATCCTGCTGCTTTGATTACGTAGCCTATTGATTAATCTTAGTCGTTTTAAAAGCACAACCACATGAATTGAACCATTGTGACAAAGGGCTCTTTCAGCGATTTGACTCTGTTCTTTCTATAATCGTCTCCTTTGTGAAATAATTGCAGTTTTACCGTTTTTTTTCAGCCCTAAGAAATATTTAACTTAAAAGGGAGCATGGTTTGTTGTGAATGTGATTGGCTAATGGTTGGTCTATCAAAGACGTTTGCCCTCGACCTTGTTCTGCAACTTTTCTGAATGGGCGACTATCTGGACACTTGGACAGTGCACTTATGATCAATTCTAACAATCACTTTTACCTTGACCTCTATTCAAGTTGCACATTCAGGTCACTGTCCCTGTCCTCACCAATGGACATGCAGAGACACTTGATATGCAAATATGATAGGTGTTTTCAAACCCATAATCAAAACAAATCAAATGTTATTTGTCACATACACGTGTTTAGCAGATGTTATTGCGGGTGTAGCGAAATGCTTGTGCTTCTAGCTCCGACAGTGCAGTAATATCTAACAAGTAATATCTAACAATTTCACAACATATACCCAATACACACAAATCTAAGTAAGGAATGGAATTAAGAATATATACATATATGGACGAGCAATGACAGAGCGGCATGGACTAAGATACAGTAAAATAGTATAGAATACAGTATATACAGTACCAGTCAAAAGTTTGGACACACCTACTCATTCAAGGGTTTTTCTTTATTTTTACTATTTTCTACATTGTAGAATAATAGTGAAGACATCAAAACAATGAAATAACACATATGGAATCATGTAGTAACCAAAAAAATATTAAACAAATCAAAATATATTTTAGATTTGAGATTCTTCAAATAGCCACCCTTTGCCTTTATGACAGCTTTGCACACTCTTGGCATTCTCTCAACCAGCTTCACCTGGAATGCTTTTCCAACAGTCTTGAAGGAGTTTCCACATTTGCTGAGCACTTGTTGGCTGCTTTTCTTTCACTCTGCGGTCCGACTCATCCCAAACCATCTCAATTGGGTTGAGGTTGGGAGATTGTGGAGGCCAGGTCATCTGATGCAGCACTCCATCACTCTCCTTCTTGGTAAAATAGCCCTTACACAGCCTGGGGGTGTGTTGGGTCATTGTCCTGTTGAAAAACAAATGATAGTCCCACTAAGCCCAAACAGATGGGATGGCATATTGCTGCAGAATGCTGTGGTAGCCATGCTGGTTAAGTGTGCCTTGAATTCTAAATAACAAGACAGTGTCACCAGCAAAGCACCATCACACCTCCTCCTCCACGCTTCACGGTGGGAACCAAACATGCAGAGATCATCCGTTCACCTACTCTGCGTCTCACAAAGACACAGCGGTTGGAACCAAAAATCTCAAATTTGGACTCATCAGACCAAAGGACAGATTTCCACTGGTCTAATGTCCATTGCTCGTGTTTCTTGGCCCAAGCAAGTCTCTTCTTCTTATTGGTGTCCTTTAGTAGTGGTTTCTTTGCAGCAATTTGACCATGAAGGCCTGATTCAAACAGTCTCTGAACAGTTAATGTTGAGATGTGTCTGTTACTTGAACTCTGTGAAGCATTTATTTGGACTGCAATTTCTGAGGCTGGTAACTCTAATGAACTTATCCTCTCCAGCAGAGGTAACTCTGGGTCTTCCATTCCTGTGGCGGTCCTCATGAGAGCCAGTTTCATCATAGCGCTTGATGGTTTTTGCGACTGCACTTGAAGAAACTTTCAAAGTTGTTGAAATGTTCCGTATTGACTGACCTTCATGTCTTAAAGTAATGATGGACTGTTGTTTCTCTTTGCTTATTTGAGATGTTCTTGCCATAATATGGACTTGGTCTTATACCAAATAGGGCTATCTTCTGTATACACGCCTTACCTTGTCACAACACAACTGATTGGCTCAAACGCATTAAGAAGGAAAGAAATTCCACAAATTAACTTTTAAGAAGGCACACCTGTTAATTGAAATGCATTCCAGATGACTTCCTCATGAGATGAGTAATGCAAGATATGTAAGCGTTATTAAAGTGACTAGTGTTCCATTTCTTAAAGTGGCCAGTGAGTTCTAGTTTATGTCTGTAGGCAGCAGCCTCTAATGTGCTAGTGATGGCTATTTAACAGTCTGATGGCCTTGAGATAGAAGCTGTTTTTCAGAGGTGTAACAGAGTGCAGTATGCCCCCTGGTGGACATAGATGGTGAATGTTTCAATTTCCAATGGTCACGGTTTCCTTGTCATGTCAGAGCTAATGAGGAGTGAGAGGTCAATTGTCTGCTATTACCATTCAATGGAGCTACCACATGATGTTCCTTGGCATTTATGGAATAAATGTAGTTTCTTTAATCTTTTCTAGTGGCTTGGGGGATTTGTCTTTATTTTCCCATCATTGTATGGCTGCTCAGCCCTCACACTTATGGCTGGGGCTCTGCAGGGGTTTGTCAGTCAGCAGCTGAACTAATACTGCTGTACAGCTTTAAGAATCATTTTAGAATGTGAGCACACGCATGCACGCACACACATGAAATCACAGGCGCGCATATACACACACACAAATTCCAAAAGAGGGATGGAGAGAGAGAGAGAAGGGAAAGGATGATGGATCTTCTTCAAGTTGTAATGTTATGCATTAATAAACAAGATGTGCTCGGCTGCCTCTGGCACAGCAGCGTATGTTACATTGGCAGATCTGTCTGCTCGCTCACTTTCAATAAAAACAGTCAGCCGCCTAATGCCTTCACACCGTCAGTTAGCCACTATTAGTCCATAGATTAATATCATTCCCTCTGTTCCAATAAGGTAGCCAAGTGAAGCTGCCTCTGTGTGATTGCTGACACAATGATGAATAGCTATAGACGCCCCTATGCAAAACGCTAGAAAGGAAAAGGTCGATTTTACACCACATATCTAAAGCCAGTATTAAGACCTGGTTGTTACTCTGTAATCTCTGTATAGCTGCTTTAGCATGATAGTCTGATCTAATTTATGAATACAGGTTTGCATGTTGCTATGTAGCCTACAGTAGCCTATATGCTATATCTGTTGTTACATATATATCGCTACATAAACCTAGCAAAAAGGTCCCCGTTGCAAAATAGGTTTCTAACCTCAAGGGTATTTTACTGGTTAAATAAATGTTTAGAAAACTAGAATAGAAAACACTGCAGCGAAACCTGTTCTGTTATGGTTGTATTTATATCCCCATGGCGATGGTGTCTTGTTGCAGATAAACCACAAGCTGAGCTGGGATTGGCAGCGCTTCACCCAGACCCAGCTGCGTGTGGTGGCCCAGAGTTGGCAGCGGGACCGGGCTGACCTGCTGTTTAAAGTCCTAGTGACCCTCGAGGAGGCCAGGCAGGCCTACCAGGAGGAGCTGGCCCTCCACACAGACCGCCAGCACCAGCAGGAAATCTGCTCCCGCCTCAGCGACAAGGTAGAGATTCACGCAGTACACTGAAAGGACATCCTATGTCTGAAATGGCATCCTATTATCTATATAGTGCACTATTTTGACCAGAGTCCGCAGCAAAAGTAGTGCACTATTTAGGGAATCGGGTGCCTTGTCTGACTGTGTAGAAGACCTCCACTAAGGAGGCAGCTAATGCCGGGTGTACACTACACGACTTTCAAAATCCTAACAACGCTGAGCCTCTCACATTAAACGACCGTCTTTCATGTAGTTTTTTGTCTTGCCAACGCAGTGGTGCACACTCTAACCGATCTGGCACAGACGGGGGGTCACAAACTATTCTTCACTTGGTCGTAAGGATTCTCGATACCACGCTGTGTTGCGAAAACAATGATGTGATGAGATTGTTAACGTAGCTATAACGAGCTGTGGCTCAAAGCATGCTCCAAAACGTTTTCAGCCAGACATGTACGCTTGCCATACAGAGTTGACATTTCTAGCCAACATTTTGAATTGAATAACATTGCTAGTGAACTTCAGAGCTGTAACGATTTGACACATTGGCTTTACAAACCCATACTAGTAGTCATCGCTCCTGCTCGAGAGTCTACACATTCTGGGTAATGCGAAAAACGTCATTATCTCTCTGGCTTCTTCTCTGGCGAGCTCTCATAGGCTATTGCTGATCACCGTTCTCGAAACTTGTCGTTGCACATCTCACACTACAAGAGCATTGCAGATTCTGTGCCTAAAAATCAAACATGTTTGAAAATATCGGGACGTTTGGGACTGTTCAAAGACGGGATCAGTAGCTTTCAGATTGAGTCTCTGACCCGCTCATATTAAACGAGCGTCGGAGACGGCCGCGCGCCCGGAGTAGGCAAAGACGTGGGGATTTTGTCTCCGATCTCAAAAACTTGTCTGGGACAGCCAAATCGGGGCCAAAATTGTGTAGTGTACACCAGACATTACTCAACCCTCACACTCACTCACACTTCCTGTTGCCAGCTAGCATCTTACGCTCGGTTTGGGCTACCACTAGGGATGGGTTGTGAACGCTAATAAGGACAGCCTTGTCTTGCTGACATGATGTAACTGTATCGGAGGGTTTGTTCGATTCGCTCAAAAAGCAAGTTGCGTACATGGGTAAACTACCCCACTCTTGCAGTGTCATCATAATAAGGTTATCTTGTCAATTAACTGATGAACAAGTTCTGTTTGTTTATCTAGCCGTCTATAGCATAGCTGATGTTTGTTATAAGGGGTTTGGAGATTGAAGTTTAACTACAGCTAATTAGATAACAGTAAGGTATAGGACCTACTAACTCTGACCTGATGTAGGTGGCTATAGACATTTGGCTTCCCACGCTTTGTTGTCATGTACATGTATTTACACAGATAACATAACCTGACCTGTCATGTCTATGGCCCATATACCATACAGCATACACAAAAACATACATAGATGACCACGTCATAGTGATCATATAAAAACAAGTTAAAATATCCCTAAACACAACAAACTAAATGACACATAAGCAGGCCAAATGGCCCACATAGAGAAATGGCCTACATAGAGTGAAAATAACATAGACCTGTGCCTTATACAGTGCCTTCAGAAAGTACTCACACCCCTTGGCTTTTTCCACATTTTGTTGTGTTACAGCCTGAATTTTAAATGGATTAAATTGAGCTTTTGTGTCACTGGTCTACACACAGTACACCATAATGTAAAAGTGGAATTATGCAATTCCAATAATAATAGTGAAGACATCAAAACTATGAAATAACACATATGGAATCATGTAGTAACCAAAAAAATCTATATTTGAGATTCTTCAAAGTAGCCACCCTTTGCCTTGATGACAACTTTGCACACTCTTGGCATTCTCTCAACCAAGTTCATGAGGTAGTCACCTGGAATGCCTTTCAATTAACAGGTGTGCCTTGTTAAAAGTTAATTTGTGGAATTTCTTTCCTTCTTAATGCATTTGAGCCAATCAGTTCTGTTGTGACAAGGTAGGGTTGGTATACAGAAGATAGCCCTATTTGGTAAAAGACCAAGTCCATATTATGGAAAGAACAGCTCAAATAAGCAAAGAGAAATGACAGTCTATCATTACTTTAAGACATGAAGGTCAGTCAATCCGGAAAATTTCAAGTTTCTTCAAGTGCAGTCGCAAAAACCATCAAGCGCTATGATGAAACTGGCTCTCATGAGGACCGCCACAGGAAAGGAAGACCCAGAGTTACCTCTACTGCAGAGGATAAGTTCATTAGAGTTACCAGGCTCAGAAATCAGCAATTAACTGCACCTCAGATTGCAGCCCAAGTAAATGCTTCACAGAGTTCAAGTAACAGACCCATCTCAACATCAACTGTTCAGAGGAGACTGCGTGAATCAGGCCTTCATGGTCAAATTGCAGCAAAGAAACCACTACTAAGGACACCAATAAGAAGAAGAGACTTGCTTGGGCCAAGAAACACGAGCAATGGACATTAGACCGGTGGAAATCTGTCCTTTGGTCTGATGAGTCCAAATTTGAGATTTTTGGTTCCAACCGCCGTGTCTTTGTGAGACGCAGAGTAGGCGAACGGATGATCTCTGTATGTGTGGTTCCCACCGTGAAGCATGGAGGACGAGGTGTGATGGTGTGGGGGTTCTTTGCTGGTGAAACTGTTGGTGATTTATTTAGAATTCAAGGCACACTTAATCAGCATGGCTACCACAGCATTCTGTAGCGATACGCCATCCAATCTGGTTTGCGCTTAGTGGGACTATCATTTGTTTTTCAACAGGACAATGACCCCAAAACACACCTCCAGGCTGTGTAAGGGATATTTGACCAAGAAGGAGAGTGATGGAGGGCTGCTTCAGATGACCTGGCCTCCACAATCCCCCGACCTCAACCCAATTGAGATGGTTTGGGATGAGTTGGACCGCAGAGTGAAGGCAAAGCAGCCAACAAGTCCTCAGCATATGTGGGAACTCCTTCAAGACTGTTGGAAAAGCATTCCTCATGAAGCTGGTTAAGAGAATGCCAAGAGTGTGCAAAGCTGTCATCAAGGCAAAGGGTGGCTACTTTGAAGAATCTAAAATCTAAAATATAATTTGATTTGTTTACCACTTTTTGGGTTACTACATGATTCCATGTGTGTTATTTCATAGTTTTGATGTCTTCACTATTATTCTACAATGTAGAAAATAGTAAAAATAAAGAAAAACCCTTGAATGAGTAGGTGTGTCCAAACTTTTGACTGGTACTGTATACAGCTCTGGAAAAAAGTAAGAGACCACTGCAAAATTATCAGTTTCTATGGTTTTACTATTTATAGGTATGTGTTTGGGTAAAAATAACATTTTTGTTTTAATATAAAAACTACTGACAACATTTCTCCCAAATTCCAAATAAAAATATTGTCATTTAGAGCATTTATTTGCAGAAAATGACAACTGGTCAAAATAACAAAAAATATGCAGTGTTGTCAGACCTCGAATAATGCAAAGAAAATAAGTTGATGTTGAGGCAGCCTCAGAAAAAAAGTTAATGAGATTAGTAATTTATATGAGCTAACTTTAACCCTTTCCTGGGTAGCCTATCTTAAACTAAACTCATAATGATAATAGGTTGTATTTCTAATAATTCTATTTCTGATAATAACAAAGAAGGAATACATAGTGCAGTGGTAGAAAGAATGCATGCATCTTTGTGCATTCAATCAAAAATATTGCCAAGTTAATCAGAGACTTTACCAACCTTACTGTATATGAGTTCTGTTATAGTCACATATTGTATTTCTGTGCTGGAGTGGAGTCAGAGCACAAATGGAAGTCTCCTTCCAACCAAATCTCTCCTGAGTTCTCAGGGCCTTTATCATCCTGACACAGTGACACGACCAGAGCACAAGATGGATTCCCCTTGCCATTCTGTCAGCCTAATACAAATGCTTTGTTTCTGCAGCTGGTGTCTCTGTTTCCAGTAGCTCTGCTAAATAAACAATGATTTATATTCATCATGATGAAATCCACTTCTGCAATTTCATTATCTTATTTCATTACATACTATTTTGAAGCTTTGGTATAGCAGCCTGATATGCTGTGTTGTTACAGGCACAGTACAGTCGTGGTCAAAAGTTTTGAGAATGACACAAGTATTGGTCTTCACAAAGTTCGCTGCTTCAGTGTTATGAGATATTTTTGTCAGATGTTACTATGGTATACTGAAGTATAATTACAAGCATTCCATAAGTGTCAAAGGCTTTTATTGACAATTACATAAAGTTTATGCAAAGAGTCAATATTTGCGGTGTTGACCCTTCTTTTTCAAGACCTCTGCAATCCGCCCTGGCATGCTGTCAATTAACTTCTGGGCCACATCCTGACTGATGGCTGCCCATTCTTGCATAATCAATGCTTGGAGTTTGTCAGAATTTGTGGGTTTTTGTTTGTCCACCCGCCTCTTGAGGATTGACCACAAGTTCTCAATGGGATTAAGGTCTGGGGAGTTTCCTGGCCATGGACCCAAAATGTCGATGTTTTGTTCCCGAGCCACTTAGTTATCACTTTTGCCTTATGGCAAGGTGCTCCATCATGCTGGAAAAGGCATTGTTCGTCACCAAACTGTTCTTGGATGGTTGGGAGAAGTTGCTCTCGGATGATGTGTTGGTACCATTCTTTATTCATGGCTGTGTTCTTAGGCAAAATTGTGAGTGAGCCCACTCCCTTGGCTGAGAGCAACCCCACACATGAATGGTCTCAGGATGCTTTACTGTTGGCATGACACAGGACTGATGGTAGCGCTCACCTTGTCTTCTCTGGACAAGCTTTTTTCCGAATGCCCCAAACAATCGGAAAGGGGATTCATCAGAGAAAATGACTTTACCCCAGTCCTCAGTAGTCCAATCCCTGTACCTTTTGCAGAATATCTGTCCCTGATGTTTTTCCTGGAGAGAAGTGGCTTCCTCACTGCCCTTCTTGACACCAGGCCATCCTCCAAAAGTCTTCGCCTCACTGTGCGTGCAGATGCACTAACACCTGCCTGCTGCCATTCCTGAGCAAGCTCTGCACTGGTGGTGCCCCGATCCCGCAGCTGAATCAACTTTAGGAGACGGTCCTGGCGCTTGCTGGACTTTCTTGGGCACCCTGACGCCTTCTTCACAACAATTGAACCTCTCTCCTTGAAGTTCTTGATGATCCGATAAATGGTTGATTTAGGTGCAATCTTACTAGCAGCAATATCCTTGCCTGTGAAGCCCTTTTTGTGCAAAGCAATGATGATGGCACGTGTTTCCTTGCAGGTAACCATGGTTAACAGAGGAATAACAATGATTTACAGCACCACCCTCCTTTTAAAGCTTCCAGTCTGTTATTCTAACTCAATCAGCATGACAGAGTGATCTCCAGCCTTGTCCTCGTCAACACTCTCACCTGTGTTAACGAGAGAATCACTGACATGATGTCAGCTGGTCCTTTTGTGGCAGGGCTGAAATGCAATGGAAAAGTTTTTTTGGTATTAAGTTCATTTTCATGGCAAATTCATCTGATCACTCTTCATAACATTCTGGAGTATATGCAAATTGCCATCATAAAAACTGAGGCAACAGACTTTGTGAAAATTAATATTTGTGTCATTCTCAAAACTTTTGACCACGACTGTATAAGTATATTGGTTTATTTAAAATATGATTCACATGCAAATTCGAATAATGTTGTATTCTATATCATAATTTAAGTGGATGTGTTGGTAAAAGTTTCATTATGATTCCCTACCCCTCAGGGTTGGGGTTAATTCCACAAATTAAATTCTAATTAAATTCTCTGTCCCTGTAAATTAAATGTTATTCAATTGAAATTCCAGGTCATTCTTTGAATTCAGAGATAATTCAGTTCCTCTAAATTCCAATGTTAGGAAAATCCTATTCAATATTATCCCCAACAATTCCACAAATTCCAATTGATCAGGTCACTGTTCAGACAGCCTAGCTATAGTGGAAATATAGAAAAACAAGTAGAAATGATTTAAAACAAATCCTGCAGTAAATGTTTGATACTATGTGCATTAATTCCATTAACTGGGAAATGTAAAGTATGGAATTCTAATTCAATTCAATTCCAAAGATGAAATGTCTTTACAATTACAATTAAATTCCTATTCAAAAAGTCCAAACAGTCTAATTCCAATTAAATTCCAACTCCATAACTTGAAGATTGTTGAAATTCTAATTGAATTCCATATCAATTCTCCACTTCATGAGTGAAATCAAGAATTGTAATTGACCCCAACCCTGCTACCCCTTGGAGCCTGAGGAGGTGAGTCATGGTGGTGCTGGACGAGTCCTGGTGGTGCTGGAGGAGGCCTGGTGGTGCTGAAGGAGGTCTGGTGGTGCTGAAGGAGGCCTGGTGGTGGTGCTGGAGGCCTGGTGATGCTGGAGGCCTGCTGGTCCTGGAGGTGGCAGACACAGACCAGTCCAGCTACCCTGCTGGAGAAGGCCTGATGGTGCTGAAGGAAGGCCCAGTGCTGCTGGAGGAGACCTGGTGGTGCTGGAGGAGGCCTGGTGGTGCTGGAAGAAGCCTGGAGGAGACCTGGTGGTGATGGGGGAGGACTCATGGTTGAGCTGGCCTCATTAGGAGTTGGGCTGTGTGCTTATTACTGTGTGCTGTATAGTGATACTGATAACCCACTGAGCAACTTGCCTGTGGGTTATTATGGTGTGCAGTGGGAGGAGCCCCAGAGTAAATGCTTTCTGGGCCAAATTGACGACTGCTGCTCTGAAGGACAAGTCTTCCCCCTGGCCAGGCTAGTGTATAGTGCAACGCCAGGCCCTGGTGTGTTAGCCTAGCTGCGCTGTGGATCAGGCAGCACAGATGGCTGCATGGAGGAGGAAACTAGGCTGAGTTTACATACCCTGGGAGTGGGGAAAACCAAATATGTTGTACTGTATGTCTGGACAGAGAGACATCAATTATTATCTACAGATGTTGTTCTATTGCATTACAGATTGTACAGCTGTAGGTTTATTGATGCTACTCCATCTTGATTTGAAAGACATGTTGGTGCATAGAGAATAAGTTGGCAAATTTCTATGAGATGAATATGGAACAGATGACCATGTTGCGTTCTGCTGCACTACCCAAGTTTACCACTAGAGACATACAGGTATTTTATTCTACCTATTCTGATACAGAACGGAAATACAATGAGAACAGGATTCCAGATAGGGAGAAGAAGAGTATGCATGTGCTGATGATGTATGCTGTGATGGAGTGCTAAGCTTGCTGAGTAAACTTACCCTTAATTATACCCATTGTTTCCTGATGTTACTGAGCCTACATTCACCCACAAGCATTTGTGAGGTCGGGCACTGATGTTGGGCGATTAGGCCTGGCTCGCAGTCGGCGTTCTAATTCATCCCAGAGGTGTTCAATGGGGTTGAGGTCAGGCCTCTGTGCAGGCCAGTCAAGTTCTTCCACACCGATCTCAACAAACCATTTCTGTATGGACCTCGCTTTGTGCACGGGGGCATTGTCGAGACCCATAGACAGCAAGGGCAGACAACTTCTCCCTCTCCGATGGAGCCGGGCGGATGTTCAAATAGTACAACTCCAGTTGTACTATTGTAGGAGGAATCCCTGGCAGAGAGCAGCTGTCCCGTAGAAATCCCATGGTGGGGATATATGGATCCCTCTGGGTGCTGGAGTGTGGGTGGCTGATTTGGTCGGCCAGCTGGTCCCGAAAGATCGGGTCCTCTCCTCTCCAGGCGTTGGACGACCTGGAGAACCCGATCCATCGCTTCTTCCAAGCTGGCTAGCATCGTCAAATGCCCCCTGGACCCGTGCCACGACTCCAGGCATGTGCTCCTCTCCTGTTGACTCCATGGCAGGTGTGTGATTCTGTGATAGGTGAGTTGAAGGAGTCAGACGCAGGAGGATAAATCACAGAATAACAGGATTCATTCTGGAAAACAGAGTTACGCAGTAATGTGTCAAAACAGTCCAGTGCGCAATATAGGCGCAATGGAACCAACAAGGCACACGGGGAAAATAACCCGGCGATACAAAATACATGGAGCTCCACCGAGCTTCACTATCCTCACAATAAACAAAACAATAACACACAAAGACAAGGGTGCAGAGGGAACACTTATACAGGTACTGATGAGGGGATATGAACCAGGTGTGTGTAATGAACAAGACAAAACCAATGGAATGATGAAATGAGGAGCGGCAGTGGCTAGAAGGCCGGTGACGTCGAACGCCCAAGCCTGCCCGAACAAGGAGAGGTGGCAGCTTTGGAGGGAGTCGTGACAGATACAGGCGTCCTTCCTAACTCAGTTGCCGTAGAGGAAAGAAACCTCTCAGGGATTTCACCATGAGGCCAATTGTGACTTTAAAACAGTTACAGAGTTTAATGGCTGTGGTAGGAGAAAACTGAGGATGGATCAACCACAATGTAGTTACTCCACAATGCTAACTTATTTGACAGCGTGAAAAGAAGGAAGCCTGTACAATATAAAAATATTTGCAACAAGGCACTAAAGTAATACTGCAAAAATTGTGACAAAGCAATTCACTTTTTGTTCTGAATACAAAGTGTTAGTACTCTCCGTATTTCCAAGCATAGTGGTGGCTGCATCATGTTCTGGGTATGCTTGTAATCGTTAAGGACTGGGGAGTTTTTCAGGATAAATAAGAAACGGAATGGAGCTAAGCACAGGAAGAATCCTAGAGGAAAACCTGGTTCAGTCTGCTTTCCACCAGACACTGGGAGATTAATTAATCTTTCAGCAGGACAATAACCTAAAACACAAGGCCAAATCTGCACTGGAGTTTCTTACCAAGAAGACAATGGATGTTACTGAGTGGCCAAGTTACAGTTTGGACTTAAATCTACTTGAAAATCTATGGCAAGACCGGAAAATGGCAGATCACTCATTGGTTAGTCTGTCAGTGAGTGTTCAGAGGCAAAAATTGGAGCTATGTTAGAATTATATTAACAAACACTTTGGGGAGGGCTTGTAGCTGTGCTTTTATCATTCTGACATTTCTAGATTTAGTCTTCATTTTTTAAGGCTGCCATGTGCAAAAAGTATGTTTGTACTTGGCAGCGAGGCACAGAAAATGAGATTGTAGTGATGAATTGTTGTAGACTGTATGTAATGAGCGTATTATTCCTCTTGTGTTCTCAAAGATGCATTCTCTAACCAGCAATAAACAAGCAAGACATACCCAATCAGTTCAACCAGTGTTGTGGCACGGCTTTCCGTTTTTTCTTAGGAGCTTGGGGAAGATGAAGTAAGATTAGTTTAAGGTGGCTGTGATGGCCACTTCGCTGTGCTGTTTGATTTTTCATATTTACATACTCATATTCAGGAGAAGACAGAATAAACACTTAGACTGGCAAAAGCTCACTTGACACAAAGAGGCACATCCACTTGCACGCATGCATGCACAAACATGAGCATGTGCGCGCGCACACACACACACACAGACACACACACACACACATACACACACACACACACAAACAGACACACACACACACACACACAAACAGACACACACAAACAGACACACACAAACAGACACACACACACACACACACAAACAGACATACACACACACAAACAGACACACACAAACAGACACACACACACACACAAACAGACACACACATACACACTCACAGACACACACACACACACACAGAGACACACATAAACAGACACACACACACACACAAACAGACACACACACACACACACACACAAACAGACACACACATACACATACACACTCACAGACTCACACACACACACACAAACAAACAGACACAAACAAACAAACAGACACACAAACACACACACATACACACACACACTCAACCAGGTTGTTTGCACTCCCAACATCAAGCACCCGGTGCAATTGTGTGTGTGTTTTAAAAACCTAGATTTTCTCTGGTGTGATTTTTTTTGGTTACATAACAGATTCTACATCCCAAATGGCAGTCTATTACCTACAGTGGGGAAAAAAAGTATTTAGTCAGCCACCAATTGTGCAAGTTCTCCCACTTAAAAAGATGAGAGAGGCCTGTAATTTTCATCAAAGGTACACGTCAACTATGACAGACAAATTGAGATTTTTTTTCTCCAGAAAATCACATTGTAGGATTTTTCATGAATGTATTTGCAAATTATGGTGGAAAATAAGTATTTGGTCACCTACAAACAAGCAAGATTTCTGGCTCTCACAGACCTGTAACTTCTTCTTTAAGAGGCTCCTCTGTCCTCCACTCATTAACTGTATTAATGGCACCTGTTTGAACTTGTTATCAGTATAAAAGACACCTGTCCACAACCTCAAACAGTCACACTCCAAACTCCACTATGGCCAAGACCAAAGAGCTGTCAAAGGACACCAGAAACAAAATTGTAGACTGCACCAGGCTGGAAGAAGACTGAATCTGCAATAGGTAAGCAGCTTGGTTTGAAGAAATCAACTGTGGGAGCAATTATTAGGAAATGGAAGACATACAAGACCACTGATAATCTCCCTCGATCTGGGGCTCCACGCAAGATCTCACCCCGTGGGGTCAAAATGATCACAAGAACGGTGAGCAAAAATCCCAGAACCACACGGGGGGACCTAGTGAATGACCTGCAGAGAGCTGGGACCAAAGTAACAAAGCCTACCATCAGTAACACACTACGCCGCCAGGGACTCAAATCCTGCAGTGCGAGACGTGTCCCCCTGCTTAAGCCAGTACATGTCCAGGCCCGTCTGATGTTTGCTAGAGTGCATTTGGATGATCCAGAAGAGGATTGGGAGAATGTCATATGGTCAGATTAAACCAAAATATAACTTTTTGTGTTTGGAGGACAAAGAATGCTGAGTTGCATCCAAAGAACACCATACCTACTGTGAAACATGGGGGTGGAAACATCATGCTTTGGGGCTGTTTTTCTGCAAAGGGACCAGGACGACTGATCTGTGTAAAGGAAAGAATGAATGGGGCCATGTATCGTGAGATTTTGAGTGAAAACCTCCTTCCATCAGCAAGGGCATTGAAGATGAAACGTGGCTGGGTCTTTCAGCATGACAATGATCCCAAACACACCGCCCGGGCAACGAAGGAGTGGCTTCGTAAGAAGCATTTCAAGGTCCTGGAGTGGCCTAGCCAGTCTCCAGATCTCATCCCCATAGAAAATCTTTGGAGGGAGTTGAAAGTCCGTGTTGCCCAGCGACAGCCCCAAAACATCACTGCTCTAGAGGAGATCTGCATGGAGGAATGGGCCAAAATACCAGCAACAGTGTGTGAAAACCTTGTGAAGACTTACAGAAAACGTTTGACCTGTGTCATTGCCAACAAAGGGTATATAACAAAGTATTGAGAAACTTTTGTTATTGACCAAATACTTATTTTCCACCATAATTTGCAAATAAATTCATAAAAAATCCTACAATGTGATTTTCTGGATATTTTTTTCTAATTTTGTCTGTCATAGTTGACGTGTACCTATGATGAAAATTACAGGCCTCTCTCATCTTTTTAAGTGGGAGAACTTGCACAATTGGTGGCTGACTGAATACTTTTTCCCCCCACTGTATATAGTGCACCAGGGCCCATATCCACTGGGCACAGATGTCAAAACAACGTCTATTCCACGTTGGTTCAACGCAATTTCATTGAAATGAGTGTGTGCCCAGTGGGTAGGCTCTGGTGAAAAGATGTGCATTATGTAGGGAATAGGGTGCCATTTTGTATACAGACGCAGACAGAGAATGTATCCGTGAGAGTAGCCTACCAGATTGAGAAATAGTCTATACAAAATAGGTATTGATCAAAGGGGACTTTTTAAACACATTGAGTTAATTGTCTTTGAGTGTGTGTATTTATAAGTATTATTTTGGAATGTAGGGAAGTTACTACATTTTCTGTGTTTTCGTACAGTAGGTTCGTATCACCAGTAGACTTTGCACGGCTGTTTCGGCACAGATAACAAATTCAAAACACGTAATATATGTTGACAGAGAGAGCCTACATCTATGCATTCTGGCTCTTACAGTAATTTACAGTAATGTGCAGCAATCCTTGAATATCTAAGTCTTTGTCTAACTCAGTCATTAATAACAGCATAATATTCATAGTATTCTGTGACAAAGTAGCGTCCTTTCCAGGGGGTGTACCAGTAGTACATCACGCTGCCTCACGCTACAGGCTCCTGTTCTATAGGCCGTTCTGGCTCTGCCTTTCTGCCTTTCTGCCTCGGCCTTTACTTAATATTCTAAGAGTTTCATATAAGAGTTTTGTCCATTACTCATGAATCAGTGGAGGCTGGTGGGAGGAGCTTTAGGAGGACGGGCTCATTGTAATCGCTGGAATTGAATAAATGGAACAGAGTCAAACGTGGTTTTCATGTGTTTGATACCATTCCAATTATTCCATTCCAGCCATTACAATGAGCCCATGCTCCTATAGCTTCTCCCACCAGCCTCCTCTGTCATGTATAGGAAGCATTTGTTTCCCACTCTGGTGTTGTCTGCTCCAGGCAGGGTCACTACTTTGAAGCCATGAGATGTGAGGGTGTCATGTAGCAATGCTTCTAAACACATTCCAGCCCAGTCTGGACGAGGAAGCCCACAGAACCTGCTGCTGCAATATCCACAGGATGCTCATTAACATCATGTGTCAGGTCTCTCTCTGGTCTCTGGTCTCTTTCTCCCTCTCTGTTTTCTCTCTCTTTCCCCTCTCTCTCTCTCTCTCTCTGTATCTCTTTCTCTGTATCTTTCTCTCTCTCTCAATCACTTTCTCTCTCTCTCTCTCGCTCTCTCTCTCTCTCTCTCTCTCTCTCTCTCTCTCTCTCTCTCTCTCTCTCCCTCTCTCCCTCTCTCCCTCTCTCTCTCACCACAACAAGGATGACTAGACACTATACTGGCAGATTGGAGACTGAGAGACAAATTACCACAGCTCTGATCTACGGGCAGTCTGACGATTAGATTGGATCTTATTCTAACATTTCATTGTTCTATTTGATACGTCATTTTAATAATTTCAACTTCGAAGTCCCAGTGGGCAGTAAGGCTCCTGGATGTTTAAAACCACAAGTAGGAGCGGCGGGCTGGCCTACAGTTGGCGTTGTAGTTGACAGAGTGTACTGATGTGTAGAGTGTACAGATGAGTCATTGATTGCACATGCACTTTTTCTACCTGTATTTATTGTCTGTATATGTCCTTGTCTATGTTTAATTATGTGTTTCTATGTATGCACAGTGCTGCAACCAACATTTCCCCACAGCCATTATCTTATATTTTATCTTGAAGTTGAGTGACAATAAAGTTGGGTCAAAAGGTTCTGTAAAGTGAGTGGTTAATGAGAAATACAGCTACTGCTTCCTCTGAGGGCAGAACTTCTAGGAGGTTGAGCCTCTGTCTTGCATTAGAACTGATAAGTCTTCTATTAAACCCACAAGAGGAGCCTTAATGTAAACATAAACCTCCATATCTTTCCATCCCTAAGTGTATGTCCCAAATGGCACCCTATTCCAAGTTTCACATTTTATTGTCACGTGCACTAGTACAGTGAAATGCCTTTCTTGCTTTCTTATTCTCTCTATAGTGCACTATTCTATATAGTGCACTACTCAAAAGTAGTGCACTAAATGGAATAGGGTGCCATTTGAGACACAACCCAATGTTATTTGATTAAGGCAGGGCAGGGTCTCTCTAAGCTTTCCCCAAACAGACAGACAGACAGTCAGCAGCCAGTTGTTGGTTCCTCTCAGGCAGGCAGGCTGATTGGATTGATGATGATGCTGGTGCTAATGTGTGATTGACTGTGTTAATAATGCTTGGCTCTCTTTGGGGGGTTCCTAAGCTCTGTGTTGATGGATCTGTAAATCTGTCTGCCTGTTTGGATTGCAACACTTCAGCGCACACCGTGCCACAGGGACCCTGGCGCATAACCAACCTGTCACTCACACCTCAACAATTGTTGTGTGTGTGTGCTTGTGCTTGTGTATGTGTGCTTGTGTGGTTATGTGTGCTTGTGTGGTTATGTGTGTGTGTGTGTGTGTGTGTGTGAGTGATTGCATATGTGGAGTGTGTGTGTGTTTACACAGGTCTGACTTGGTGGGTGGTATCTGTTGGAGTGTGTGTGACTGTGAGACCATGACTTATGGCAGGATGTTGTTGATTAAATAAGTGTTGTGCAGGATAGTGCATAAATAGCTACATTACAGTGTGGGAGCAGGGTTTTCTGGGTCTCGGTTCTGTCCTGAGGTATTCTAACATGTGCTGTGAGGGGCTGTTTCAACACCACTCTTTCCTTTTCATTCACACCAGACTCTGGGGCTAGTACCCAGCTGGGCATCTGGCAACGTGATTCGGTCCAGAGAGGCAGTCTTTGATTGGCACTAACCTACGTGCCTGTGTGTGTGTCCAGCTAAAGAAATGGCGTGCCCATCAAGAGGAGGTTGCCAGATTGGAGGCAGCCATTGCCGGCAGGCAGCAGGAGGAAGAGGAGGACAGACTGAGGAGGGAGCAGGAGAGAGACTCGGCCATGAGGTCACTGCAGAAGGAAAAAGTAAAGACCCCTTCCACCCATCACGCTCCAGCATACTGCACTGTCCCCAGTCATACTATGTTTGAAATGAGTCTTTGCTCCTCAGATTCTATGACAGTATATAATAACTTCTTAGTATCCAATGTAGGTATGGCCCAAGTTAATTTGAATGATTTAACTCCATGGATATGTAATATAATAAATATGTCATTATAATGTTCTCAGAAGGAAATTAACTATCTGTTTGTTAAGGAAAAGTGTGGCATGATGATTTTCATTAGCTTGATTAATTGTATATTCAGCTGCATGAGGTATGATGGTGTGTGTGTGTGTGTGTGTGTGTGCACCTGCTTGTGTGTGTGTGTCCATGCGTGCATGTAGAAGTGTGTGGTCCCTGACCCACATGGCCCTTGGTATCCCCCCAGGGTGTGTATTGGTGCCGGTCTTGTTTGATTGCACCCCTCCTGTAGGGCCTGCTTCAGTACCACAGGAAAGCTGGGAGAATCTCTGATTAATGATGCCGTTTAGGCTGAAATGGATTACATATACTTCTACACAGTCATCTCTGACTATGACATATCATCTCATTCATTTGATTTACTCTTATCTGATTTTGCACTGTCACGATCAATAGGACGTGATGACATGACAGTAAAGTTTCCCTCGTGTTGACTCGCTTGCTCCAGTAATTTTTTTTAACCTTTTGGTTTGTTTTGTGAATGTTTGTTCACTGTATATCTCAGGTGAAGCAGTACTATGCAGAGAAACAGAGGAGGAGAGAGGAGCTGGAGAGGAGAGATCAGCAGAGACTGACAGAGCTGAGGAGACTAATGGCAGAGCAAGCTAATAGAGATAAGGAGAGGTAAGCATGCACCATTGGCAGCAGCTTAACCTTAAGGCCGCTAAAGGAGAGAGCTCAACACCTGGCTGACAGACACTTCTTTGTTTGCCCCTATGGCTTATTTGGACAATGTTCATAAAACACCTTTATTTCTAATGGTGCGTCATTTATGGAGTCATTTATGTTTTTCCATGACAAATTGAGGAATTAGTTTGAAATATCTAATTTTAGGATCCACTGGTATGATTCGATAAGTTGCCGTTTTCTCTTCTGTTTAGTGCAATCTCCTATTTATCCATGGTCCTCTCTAGCGTTCTAGCCTCCTTTCAAGTCCCTGGCATTTAAACAGTGCTAGGAGAAAGAGAGCGAGACAGGGTTGAGTTAGTCAGGGCAGGGTGAGGAGGACTGAGGACATGAGATACTGTAGCTCTCTGGCAGCCCATAACGCTCTCCCAGCCTGTAGGGCCGCTGTGCCACCACAGACCGGTGGTGCCTGAGATGAGGGCTGATGTCCTTGCCCACTTCTCTCTCTCCCATCTCTCTGTCCCTCCTGCCCTCAGGGTGCAGTTTCGCGAGGAGGCGCTGCTGCAGCGGAGGGAGGAGAGGGAGGCGCAGGCACTCCAGCGCCTAAAAGAGGAAGAGGAGAGAGGCAGTCGTCTAGAGGCCCTGAGAAATCAGGTACGTCTCTTATCAGCACTTATTCCCATTGGCTTCCCTAATTGTATCTGCCATTTAAAATGCCACACCGGGGGAAATTTGTGGGCGCTTTTGACCCCGCTGATCCATGTTGGTTTTGAGGCTTCACTGCCACTTACTGGTGGGATAGGGAAATACAAGGAAACTACTAGGCTATCAAATTAATTGGGTTTTCCCCATCCCCCACACGGTCAAGGTGGCAGTGGTGGCAGAGCCAGACCCAGAGAGGATGATGGGAGATACGGAGGCCTGGAGAGGCCGGCTGGCGCAGCAGAGCGGAGAGGAGGAGTTTCGGTTGCACCGTCCCCTATATCACCTCAACACGTACACAGACTCTCAGGTGAGTCTGACCTGCCACTGTTCTTTATTTTCTGCTCCCAACTCAACACAAGTCAATCTGCCTTTTCCCACTCATTATTTCCCTTAAGTGTTTGGTTTGATGAGACTTGTGCCCTCTCCAATAGTTCCCAAGGTTGTTAACATGTGTCAGTCAGAGGAGGCTGGTGGGAGGAGTAATAGGAGGACCGGCTCATTGTGGCTGGAATGGAATGAATGGAACGGGGTCAAACATGTGGTTTATGTTTGATGCCGTTCCATAAATTCCATTCCAGCCATTACAATGTGCCCGTCCTCTTATAGCTCCTCCCACCAGCCTCCTCTTGTGTCAATGTAATATTTTGTGTTTACTGCCTCACTCACTGACATAAAAAAAACAGAAAATCATTCACAATAATGTTTGACCTGGGTAAACAAACCTTACCCTCATGCAGACAGACCTTTAAATGGCCTCCCCTCAAGGCCTGTGGGTGAATTAACATACAGTACATCTGTCTGGTACATTGTGTCACGACTCCACTGTGCAGGAAAGCACACTGGCTTTACCTGCAGTCTATTGCATAATCAGGTCAGTGACGGTTAGTTAGATCATCTCCTCCAATTGAAAATGTGATCAATGACTAACTGACCTTGGTTTAATGTTAGGAAAAACACGAAAACATGTTTGATTAGAATTGCAAAATATCATAAAAATGAATGAACAAGGGTGTGACAGAATCGTCCTTATCATCTGTTTTTATGCCTTTTGGACCTTACAATGTGTCCGTTCCAAATGGCACCGTATTCCCAATATAGTGCACTTCTTTTGACCAGATCCCTATGTCCATTTCCTCTGTTGGTTTCCAGATTGTGTCTGATCCAAGAGTGAGGATTGAACAGGCCCTCCGGGCAGCAGGACTCCACAACACACTGTATGCTAAGGAGGTTCTCTCTGTAGTCCAGCCACCCAGACCACCTCGACGGGACACTGACTCCATCGGATTCAAGTCTTCTACAAAGAGTGTTTAGCCCTATTCAATCAAAATAACTAACGCTAACCAGGTGTCCCGAATAAGTCATAATGTAAATAACATTTTCCCTGGCCAGTGACAGAGCATGTTTGTATTGATTTGAAGTTGAATAGTTTTTTACGCAACTTGGAAACTGGCTGCAGGTACAGGTAATATAGATTAAATGTTATATTTGTCCACAGATTTTTGTCAGAATGTCTTCTTTGGGTTACTTCTGTGATTGTCAATACAGACCATGTTGGCTCAACTTTTAACATATTCCTCGCAGTATTACTCATTCGCCTCCTTCCGCTATCTATCAATATCTGATACATAATTTAACACAGAATGTCTGTGTTTCATGCCACTGTGACGTTAGATAACAACTGCCTGACATTATGACAAACCTTTCATGTATGTTATTTAGCTGTATATAGTTGCTCATTTGACTATGTAACATACACTGAGGGTACAAAACATTAGGAACACCTGCTCTTTCTATGACAGACTGACCAGGTGAATCCAGGTGAAAGCTATGATCCCTTATTGATGTCACTTGTTAAATCCACTTCAATCCGTGTAGATGAAGGGGAGGAGACAGGTTAAAGAAGGATTTTTAAGCCTTGAGACAATTGAGACATGGATTGTGTATGTGTGCCATTCAGAGGGTAAATGAGCAAGACAAAAGATGGAAGTGCCTTTGAACAGGTTATGGTAGTAGATGCCAGGCGCACCGGTTTGTGTCAAGAACTGCAACACTGCTGGGTCTTTCACACTCAACAGTTCCCCGTGTGTATCAAGAATGGTCCACCACCCAAAGGACATCCAGCCAACTTGACACAACCGTGGGAAGCATTGGAGTCAACATGGGCCAGCATCCTTGTGGAATGCTTTCGACACCTTGTACAGTCCATGACCAGAAGAATTGAGGCTGTTCTGAGGGCAAAAGGTGTGCCACTCAATATTAGGAAGGTGTTCTTAATGTTTAGTAGACTCAGTGTACATGGATGTTGTAACCATAAGCTGATTGGGCTACGTGTCAGTGCAAAGTTCAGATAAATATGACTATTTTCTGGCCTAATTTGCAATCCTTTAGTGTCTCATCTCCATTTTGAAGCTAGTCATTTCTTAATAATCCATGTTGAGTAAGAGGATGTGGACCCATATCAGCCTGAACTGAATTTATTCAGGATTTTAAAATGTCAGGTACAATGAAGTCAGAGATGCATAACCATTTCTAAATATAGTCCTGCTACCCCAGTGCCTAACTCCTGATCCACGAGACATTTGATTAAATTAAAGTCAGAAGAGAGCTTATTTCTTTAAATCCTTTATACATTTTTTAAAGTCACAGGACTTAATGTCATCAAGTATACTGAACAAAAATATAAACGCAACATGCAACAATTTCAAAGATTTTACTGAGTTACAGTTCATATAAGGAAATCAGTCAATTGAAATAAATTCATTAGGCCCTAATCTATGGATTTCCCATGACTGGGAATACAGATATGCATCTGTTGGTCACAGACACCTTTAAAAAAAGGTAGGAGCGTGGATCAGAAAACCAGTCAGTATCTGGTGTGACCACCATTTGCCTCATGCAGCGCAACACATCTCCTTCGAATAGAGTTGATCAGGCTTCTGATTGTGGCCTGTGGAATGTTGTCCCACTCCTCTTCAATGGCTGTGCGAAGTTGCTGGATATTGGCGGGAACTGGAACACGCTGTCGTACGCATCAATCCAGAGCATCCCAAACATACTCAATGGGTGACATGTTTGGTGAGTATGCAGGAAGATCTCGGGCATTTTCAGCTTCCAGGAATTGTGTACAGATCCTTGCGACATGGGGCCATGCATTATCATGCTGAAACATGAATGGCACGACAATGGGCCTCAGGATCTCATCACGGTATCTCTGTGCATTCAAATTGCCATCGATAAAATGCAATTGTGTTCATTGTCCGTAGGTTATGCCTGCCCATGCCATATCCCCACCGCCACCATGGGGCACTCTGTTCACAACGTTGACATCAGCAAACCGCTCGCCCACACGACGCCATATACGTGGTCTGCGGTTGAGGCCGGTTGGACGTACTGCCAAATTCTCTAAATATGACATTGGAGGCGGCTTATGGTAGAGAAATGAACATTTAATTCTGTGGCAACAGCTCTGGTTGACATTCCTGCAGTCAGCATACCAATTGCACGCTCCCTCAAAACTTGAGACATCTGTGGCATTGTGTTGTGTGACAAAACTGCACATTTTAGAGTGGCCTTTTATTGTTCCCAGCACGTGGTGCACCAGTGTAATGATCATGCTGTTTAATCAGCTTCTTGATATGCCACTCCTGTCTGGTGGATGGATTATCTTGGCAAAGGAGAAATGCTCACTAACAGGGATCTTAACAAATTTGTGCAACATTGTTTTGAGAAATACGATTTTTGTGCATATGGAACATATCTGCGATCTTTTATTTCAGCTCATGAAACATGGGACCAACACTTTACATGTTGCGTTTATATTTTTGTTCAGTGTAGTTACAGAGAAACCAACAATTTAATCTATACAGTCAAGGTAGTCAAAAGCACCGCAATATCTAATACCATACAAATATACCACACAATTGCGTAAGAGCCCACTCTTTGAGCTTCATTAAACAAATCATACACGATACAACACATCTGTAAAATCTTCATGTAGTCTTAGAACTCTTTAAATAATATCTTATCACATATCAACATGACTATATACATACACTGAGTGTACAAAACATTAGGAACACCTGCTCTTTCCATGACATAGACTGACCAGGTGAAAGCTATGATCCCTTATTGATGTCACCTGTTAATTTCCACTTCAGTCAGGGGCAAAAGGGGTGCAACTCAATATTACGAAGGAGTTCCTAAATATTTTGTACACTCAGTGTATATCCACATATTAGTCGGGACCTTAGCTATATACACTCCATGGGCAGCAGAGGTGATCGGAGGGAGCTTAGACGATGAGGCCCAGGCGTTTCTTGATGAAGTGGGCCACCAGAACCTGAGGTCTCTGTTGGTACTCCACTAGCACATCCTGAGGGGTGGAGATCTGGTCCCCATCGAAACGGTTCAACAAAGTCACACAGACGACAGCAGCTGGGGAGAAAATTTTTACATCCATTACAAATGTAAAAACCATGTAAAATAATAACGAGAAAATGTCAAAACAAAGTAAAATCAAACTTATTTCTCTCTGTCAAAGTTAATGGCATGACTTAGTGAGACTGTGATGTATTTAGAATAACACCTTTGATGCCACAGGCACAACACATGGCTGCGAAGACAGTGGACTCCATCTCAATATTCCTGACTCCCGTGTTATAGGCTTTCCTCAGGTACTCCAGCTTGTCCTCAGTGGAGAAGGAGCAGAGAGCTCCATCCAGCCGACCCTGACCTGGTGGACCACAACAGAATACAGGCTGAGTTAGATCAAGGCCAGCAGGCTAGTAGGCAGCATTGGAAATGTACTGTACATCCTTAGTTAAGGGGGCAGTCTGCGATTCGAAAAACAACCAAACTCATAGACTATAGCTTTAATTTAGGGCTTTTGTGTAGCTGAGTGTACAGCTGTGGGTAACATGATGTGGTTACCTTCGTAGAAGTCACTGGTGCACATGGTGTTTCCGATGACGGTGGGCACGTCATCTAACTCAGAGGAGCACTGCAGCAGCTCCTTGGACACGCCCACATCCAGCTCTGTGCTCCTGGTGATCACCTTACCTAGAACCACCTGCTCAAACTGGTTGCGGAAGAAGCAGTCCACCGCCTTGTCTGTGACCACTACTGTTCCTGGTTCCAGACCTGTAATGGGACACCAGTGACATGATTTAGAGAGCTGTCTTACTCAACTATATAAACATGTATAAATGTGTATTAACATTTGAAAGAAGAATGGAAGAGGGGAGGATGCTCTTACCAACTCCACCGGAGGTGCCAATGCGGAAGAGGACGAAATCGATGCAGCGGGCATGATGCAGCAGCTTGATGAGCTCATGGAGCATGATGGAGATGGAGGGGACGCCCATACCATGCTGTAGAGACAGATGGGTGAGGTTAACAGAACTGCGGGAAAGCAGTACTTGGCAGGTGCTGTCCTGGTGTTGTGAAACACTGACTTGCCGTGCATGCTCTCCCCAATGAGTAGATGGTATCACGGTGACATCCAGATGGTTACCAAATAAAATACAATAAAATAATTCATGAAGGCTGCTATCCTACATGTTTTACATTTTACATTTACATCGACTCATTGCGAGCTCACAGAACAGAGCTCCAGGCAGCTGAGCGAAAATGGAAGAAAACTAGACTCCCTGCGGACCTGGCATCTTTTCACTCCCTCCTCTCTACATTTTCTTCATCTGTTTCTGCTGCTAAGGCCACTTTCTACCACTCTAAATTCCAAGCATCTGCCTCTAACCCTAGGAAGCTCTTTGCCACATTCTCCTCCCTGCTGAATCCCCCCTTTCCCCCTTCTGATAACCAGGTGGCGAATCGCATCTCTGCATGTCTGGCAGACATATCAGTATGGATGACGGATCACCACCTCAAGCTGAACCTTGGCAAGACGGAGCTGCTCTTCCTCCCGGGGAAGGACTGCCTGTTCCATGATCTCGCCATCACGGTTGACAACTCCGTTGTGTCCTCCTCCCAGAGTGCGAAGAGCCTTGGCGTGACCCTGGACAACACCCTGTCGTTCTCCGCTAACATCAAGGCGGTGACCCGATCCTGTAGGTTCATGCTCTACAACATTCGGAGAGTACGACCCTGCCTTACACAGGAAGCGGCACAGGTCCTAATCCAGGCACTTGTCATCTCCCGTCTGGATTACTGCAACTCGCTGTTGGCTGGGCTCCCTGCCTGTGCCATTAAACCCCTACAACTCATCCAGAATGCCGCAGCCCGTCTGGTGTTCAACCTTCCCAAGTTCTCTCACGTCACCCCGCTCCTCCGCACACTCCACTGGCTTCCAGTTGAAGCTCGCATCTGCTACAAGACCATGGTGCTTGCCTACGGAGCTGTGAAGGGAACGGCACCTCCGTACCTTCAGGCTCTGATCAGTCCCTACACCCAAACGAGGGCATTGCGTTCATCCACCTCTGGCCTGCTGGCTCCCCTACCTCTGCGGAAGCATAGTTCCCGCTCAGCCCAGTCAAAACTGTTCGCTGCTCTGGCACCCCAATGGTGGAACAAGCTCCCTCACGACGCCAGGACAGCGGAGTCACTCACCACCTTCCGGAGACATTTGAAACCCCACCTCTTTAAGGAATACCTGGGATAGGTTAAAGTAATCCTTCTACCCCCCCCTTACCCCAACCCCCCCCCAAAAAAAATTAAATAAAAAAATAAAATAATGAAAAATAAATGACAAAAAAATTAAAAATATATAATTAAAAAATAAACAATATTTAAAAAAGGACAGAAAAAAGAAGAAAGAAAATAAACAAAATATTTAAAAAAAACATAGTAATTTGGTTATCCCACTGGCTATAAGGTGAATGCACCAATTTGTAAGTCGCTCTGGATAAGAGCGTCTGCTAAATGACGTAAATGTAAATGTCTACATGGAATAAAATAATTGGAGGAAAACATTTGGCCACATTAGTTACTGCCGGCGACACCATGATACAGCTGCCCAGTGGGAAGCAGGCACTCTTCCCTCTGATCTCAACTTGGTCTCAGAGCATTTCGTGTTATTCTGTACGTAAATCTATGATACTCCATTTAGTATGATAAGTGACGTTTCATAAGGTATGTACTAATTTGTGAATGCCCATCACCCATTTCGTAGGATATGTTACGAATTACAATTTGTACTATAAGGTACACATTTGCATAACGTACAATATGTTACACATTTGCAAAACGTATGAAATGTTACAAATTCTAGCTAGGTGCCTAGCTGGCTAAGGTTAGGTTTAGGAGTTAGGTTAAGGTTAAGGTTAGGGTTAGGGGAAGGGTTAGCTAAAAGGGTAAATTAGGGGAAAGGTTAGATAACATGCTAAGTAGTTGAATAGTTGCTAATTAGCTAAAATACTAAAGTTGTCCATGATGAAATTCGAACTCGCAACCTTTGGGTTGCTAGACGTTCGCGTTATATGCTCACCCATCCACCCCGACCAACCACCTACCTTAGTTTTTGCCTTAAAGTAACCATCTGTCTTATGTAACCATCCCAAACGTAACATATCATACTAATTTGAGTGTCCCGGATTGACATTTACTACAGTATGTTACGTCTAGTGTATGAGACTGGCTGTTGGTCTAAGGAGATCACATGGCCCCAGGGCAGTGAAGGGGCCATTGGCCTGTGTCACGGTTTCGGCCGAGGCTGCGCCTCCTCCTTGTTCGGGCAGGCTTCGGCGGTTGTCGTCCCCGGAGTACTAACTGCCACCGTTCGATGTTTCATGTTTGTTTGGTTTTGTCTGTTTGTACACCTGTCCCTTGTTAGTGTTTGATTTTGTTTCCTATTTAGTTATCGTGTGTTGGGTCAGGTGTTATGTGTGATTATTATTGTCAGCTGTTGCCATTGTTGGGTTTTCTCTCTCGTGTTGTTTGTTTTCGAGAGTCCGCACTGCGTGCGCCTTTTCTTGTTTTTGCGCACTGTTGGTTGTGTGCGTAATTTGTTCATGCCTCCCGGTCGGGTTGGCTATTTCACCTGTGTGGAGTTACTATTTTTGGATTACTAAAGTCTGTTGACGAACACCCTTGTTCCTGCGCTTGATTCCCTGCACCACATCCACACTCAGCGTTCTGACAGAATCACACAACACACTATGGAATCAGCAGGAGCAACCGCGCCAACGGACATTATGGAGGACCGTCTTCGTGGGCAGGAGGACAGGATCAACCAGATCGGTCACGCCCTGGATCGGGTGATGAACACTCTCCACCGATGGGAGAGCAGCGGGGTACCCACGCCCCCACCTACCGGATCATCCCCATCGGTCAGTCCTCCTGTCTCCCTTCCGGAACCCAGCGGGATTCGGCTCTCGCTCCCGAGGGCGTACGACGGCTCCGCTGCCGGGTGTCAAGGGTTCCTGCTGCAAGTGGAGCTCTACCTCGCCACCGTACACCCGGTGCCCTCGGGACACGAGAGCGTCTCCGCCCTCATCTCCTGTCTCACCGGCAAGGCGTTGGAGTGGGCCAACGCCGAATGGAGGAGAATAGACGCCGCTACTATTACCTATGCGGAGTTCTCCCGCCGCTTCCGTGCCGTGTTTGACCATCCACCAGAAGGGAAGGCGGCGGGGGGGCGTCTGTTCTACCTCCGACAGGGGATGAGGAGCACACAGGATTTTGCTTTGGAGTTCCGGACTCTAGCGGCAGATGCAGGGTGGAATGAGCGGGCCCTCATAGACCACTTCCGCTGCAGCCTCCGGGAGGACGTCCAGAGAGAGTTGGCGTGCAGGGATACCACGTTGTCGTTTGACCAACTGGTCGACATGGCCATTCGGCTGGACACCCTGCTCGCCACCCGTGGACGTCCCGGGTGGGGGTTGCCCATTCCACCTTCCGGCACCTCCGAGCCGAGCCCTATGGAGCTCGGAGGTGCTGGCGCTAGAGAACGGAGGAGTAGGAACCCGAGGGGGGCCGTTCCCTGCACCAACTGTGGCCGTGGAGGGCACACCGCGGCTAGGTGTTGGGGAAGGTCCCCCGGTGGAGGTGAAGGCAGGCCACGCATTGGGGAGTCCTCCCAGGTGAGTAGGCGCCCTACTTACCCAGAGCTTTCTGTCGTTCACATAACCTTGCCTGTTTGTTTCCCACAGGTTGCACCTCGTTCCCAGCATAAGGCGCTCGTAGATTCAGGCGCAGCTGGGAATTTTGTAGATCGCCAGTTCTGTGTAGAGTTAGGGATTCCTCTCCTTCCCGTTGATAAGCCTTTCCCTGTACATGCCCTAGATAGCCGTCCGTTAGGATCTGGGTTGATTAGGGAGGTCACAGCGCCCCTTAGGATGAAGACGCAGGGGGGTCATGAGGAGACGATTCAGCTCTATCTGATTGACTCTCCTGCGTATCCGGTGGTGCTGGGGCTTCCCTGGTTAGTTACCCATGATCCTACTATTTTGTGGCGAGAGAAAGCTCTTAAAGGGTGGTCTGTTCAGTGTGAGGGGCTATGTCTGGGTGTTTCCATAGGGGCGACCTCGGTGGAGAGTCCAAATCAAATGCCCGCACTGCATATTCCCCCCGAGTATGAGGATTTGACACTGGTGTTTAGTAAGACAAGGGCGGCGCAGCTGCCGCCTCATAGACAGGGGGATTGTGCGATAGATCTCCAGTTAGGAGCAGCACTCCCGCGGAGCCATGTGTATCCCTTGTCTCAAGAGGAGAGGAAAGCGATGGAAACTTACATCGCCGAGTCTCTGAGACAGGGATACATACGGGCCTCCACTTCACCCGCTTCCTCAAGCTTCTTTTTTGTGAAGAAAAAAGATGGAGGTTTGCGCCCGTGTATTGATTACCGCGGTCTCAATCAGATTACGGTGAAGTACAGTTATCCACTTCCTCTGATTGCGACTATGACGGAGTCATTACACGGTGCTCAGTTCTTCACAAAATTGGATCTCAGGAGCGCATACAACTTGGTGCGCATTAGAGAGGGCGATGAATGGAAGACAGCATTTAGCACGACCTCTGGTCATTACGAGTATCTCGTCATGCCATATGGGTTAATGAATGCTCCCTCAGTCTTCCAATCCTTTGTAGATGAGATTTTCCGGGACATGCAGGGGCAGGGAGTAGTCGTGTACATAGACGATATTCTGGTGTACAGTTCTACCCGAGCTGAGCATGTAGCCCTGGTGCGCCGAGTGTTGAGGAGACTGTTGGAGCATGACCTATATGTCAAGGCAGAGAAATGCCTGTTCTTTCAGAAGTCGGTCTCCTTTTTGGGTTATCAGTTGTCTGCGTCAGGGGTGAAGATGGAGGTTGACCGGGTGTCAGCTGTGCGTAATTGGCAAACCCCAACCACTGTGAAAGAGGTGCAACAGTTCTTGGGTTTTGCGAATTATTACCGGAGGTTTATCCGGGGTTTTGGACAGGTGGCAGCTCCCATAACGTCTCTGTTGAAGGGGGGTCCGGTGCGCTTGCGGTGATCAGCTGAGGCGGACAGGGCTTTTGGGAGACTGAAGGACCTGTTTACCTCGGCGCCGGTGTTGGCGCATCCGGATCCCGCTTTACCATTCCAGGTAGAGGTAGACGCGTCCGAGGCCGGTATTGGGGCCGTCCTCTCACAACGGTCAGGCACACCACCTAAGCTCCGCCCCTGTGCCTTTTATTCTAAGAAGCTCAGTCCGGCGGAGCGGAATTATGACGTAGGGGACAGGGAGCTGTTAGCCGTGGTACAGGCCCTAGAGGTGTGGAGGCATTGGCTTGAGGGGGCTCAACACCCTTTCCTCATTTTGACGGACCACCGTAACCTGGAGTACATCCGGGCAGCTAGGAGACTGAATCCTCGCCAGGCCCGCTGGACTATGTTTCTAGCCCGGTTTGTGTTTAAAATCACTTACATCCCTGGGTCCCAGAACGGGAAGGCAGATGCCCTGTCTCGGCGGTATGACACGGAGGAGAGGTCCGTTGAGCCCACTCCCATACTACCAAAGTCTTGTCTGGTGGCACCGGTGGTATGGGAGGTCGATGCAGAGATCGAGCGGGCGTTACGCACCGACCCAAGTCCTCCACAGTGTCCAGTGGGTCGGACGTACGTTCCGCTCGAGGTACGCGATCGCCTCATTTATTGGGCTCATACGTCCCCTTCCTCTGGACATCCAGGTATCGGCCGGACAGTTCACTGCCTTAGCACTAAGTACTGGTGGCCAACGTTAGCCAGGGATGTGAGGGTTTATGTCTCCTCCTGTTCGGTGTGTACACAGTGTAAGGCGCCCAGACATTTGCCCAGGGGTAAGCTACAACCCCTGCCCGTTCCACAACGACTCTGGTCCCACCTCTCGGTGGACTTTGTTACAGACCTTCCCCCCTCACAGGGGAATACTACCATCCTGGTCGTTGTGGATCGGTTCTCGAAGGCCTCTCGTCTCCTTCCCATGCCGGGTCTCCCTACTGCCCTACAGACCGCTGAGGCTCTGTTTACCCATGTCTTCCGGCATTACGGGGTACCCGAGGATATAGTGTCTGATCGAGGCCCCCAGTTCACCTCCAGAGTGTGGAGAGCCTTTATGGAACGGTTGGGGGTTTCGGTGAGCCTTACCTCGGGTTACCACCCAGAGAGTAATGGGCAGGTTGAACGTGTCAACCAGGATGTGGGTAGGTTTCTGAGGTCTTATTGCCAGGGCCGGCCGGAGGAGTGGGCGAGATACGTTCCGTGGGCCGAGATGGCGCAGAACTCTCTCCGCCACTCCTCCACCCAACTAACCCCTTTCCAGTGTGTGTTAGGGTACCAGCCGGTTCTGGCACCTTGGCACGAGAGCCAGATCGAGGCCCCTGCGGTGGATGAGTGGGTGCGGCGCTCGGAGGAGACATGGAACGCTGCCCACGTCCATCTGCAGCGGGCCATCCGTCGGCATAAGACGAGCGCCGATCTCCACCGCAGTGAGGGGCCTGTATACGCACCTGGAGATCGAGTCTGGCTCTCGACCAGAAACCTGCCCCTCCGCCTGCCCTGCCGGAAGCTGGGTCGGCGGTTTGTGGGGCCATTCAAAGTCCTGAGGAGGTTGAACGAGGTGTGTTACAGGTTAGAATTGCCTATTGATTACAGGAATATTAACCCCTCGTTCCATGTGTCTCTCCTCAGGCCGGTGGTAGCTGGTCTACTCCAGGATTATGAGATAGAGGAGATTCCTCCGCCCCCGTTGGACATCGAGGGGGCTCCGGCGTACACTGTGAGGTCCATCCTTGATTCGAGACGCCGGATGGGGGGTCTCCAATATCTCGTGGAGTGGGAGGGGTACGGCCCGGAGGAGCGGTGCTGGGTGCCGAGGAGGGACATATTAGACCTGTCCCTGCTGACCGAGTTTCATCGGGGTCATCCTACGCGCCCTGCTCCGCGTCGTCCTGGTCGTCCCCGAGGCCGGGATCGGCGCACGGCTTGAGCCGCGCGTCAAGGGGGGGGTACTGTCACGGTTTCGGCCGAGGCTGCGCCTCCTCCTTGTTCGGGCAGGCTTCGGCGGTCGTCGTCCCCGGAGTACTAGCTGCCACCGTTCGATGTTTCATGTTTGTTTGGTTTTGTCTGTTTGTACACCTGTCCCTTGTTAGTGTTTGATTTTGTTTCCTATTTAGTTATCGTGTGTTGGGTCAGGTGTTATGTGTGATTATTATTGTCAGCTGTTGCCATTGTTGGGTTTTCTCTCTCGTGTTGTTTGTTTTCGAGAGTCCGCACTGCGTGCGCCTTTTCTTGTTTTTGCGCACTGTTGGTTGTGTGTGTAATTTGTTCATGCCTCCCGGTCGGGTTGGCTATTTCACCTGTGTGGAGTTACTATTTTTGGATTACTAAAGTCTGTTGACGAACACCCTTGTTCCTGCGCTTGATTCCCTGCACCACATCCACACTCAGCGTTCTGACAGCCTGTGTAGGGTGGCGTCTTTCGGATGGGATGTTAAACGGATGTCTTGACTCTCTGTGGTCACAAAAAATCCCATGGCACTTATCGTAAGAGTAGGGGTGTTAACCACAGTGTTCTGGCAAAATTCCCTACCTGGTCCCATTTCCATCATGGCCACCTAATCATCCCCCTCATTCCTAATTGGCATATATCACTCCTCACCTCTCCACTATGCTAGCTGTGTTCTGGCACAAAAATGGCTGCAGTGCATCATTAAAGTGGGTGCCACACATTGGTGGTGGTAGAGGTGAGTTCCCCCCCTTACTATTGTAAAGCGCTTTGAGCACCTAGGTGGAAAAGCTCTATATAAATAAGGTGTCAGGCACTGGCTTACATAAAGAATCTTCATTTGTCACGTTCTAAAGTCTTATACAGGCTATTGAAAGTCAAGTCAGACCATTATCTTGTGAGGGAGACGTATCCATTGCACAATACTTACACTGATAGAAAGTACGGGTCCCACTTTGTACATAGAGTAGCGGTCGGTTCCTTCACAGATATCTGTGATATTATCCATGTTTCCGGGCAAGGCCAGCTCCTGGTGAATGAACTGGGCAAAGGACTTCATCCGATTGGCACTGCCGCCGACGCACACAAACTGCAATGGGGGAGATATAAAGACAACTGTCTTTGAAATCGAAATCAGGTATTTCAAGTATTTTGTCTGGGCAACTTCCACAAACCTTGATGTCTCCAAACATCTCAGGCAGGTTGTGGGTCTTGGTACCCAGGTTGAAGTGATAGAGAATGTCCTCTTCCATTGTATCCAAGTGGGGGTTCTTGACATGGATTTGGGGGTTCTTGAAAGGGACCTCCGGTCTGTAAAAACATTGACATGAGAGCATATGAGAATTGCATAATATAAGTCTCTAGTGCAGAACAAGAACCAGTAGTGTAATGAAACCTCAAAGTAATATAAAAATACTCACTCGCTATTTTCAGAATGGTCAGCGACAGTTCCCACACAGTTCAGTAAAATAGGTGACATGGCTGTTTTTAAAAAAGAAATTGAATTGAATTTATTTTGGGTAACAGGCATACAACTAAATGTACAATGTGGACCCAGAGGATATAACTTGAAAGTATTAATTATAACGCTTGTTTCCAAAGTGGTCCTCGATGGTAAAAACAATAACACATATAATGATTAAAAGGCACTGTTCACTGAAATAAATACAGTATTAATAAAAAAAGAATAATTACTATTGAATTTTATAACAATATTATATACAGAATATTTAGAGCCACAATATGTTATAAACACAGTATTTACAGCCACAATATTACCTACAGCCACAAGTGCAATACATACCTTTCAGGCTAGACATTAATTTTTGTATTAAAAGGCTAATATTTTCTGTTGTGTTCACTTGTTCAGCTTGAAGGAAATAAAAGTGCAGTCTCTGCCTCTGGGGCTGATATAGCTTTGCCCTGTGACCTCTCAGTAATGATTGGTTGGGGAGGGAGGAGTAGTGACTGTCTGGTCTCCAACTGATCTAAAACAAATGCTTTGACAGACACAGTACAAATACCTGGCCCAGATCCAAAGAGCATAACTCGACAAAATGTATGTATAATTATTTTTTATGATGAATTACTTCAGGTTGTGTAAAATACAAATGGCCATGCAATTGAAAATTTGTGAAATAGTAAAAAGCCAAAGAAATTGGCAGGTGCACTCAACCATTCTAAAAAAAACATGACTTAAGTTACATAGTTACATAAACACACATCTCTATGTCCTGACACATTTTCAAACACGAGCTAGATTATTACGTAATTTTCACAGAATCCTGGCCATCTCATGACATTCAGGTTCGAAAGGAATTGAGTGTGTACAAATATTTGACTACGTGTGTATCAATAAAATATATTATCACATTATTTTAACTACTTTTTTCTGATATGCCGCATATCCTACAGTCATTAATTTAAGCATTACGGGGGGAAAAGTCTGATTATATTGCATATTCATTTTGTATCCTGTGTCAATTACATCCGTAGAACAACATTTCTACTATGATGACGGTGGTAAAGAGGAAGGAACAATTACACAGTATACGTAAATTCATAGAGATCACAGGTCTCTGTAGCAATGTGGCTATGGGTCACATTTCAACAAATACATGTCTAGATCCCATTTGAAATGGTGATGAGTGCTTCATTGAGCTTCCTTAAGCACACAAAGAGAATGACAACACGCCCACTGTTTCCATGCACAACATTTATTATTATTTTTTAAACAGAAATCTTTATAGCAACCATACTGAGGCACAATAAAAAGACACTTCAAAACAGCAGGCATTTTTAGAGGAGCCCCTCTAAGCCATAGACACCTTTTAAAAGCAAACCATCATTCCAAAAACTACTACAACAGACGAACAAGAGCATAGCTCAGGCTAGTACATTAAGTTAGTGTTAGAGTGCAAATGCAGTTCATTAGCAACAACTTCAGGCACAGAACGGGTCTGTGAGCGCAAACTAACGGATAATCTAATTTTGCAATTGTGTATACTTCTTGGAACAAGCACACACAGGTAGAATAACAAGAGTGCTATAACTCTAACCAAAATTAACTGCTTTAATTGACCTATAGTATATGCGGTTGTGAACAGGCAAACCCTTGTGAAGGAACGTTGTGGAGGTGAACACTGAGGAGTCAGTCGTCCTCCACTGCCTTTGCTCCTTTCTACTCCTTGGAACCTGCAGGCATACACACAGGTTCATTTGAGTGTTTCCCCACACGTTTTGATTTGCCGTCCCATCCCATGATCACTGATAACAATGCATTAACAACGCAAGTCAGGATTAAAATGTTCCCCTGACTGATTTATCGACATGCATATCATCATGTCTGAATGGTTCATGCATTGTTTTTTGGAACTCTACTTCGTTGCCCCTTGTATCAATTCTGTAGATCTGTACTGACTGATTTTGTCCCATAAAAATCAATACACGACTTCATATTCATTCAATATTTCATTAGTTAGTCAATGGGGGGGGTGTGCTTCTGAGCAATGAGACAAATTACCTTGAATTCAAACCACAGTCACTAACAGCTACTTACTTGATGAATGCGTATTGGGTTCCTCTTTCTTGTCCTCTAAATAGCCGAAGCTCAAGAGCGTACCCATGTTGACAGGGGTCGAATTCTGAGATTTCTGAGATCTGCAAGACCAAAAGGCAAGCATTTAAAACACAGCGGGGGCCAAAATGGGGCCTAAACCAAATGCGGAAACAAAACATGAAAATCATTCAGAGCTCTTGAACATTTAGAACTAGTCGAAGGCTCACAACAACCATAAAACTTCAGAACAATCATAAAACAGTGGGAGAATCGGTCAGCTGATGGTAATATTGATACGGTGAAGGGGAGTACACTAAAAGCAAACATTGAATTTGGACTGAAAACACTGACAGACACAGTCAAGCTAATAATTAAATACATGTTTTTATACCATAGAACTAGTTCAACAATATCTTTCAATTTTAACATGTTCTGTTATTCATTATGGTTCTAAGAATTGATTGAATGTGTAGCCGTGGCTATTTGCTATCTCTGATGTCATGCGTTATGCTTAGAAGAGACATCTCTGGTTCATGTAGGCCCATGTGTGACAGGTCATCGTCACAGATCACTGACAGGTGCCAAATGTAAAACAGAACATTTGCACAATGACTTGCATTGTAGAGTAATACTATTTGAAGCTAACGGTCTGTTTGTTGATGTATTGGTTCATAAAGCTAGCAGAGCTGAACGAATTGTGAGGACATCTGTGCTCTTTGATCAGTATTGCAGCCAGGCATGTAGGCATTGGCACATTGAGTTAGTTAGAGGACTCATCATCATGGACATTGCCATTGAGGCCTTCCACCATTTTTAAGTAGTCAACTGGGTGGGGATTCCTATGGGTGGGAGCGATCAACCAATGATCAGAGCATTGTCTACTTCTTCAAAATGGGTTAACTATGGTTTGTAAATGTCTTTAAGCTATAGCAACACCATCTAGTGGCCACAATAAAACAATGACACAAGATTTGGTTCAGGATGCCAGCACTGCAGGTGGTGGTAAATCACCAAAAGATGAAGAAAATGGACTACTTCAAAATGTAGATAGCCTTAATGGCGCTACCCGTGCCGTCACAGACGCCATAATGGGACAGATACAAAGATGTGTCCTTTAACTCTATGCATTGGCCACATCACATGGGCCTTATCCATTCTTTAAAAAGGGTGGGGCAGAAGTTTTGGGTAGTGCAATATTGTATGAGAACTAGGGAGGCCAGATCCAAGACTACCACAGTGAATATTGTCAGCACATTGTCACTCCAGAAGCTTACAGATTTAATGGTGCAATCTGGGATATTTGTAGCCGATTTTGGTCACCAAAATGTATGATATGAGGCCTATACCTACTGATTCTTGAATAATGTAATAACATTTGCATAACATAACTTGCCTCATGAGCTTGTGAGATAAACGGTCTTAACCCTTCATAACTCAAAATCTAATGTTACCTCCATTGTTTTTTTAAACAAGTGCCTTCGTTAACAACGCATAGCTTCAGAAATTGTAAAAACTATATTGATGATATCATTGAATTGCATCCAAAGTATTCTGTAAATGTTAAAATAGTTACTTTTCTTCAGCCCCATCAATTGGTAGCGGGGCTGCTGGGCTGAAACACAAATACAGCAGGAGTGTAGCTTTAATTAACACTCATGAAAACTTGTGCTTGGTAAATGAGCCTACTTTTCACATTTACCACATAACATACAATTTCTCTTCACCCATTTGGTTCCATGGATGAAGAAATACAATAAAAACATCTACATTTTACAGAAGAGGGAGGGCTTAGACTAGCCAATGACATGACATGCACCTCCTCTGTGTGGCTCCCTTTCCCACACACATAGCTAGCTGTTACTGAAATTCTCCACAAATTGTTCTCATAAAACAATAATCTGTACACACTGTACAGTGGGGTCCAAAAGTACTGACATCCTTGATAAAGATGAGCAAAGATGACTGTATAAAATAAATAATTCAAGTAATGAGCTAGTGTCTGCTCAAAAAGATTGGAAATTACATTATTTTATACTAATAAGCCCCAATAATTCAGAGAAATAGACTTTGTTTAACAAGTAATATAAATAGCCCCATAAGGTCAAAGATCCACCACCATATTTTAGAGTAGGTATGGGGTTATTTTCTGCTCATTCATTCTCATTTCGATGCCAAACCCACCACTTGTGTGCATGGCCAAAGAGCTCTATTTTCATGTCATCCAGCAAATGTAAACGCCTGGAGTTTGTTAAACGGCATTGACACTGGGATTGGAACTGGTGCTATGGTCAGATGACATGAAAATAGAGCTCTTTGGCTACGCACACCAGTGGTGGGTTTGGCGTCAAAATTGTCATTGGTATTTTATTAGGATCCCCATTAGCTGTTGCAAAAGCAGCAGCTACTTTTCCTGGGGTCCACACAAAACATGAAATAATACAGAACATTAACAGACAAGAAAATAACTTTTTTTTTTTTTTTTTAAAGGCACACTTAGCCTACATATCAATACATACACAAACTATCTAGGTCAAATAGGGGAGAGGTGTTGTGCCGTGAGGTGTTGCTTTATCTGTTTGCTGTTTATTTGAGCAATATGAGATGGAACGGAGTTCCATGCAATAATGGCTCTCTATAATACTGTACGCTTTCTTGAATTTGTTCTGGATTTGGAGACTGTGAAAAGACCTCTGGTGGCATGTCTGGTGGGGTAAGTGTGCGTGTCAGAGCTGTGTGTAAATTGACTATGCAAACAATTTGGGATTTCCAACACAATGTTCCTTATAAAAAGAAGAAGTGATGCAGTCAGTCTCTCCTCAACGTTTAGCCAAGAGAGACTGGCATGCATAGTACTTATATCAGCCCTCTGATTATATTGAAGAGCAAGACGTGCCGCTCTGTTCTGGGCCAGCTGTAGCTTAACTGGGACTTTCCTTGCAGCACTCGACTGGACAATAATCAAGATAAGACAAAACTAGAGCCTGCAGAACTTGCTTTTTGGAGTGTGGTGTCAAAAAAGCAGAGCATCTATTATGGACAGACCTCTCCCCATCTTTACAACCATTGAATCTATATGTTTTGACCATGACAGTTTACAATCTAAGGTAACGCCAAGTAATTTAGTCTCCTCAACTTGTTCAACAGCCACACCATTCATTACCAGATTCAGCTGAGGTCTAGAACTTTGGGAATTATTTGTACCAAATACAATGCTCTTAGTTTTAGAGATGTTCAGGACCAGTTTATTACTGGCCACCCATTCCAAAACAGACTGCAACTCTTTGTTAAGGGTTTCAGTGACTTCATTAGCTGTGGTTGCTGATGTGTATATGGTAGAATCATCAGCATACATGGACATACATGCTTTGTTTAATGCCAGTGGCAGGTCATTGGTAAAAATAGAAAAGTGTGGAGGGCCTAGAGAGCTGCCCTGCGGTACAACACACTTTACATGTTTGACATTAGAGAAGCTTCCATTAAAGAAAACCCTTTGAGTTCTATTAGATAGATAGCTCTGAATCCATGATATGGCAGAGGTTGAAAAGCCATAACACAAGTTTTTTCAACAACAGGTCCTGGTCAATAATATCAAAGGCTGCACTGAAATCTAACAGTACAGCTCCCACAATCTTATTATCAATTTATTTCAACCAATCATCAGTCATTTGTGTCAGTGCAGTACATGTTGAGTGCCCTTCTCTATAAGCATGCTGAAAGTCTGTTGTTAATTTGTTTACAGAGAAATAGCATGGTATTTGGTCAAACACAATTTTTTCCAACAGTTTGCTAAGAGCTGCTAGCAAGCTTAAAGGTCTGCTGAACCAGTAAAGGCAGCTTTACCACTCTTGGGTAGCGGACTTTCCTCTAGGCTCAGATTAAAGATATGACAGATCGGAGTGGCTATAGAGTCAGCTACCATCCTCAGTAGCTTTCCACCTAAGTTGTCAATGCCAGGAGGTTTGTCATTTTTGATCGATAAAAATAATCTTTCCACCTCTCACACACCACCTTTACAAAATTCAAACCTGCAATGCTTTTCTTTCATTATTTGTTTTTTTATGCATGAATACGATGGCTCACTGTTCATTGTTGGCATTTCCTGCCCAAGTTTGCCCACTTTGCCAATGAAGTAATCATTAAAATAATTGGCAACATCAAATGGTTTTGTGATGAATAAGCCATCTGATTCGATGAATTTGTCTTTCTGCCCATAATTTCATTTAAAGTACTTAAGTTTTTCCCCATCATTCTTTATATCATTGATCTTGGCTTCGTAATACAGTTTCTTCTTCGTTTTGTTGAGTTTAGTCACATAATTTCTCAATTTTCAGTAAGTCAGCCAGTAAGATGTGCAGCCAGACTTATTAGCCACTCCTTTAGCCCCATCTCTTTCAACCATACAGTTTTTCAATTCCTCATCAATCCATAGAGCCTTAACAGTTCTAACAGTCAGTTTCTTAACAGGTGCATGTTTATCAATAATTAGAAGAAGCCATTTTATAAATTCATCAAGTGCAGCGTCTGGATGCTCCTCATTAATCAGACCAACAAATATTTGTAACATCATCCACATAAGAGTCACAGCAAAATCTTTTGTATGATCTCTTATACACTATTTTAGGCCCAGCTGTTGGAACTTTGGCTTTCCTGGATATAGGCACTATATTGTGATCACTGCATCCAATGAGTACGGATACAGCTTTAGAACAAAGTTCTACAGCAGGGGTGTCAAACGTCCGGCCCGCGGGCCGGATCAGGCCCGCAAACGGGTTTAATCCGGCCCGCGAGATGATTTTGTAAAGTATAAAAATGCACTGCAATTTTTCAATAAAATAAACTGCTGTTCCAATTGCGTCCACTGGATGGCGCAATAGCAATTGTGTTAAGCAAGCAAACTGTTTATACCGGGGCAGAGCAAGTACGTCAAGCACGTGCAGCCAGTCCGGATGAGCTACTTTGTTTTGCCCGCGATATTTATTACGGCTTCTACTTTTAACATTATGTGCTTTGGCACCCTCATTGCCCCAATATGTCTCTGTCAAAAAAGAGAAAAGTGGACGCAGAGTGCAGAGTGTTCCAAGAAAAATGGTCATCCTCCTATTTATTCACGGAATTCAATGGGAAAGCTGTATGTTTGGTGTGTTCACAGCATGTTGCAGTGCTGAAAGAATATAACCTTCGTCGCCACTATGTGAGTCTTCATGCCGACAAATATGACAACTTTCAAGGACAGCGGAGAAGAGAGAAGGTGAATGAACTGTTGGCGGGTCTGAAGAAACAGCAGTCTGTGTTTACTCACAGCCGAGACATCAGTGACGCTGCAGTGAAAGCTAGCTAACTCATTGCTAATGAAATCGCAGTGGCTTCAAAACCATTTAGTGAGGGTGAATTTGTAAAAACATGCATGATGAAGGCAGCGGAGTTTGTGTGCCCTGAAAAGCGTCAGGCTTTTGTAAATATCAGCCTGACAAGAAACATAGTTGCAGACAGGATTTCCGATCTTTCAGTGGATTTGGACAGCCAGTTGAAGCAAAAAGTAAAGTCATTTATTGCGTTTTCGGTTGCAATTGATGAAAGCACGGACATTACAGATGTTGCACAACTGGCCATTTTCATCCACGGAGTTGATGACATATTGACCGTCACCGAGGAGTTCGTGGAGTTGGTGCCGATGACAGATACAAGGACAGCAGCTGATATTTTCACCGCACTCGTCAACGCGCTGGACAGGGTCGGAGTGGACTGGTCCCGTGCTGTCAGCCTGGCTACAGATGGTGCGCCCTCAATGATCGGGAAAAAAGCAGGCGTTGTGACAAAGTTCAGAGAGAAAGTGCAATCTGCAAATGGAGGACGTGATTTTTTGACTTTTCACTATTTTGCACCAGGAGGCTTTGTGTTGCAAGTCATTAAAGATGGATAACGTCATGAAGGTGGTCATCCAAACTGTTAATTTCATCCGATCCAGAAGCCTGAATCACTGTCAGTTTGACAGCCTTCTCAGAGAGAAAGACCACATCTATGGCCTGCCATACCACACTGAGGTAAGATGGTTAAGCCGAGGTGCTGTGCTGAGGCGTTTCTTTGATTTACGAGAAGAAATGGAACAGTTCATGGAAGAAAAGGAGTGTTAGAATTTCATTCCGCAGAATGGATGCAGGACCTTGCATTTATGGTGGATGTTACAGAGCACCTGAATAACTTGAACAAACAGCTGCAAGGGCGCAACAAAGTTGTCACGCAGTATTATGACAGCATACGTTCTTTCAAGTTGAAGCTGTCATTGTGGGAGACGCAACTCGCCGGTGGTGATGCAGCTCACTTCCCCTGTCTGAAAAATGTGTGCGCGACCCAACATGTGGCAGACATGAAGCGGTTCAAAGATAAAATAACGGGACTGTTACGGGAGTTTGAGCAACGCTTTCAGATTTTTGGTGAACTGGAGAAAGACTTCAACGTTTTTTGCTCGCCATTCACCGTGAATCCCTCTGATCTGCCCGTCAGCATCCAACTTGAAATAATAGACTTGCAGCGTGACTCGGATTTGAAGGGCAAATTTGCCGCAGCTGGCTTGGACACATTTTATCAGAATCTCTTGCCAGGTTACCCCAACTTGACAGCCCTCGCTGCAAAACTGTTGTGCATGTTTGGAACCACATATCTTTGTGAGCTAGTTCTCTGTAATGAGCATAAATAAAACAAAGCTGTGCTCAAGGCTCACGCACAAGCACTTGAATCACATCCTGAAGTTGGCTGCCACTCAGGATGTGACGCCTGATATTGATGTGCTGGTGAAAGCTAAAAGATGCCAGGTATCAGGAGTCAAATAAACTATGCAACCCCACTTAAAGTGCTGCATGAGACACCCTGATATAGTTCTGTGATCTGTGATATACTTCTGTGAATCACTGAGGCATTGTGTGTTTGTGTGTTCTTTGTCCTCAGAACTTTCAAATAACTTGGTGTTTTATGATTAATAGTGATGTTGTGCTTTTGGACACACTGTCCTCAGGCTCCAGCTTTATGTTTATATGTTTTTATGTTGATGTGCTATTGTTTTTAATTGATTTTATTTGTATATTTAACCTATTCTTGACTCTGTGGTTCTTGCACTTGTTTGGGGAACAGGATTTCATTATTTTTATCTACATTTCTGCCTGAGAAATGACACCCTGATATAGTTCTGTGATCTGTGAAACAGTTCTGTTAATCACTGAGGCATTGTGTGTTCTTTTTCTTTAGAATTTTCAAATAAACTTGAGGTGTTTTATGATTAATAGTGATGTTGTGCTTGTACTATTTTGGACACACTGTCCTCAGGCTCCAGCTGTATGTTTTATGTTGATCATATTAAAACAAAGAAAACTATCTGAAGTTGTTGTTTTTAAGTTATATATACCATGATTTTACCGGTCCGGCCCACTTGGGAATAGATTTTCCTCCATGTGGCCCCTGAGCTAAAATGAGTTTGACACCCCTGTTCTACAGTATTAGTCAAAATGTGATCGATACATGTGGATGATCTTGCTCCTGTAGTGTTTGTAAACACCCTGATAGGTTAATTAATAACCTGAACCAGATTACAGGCACTGGTTACAGTGAGAAGCTTCCTCTTGAGCAGACAGCTTGATGAAAACCAGTCAATATTCAGGTCCCCAAGAAAGTAGACCTCTCTGTTTACATCACATACACTATCAAGCATTTCACACATATTTAGAAAAGGCTTTAGATGTGCCAAGTGAACCTGCAACCACAACACTTCAATAACACTTGACATATGATCTTCTCTAAGCATTACAGGGATATGGCTCTGAATATATACAGCAACACCTCCCCCATAAGCATTTCTGTCTCTTCTATAGATGTTATATCCTTGTATTGCTACTGCTGTATAATCAAATGAATTACCTAAGTAAGTCTCAGAAATGGCTAATATATTAATGTTATCTGATGTTAGCAAGTTATTGATTTCATGAACCTTATTTCTAAGGCTACATATATTAATATGGGCTATTTTCAGCCCTTTCCTGGGTAGCTTATCAGAGATAGACATAATACTGAAAAGAGAAAACAAAGCAAAATAAAAATATATATACATCCAGCAGTCCATTAATCAATTGGTATGTGTGTGTGTGTGTGTGCTGCGGGGTTGAAGCTACGAACCCATAGGCTTGGCTCTCTCAACCCTTCCAGGCTTCTGGGAGGGAGGGTGGACAATGAGCCTGTCATAGCGGATGTAAGCAATGTCCCCACGTGCTCTGGCAGCTTTCATGGCTGGGATAAGTTCTTTCCTCTTCTGGCGAACAGCTTCAGGATAGTCCTCGTTGAGGAAGATATACGTTCCTCTCAAGTTCTTGGCTCTTTCCAGAACAGCTACCTTGTCGTTGAACCTCAGGAACTTGACCACTATCGGCCTGGGCCTGTCACCTTGGCCGGTGGTGGGTTTTCCCATCATGTGGGCACGCTCCACCTCAATCTTCCTGTGATCCATCTTCAATTTCTCAAAGACAATTTCCCTCACTTTGTCCTCAGACTCCGTCCAGGTCTCATGTGGAGATTCTGCAATTCCGTCCACAACCATGTTGTTCCGCCTTGATTGTCCCTCAAGTCTGATTTATCCGTCATTGTTATCATGGATTCACACACAGAACTGATGTCCTCTCTCAATGACTTACAGATTGCTGTCATCTTGTTGTTCTCCTGTTTCAACTCATCGAGCTGACCCTGGGAGAACTGCAAACTGTTCTTCAGGTCCTGGACCTCTCTGGTCAGGTCGTCCATTATTTTATTAGTTGAATACACCAATATTTGGACTAAACACTTGAAGCTATTTTCTTGTTGTTGTATCAACTGCTTGTAGAAGATTGAAAACAAACAGCAGGGATCTAGACAGCCACAAACCCGGAACAATCCGCGGTCCCAGCCACAATGGCTAACCGCATCGCAGGCTGCGTTCAAGCCCTCAAAAAAAAAAACAGCTAGCTTGATAGGCAGTTAGCTAACTTTTCAAAACAACAAAACCGAGCTCTCCCTCGTTCCTACGTTCAGAGAGTCATCTGAGCCCCTGTATGAGAACGCATGAGCAGAAAAGACTCCCATACCTACTGTAAAATATGGTGGTGGATCTTTGATGTTATGGGGCTATTTTGCTTCCACTAGTCCTGGGGTAATTGTTAAGGTCAACGTCATCATGAACTTTACCCAGTACCAGGACATTTTGGCCAAAAACCTGGTTGCCTCTGCCAGGAGGCTGAAACTTGGCCGCAAGTGGATATTCCAGCAAGACAATAACCCCAAACACACATGATATTTAATATTAAATCACATTTTCCAATAATTTGTTCTTAGGAAACTGATCAAATGCATTTGCTGCCAAACAGAAACACTGTGCAATAGTGGCACTGCAATTCAAGTGGGAGGGGTCTGGAAGTCATAGCCAAAAGACAGTGAAATAATTTTCTGTAATTTTGGCATGAGGCCGCATATGGCCAAACAATGTTTTTGTATATGCATGGATAATACAATTGTTTAATATTTATAATATTATACCGTGCATTCGGAAATAATTCAGACCCCTTGACTTTTTCCACGTTTTGTTACAGCCTTATTCTTAAATGGATTTTTTTTTAAATCCTCATCAATCTACACACAATACCCCATAATGACAAAGCAAAAACAGGTTTAGACATTTTTGCACATTTATTACAAATAAAAAACAGAAATATCTTATTTACATAAGTATTCAGACCCTTTGCTATGAGACTCAAAATTGAGCTCAGGCGTATCCTGTTTCCATTGGTCATCCTTGAGATGTTTCTACAACTTGATTGAGTCCACCTGTGGTAAATTCAATTGATTGGACATGATTTGGAAAAGCACACACCTGTCTATATAAAAGGTCCCACAGTGCATGTCAGAGCAAAAACCAAGCCATGAGGTCAAAGACATTGTCCGTAGAGCTCCGAGACAGGATTGAGTCGAGACACAGATCTGGGGAAGGGTACCAAAAAATGTCTGCAGCATTGAAGGTCCCAAAGAACACAGTGGCCTCCATCATTCTTAAATGGAAGACGTTTGGAACCACCAAGACTCTTCCTAAAGCTGGCCGCCCGGTCAAACTGAGCAATCGGGGGAGAAGGGCCTTGGTCAGGGAGGTGACCAAGAACCCAATGGTCACTTTGACAGAGCTCCACAGTTCCTCTGTGGAGATGGGAGAACCTTCCAGAAGGACAACCATCTCTGCAGCGCTCCATCAATCAGGCCTTTATGGTAGAGTGACCAGGCGGAAGCCACTCCTCAGTAAAAGGCACATGACAGCCCGTTTGGAGTTTGCCAAAAGGCATCTAAAGATTCTCTGGTCTGATGAAACCAAGATTGACCTCTTTGGCCTGAATACCAAGCGTCACGTCTGGAGGAAACCTGGCACCATCCCTACGGTGACGCATTGTGGTGGCAGCATCATGCTGTGGCGATGTTTTTCAGTGGCAGGGACTGGGAGACTAGTCAGGATCGAGGCAAAGATGAACGGAGCAAAGTACAGAGAGATCCTTGATGAAAACCTGCTCTAGAGCGCTCAGGTCCTCAGACTGGGGCGAAGGTTCACCTTCCAACAGGACCACAACCCTAAGCACACAGCCATGACAACACAGGAGTGGCTTCGGGACAAGTCTCTGGATGTCCTTGAGTGGCCCAGCCAGAGCCCGGACTTGAACCCGATCGAACATCTCTGGAGAGACCGGAAAATTTCTGTGCAGCGACGCTCCCTATCCAACCTGACAGACCTTGAGAGGATCTGCAAAGAAGAATGGGAGAAACTCCCCAAATACAGGTGTGCCAAGCTTGTAGCGTCATACCCAAGAAGACTCGAGGCTGTTATCGCTGCCAAAGGTGCTTCAACAAAGTACTGAGTAAAGGGTCTGAATACTTATGTAAATGTGATATTTCCATTTTTTAATTTTTTATAGATTTGCAAAAATTTCTAAAAACCAGTTTTTGCTTTGTCATTATGGGGTATTGTGTGTAGATTGAAACAATTTAATTAATTTTAGAATAAGGCTGTAACGTAACAAAATGTGGAAAAAGTCAAGGGGTCTGAATACTTTCCAAAGGCACTGTATATCATTCTTTGTATCCTCACAGTATAAAGAATCCCATATCATTAACAATCAGTAGGAATTACATACTGAAGTCATGTGTGTTTGAAATCTCTATTTCTATTTGACATTGATTATTTGAATGTAAATATATGACTGAGTCTATTGTCAAGTTGCCCAAGCTGTCTGGAGAGGCACAACTCCGCTGTGCATGAAAAATAGAACATTGCCATCTTGTGGATGTATGGTGCAAATATTTCAAAGGGGGTACTCACGTTTTCTTGAAATTGCCTGCTGCCTCTTCATTCTTTCCTGATGCTAAGGACAAGTTCTCCATTTGGCTGTTGGGAGATATCTGACAGCAAAAACAAAGTGTCTTGAATAGTAATTTATCATCTGGAATCATGTCAGGATTGAACTGAGATGAAAGATGGATGGAACAAGAGATGAAACCCCCTATTTCAGTTGGTAACGTTGGCCTCTATTGGACATACTAGGTCACTTTCTACTCTATCCATGCAACTGCAAGAGAGGAATCTTATAAATTTAGAATAATTTAAATATGGTAAATGTCAGTGACAATTTGATGCTAACCAAATACATTTCAGCAACAATGGTGGACATAGCCAAAGATAGTGGTAAAGTGGTTGGTTATACGTTTTCAGGATACGGTAGGTGTTAAGTCTGAGAACTCTATTAATTGTTAGCTAATATTATTATTATTTTTACTGCGCCAAAAACATTTAGCTTTTCATGATACTAGGCAGGTGATATAATGCTGACAAAAAAGGTAAATGTCTGAAATAGATCAGTAAATCTAGATCCTCTAAACAGGTCTGTCTGCATACTGTACTTCGAACAACTAAGAATAAACTATAAACTCAATTTATAGTAGCACAATATGAAGGGTGAAATATTGTTACAGTTGCTTTAGGAAATTGCAAGGATTTCTCCCTTCACCTTCTCTTTGTCATCAAAGTCCCTTTCCCAAGTTGACTTATTATCACTCCCAAAAGGAGCATTAGTTGACATGTAGTTTTGGAAACTCTCAGTTGGGCTGGAAGAAAGAAAAATGGACAAACAACCCATTATACTAATAGACTTAGCTGGTATAACAGGGCTGCGTTCAGCAGGACTCAACGGTGTGCAATGTTTGATACAACGGACGTTCTGAACGACCAGTTGAAGAATGTTGTGATGATAACGGTGGCCCAGAGGGCGATCATGTATGCATTACAGTGTGCTGCATGAGTTTTCAAATGGTGACCACACCCATATTGATCTGGCCACACTTCGCCACCTCCACCAAAAGGGTGCAAACATACAAAGGCTGTTGAATTAAAGTGTGCACTGTTTGTGGGAAACGTGTCATTCGGTACAAACCATCACGCAACGTAGCAAAACGTTTAATAAACTGAACACACCCCTGTTTTACAATGGGGTACATGCCATACAACCACAAACAAATATGCATTTTGAATTATCAATGCAAACAATCCAACTTGGCCTAGCCAAGTAGGCATAAAATTACTAGCTAACAAACTGCCTGCACAAATACATTTTATTTATTTATTGCAGACTGTCATTATTCTCCTTTTAAATTTGCCTTTACCTTGCTTGCTCTTTAGCTTTTGGAGATCCAGAGAACCAGTTAGGAGCCTTGTAAGATGACGCAGTGTTAGGTTTGGTGTCCAAGTTGGTCTCCTCATGCCACAATAGACCTGTAAATGATGAGAGGAACTTGGCTATTCATTTTGTATACTAGCTATTTGCTAGTTAGCTAGCTAGCTAGCTAACATTAGTGGTCTCGCGTGGCCATCCTTCCAATTATCTGGATGGGGTGTGTCCTTTTCCTATCGACACAGATAGCTAGATATAACATTAACTGACTATTTCCACAGATGAAAGAATATATAATAATAATAATGTGTGATATTTCCATTTAAAACAGAATATCGTTTTTACCCCTCTGTCCTCCTTGTTTAGCCAGTTTAGTATAAGCAGAATCGGACTCATTAACTCCCGTACGGCGCCCTTTACCCCTCTCCTCAGGACCATTGTTAGCATCTTCAGACAGCCCAGGAATCTGGGAGGTCGGGGCAGCTTTTGTTGAACAATCATCACCATTGTTAACGCCTAAAAACACAAACACAATGTTATGTCTCGCTTCAAGCTCGCTAGCTACTTCAACTAAGACCTTCACCTGGTACATTTTTAGAGGCGCTCGTTTAGCATAAGAGCTGTAACGTTAGCTAGCCAGTTAGTTAGCTAGGGTAAGTAGGGTGGGCCTACAGATAGTACAACGGTAACAGTTAGTTAGCTTTTTTTTATTAGTGAACTTTGCACATTTGATGACCCTCTGTAAGTTACTTGCCATTGTTGTTTTGTTGGCGATCTGTGTCAGTGTCCATGTCTACTGTTGTCTTTCTGATGGAAAAAGAACGCAGTACATTGTCATCCTTGCCACTGCTGGCCAAATGGCTAGCTAGTTAGCTACCGTTAGCTTAGCAATAAGGCGTTGCCAGCTAGCATTAGCTAGTTCGCCGCTAGCTAACAGTAACAGTATAGGTGTTCGCTTTAGCACAATGATGTAAGTGTAGGTAGGTGGGTAACCAGCAAGGCAATGTGGTGTTGAAGAATCATTGCAAAACATTACTTACATCTCCAGCTATACAGCGGTTGCAAATCTGGACACTGGCAAAGAGCGCGGAGAAAATTGAGTATGGGTTTACAGCTAGCTTGCAACGAGTGACAAGACAAACGTCCGACTGTGCCCAGCAGACTGTGCCCAAAGTTTTGTTACCATGGAAACAGGGCTGGAACGTTGACATTTTAGGGACGTCTTCAAGAACCGCTTGTCGTGAATGAGTTTAAAAACAGAAATGATGTGAAATTCCTTTCAATCAGAGCTGAGATTATTATTTTTATTTTAAATTTTTTACTGTTTATTAAATGAAAATAAAGATATTGAAATTAGGAATAATCCACCCAACCTGTTAAACAGCCATCACTAGCACAGAGAGGCTGCTGCCTACATACAGACTTGAAAATCATTGGCCACTTTAAGAAATGGAACACTAGTCACTTTAATAATGCCACTTTAATGACGTTAACATATCTTGCATTACCCATCTCATTTGTATATACTGTATTCTATACTATCTTAATAATGTTTACATATCTTGGATTACCCATCTCATATGTATATACTGTATTCTGTACTATCTATTGCATCTTAGCCTATGCTGCTCTGACAATGACATTGCTCATCCATATATTTATATATTCTTATTCCATTCCTTTACTTAGATTTGTGTGTATTAGGTATTTGTTGTGGAACTGTTAGATATTACTTGCTAGATTTTGCTGCACTGTCGGAACTAGAAGCACAAGCATTTCGCTGCACTCACAGTAACATCTGCTAACCATGTGTATGTGACCAATACATTTGATTTGATTTGAACCCTTTATTTGCAAGTTATTGTAGCCTGTCCATAACCCACTATATATATTATATATATATATATATATATATATATATATATATATATATATTAAATATTGTTTTTTAAAAATATATATATATATTTGATCTTCTTTATTATTTGAAGACCTTCTAATTAGACCAAGTCTTCAAACATTAGGCTAATTTTCAATGAATGGGCTTGCAATTTTAGCCTCGTACGAGCCATCCTGATCTCGCGAGCTCACGTTCTGTTTCACTATACTCGCGAGATCATGATGTCTCGTATGAGGCGATTGCAATGCAGCGGATGAAAAAAACATATTTATCTCCTCCCTTCTCTGATCTAAAACGATTTGATAGGTGTAAGGTTTTATATATAATGGCTCCTTATGTTGTCTAAAGTAGCCTATTCAGGGATTTGTTTCTTGAATGTAAGTCTCATGGATGACAATTTGTTGAACATAGGATATAATGTTTTCCTAACATGCATGTTTTTCAAGACAGATATGAGATTGAAAAAGAATACACTTCAAATTCAAATATCATAGGTGACCGCCTACCTAGGTGGCTGGTGTGGGAATATGCCCAGAGGAAATGATGTTGTAATGGTCCTCTAATTACAGTGAGTTGCAGGCCTACTTCCTCCTAGGAATTGCGGTATAGTAGCTTCACTCCATACGAATATCGAGTGAAGAACGCCAAAGTTTATGGAACGCCTGCGAAGTTACTGACCGCAACATTGTATTACTTTGAATGATGAACGTTCGTTAAATTGTAACATTGTATCGAAGTCGAAGGGCAATGTCGGCTGAAACTGGAATCTTGCATTTGAAGGAATCAAAACAAATAGGTTATTGTCGGTGAATTTTCGGGAGATGGCAGACTAGCCTGACTTGTGCTTTTAGCACATTAGGCTACGTCTGTGCGTCCTCAAAGCACTTAGTAAGTTTTACATGTAAGGTAAGTTATTTATTTGATTTTATATTTGTATCTTTAATTTGGAATATGTAGCTACCTGTAGATAGTCTTAGGCGTAGCATATTCTTTGGACTTGCGCGGACCCTAAATAGTACAAACGTAACCTGTAGCCTAACTATATCACCGTTTTCTCGATGGGAAAGTCAGTGGATGACACATTCAAGTCTCTCTCACAAACTTCAGGTCAACCAGATAAGGTTAATTTATCTCTTTGAAATACTAGGCCTATAAACTATCCTTTAGGCAACTATATTTTTTCAATCTGGAGAGAAAAAATGAAAGTTGTGAAGGATAGCATTTTTGTAATTGTTTCCAGTAGATGGGAATGCCACAATAACCTAATAACCCAAACTCCCCTTATTAACTATGCAGAAATCGCTTCGCCATTTCCTGGTTACAAAAATTATAATAGTTCGCATAATTTCACTTTATGTCACAAAACAAGCAAGTATAGTGTAGAAAATCATTGTACCATCTAAACTGCTGTGAAATATATTTTCCATAACCAAAAATATTGTATTTTAAGCTGTTTGAAGCTGGGGTACAAAACCGGAAGTAAAAGACGCAAAAACGAAACTTAAGAACGGGAAGCATAGAAATAGCGCACATAGAACAGATCTACCGCTTGTTAGACTTATAATAATATAATATATAATATATAATATAATATATAATAATAGACTTACTTTCAATGAGAATGACAGATTTATAACTAACATTCCTATGTGAATTTGGTTGGTTCACCCAAAAAGTTACATATTGCAGCTTTAACTCAATTCAATAATCTATGGGCAAGATATAGATAGTAGCCTAGATCTTGATTTGTTTAATGCAGGCAATCAGCAGCAGAAACAGTATCAAAGTGTATTCCCCACCCCTGTTTAAGTAAAAGGCTGAGGGATGGGGTTGGAGAAATGTAAACAATCTCAAATGTATAGACAGAGCTATGGATGCAAGGACTGACTCAACACATGATATCAAATTATAGTTTTAACCATGTTTTGGGGCTATATAGTGTTTGTTTACATTTAGTTGTTTACCAACATGGGAGTAAAACAAGTTCATATTTCGGGTTCTGATGGCATACGACAATTGGACTAAGCTAATGAGACAGTTGTTGTATTCTTCAAGAATCAATGGGTACATTTCATTAATCTATTAGTCCAAACATGGATGTAGCAATTGTTGATTGCTCCTTTAACTTCTTACAGCTGCAATTTTTTATGCTCAGGGGTTAGTCATTCATAGGCGCAAAATTACATCCAGTTGTCATGTTGTTAGTGTGCCTTTGTTATGTAGACTTTGTTGGGAGCATCACTCCTTCTTGATTGTGTGCCTCCATCAATCCCACGCTGGGCAATAAGCATCACAATGGTCCTGTAGCCAGAGATGTGGAAGACACTATACATATTTCACGACATTGGGGCAAATGTGTATTTATCCCTTATTTTACCAGGTAAATTGACTGAGAACACCTTCTCATTTACAGCAATGACCTGGGGAATAGTTAGAGGGGGGATGAATGAGCCAATTGGAAGCTGGGGATGATTAGGTGGCCATGATGGCCAGATTGGGAATTTAGCCAGGACACCATGGTTAACAACCCTACTCTTACGATAAGTGCCATGGGATCTTCAGTGACCACAGAGAGTCAGGACACCCGTTTAACATCCCATCCAAAAGACAGTCCCATTCGAAAGACATTGATTACATTTACATTTTAGTCATTTAGCAGACGCTCTTATCCAGAGCGACTTACAGGAGCAATTAGGGTTAAGTGCCTTGCTCAAGGGCACATCGACAGATTTTTCACCTAGTTGGCTCGGATTAGAACCAGCGACCTTTCGGTTACTGGCACAACGCTCTTAACCACTAAGCTACCTGATAGTTCATGGTTCACTTCTTTGCGTGCTTTCATTTAAAAGAGGACCAAAGAAGAGCATGCACAGACAGCACACTATCTAATTACTTTTGGCCTCACTTGTAGCCACATTACATAATATTAACACTTCTGGTGCATTGGAATGGGGTGCATATTGATATAAATGTTCCTTCTACATAACACATACAAGTCATTGGTGTCATAATTTAGAGGTCCTGCTCTTTTCAATAAACTTCTCAAACCGGTTATACACTCACATTAAGTCAGTTATTGGCTGTGAATGTCAATGTCAATCAGTTGTCTCTTACTCCCTTTAGTGGATTCTAGTTGATGAAACAAATAATCTCCTTACATCCCATAGGCATCAGTGTCTCTCCAGTGTGTCATAAAGAATCCAATGTTAGCCTCCATGCTCAAATTAGTCAAGAGTTCACGATGATGTTGTGTAAATGCTCAGCTGTCTGAGGTGACTAAGTTACAGTGGCGACTACTGTGTGAGATCATCGTGATGTGTTGAGGCAGGCATGCCTCGCAGCTCGCCTTGATCCTTGAAAGTAGTGTCTTTTTGAAGCTGATGATTGACGGCCCTACTGTTGACATTGTCACAGATGTGAACGATGTGTGTATTGACAGGTGAATTTGCTTATGAAATAGACTACTAGACAGTTTGTAATACACAAAGCAGTGTTGATCACTGGACATTTATTTTGTTGGCATCAATATTGAAGGGAATCTGTAGCTCTCACCTGTCTATGAAACAATGGTAGAAATTGTGCATATACACTGAACAAAAATATAAACGCAACATGTAAAGCGTTGGTCCTATGTTTCATGAGCTAAAATAAAAGATCCCAGAAATGTTCCATATGCACAAAAAACTTATTTTTCTCAAATTTTGTGCACAAATGTGTTTGTTAGTCAGCATTCGAGCCTTTGTCAAGATAATCCATCCACCTGACAGGTGTGGCATATCAAGAAGCTGATTAAACAGCATGATAATTACACAGGTGCACCTTGTGCTGGGGACAATAAAATTACCACTCTAAAATGTGAATTTATGTCACACAGCACAATCCCACAGATGTCTCAAGTTGTGGACCTCTGTAGCTCAACTGGTAGAGCATGGCGCTTGTAACGCCAGGGTAGTGGGTTCGATCCCCGGGACCACCCATACGTAAAAATGTATGCACACATGACTGTAAGTCGCTTTGGATAAAAGCGTCTGCTAAATGGCATATTATATTATATTATTGAGGGAGCGTGCAATTGTCATGATGACTGCAGGAATGTCCACCAGAGCTGTTGCCAGAGAATTCAATGTTCCATAAGCCACCTCCAATGTCGTTTTAGAGAATTTGGCAGTACGTCCAACCGGCCTCAGAACCGCAGACCACGTATAACCACGCTAGCCCAGGACCTCCACATCCGGCTTCTTCACCTGCGGGATCGTCTGAGGGGAGGGGGAGCGGGGTGATGAGGAGTATTTCTGTCTGTAATAAAGCCCTTTTGTGGGGAAAAACTCATTCTGATTGGCTGGGCCTGGTTCCCAAGTGGATGGGCATATGCCCACCCATGGCTGCGACCCTGTCCAGTCACCCTAGATTAGGGCCTAGTGAATTTATTTCAATTGACTGATTTCCTTATATGAACTGTAACTCAGCAAAATCTTTGAAATTGTTGCATGTTGAGTTTTATATTGTTGTTCAGTATAATTGATAGAATTAGCTTTGACGAAAGTTGTTCAGAATAGTAGAGCTTTGCTGGATATCTGTACCTACTACCTACTAATGGAGCTGTGTGAGTGAGTGGTTGGTGATCTGGAGAGTGTCTTGCTAGTTTCGCTGAATCCTTGCCTCTTCACTGAGGTCATGCTGCCTTTGTGGGCGCCTGGTGAGCTCAGTGACTCGCATCCTGGAGTCTGCTGATAAGCGGTCAGATAGCAGGACGTCAGTCTGGACGGAGACATGGGTCAGACACAAGGGGCTCTCAGGGTTCCTGCTCTATTCAACTGAGGTGAAAGGTCTGACTTGATCTTGCCTGCTCACCCATAACGTCCTGATTAGCGCTCTTTCTCCAGTGTCCCTCCTGACAATGTAATCATTGTGCTTTGGCCCAATGACACTGTGGTGAATGTTGTGAAAATCTCTGGTAGACTGCTCAGAAATGTGGCACTCCTTTTTTCCATGAAGATGTAATGTTAATTTTAAGTAGTCACAGTTAACAAAGCCGTTAAAGCAATGGAATAGGTTTATTAAAGCTGTTTTGATGGTGGAACAAAACACATTGTTGTAATGATATCGTGCCTATGTGATTCTGGATATTACCATGTTTCCCTTATTACAGCTCCGTAATGTTTTTTCAAACTTTTTTATTTAAATTATGGACGATCATCTACTAGATCAGGGTTTCCCAAACTTGGTCCTGGGGCCCCCCTTGGGTGCACGTTTAGTTTTTTGCCCTAGCACTACACAGCTGATTCAAATAATCAAAGCTTGATAATGTAAATAGCCACCAGACTATTTACATTGACCCCCCCTGCTACTCACTGTTTATTATCTATGCATAGTCACTTTACCCCTACCTACATGTACAAATTACCTCGACTGACCTGTACACCCGCAAATTGACTCTCTGTACCGGTACCCCCTGTATATAGCCTGGTTATTGTTATGTAATTTTTTTGTGTTACTTTTTATTTTGTACTTTATTTTATTTAAAATATTTTCTTAACTCTATTTCTTAAGGTTAAGTGCTTGTAAGTAAGCATTTCACGGTAAAGTCTACAACTGTTGTGTTCGGCGCATGTGACATACGATTTGATTTGAGTTGGTTATTTGTATCAGCTGTGTAGTGCTAGGGCAAAAAAAACAAAATGTGCACCCAGGGGGGGCCCCAGGACCGAGTTTGGGAAACCCTGATCTAGTAGATGATCGTTTAAGTCATGCACGGTTTACCTAATATATAATATATGCCCACAGAGGCCTGAACATTTTAGAAAACGAGAAAGGGAAACATAGTCCTCCGACAGCAATCATTTCTCTGTACACAGTAATTTGGCTGTCAGAAACAGCTGGCAGTATAGGCTGGAACAATATAAGAACAGAGCAGAGGGAGGAGAGAAGAGCTTGCCTTGCTTTGAGAGAGAGAGAGAGAGCCCTGACTGGCCTACGGGAGGATCTGGTTACACACACTGTCATTAACAACAGACTGCGCCGTCCACAGACGCACAGAGCTTCAAGTCTGAGCAGGAGTCTGGGGTTGGCTCAGGTAGATCTGTCTCAAATCAGCCTGTGAGGGAAGAGGAGGAGTGTGTAACTGAGTGTGTGGTTGGTTGCATCCCTGTGTGTATGAATGTGCTTGTGTGGGTGGGACGGAGAAAGGGATTGCGAGTGGGAGCGGGTAGGACTTGGCAGAGACTCCAGCGACGGAGCAGCAATCTCTTTAAGGACCCATCAGCTGCGAGGCTGGCGCTGCTGACTATGTGTGCCGCGCGATGACATGCGAGTAAGTTGTGCTTTTAGTTTTCTATTTGGATTAGCAGTGGACCTGACAGTTGTGGAGGCGGTGGGGCGGAGGAACACAGCATGTGGATCGCTTGGCCTGTTTCACCCTTGTGTCCACTGCTTTTTAGGACGTGGCCTCTGTCTGCATGTTATTTTTAGTCGAAATCCTTGAGCCTTTAATAATCATAAGCCTTGTACAGCCGAAACATATTAGGATGAGTGTAGCCTAGTCGTCTGGGGCCTGGCGGCCTCTGCAGCCTCGGCTCAGTGCGAGACAGGAAGTCAGACAGAGAATGACTGTGCCCCAGCCAGACTTTGGTCCTGCTTCTGTGTGTGTGCTGTGTGTATGTGTGTGTCTGCTCCTGCTGCCGGGTGCCTCTCCTTTGGTGGCTATCCAGTGGGTTATTGATTTCTGGTTCTATTCTCTGTGCAAATGTGGGTGAAAAGCAAATGGAGACTGGAGTCTGCCGTCTGCACAGACTAGCGCAGACACAGATCCGCAGTGTTCCTGACTCCTCGCGCTCCCATTACCCCTAGACTGCACTAGAGACAGTCTGCAATACACATTTTATGAGTGGTTCACTCGCTTCAGCGCTCTTATTGCTCAGCTGTTAGGGGAACGTTATGGCTCTGTTTGGTTTCTCTGCCTCTCCTTGCTCCCCATTCCCGGGCTTTGGAGTGGATGTAGAATACTAATAGAATTTAAAGCTGCAATATGCAACTTTTTGGGTGACCCAACCAAATGTACATAGAAATGTGAGATATAAGTCTAAGAAGAGGTAGGTCTGTTCTATGTGCACTATTTCTATGCTTCCCGGTTTTATATTTCGTTTTTGCGTCTTGTACTTTCGGTTTTGTACACCAGCTGAAAATACAATAATTTTGGTTATGGAAAATATATTTCACAGATATTTCCTCTTTTTAGCTGGTTCTTTGTAGAAGTTTGACCCGGAGTCTAGGGTGTCCACCCACTCTACCCCAGGGTGTCCACCCACCCTACCCCGAGGGGGTGAAAATGCGCTTTGGTGATGAAATGTCACTTCCTTATGTTATACATTTTACTAAGACATATATGATTATTCATGTTCTGAATAGTTCAGAGTGGTATTTCTCTAACATTTCATTAACAGTATATCCAAAAAGTAGGATTTTGTAACCTAATACATCCGATAATAAGCACCGAGCTCTGTCGACAGAGCGGTGCAGCTTTCTCGACGCAACTTTTGAGGACTTTACATGTTTTATTTTTTATTTATTTAACTAGGCAAGTCAGTTAAGAACAAATTCTTATTTACAATGAAGGCCTACACCGGCCATACCCGGACGACGCTGGGCCAATTGTGCGCCGCCCTATGGGACTCCCAATCACGGCCGGTTGTGATACAGCCTGGAATCAAACCAGGGGGTCTGTAGTGACGCCTCAAGCACTGAGATGCAGTGCCTTAGACCGCTGCGCCACTCGGGAGCCCGGTCTAAGTTGTGGTGGTCGTCTTCAAAGCAAAAAGCTGAATTAGCAAGACACAAGCTGAATTAAATGTAAAAGGCTTTGAAAAGAAAAAGCTAGTGGTATGCTCAGTGCTCTGTTTACATTTCACAGAGACAGGCTTGTTTTTGTGATAAATCTTCGTAAAAGAACAGGAATTTCACATTAATATGAAAAGCATATACAAAAATATGAAAATATTACATCATGTCTCAAAATGATATTGTTTTATGTCTTGTGGATTCTAAAAGAAAGATGACGGGAAAGTGAGCCTGTCAGGCAATGTTCCCTCTAAACTGCGAGTAGTAGTCCGAGACTGCCCAGCCAACGGATTGAACTTATAATAATAATAATATGCCATTTCGCAGACGCTTTTATCCAAAGCGACTTACAGTCATGACTTCACTCAACTTTCTAGTTTTCCCTGTTAGTTAACACTATCAATGTTTCCCTTTACTGTGGCAATTGTGATCGAATCAACGCAATATTAGCCACTTTCAATGCAACATACGGAAACAAAACAAACTATGCAAGAGATTCTGTTGTAAGCAGAACGCATCGGAGTAGGATTCTATTTCATTGACACCCACGACTCAGCCAGTACTCTACACAGACCGGTGTGGCATAACCAATCAGAGCTGCAGTAGGCCTATATGCAAATTGACCATTGCCATATATGGATCTGTGCCATTTACTTCGATCTGACTGTGTTTACAGCTGTGGTCGTGAGTAGATGAGCTTGTTTTGAGACCAAAGTGAGAGCTGCATGTAGCCATGTGTGTACATTTTGTTCATATCCTTTGCTAGTTAGTGAGTTATTAGCCCAGTTATGGATAATTTGTAGTCAGCAATGGGGGAGTGATTGCTTCCTACAAGAGCACAAAACATGTACATTTCTAGACATCTTTGAAAAGCAAGTCAGGTAAAGAGCTTTTTTTATGTCTTAAAGGGGCAGTGTTGTTTTTTGAGACAGGCTTGAATAAGCTAAGTAGCCAATGGGCAGAGGGTAGCATAATTTGTCTGATTCTCTGTAATAATGGTATGGGAATAATAATGCATTTTATTTTGCAAAGTGGTTTCTTGCATCAAACAACACAACACCATTTTCAGACCCCTCCTTGTCTGAAGGACAAGTGGATAAACAGGTTAATTTCAAGCCCTGCATGTTTTTTTTTCTCTCAAAAGTCTCATGGAATGTAGGCCTACCTTGAACACCACACATTGGCTGCTACTGTAGGCTGAATACTAGAACAGCTATTTCCATGTAAAAATGTTATGGGATGCATCTTCTCTATTGTTTTTGATGGTAGGCCACTCTGGTAGGCCTACATTATGATCAAATAGCCACAGTAGCCTACTTGGCCACTGTTAAAACTGTAACTTAAAGTGGGTACAGCCTCAGTGTTCACAGTAAACGTGCACTGGAAGTTGCACAGAAATTTCAGAACGTTCAAGTTTTGCGCTCAGCAGACATGAAATTTGCTCAGTGCTCAGCCTAACTGACACGACGCTGTGCAATTTTTGACCCCTTTTTGATTTAGTCAGCCTAATTTTAGCCATCCTACAAGGGTAAATACTCCAATAACCTTTGAACGGATTTTGATAGAGACATTAAGTTTGGACCATTGTTTTTCTTAGAGGATTATCTACGCAATTAACATATTTTAAATATGCGTTTTTGCTTGGACACCCTACGGAGTCATACAAAATCGTGTGTTTCTCTACTCTGACGATTAATCCACAGTTAAAAAGGGAAATCTAGTTAGTTTTTAGTTGTCTTTAAGCTCTCCTTGTTTGTTTTTCCAGCATCCACGTGGGTTTGTAACTTCCTGATATCCAATATGGAGGGGACTTTCAGCGCGTGGAGCATCTCAAATAGCACCAAGTTCTATTTTAGCTCTTGAGTGCACAGACACTCGTTCACGTGTGCGAGCAGTGTGGGTGAAATGATTAACATGTATGTGTACATTTATTTTGCGACACTCGCTAGCACACAACGTGGCCGGTGTGGTTTGCGTGTAATTGAGCGGTGACCTCTGTTTGATCGATCCTTTGATATGTTTGATTGTACATTCATTTAGTTTCTTTAAGGATTCCCTCATTTATATTATTTAAGGATTCCCTTATTTAAGTAAAGTCTGTGTTTGGAAAGTTTAAATGAGCAGTATTAGAGGAAGGATTATACGTACGATTTTGTGTGATCTAGCATAATACCTACAGTATGTAACAAGCTGATGGTGGAAGAGAAAAACAGGGATGCCATTTTTGTCATGGTGTGTAAATACTCAAAGTATCATATTACGTTTCATTACATGAGTTTGAGAAAACCCTAGCCTCTTCTCTGCAACCAAACATGTTTCCAGGAGTCACATCTCAAGACTAACATTAGTTACACTCTCACTAATATCAAACATGTGTTTGTGGTGTGCTGTGCTGCAGTTCAACTTGGACATCCTTTTCCATTTTGTGAAGCTGTTATTTGTTGTCTCTCCATGGCTTTGTAAGGAAGATAGCTAAAACCTGTGATGGAGGCCGAACAGTAAATATTTGATACAGTAAATAGCCCCCAAATCTGTCACTGTCACCTATTATCTCTGTTCTCAATATTACATTATGTTCCCAAATTATTAAACCCCATGACATGACAAGATAACAGGGCTCTAAAGGGCCACCATTTTACTTGCATATGGGCCTAAATATTTTGCTGTGTGACCTGGAATTTTTATTTAGGAGCACTAGGGCGCCTAGAAAAATGAAGGATTCTAGTTTTATTACCTAAAATATTTTTCATTGTGCTCCTAAATTGTTGTGTGCGCCTACTTTTTTCAACTTAGGCGCCACATGCTCCTTGTAAAAAACGTCAGCCTAGAGCCCTGGAGAATGCTATTGAACAGTGCCACTTTTGTGTGCTTCAAGATCAATGAGAGAGGAGATCCACCAGATAACCTATAATGTCCTGTCACCTATCCTCTGTAATTGAAGGAGCAATTGAATATCAGGAATACCAGGCCATAAAGTTTCCATTGACAGGAGGGTGTGACTGTGATGGTCCAGCTGCAGTAGTGCTGTGTGGGACTCAGCCAGCGTGGGAAGTCTCAGGCTGACAGGTAGACATGGATGGTATGGGGTGATGTGTGTGGCTGGGGGGACTGACCTCGTTAAGCCCATTCTCAACGGCATAGTTCACTTTCTGCCACACGACATAAAATCAATAGAAACATATTGAAATTCCTTCTGCTTGGTGATGTCGCCTATGATTCTTCTTGTTGCTTCCCTACTGTAATTTTAGAGTCTTAATAAGAGGTTTAGCCTCTCGAAGCCCACACTTGATCTTTGTCCGGGAGCCCAATGTGACCAATCAGGTCTGACAGTGGAGAAGAGGGGGAACAAGGGTCTGTGTGATACAAATCAAGGTGCTCTTTGAAAGCCCTTACGCCCCAGCACACTGAACTTTGTCAGAGGGTCATTCGGAGGGAGAATGTTTGTGAATTCCACTTTCGGCAAACATTGCTAAAGGTCATAAAGACAGTGTTTGAATTGGCTGTGGCGAGTGTTGTGATGGTGGTCCTACAATGAACTCCGTCCACAGTGCCATGTTGACTGCTGCCGGGTGCAGTTTACAGTTATGCTGACTTCTTGTCTTGAATCTCTTCTCAATGCTATAAACTTGGTTCTTGAATAATTACCCTTGATTCATCTCTGTAGCACAAAGCACTTTCTTTATTTAATTGTTCTGGAATTCACTCGATGCTTGGGGTTTTAGAACATTTTAGAGCTTCTGTGGTGGTCCAATCATTAATGATTTATTTCTTGCTCTCATGTCTCACCTGTGCAAAGGGTCAGAGGTTGAGTCTGAAGGCTACAGAGTTATGTCTCGCTCAGATCCTCTGCTGCATTCGATGGAATCAAAACACTTGCTTTGCTGTACCAATCTCTGTTTCCCATCTCTCCTCACTCCAATATCATTTCAAAGTAAACAAGGTTGTCTGACCACATCAGTAGTCCCTGCCTACATCATCCCAGGGTATCATGAGTTGTCCGATAGGAAATCAAACTTCATTCTACTTAGTGACGAGTAGATCATCGGAGACAAAATGGTCGTTCAAGTCTGACCATTTTCAGGAGGGTCTCTCTGGCCGTTGTCCAAGCCAGAGTGATGGGAACAAAAGTATTGCTCAAAGAAAATACATATTTTGTATCTGATTTCCAATGATCTAGTACATAGGCCCCTATATACAGAACCAGTCAAAAGTTTGGACACACCTAGTCATTTTTCTTTATTTTTAGTATTGTCTACATTGTAGAAAAATAGTGAAGACATCAAAACTATGAAATAACACATGGAATCATATAGTAACCAAAAAAGTGTTAAACAAATCAAAATATATTTTATATTTGAGATTCTTCATAGTAGCCACCCTTTGCCTTGATGACAGCTTTGCGCACTCTTAGCATTCTCTCAACCAGCTTCATGAGGAATGCTTTTCCAACAGTCTTGAAGGAGTTCCCACATATGCTGAGCACTTGTTGGCTGCTTTTCCTTCACTCTGCGGTCCAACTCATCCCAAACCATCTCATTTGGGTTGAGGTCGGGTGATTGTGGAGGCCAGGTCATCTGATGCAGCACTCCATTACTCTCCTCCTTGGTAAAGTAGCCCTTACACAGCCTGGAGGTGTGTTTTGGGTCATTGTCCTGTTGAAAAACAAATGATAGTCCCACTAAGCGCAAACCAGATGGTATGGCGTATCGCTGCAGAATGCTGTGGTAGCCATGCTGGTTAAGTGTGCCTTGAATTCTAAATAAATCACTGACAGTGTCACCAGCAAAGCACCATCACACCACCACCTCCATGCTTCACGGTGGGAACCACACATGCGGAGATCATCCATTCACCTACTCTGTGTCTCACAAAGACATGGCGGTTGGAACCAAAATTCTCAAATTTGGACTCATCAGACCAAAGGACAGATTTCCACCGGTCTAATGTCCATTGCTCGTGTTTCTTGGCCCAAGCAAGTCTCTTCTTATTATTGGTGTCCTTTAGTAGTGGTTTCTTTGACGCAATTTGAGCATGAAGGCCTGATTCACACAGTCTCCTCTGAACAGTTGATGTTGATGTGTCTGTTACTTGAACTCTGTGAGGTGCAATCTGAGGTGCAGTTAATTGCCGATTTCTGAGGCTGGTAACTCTAATGAACTTATCCTCTGCAGCAGAGGTAACTCTGGGTCTTCCTTTCCTGTGGCGGTCCTCAAGAGAGCCAGTTTCATCATAGCGCTTGATGGTACTTGAAGAAACGTTAAAAGTTCTTAATTTTCTGGTTTGACTGACCTTCCTTTCTTAAAGTAATGACGGACTGTCGTTTCTCTTTGCTTATTTGAGCTGTTCTTGTCATAATATGGACTTGGTCTTTTACCAAATAGGGCTATCTTCTGAATACCCCCCCTACCTTGTCACAACACAACTGATTGGCTGAAATGCATTAAGAAGGGAAGACATTCCACAGGCACACCTGTTAATTGAAATGAATTCCAGGTGACTACCTCATGAAGCTGGTTGAGAGAATGCCAAGCATGTGCAAAGCTGTCATGAAGGCAATGGGTGGCTACTTTGAAGAATCTCAAATATAAAATACATTTGGATTTGTTTAACACTTTTTTGGTTACTACATGATTCCATATGTGTTATTTCATAGTTTTTATGTCTTCACTATTATTCTGCAATGTAGAAAATAGTAAAAATAAAGAAAAACCTTGGAATGAGTAGGTATGTCCAAACTTTTGACTGGTACTGTATGTGTATCAGAAATGACCCTTTCCTGCACCGTATCCTGGAACCAAACCTGCTGCGCTCACCTCTTACCAGGACAGGAGTGTCAGTATTGTGATTTTACAAGAAAAGGGCCATTTTGCACTTTATTACATTCCTTACATTGTGAGAGAGTTGGCTGCTGAGTTGGAGTCCTAGAGAGAGAAAGGAAAGATAGCTCCGGCAGGGCCAGAATGAGCCGAATGGGGCAATGTAGATTCCATAGGGTCCTGGGGGCTTTTCACTTTATCTCTTTAATCTCCCATTTGATGAGGCCCCTGGCGCAAGGGTGGAGCAGTATTTCCATAGGTTAATGAGTGTTTTCATCCAATGAACAGATTTAGTGTGATTATGGCAACCCCCAGTTGTTAGCTGTCTAGCATGCCGTAATTAATTAACATGGCAGAGTCGTTTTCGGCCCAGAATTCTTTCGACTGTTTAGCTTTTACAGAGCACTTTGTTCATTTTTGTTTGTTTGGGTTTTTGTTGTAGTATGACACATTCTTGAAGTGTAATGTCCCTAAATGGAAGTACAAAATGCGGCATAAATATGCAAGCTGAATGCTAAAAGAAAAACAAAATAACAAAAACTTTGATTAATCATTGGATGACTTGAACAGCATTGCCTGGGTACGACAGAAGTTGTCCTTTCTGTTGATTTTAAGCACTACACTTAAATTTAACAGGAGCATTTCTCTGCTGTTCAATTGGAAGCAAGGACATTTTCTTCCCTGCTCCTAGTACACTATAATATAAAATAAAAACACATCTGTGTTTGTTGAAATTGCGACATTTTCAATTTGAATGGGCAATGGTTTTGTGTTTGTATGGCATTCTGCATGTCACAACCAGTCATGGGCTGCAATCTGTTGTGAGATGCGCCTTTCCCCATATAACCTATAGTAAGTATATTTATCGTAGCTGCACCTGTCTATAGCCAAGGCTATTTGTGGTTCTCTCTCTTTACAGTTTCCAGACCGGTTTTGTAAACAACCAAATAAACACTGCAATCCTATGTCAGCTTTACTTTGTTCATTCTGATTCACTTGGCTGTTTGGCTGCGAGCAGAGACTGCCCCTCTGAATGAGGTGGCGAGTGTTTGATTCGATATGCTGTGCTAGTCTGCTGTGTGAATGCCAGGTGAGCTTGCAGAGGGCTAATTTGACCTCGGCACTGTCTGTGTCACACCCACGTCCACCTCGGAGTTGGCCATCTCCGTGTCTCTGGTGTCACACTCCTCGCTAAGTGGGACGGGGACATGTGAGGGGAGGCATGGGCCCCAGATCAGGCCAGACTGGGTCAGCTATGCACAGCTCTCCCTCCCTGCGGCTCCCCTGGTGCTGGGGCTATTTGTGCCATGGTAACTATGCCAGCACCAAGCTCAGACACAGATTCCACCTCCTATCTCCCAGCTCGGCAGCCCGATGACTCAGCAGCTCCTGCAGGGCTCCCAGCCCAGGCTCAAGCAGCAACACACACACTGGGTATGGGAGGACCTCGCATCAGACAAAATATAATGTTATACACTGCATCCCACCAATCGTTACCTGAGCACTATCTAAGTATATCGCAACCAAACATATGATTGAATCATGATGGTTGGGTAGAAGAGGAAGTATCAATCCAATTATCTGGTGTGTGCAAGTGACTCAACAGTCAACACTGAAATGTTCATTTTAATGCAAACATTGGGTTTTGAAAAGGAGCAGGGACTTTGAATTGTTTCAGGATCGTTTTAGAGCGAGGAGGAGGACTGCATGAAACCTGATTCTTTTTCGAACTGCCTCAACCACAACTTGGCCACATTTTTGTTTGGTCCCACTTGGTCCTCGGACAACATCTCAGCAAAGCCTTTCCACTGCCAACACCCCGCCTTCCAATCCTCTGCTTATGTACTTTAGAGGCTGATCGGTATTTGATCTCCCCTCTTGTGTTTTATCCTTCCCTTGGCCGACTGTATTACAGTGAAACTAGATACTAGCCCAAGATACACAGAAAATGGCAACCAACGAGAACTGCCTGACCTCCCTCCCTGAGACTGGGAGAGGGGGGATTGTGGAGGGAGGGGGGTGAAGCGGCACACCCCTGTCAGGATGTCAGCTCTGTGAACTCACTACAGCCAGGAGACTGCCAGAGATATTCAATATGCAGGGACAGAGGGAGCACATGCACAGACACACAACTCAAAATGTACTGCTCTCTCTGCTTTGCTCAATGTGTTCTGCAGATGCTGCTGGCCTTGTTTCTCTCTCTCTCTCTCTGAGGATCCACTCTGAGGTCTCCAATATCAGGAGGAGCACATGTTAATCCCTCAACACAAATATTGCATAAAATCAGTCTGCCTCTGTCTTGCACGACCCGGTTTGTTATTCAACACAGGCATTGCTGCTAGCTGTCCTCGCAAGATGGCGTAAGGGTTTTGCCTTTGATATGCTGCAAAAGTTAGGCTATCCTCCAAAAAATGTAGCATTCTCGTCTTTGTATGGAGGCAGACTGCAGACAGACAATGATTTATTTTATTTTTTTATGTGAAAGAGACCGACTGAAGCACTCCCATTTAGTTAAAGGCTAGTGATTGAGCAGATTAAGTGGAAGTGGCTGAGATGCACTAGGCAGATAATTGAGGTGATATATTGATCTGTCAGGGATGGATGTTAAGTGCCTGGAGGGCAGCATCCTGTATCAGGGTGTTGGGGAGATCTGTGTCATTTTATGCCATCCCTATATGCTGCTGCACCGTGTTTGTTCTCACCTTAACTAGGGTTGCAGAATTCTAGTAACTTTCTCCAAAATTGCCGCAACCAGGAGGGATTATGCAGGACATCCAGAATCCTCCAACCAGGATTTTTGGAAAACCTGGGAATTTTGGAAAAATTGCCGTAATTTTGCAACCTTAACTAAAGCCTAACCAAACTATACTGTCCACCTTAACCAGCCTACCCCCTCATTGTCCTCCCTTACCAGTCTGTGACCTGTCCTCGTTTTTTGTGCGTCCCCCTATCCATCTGCCACCCTCCTTTCTTCCTCAGTGCCCTCCCTCCCTCTGTCCCCCTGCTCTCTCGTTGCCCCCTGGCCATACTTGTGTGCCCCCTGGGTACCACCCTCAGTCCTCCTGACCCCTCCCTGCCCCCACTCTGCTATGCACAGAGCCCCTGATTATCTCTCAGTGGCAGCCTCTGTTTTGTGCTCTGATTAAAGGAGCAGCATGTGGTCTGTGTGAGTGGGGCCATACAGACGGCATTGGGGGAATGCTAACATTTATGTCTGGGAGCGGGCACAAAGGCTTTGGGAAAACACACTAGGGTATTTATCAGTGGGCAGACACAAACACTGCCAAGATAACGGTCAGCCCGGGCTTAGTATGTCATAAACACGCTGCATGGGGAATAGGTGGCGGAATTGGAGGGCGATATCCTCCCACAACAACAAGCATCAAATCTTATCAGTGTGGAATTAGTACAGGAATAGTTTTTGAAAACGTGCATCCTATTTTTATGGAGTACGGCTGTGTTGCTGCAGAGTGTGGTGGGCCCGGCTTGAATCAGACAGATCACAGCCGAAATCAAACAGACATAAATGTACATGTATGTGGATGTGCCTTAAGACACATATTGAAGGTTTAAAGACAGCCTCCTCATTGGAAATGTTTCTATTTGGGCTCCCACATTGGTGCGCCGTGCGGTGCCCCTCTCCCATCCTCCTCGTTCTCCTCCCGCATCTGTCTGCTCCCCTCGCTGCCAAGCAGGCTGTCTCTCTCTCACAGGCACAGCTCAGCCAATAGGAGCGCACCAGTCTCCCCATTGCTTGCCACTCAACACCTTGTTGCCAGGACAACAGGAAGGCATGAGACCCACTTTACTTGAGCATTTTAAACTTGGTGTTGACTCTTTACTGAAAACAAGGAAAGGTCTTTCTCTCTCAGTAAAATTCCCATCTATGATGGCGCTCTTAAATCTAAACCCCTCCCTTTCTTTCTTTCTTTCTTTCATTTTATCCTGTCACAGCAATGGCTTGAAATCATTTTAGTGGACATAACAAAGGCATTTACATAGAAGTTGATTGTCAAAATTATGTGACACAAATAAATGTATGTATCTTGTATCTTTCTGAGAACATTCTAAATTGTAAGCTATTTTGAAGGTCTGTGTTTAGTGAACACATTATTCCAATGTCATATGGTCGTCTAATCACAACTTCTGTCTCTTCCAGGTCTGCAATGTTAGATGGCGACATGTTTATTCTGGTTTTCATACTTCTGGTTTTAACCTCTTCCAGTGTGGAAGGTAAGATTTTGACACCTTTCCTTAATACAAAAACATGGCTATTCTCACGAACAAAGAGATTTGGGTACATTAGGTAGCCGCTTCAGAGATTACACGCATTCAGTACCATTTCCCATACATTCGGCCAAGTACACGGCTCCGAATCTGCGTAGTGAGTTTACATTTTTCTGTCGAGGGCGTGCTTTGTCTCTCTCCCTCTCCCCCGCTGTCTCGCAGCATTTTTTTAACAACTGCGGTGACAGGCTTGCAGACTGGGCTCTGGGAGAACTGAGGATTTCTCACTGTCACGGTCTGGCTGGCTGGGGATACTTATTATTCTGCATCATCTACTGTAGTGGAGCAGCTAAATGATAACATGCTCATTATAAGAATGAGGGAGGTTGAACATAGCAAAGCTCCTGCACTAACATGACCACAATATTCACATATTAACAATGCCGAATGTCTGCATATTTTATGCCTCTGTTGATGGTTAAATGTGTTTATTTTCAGTTATATCCCTCAGTATGTGTTGTGATTTTGTTAGTTTGAGTTTGAAATGAATGGAGAATACTAAGAATGTCTGTCTGGTCTTATGACTGTGCAGATAAGGGCAACTATGAGTGTTTGTGCGACGGGCCGTCATGCGACAGGGCAGACCGGTGTATTGGCCAGCAGTGCTTCTCGGCCGTCTCCATCCAGAACGCCACGTCCTTCCGACAGAAGGGGTGCATTGTGAGCCGTGGCGAAGGGTCCATAAGTTGCGAAAGCCCCCCATCCCATAACTTGACTGTGGAGTGCTGCCATGGCGACCTTTGTAACATGAATGTCACAGTGGCAGACCCAGAGAAAGGTGACACATTGTTTTCATTGAAATCATTACACATGCTTTTATCCCTCCCTCAACACTATCAGCATGCTGAGTCACTCACATTACCACTACAAATATCTACCTGCCATAACATCACCACTTTGCATAATGATTTAGTTAATAACACATTTACATTTCGTTTTTCATTTGCTTGAAGGCCATTTGGGTACATTAGTGAAATGCTGCATAAACAAAACTACCGAAAGAGTCGTTATATTTGATATTTGTTTAAATGAATGAGAATTACAAGGTTTCATGGATTTCGCTGATCTCCCTTTTTTATTGAACAGATGAGGAAGTGCTGCCTACCTTGCAAGACAATGAGTGTGTGTGTGAGGGACGGTCGTGTGAGGGAGGAGAGCGCTGTACGAGCCAGCAGTGTTTCTCCTCTGTGAAGATCAGTGACGGGTATGTGGTTCACCAGAAGGGCTGCCTTCAGGATGACGACCAGGGGAGAGCCACCTGCGCCACCCCTCCCTCTCCCAGCCACATAGTCAAGTGTTGCCAGGGGCACCTGTGTAACATGAACGTCACCGTGGAAGCACCAGCGAAAGGTAACGCACCACCCTGTTTTCACTTAAATAATTTCAAAATTTTTCATCATCTTGGCCTCACTGAAGCTCCATCTCTCACTTATTTTAGTTTTTAGACGTAAAGATATATCACTTACAACTTATTTTTTAAGAAGATAGGTACGCATATCATAGAGGTGATTTAATATTTATGACGATACACTACATGACCAAAGGTATGTGGACACCTGCTCGTCGAACATCTCATTCCAAAATCATGGGCATTAATATGGAGTTGGTACCCCCCTTTGCTGCTATAACAGCCTCCACTCTTCTGGGAAGGCTTTCCACTAGATGATGGAACGTTGCTGCGGGGACTTGCTTCCATTCAGCCACAAGAGCATTAGTGAGGTCGGGCACTGATGTTGGGTGATTAGGCCTCGCTCGCAGTCGGCGTTCCAATTCATCCCAAAGGTGTTCGATGGGTTTGAGGTCAGGGCTCTGTGCAGGCCAGTCACGTTCTTCCACACCAATCTCGACAAACCATTTCTGTATGGACCTCGCTTTGTGCACGGGGCCATTGTCATGCTGAAACAGGAAAGGGCCTTCCCCAAACTGTTGCCACAAAGTTGGAAGCACAGAATCGTCTAGAATGTCATTGTATGCTGTAGCGTTAAGATTTCCCTTTCACTGGAACTAAGGGGCCTAGCCCAAAGCATGAAAAACAGCCCCAGACCATTATTCCTCCTCCACCAAACTTTACAGTTGGCACTATGCATTGGGTCAGGTAGCGTTCTCCTGGCATCCGCCAAATCCGTTCTGTGAGCTTGTGTGGCCTACCACTTCGCGGCTGAGCTGTTGTTGCTCCTAGACGTTTCCACTTCACAATAACAGCACTTACAGTTGACCGGGGAAGCTCTAGCAGGGCAGAAATGTTAAGAACTGACTTGTTGGAAAGGTGGCATCCTATGACGGTGCCACGTTGAAAGTCACTGAGCTCTTCAGTAAGGCCATTCTACTGCCAATGTCTGTCTATGGAGATTGCATGGCCGTGTGCTCGATTTTATATACCTGTCAGCAACGGGTGTGACTGAACTAGCCGAATCCACTAATTTCAAGGGGTGTCCACATACTTTTGTATAGTGTATCATAGAGGTAGGGTTGAAGGGAAAGCAAATGTTAGTATGGTGACTAGCTCCAAGGTGAAGTTTCCACTAAGTACAGCTCTAGGATCAGCTTCCCCTCCCCCATTCCTAAACTTAACCATTAGTGGGTAAATACAAACTGACCCAAGATCAGCGTTTAGGGTCAACTTCACCCTACTCCATGAGCAATAATTCTGAATTTCTGTTTCCTGTCCAGAGGAGAAAGTGAAGTCCGCCGGCGAGCACGAGTGTGTGTGCAAGGGGCGGTCGTGTGCCACCGGGCAGCGCTGCATGGGCCAGCACTGTTTCTCCAGTCTGACGGTCAGCGACGGAGCCCTGGTCTTCCAGAAGGGCTGCTTCAAGGTGTACGAGCAGAGCAGGATGACCTGCAAGACGCCGCCCTCCCGCGACCAGATTGTGGAGTGCTGCCAGGGCCACCTGTGTAACATGAACATCACTGTGGAGCTGCCTGTTATAGGTAAATAAATACACTGGCCACTTGGCACCCTATTTGGGACACACACAATGGCACACATTCATTCATATGCATCTGTATTCTAATGGAGGTCTGTGTGATGCACATTTGCATTCAAACCAAGGTTATTAACCCCTTAAACCCCTTGCATTGGCCTATGTGGATAGAGCTACATTTAAATGTTTCTTACAGAAGAAATATGGAAAGCATATGCATAACCATGGTAGCAATAAAAAGGGAACAGTTTGTAGATTATGGGGAAATTATTAGACTAAAGGTGAGAACAAAACAGTTAATCTGACAAAAGACTGAATCCAAATATTACACTGTTGATTTTATGTGCATTTTACATTTACTGTACTTTTGGCCGCGTTTGTTGATATCGAAATCTGAAAATACTCTGGATACATTCAGTAACATGATAAGAATATTCCTGGAAAATTTGGTGCATAAACATAAGAGCAAAAAATGCCAAGGATTTGAGTGAGAGGTCTAACTGGTGTCTCCAAATGGCCACACACCTATCCAAAATGTGCACAGTTCCTACGTAATTTCAATGCACTTTTATGACTCAAAGAAGAGTCTTCAATGATAAGGTGCTATTTTGAGCTCGCCTAGCTGTGCCGTTGAGGAACTATAGCAAGCAGACTTGTAGTTGTTTTCTTTGGAACACAACCCTGCATCCCCGCCTCTACACAATTACTGTTATTTAAATATTCCGAAAACGGTCCATTTATAAATCGCAATCTGGTCAGGTGGGCATAATATGAAAGCGTGTTCTATTGCTAACATGACTAGCTAAATTACAAAATATATTCTTACAGTGTTAGGCTTTCACAAGGCAATTCAGTGAAGCAGATTGTAATTTTGGTGCGCATCACAGGTTGTTTGAGGCACTTTAATTGGGGAGAACGGGCTCGTGGTAATGACTGGAGCGGAATCAGTGGAATGGTAGAAAATACAGCAAACACATGGTTTCCAGTATATTACATGAGTTGTATAATATGGAAATGTGAAGTGCACGTTTGGACTAACGGCTGTTTGGCTTGCTTGTCTGACATCAAAGCGGTAATTATTATAATCCTCAACGTCTCATCTTTCAAAGTACATCAAGTCCTCTTTATTTACAGCATTTCCCTCACTCAAACAACAAAACATTAGCAAAAGTTGCCCAAATGGGGGCAAATTCTTTTTGCGCGTGGTGTTCAGAACTGCTGTCAGTCAAAACCATTACTGGGCTGTGAAGCGTAGACCTTGAGCTCTGACGTCATGTATAGCGTAGTACTTTACAGCAACTGCCTTCCAATTTAGGTGCTTGTCAGTGTCAATATCTGCTATTTTTAACCCGTATACGGAGAACTACTGCCAAGAAAACAACATTTTTGGGCCGTATGCTCTCAGTGATCTGCTGTCTGTGATCGGTTGACTGACGTGAAGAGGCAGGTGCTCTATTGATTCTGTCTACTTGGCCATTCTCCAGCGAGGACGCGATGCTGCGGTGCATGAAATTGTCTGCCATAGCCGTTTGCTGCATGGTCCTCTATTGGTCTGCTTGGTCTGCATTTCAGGCCTGTGTGGCGGTTACACCCTGAGCACCTCCACAGCAGAGGAGGGGACAGTCTGAGAAAAAAGACAAACGTTTGAATTTTGTTTAGTCATGGTCTACTTCCTCCTATGTCCTCTCTGAGATTGTTTTCGCTGCCTGACACAGACCTGTAAGGCAGTGTATAGCAGAGCCCCCCGGGAAAGGAGAGGACACTGAGTCTGCGTCCCAATTGGCACCATATTCCCTACATGGTGCACTACTTTTGACCAGGGAATAGGGTGCCATTTGGGACACAGCCTGAATGAAATGTATAGCTCTGTTCTCTGAAATTCAATGACTCTCCTCTCCTATCCACAGTAAAAAGAGTATGTATAAAAATGAATTATTTCCTAAATATCAATATTTCTTTGAGGTTAGTCCCTGTTTTTGTTAAACACACAAGAAGATCTTACCATCTACCAAAAGCAACAATGTTTCTGCGATAACATTTTACATGGGTCAGACTTAAACACAAGAACAGTAGAAAATATTGACACTCGATGTGCCATAATCTCGGTCTAAAATCAGTTGTTTTCTATACTGTCTATTCTGATCTAGGTTAGCTTCATTGAATTCCACTCCCCAAGAGTGCCATGCGAAGGAGAAGGAGTTCAGTATGCAAGAGAGAAAAGAGGGAGCATTGTCTGCGCTGCGGGCTCGGCAGTCTTTTCTCCCTGGAATGTTTGGAGTGTGGAGTGTGTGGTAGTCAGTCAGCTCCCCAGGCAGCCTGTTGATATGTGGCCTACCCACCCGTGGATGTATGCTGCAGTGTGCTCTTACCTCGGCCTCCCTGCCTGCCTGTGTCCATTTTGTCTCTCCCCCTCAGCCCTGGAGCCAGGTTCCTCAGTCTGTGTGGTCAAAGCAGAGCAGGCAGGCGGAGGAGGGAGAGAATGGGTTCTTTAACATGCCTAATTATCATCGCCTCAACTTGAATGATGCCTCCCAAAGCTTAGGGCTTTAGTAAACGCTGTGTTGGATCCCCGGGGCAGCTGGGCTCACTGCTCACCTGGCTAAGCTGAACTGAGGAGGAACTTTGGTTGTACTGCAGATTTCAAATTCGTAGTCCAAACACGGTACTGGATGTATGTAGTTTGTGTTTAAAGGGGATTTTGGTGTTGGAGATTTTTTTTGTCTTCATCTGGTTCTGATATGATATACTTTATTGTCCCTGAGGGGAAATTTGACTTGGACAGTTGAGTGCTGGGACGAAAAACCCACACCCTCTTCCTTGTGTCTGTTTCCCATATATTTAGGCAGATCATATCTTTTTAACTGTGTTTTATATATTGTATGACATCACATTTGATTCATGTTTCTACATACAGTATGTACCAGGATGTTCAAATAAACCTAAACCTCTTTCCCATCCTCGTAGCAAGCGACCTGCCCAACTACAGCTTGACTACACTGGCCATCGTCATCGTGGCTCCAGTCATCGTGCTCATTGTCCTCTCAGTCATTGCCATCTTGGTGTTCAGACGCATCCACCAGAACCAGATGGAGAGGCTGACGGCCCGGGAAGCTGAGTACGGCACCATAGACGGCCTCATAGCCTCTAATGTGGGGGAGAGCACACTGGCGGTGAGTAAGACATAATCATACTTAGGGTTGCAAAATTCTGGTAACTTTTCCAAAATTACTAAGTTTTCCTGCAATCCTGGTTGGAGGATTTCCTGCTTATTCCCTTCTGATTCCGGGCTTCTTCTAACCAGGATTTGTGGAAAACCAGGGAATTTGGGGACATTGCAACCCTGTACTAGAGCATGCCAGGCCTGGGCTCGGTGGGGAGCTGTGGTTAGTATGGTTTGAATCCACGCAGTCCAGCACGGAACACATTTATGCACTCTCAAACTATGGAATTATGTTGAGCCCAAAGAGCACTTGTGTGTGCACTAGACTAGAGAATGTGTGTTAGGTAGTCATGCACTCCATGTTCCTGGGTGTTCATGTTGTAGACTTATATCAACCCGGCCAGGATTAAATTTCTGCCCTCGGAATTGGGAATGAAATAATTTGTTCTACCACTGTGATGGAAAAGATGGGTATTGTTTTACCAGAGCATATTGAGAGCATGTGTTTCACGGATACACATGATTTCAACAAAATGGCCCATTTTGTTTTGAAGAATGTTGGCTACTCTAGTGAAATAATGCTTTGAGTTTGCAACTGTAATCAGCATTTGTTTGATCAACTTCAGCAATCTACCCACCTCAAGACCCAGACCAATCCCATCTATTTTTTATTAAAAACTTGAAGGAAAACACTAAACAGGCTGAATGTTTACATCGGGGTGACCATTCTCACTGATAACACTGGGCTGAGGTGTGCTAGAGGAATTGCTGATGATGGATTTATTTCTAGCTATTTCCAAAGCCCATCAGAGCACTTGGCAATGTAAACCCCAAATATGCTGCCGCATAATGTTTGTTTCAGTATAATTAAAAAGTGCTTGACAGCACCCGGAGAAAAGTTATTAGAAACTGTGGTGGCAGTAAAAAAAGAAAAACCTGTAGGTCTCCCTCAGTAGCCCTGGAAGCCTAAGTCTGTGGTGATTGTGGTAATGCTGTGGCTTAATTCCCCCCCTTCAACAGAACTGCCCAGATCTGCCCCCCAATAAACAGGGACTTTAATTCAAAACAAAATAAGTTGTCATTGGTTTAACGGCTTCTGTTGAGTATTTTTCTCCATTCCCAAATTGCACACAGCATGTGTTTTATGCGTGTGGTATCTATCTTTTTTAGTTTTAGTCCTCTCTGCTTGTTAGTTTGTTTTTCTCAGCAGTATTTGATAGAGTTGCTGAACACTGCCCCCTTGTGTCAGCCATGACACCCTGCTGATGCCTGGAGAGGAGATACAAATAAAAGGCTTAGCAGCATTGCGTCTGTTTGGAGTCTGGGGCTGGGATTAGATCAAATCTCTCAGATCCCTCAGCTCACTAATCACCAGGGACTGCTGTTGTTTACCCAGCAGAGGGCCCTCTGCTGCTCCAGGGTGGCTAGACAGACAGACTGACAGACTGACAGACTGACAGACTGACAGACTGACAGACTGACAGACTGACAGACTGAGAGACTGAGAGACTGAGAGACGCACAGACTGACAGACGCACAGACTGACAGACGCACAGACTGACAGACGCACAGACTGACAGACGCACAGACTGACAGACTGACAGACGCACAGACTGACAGACGCACAGACTGACAGACGCACAGACTGACAGACGCACAGACTGACAGACGCACAGACTGACAGACGGACAGACGCACAGACGGACAGACGCACAGACTGACAGACTGACAGACAGACTGACAGACTGACAGACTGACAGACTGACAGACTGACAGACTGACAGACTGACAGACGCACAGACTGACAGACTCACAGACTGATTGACTGACAGACAAACAGGCAGGCGGGCAGACGGACGCGCAGGCGGGCGTACAGACAGGCAGACGGACGTACAGACAGACGTACAGACAGGCAGGCAGATGGACGTATAGACAGACAGGCAGGCAGGCAGACAGACGTGCAGACAGACAGACAGACAGAAAGACTGCTTGCTTGTCAGCATCTCCAGGATGGTCAGACAGACATGCACACAGACAGACAGCCAACTAGCTAGCATTTGGAGTCTGAGCACTAAGCAGCAACAAATTTCACTCAGCCTCCCCAACGTGGGCCACATCAGAGGGAGGGGGGCCGACCGTATTAACTCCCCATCTGAATCCCAAATGCTCTGCTGTGTTGTGGGCTGGGCCACCTTCATCTAGAGAGAGTACAGGCTGATCAAATTCCTCTGGTTGCAGTTCATTTATTGTCTGTCCCTCTTCTCTCTCCTAGGATTTGCTGGACCACTCGTGCACGTCGGGAAGCGGCTCCGGACTCCCCTTCCTCGTTCAGAGAACTGTCGCCCGACAAATCACGCTCAATGAGTGTGTGGGTCAGTATCCAATCAGAGCCTGTTCTGTCTTTGTTCAGTGGCTAAGGCGTACGTTTAGCCTCAGTGCAGGTTTTGGAGTAAATGTTTTTTTTAAGACATCTTAAAGTGTAGCACCGTTGGAACAGAGATTTGTGTTGCAAAACAGAGCCACTGCTGTTCTCTGACCCTGAGAGATTTCAGTATGTCACTTAATATTTCTCTTAGTTTTCCTCGAGTTGGGTCTGAAACATGGCCAGATGGCCAATGTAACACCCAACTCCCTAAACCAACGTTGCACACATTTGATTTGTGAGTCGAGTATAAACTGCCAACAAAAATATTTTTAACAAACATGTTTCATTTAATGTCAAATGGGGATATACAGGTAACTGCCAAAATAAAGGAAACACAAACATAGTGTCTTAATAGGGCGCTGGGCCACCGCAAGCTGCCAGAACAGCTTCAATGTGCCTTAGCATAAATTCTACAAGTGTCTAGAACTCTATTGGAGGGATGCGACGCCATTCTTCCACAAGAAATTCCATTGTTTGGTGTTTTGTTGATGGTGGTGGAAAACGCTGTCTCAGGCGCCGCTCCAGAATCTCCCATAAGTGTTCAATTGGGTTGAGATCTGGTGACTTAGACCCACATACTTTAAACCCCAATGCTCTTTTGAAACCCCTCTTTCTAAGTCATTGAGATCTCTTCTAGCCGTGGTAGCCAAAATAATGGGCAACTGGGCATTTTTATACATCATCCTAAGCATGATGGGATTAATGATGGGTTAATTGCTTAATTAACTCAGGAACCACAACTGTGTGGAAGTACCTGCTTTCAATATACTTAGGATCTCTAATTTCTGAAGTGTTTCCTTTATTTTGGCAATTACAGTACCTGTAGTTTTACATTTTAGTCATTTAGCAGACACTCTTATCCAGAGCAGTTAGTGAATACATATTTTTTTTTATACTGGCCCCCCGTGGGAATCGAACCCACAACCCTGCCGTTGCAAACGCCATGCTCTATCAACTGAGCTACATCCCTTGATATAGTTTATGCAAAAGGTCAAGGTTGAGTAGTATGACCAAAATACAATTGCACTATGTGTTCCAGTAACTAATGGTCTAGAATGTTGTGTAATACTACCTTATAAAATAAATTAAATCAGTGAAACTATCTCTAAATACATTTTTACAAAGATTTCATAATTGTTACATGACAGCCTGAGATAATCTGACATTTGCGTTGGAGATGAACATTGGGTTTATTCCTGTTAGAGAGGGTTAATATTTTCACACTGTATTTGATGAATCACATTTTCAGTAATTCATTAAAAATGGCTGTATGAAATGGCACCCTCTTCCCTATATAGTACACTACTTTTAACCAGGGCCCATATGACTCTGGTCAAAAGTAGTGCACAATTTTTAGAATAGGGTGAAATTTCTGACGTTCACAATGTCTGCTTTACTCTAATCTTTTTCCTATTTTCTTCCCCCTATTATAGGTAAGGGGCGCTATGGTGAGGTGTGGCGGGGCCAATGGCAGGGGGAGAGTGTGGCCGTGAAGATCTTCTCATCCAGAGATGAGAAGTCCTGGTTCAGAGAGACTGAGATCTACAACACAGTGCTGCTGAGGCACCAGAACATTCTGGGTACGTACCTCCAGCCATGTTCTGGACAGGAGCTGTTCTCTATGGGACAAATCCAAACTTCCACTCAAGGCAAATTTTCACTTAGTCATGCATTGATGTCAATGGGAGACTAAGAAAATATGACTTAGGAGCAAATACTATGTGTCCGGCAGTGTTTTAGTGTTGCATCTTAGTGACAATGTCTGTGTCATATTGATTTTTTACCCCTCCTTTCCCTGAGTTCTAACAACTCTGTGTGTGTCTGTGCGTCTGCATCTGTCTGTGTGTGCCTTTGACTGCAGGCTTCATCGCTTCGGACATGACTTCCCGAAACTCGAGCACCCAGCTGTGGCTGATCACCCACTTCCACGAGATGGGCTCGCTGTACGACTACTTGCAGCTGAGCACTCTGGACACAGCCAGCTGTCTCCGCATGGCCTTGTCCATCGCCAGCGGCCTGGCGCACCTCCACGTGGAGATCTTCGGTACCCAGGGAAAGCCGGCCATCGCCCACCGAGACCTCAAGAGCAAAAACATACTTGTCAACAAGAACGGCCAGTGCTGCATCGCTGACCTGGGTAAGAGCATAGGCTTCCGGATATAAAGCATATGTATTGTGACATTCATTCATTCAAAATGTGTATAGGTTGTTGTTCACTAGAGGTTGTTTTTCACATGACCGTTTTCTGTCATTGTGTCCATATTATGTATTGTGATAAAAATAAATAGCGGGCTATGTTGTCCACATCTACTGTGGGTGGAGAGGATGTTCTGTTTGTTGTTGGAAAGATGGTGGTATGAGCTTCTTTGCTAGTAGGCTATGCCACCAAACACTCCAACCCTGTTCCCTCCATGTTTGTTGATCATTAGAGGAAGAACAGCAGAGCCGGTGGCTCTTTAAATCTTAACCAAAAATGCATTAAGGGGTACTCTTGTGCACCATGTTGCATACTCACAATGTTCTCTGTGCTAATGATGTGAGCTATTTCAGGTGGCACTTGCAACCTACTGCTACTAATTGAGACTACTACTACGATCACAACCGTCACTGCTGTTAAGTTGTTTATGGAATGTTATGTTGTTTCTACTCACAATCAAGATAATGAGTTATTTTTGTTATTTGATGTTGTTGGAAAAATAGGGTTGTTTTTGACAACAGTCCTAAGCTAACGGGTTGTTTTACATTGCTATTTTGTTCAAATCCACTAGAGGACAGTGTTCTCTACTTTGGATATATTCATTTTGGGTTATTTACTTAGATATAATATCATATGTAAATGATTTTGCTATGTGATTTTTGTATTTTAATTATTTTGGACATTTTTGATAAACAGAAGCCTGTTTTTTGTCCCAGGTCTCGCTGTGATGCATTTCCAAGACACAAATGAGTTAGACGTGGGAAACAACCCTAAAGTGGGCACGAAGCGCTACATGGCTCCAGAGGTCCTGGATGACTCCATCCAGATGGACTGCTTTGAGTCCTTCAAAAGAGTGGACATCTGGGCCTTTGGCCTGGTCCTGTGGGAGATTGCCAGGAGGACGGTCAGCAACGGTCAGTACAATACATGCTGCATGGTTTCTTCTGTTCTCTCTCACTCCTTTATTCATCTACCATCCAGTCAACGTTGATTTGTCATATGCACAGAATACAGCATAGTGTACACAGTACAATTAAATAATTAATGCAAGCTCTCCTCTCAAACAGGGCAGAAACTAAAAAGTATCCAGTAAAAAGGTAGAATAAAAAAAACAATCTAGAATGTCATGCATTTAGGACAATATGACAAAGCATCTTTCCTATAGTAGTTGCATCATACAGAGCTGCTGTATATATCTGTCTGTTACCTGCCTGTCTGCATATGAATGCTTGTCTTGGAATATTCTCTGATGTCCCTGTCAGGGCGTAGTAAAATCCTATACAAATATGTAAAACATAATTTAGTGTCTAGCTGGATTTTTTAGGATTGATTTCACCACTTCAGAGGAAGTGTTCCTCTCGCAGAAAGTCTTTAGCAATCTGATAGCATAACTGCCATATATATCACTTTGCTAAGCACAAAGTTGCAGAACAAGCCAATGATTCAAGTCCTGAGACTTAATCAGTGTCTCATTGATTAAATGATTGAATGTGGAGTGACAGACAACTCTCCCCATGTGTCTGTGGTCTAGTCTGGGACTAGAGGTGCTGGCGTCTTATCTGAAATGGATCCTGCTTTCTCCACTCCCAGTTAAATGGTTTCATGGTTATTTATAGTTGAGCCTGGCTGACAGCCACACACAGGGTATTGGTTAATGCAGGACACCGCAACCTTACTTTCCCCATGGCTTTCCACCTGGTACACAGTAGCAAGTGAGAGCAACTATCAAAACAAAGTACTTTGTTAGCAATTACCTGTGCTATCTCACGTATTGTGTTTGTGACCTTTTTTACTTACTTTAAATTGCCATGCTGATGATTGTGAGATCTTATGGACATCTGTGTTGTGTATTTACCCTCATACTCTGTGTGTAGGCATTGTAGAGGACTACAAGCCTCCCTTCCATGATGTGGTGCCCAGCGACCCCAGCTTTGAAGACATGAAGAAGGTTGTGTGTGTGGACCAGCAGAGACCCAACATCCCCAACAGATGGTTCTCAGACCCAGTGAGTACACAGAGACCAGACGAGGCGATCCGAGTTAAATGTTTACTGGTGGAGAGAGAACTAGCTAATATGTTGTCATGGAGAATAGGACCCGCTCCAAATTTGTCAATTTAGAAGCTGTGCAGAATGCAGCACTGCCTGCTAGGTTGTCCTGCTTCATCAGACGTTCAGTTCACTTGTGAGTCTTTGAAAACAGCCTGTCAGTCGCCCACCTCATTTCCCAGCTCCATTGAATACATAATACGGTCTGATGGGCAGTTAAATTCTAGCCTTTAAGAATAATTGCTTTACCCTTTGCGGAACTATAGACTTTCGCAGTTGAGGCTTAAAAACAGTATTTTGCTCAATGTCTTTTTTTGTGTGTTAAATTACTATACTTATATTCAGGGCATTTTTAAATGGGAAAATATTAAAAACAGCTGGAGTGGGACTTTTTAATAGATTTGTTCAGATTCTCTTCTTCTTTTCCAGACTTTAACGTCCATCGCGAAACTTATGAAGGAGTGCTGGTATCAGAATCCCTCTGCCAGATTAACGGCGCTACGCATCAAAAAGACTCTGACAAAAATCGACAACTCTCTGGACAAAATTAAAGCAGACTGTTGAGCTTCTTCCTCGTTGGTGCAGAGGGAGAGGAGACCTAATGGCCTTTAAAGACGTCCAGCAGGCAGTTTGGTTTCCTGGACAACACACAGGAGAAAAGGGACTGGTTGGGCTCAGTGCTCTTAAAGTGGCACATTGTATTTATTTTAAACACTCTTGGTGGGACACATTTTGGCATCCAAAGATGGCTTACAGGGCATTTAAAAGACTGCCAATAGTCTTGGATATTAGGTGACTATCACTTTAAAGACATAGGAATATTGAACTAATAGTCACGTTCTTCAAGGAAGAAACTATTACCTGGGCATTTGAGTACCGTATATCGCTTTAGAGCTACCCATTTTTTTTTTTTTTACACAACTTAAGTTTGAGAAACATATGAACACATTTCATTTAGCAATATTGGCTGTGCTTTATCGCTGTTATTGCACTAGCAATCTTTGCATTCCTGACATGCACTGTTGCGGATGTATTTGGAAAAAAACACAACTTGCCAAAAACATTTTTTTATAGTCCACACAAACTCCATATCTTAACAGTAATCAGAATTAGGAAGAAATGTTACGTTTGACTTTGACTGCATCTCTTGCACCGCTGTTTACGATATTGTTAGAACAATTCTCTTGGTATTTCGTCCAACCTGTAACTTATTTAGCTAACGCACTGTGTTGTAGAATTGTGCTGCAGACAGTTGTAGACACTCTTTACTTCTTCCTTCGGAGATGTCGTCTTAACGTATCCTGTTGTAGAAACTTTGTATATCACCATACATTTTACATTATGTACCTGTTCTTTGTTTGGTTGTTTCATCAGCTTTAGTGAGACAAATGCTAAAAGAGCAAATAAAATATTTACTAGATGACACTGAACTCAATTCATACAGGAGCAGTAATATTGTCTTAATGTGTGCATTGTCTAAGTAATTGAAGTCAAACTTCAGCCTTTTTAATTTCTTTAATATTTTATATCAAGAAGGGATTTCTATTAATTAAATAGAAAAAAACATGTAGATGCTATCTGTCTCATATGTCACAGTTACAACATCAAATGAACCCTTTTACCCTCATAATCAAAACATATCGTTGTAATGATTGCCACAATATTTGTCCACCATCTACTAAAACCTGAGCCTTTTTACATGTCATGATTGGGTTGCAAAATTCTGGGAACCTTCCCAAAATCCCCAGATTTTCCAGAAATTACAGTTGGAAGATTTCCAGAATTTAGGTGGGAATAAACAGTACATCTGGAATACTCCAACCAGGATCACTGGAAAACCTGAGAAGTTTGAGAACGTTAACACAGTTTTGCAACTCTATGTCAGGATAAGTAATATGCTGGTGGTGAGTACTAGTAGTGGTTGTTATGCAAACCACTAAGAGCATATTTTCATTTCAACAGCTCTGCATATTTTCCTTCGTCCCCCCGGACTAGACAGTTCCCTTGCCTTTGCATAGTGCAGTCTTACTGACCTGCCGCAGAGACGCAAGCTGTTCACTGCACAAAGGACATTTTCTTGTGTCCAGCCTTTGAACTACTAAACAAATAATGAAATGCAGCAAAGTATGTAGGGCATGTTAATCCATTTCCATATTGAACACCTCTCAATCTCGACTGTAAAATGCAATAAATTCATTTTCATTTGGAAAATGTCAGAGGGTACGCTAGGCCCTAATGACTTCAATTGAACAGCTTGAATTGTGGAGCACTTGCCAGAAGAGAAACAAAAGGCAGGTCTAGAATGGTAAATGGTGCCATCTGCAGTGATTCATACTCTGGAATCAGCATGGGGCCAGTAAAGGGCAAAGCAATGGATACGTCAGTTGTCTGCCAGGACTTACTGTGACTACCCTGTGGCACCAGCCCAAATTAGCATATTTTACAGACATCCTGAGAATGGCACCCTTTTTCACTACGTTTGACCAATAGGGATCTGGACAGAAGTAGTGCACTATATAGGAAATAGTGTGCCGTTTTGGGAGTCATTCATGGTGTATATTAACTGGTCATTTTAGCCGTCTCCTGTCTGTGTTACTGTGGACCTCTGATCCACAATGACCAGATTTAGTTTTTAACAAGGTCTAATTTTTCTGCTTTGTGTATCAGGCCGGTTACTCACTGTGCTTCCCATTAATGTTGCGTCTCAGTAGGCCTACAAATTATAGCGAATGGCAGAAATGATTTTAGACTGTAATACCCGCTACAGTACTGCAAGACGACAGTAATGCATATTATTTGTGTACTTGTTTCCCCTCAGCTTTTAGGTTTGTTAGCTTTTCAATTAAAACATTGAAGCAAAGTGCTGCCTGTGGTGATAATGATCCTTCAACAGATGGCCATGAATTCTGCACATTCATTTCCAGAGTTCATTCGTCCAACTCTGTCTCTAAGCTGGCAAACCGTTTTCTTTGAAACACAGTTGCTTTTTCAGCTTCAGACACAGCCTGACACCACGGAACCCCCCCCCCCCCCCCCCCATGCACTAACAATGTGGTCACCTATGATTTGTAGTTTTTGTAGATTTTCATGCAGGTACAGTGCATTCGGAAAGTATTCAGACCCCTTCCCTTTGTCCACATTTTGTTACGTTACGGCCATATTCTAAAAAAATTTTTTTAAGTCTACACACAATACCCCATAATGACAAAGCGAAAACAGGTGTTTAGACAGATACCTTATTTACATAAGTATTCAGACCCTTTGCTATGAGACTCGAAATTGAGCTCAGGTGCATCCTGTTTCCATTGATCATCCTTGAGATGTTTCTACAACTTCATTGGAGTCTACCTGTGCTAAATTCAATTGATTGGACATGATTTGGAAAGGCACACACCTGTCTATATAAGATCCCACAGTTGACAGTGCATGTCAGAGCAAAAACCAAGCCATGAGGTCAAACTGAGCAATCGGGGAAGAAGGGCCTTGGTCAGGGAGGTGACCAAGAATCCGATGGTCACTCTGACAGAGCTCCAGAGTTCCTCTGTGGAGATGGAAGAACCTTCCAGAAGGACAACCATCTCTTCAGCACTCCACCAATCAGGCCTTTATGGTAGATTGGCCAGATTGAAGCCACTCCTCAGTAAAAGGCACATGATAGCAGTTGATAGAGCATGGTGTTTGCAACGCCAGGGTTGTGGGTTCGATTCCCACAGGGGGTATGAAAAATAAAAAAAATAAAAATAATGTAAGTCGCTCTGGATAAGAGCGTCTGCTAAACGACGTAAATGTAAATTATAGCCCGCTTGGAGTTTGCCAAAAGGCACCTAAAGGACTCTCAGACCATGAGAAACAAGATTCTCTGGTCTGATGAAACCAAGATTGAACTCGTTGGCCTGAATGCAAGCGTCATCTCTGGAGGAAACCTGGCACCGTACCTCCGGTGAAGCATGGTGGCAGCATCATGCTGTGGGATGTTTTTCAGCAGCAGGGACTGGGAGACTAGTCAGGATCGAGGGAAAGATGAACGGAGCAAAGTACAGAGAGATCCTTGATGAAAACCTGCTCCAGAGCGCTCAGGACCTCAGACTGGGGCGAAGGTTCACCTTCCAACAGGACAACGACCCTAAGCACACAGCCAAGACAACGAAGGAGTGGCTTTGGGAAAAGTCTCAATGTGCTTGAGTGGCCCAGCCAGAGCCCGGACTTGAACCCAATCGAACATCTCTAGAGAGACCTGAAAATAGCTGTGCAGCGACGCTCCCTATCCAACCTGACAGAGCTTGAGAGAATCTGCAGAGAAGAATGGGAGAAACTCCCCAAATACAGGTGTGCCAAGTTTGTAGTGTCATACCCAAGAAGACTCGAGGCTGTAATCGCTGCCAAAGGTGCTTCAACAAAGTACTGAGCAAAGGGCCTAAATACTTATGTAAATGTGATATTTCCATTTTTTTATTTTTTATACATTTGCAAAAATATCGGAAAAACTGTTTTTTCTTTGTCATTATGGGGTATTGTGTGTAGATTGATGAGGGGAAAAAACAATTTAATCTATTTTAGAATAAGGCTGTAACGTAACAATGTGGAAAAAGTCAAGGGGTCTGAATACTGTCCGAATGCACTGTAGGTGTATGGGAGGACTTCAGTCAGATTCACTTTGGATTTACAGTCAATAGAAAGGGAAGGGTACACTGCCGCTACCTCGCTTTTTAACCAAGGTGCATGAATTGAAGAGCAAACTGAAATTAAGAGAAATTCAGCTATTCTTTGAGGACAGTGGAGGTTGATAAGTGTTTATTTATTGTTAAAACCCGATGAAGGCTATAAGGATGCATTAGTCAATAAAAAAGCACTTTTTGTGAAGTTCCACTGTCCTGAAAGAATTAAGTCAATAGTACAGTACTCTCGAGTTGTTGTTGCACTGGGTCTGTATATAGAATACCCTTAACCTTATTCTGTAGCTCAATTGGCTGACCTCTGCATTCTGGAAGTTACAGCCCTTAGATCTACGTTAGGGACCTGATATGGACAGTCCCAGACTACATCAGAGGCAGGGGGCTTGTTTTTCTAAACAGTTTTTCGAAATTCGATACATTGGTGTCATAACTGGGAAGGTGCTGCCGAGCAGCCATAGATGGGGCTTAGAGTTTTTCCTGACCACATGACCTGACCAGGAGGTATGCCGGTGCCTGAGGGTACCGTAAAACAGAACTAGGGTGCTAGTGTAGTGCATCTAGGGTACTAGTGTTGTCTGGCTAACATGCCAGACTCTTTAGCCATTAGGCCTGGCTTTTGTACCACGTGGTTTGGTGCGATGAGTGTAAAGACAGAGGCTGAAGTAAATCACTTGTGATTTCACTCAGGGGCTCAGTCAGACGCCTTGGTGTAATGGCTTTGTACACTGACAGCTGCAAGGTTGTGTTCAGCTCAGGTGAAGCCCTACACATTTGCAACAGTAGGAACAGTATTTTACAGGTATAGCCCCTATTTGCGGATAGCATTCTCCATGGGTTTAAAACAATTACAATTAAAACAATTGTGTTAATCTGTTGTTGGTATCCCTGGTGAATTACAAATGTATCAGGTTTGTCTGACCATTGGTTTTAGATAGACAATTAGTTGGTAGATACAACACTTTGCATCAAGCTACCCTTTATAAACACGATATAAGGTTTATAAGTAGAGTGGCGCAGCGGTCTAAGGCACTGCATCTCAGTGCTTGAGGCGTCACCAGGGCGCGTTCTCAAAGCATGCGCAGACCAGCTGGCAGGCATCTTCACGGTCATTTTCAACCTCTCCTTTCCCCAGTCTGTAATCCCCACGTCTCAAGCTGACCACCATCATTCCTTTTCCCAAGAACTCTTGCTACCTGCCACAATGACTACCGCCCTGTAGCACTAAGATCTTTAATCATGAAGTGCTTTGACTGGCTGGTCATGGCACACGTCACCTCCATCCCAGGCACCCTAACATTTATCACCATAGTGCCCTCGAAGCTCATCACGAAGCTCGGGACCCTAGGACTGTACACCTCCCTCTGCAACTGGATCCTGGACTTCCTGATGAGCCGACCCTAGGTGGTGAGAATAGGCAACAAAACCTTTGCCAGGCTGACCCTCAACACAGGGGCCCTCCAGGGGTATGTGCTTAACCCCCTCCTGTACTCCCTGTTTACCCACGACTGTGTGGCCACACACAACTCCATCTCCATCAAGTTTGCTGACAACACGACAGTGGTAGGCCTGTTCACCAACGGCAATGAGACAGTCAACAGGGAGAAGGTCAGAGAACTGGCAGTGTGGTGCCAGGACAACATCCTCTCCCTCAACGTCAGCAAGACCAAGGAGCTGATCGTGGACTACAGGAAACGGGGGTGCACATCCACATCGACGGGGCTGCAGTGGAAAGGGTCAAGAGCTTCAAATTCCTCGGTGTCTCCACATCACTGAGTACTTAACAAGGTCCTCTCACACCAGAACAGTCGTGAAGAAAGCACGGCAACGCCGCCTCTCCCTCAGGAGGCTGAAACAGTTTGGCATGGCCCTTCAGATCCTCAGGAGCTTTCACAGCTGCACCATTGAGAGCATCCTGACCAGACGGCCCAGCGCATCACTGGGGACGAGCTCCCAGCCATCCAGGACGTACATGTCAGAGACTCCAGCCACCCAAGACATGGACTGTTCTCCATGTTCCCGTCCAGCAGGCGGTACCGGTGCATCACGGCTCAGACCAACAGACTCCTAAACAGCTTCTATCCCCTGGCCACAAGACTGTTAAATGGCTACCAAATGGGAAACTGGTTGAATCAATGAAAAGTTAAACCACAGGGTTATGTCCTCATTGTAACCAATTTTCAACATAGACAAATATGTTGAATTTGTACCTTTTGAAACGATGTTAGATCCACTATCAGGAAAAAAAAACAATAGTCTGGGCAGCACCTCCTACTGGACAGTTGATCTATCTACAGCTATTAATTTAGACTCCCATCCAGGGTTTTAACCAAGTCCAGCCCTGCATAGCTTTGATATTTGTCAATGACTACTACCATTGTGCTATCATGAGAATGGTTATTGAGAGATCTCTTAATAACTAAATATATTCACTGTTGCTATCGAAGTTATTCCAAAGCTAATGAAATGTAACCATACTTTAAGTCATATATTATCAATGATATTATGTAGGCATATACAGTGGCTTGAGAAAGTATTCACCCCCCCTTTGGCATCTTACAACCTGGAATTAAAATGGATTTTTTGGGGGTTTGTATCATTTGATTTACACAACATGCCTACCACTTTAAAGATGCAAAATATTTGTTCTTGTGAAACAAACAAGAAATAAGACAAAAAACCAGAACTTGAGCGTGCATAACTATTCACCCCCCCAAAGTCAATACTTTTTTAGAGCCACCTTTTGCAGCAATTGCAGCTGGAAGTCTCTTGGGATATGTCTCTATAATCTTGGCACATCTAGCCACTGGGATTTTTGCCCATTCTTCAAGGCAAAACTGCTCCAGCTCCTTCAAGTTGGATGGGTTCCGCTGGTGTACAGTAATCTTTAAGTCATACCACAGATTCTCGATTGGATTGAGGTCTGGGCTTTAACTAGGCCATTCCAAGACATTTAAATGTTTCCCCTTAAACCACTCGAGTGTTGCTTTAGCAGTATGCTTAGGGTCATTGTCCTGCTGGAAGGTGAACCTCTGTCCCAGTCTCAAATCTCTGGAAGACTGAAACAGGATTCCCTCAAGAATTTCCCTGTATTTAGCGCCATCCATCATTCCTTCAATTCTGACCAGTTTCCCAGTCCCTCCGATGAAAAACATCCCCACAGCATGATGCTGCCACCACCATGCTTCACTGTGGGGATGGTGTTCTCGGGGTGATGAGAGGTGTTGGGTTTGCGGCAGACATAGCGTTTTCCTTGATTGCCAAAAAGCTCAATTTTAGTCTCATCTGACCAGAGTACCTTCTTCCATATGTTTGGGGAGTCTCCCACATGGCTTATTTTTTTTCTTTAAGCAATGGATTTTTTCTGGCCACTCTTCCGTAAAGCCCAGCTCTGTGGAGTGTACGGCTTAAAGTGGTCCTATGGACAGATACTCCAATCTCCACTGTGGAGCTTTGCAGCTCCTTCAGGGTCATCTTTGGTCTCTTTGTTGTTTCTCGAATAATGCTCTCCTTGCCTGGTCCATGAGTTTTGGTGGGCGGCCGTCTCTTGGCAGGTTTGTTGTGGTGCTATATTCTTTCAATTTTTTTATAATGGATTTAATGGTGCTCTGTGGGATGTTCAAAGTTTTGGATATGTTTTATAACCCAACCCTGATCTGTACTTCTCCACAACTTTGTCCCTGACCTGTTTGGAGAGCTCCTTGGTCTTCATGGTGCCGCTTGCTTGGTGGTGCCCCTTGCTTAGTGGTGTTGCAGACTCTGGGTCCTTTCAGAACAGGTGTATATATACTGAGATCATGTGACCGATCATGTGACACTTAGATTGCACACAGCTGGACTTTATTTAACTAATTACATGACTTCTGAAGGTAATTGGTTGCACCAGATCTTATTTAGGGGCTTCATAGCAAAGGGGGTGAATACATATGCACGCACCACTTTTCCGTTATTTATTTTTTAGAATATTTTGAAACAAGTTATTTTTTTCATTTCACTTCACCAATTTGGAATATTTTGTATGTCCATTACATGAAATCCAAATAAAAATCAATTTAAATTACAGGTTGTAATGCAACAAAATAGGAAAAACACCAAGGGGGATGAATACTTTTGCAAGGCACTGTAGCACTTGCAAACTCATCACCAGCTAGTGTTTCAATTCAACCCAGGGTTCAACTAAAAAATAGTAAATACAGTGAGGGAAAAAAGTATTTGATCACCTGCTGATTTTGTACGTTTGCCCACTGACAAAGAAATGATCAGTCTATAATTTTAATGGTAGGTTAATTTGAACAGTGAGAGACAGAATAACAACAAACAAATCTAGAAAAACGTATGTCAAAAATGTTATAAATTGATTTGCATTTTAATTAGGGAAATAAGTATTTGACCCCCTCTCAATCAGAAAGATTTCTGGCTCCCAGGTGTCTTTTATACAGGTAACGAGCTGAGATTAGGAGCACACTCTTAAAGGGAGTGCTCCTAATCTCAGTTTGTTACCTGTATAAAAGACACCTGTCCACAGAAGCAATCAATCAATCAGATTCCAAACTCTCCACCATGGCCGACCAAAGAGCTCTCCAAGGATGTCAGGGACAAGATTGTAGACCTACACAAGGCTGGAATGGGCTACAAGACCATCGCCAAGCAGCTTGGTGAGAAGGTGACAACAGTTGGTGCGATTATTCGCAAATGGAAGAAACACAAAATAAATGTAAATCTCCCTCGGCCTGGGGCTCCATGCAAGATCTCACCTCATAGAGTTGCAATGATCATGAGAACGGTGAGAAATCGGCCCAGAACTACACAGGAGGATATTGTCAATGATCTCAAGGCAGCTGGGACCATAGTCACCAAGAAAACAATTGGTAACACACTACGCCGTGAAGGACTGAAATCCTGCAGCGCCCGCAAGGTCCCCCTGCTCAAGAAAGCACATATACATGCCTGTCTGAAGTTTGCCAATGAACATCTGAATGATTCAGAGGAGAACTGGGTGAAAGTGTTGTGGTCAGATGAGACCAAAATTGAGCTCTTTGGCATCAACTCAACTCGCCATGTTAGGAGGAGAAGGAATGCTGCCTATGACCCCAAGAACACCATCCCCACCGTCAAACATGTAGGTGGAAACATTATGCTTTGGGGGTGTTTTTCTGCTAAGGGGACAGGACAACTTCACCGCATCAAAGGGACGATGGACGGGGCCATGTACCGTCAAATCTTGGGTGAGAACCTCCTTGGGTGAGAACCTCCTGAAAATGGGTAGTGGATGGGTATTCCAGCATGACAATGACCCAAAACACACGGCCAAGGCAACAAAGGAGTGGCTCAAGAAGAAGCACATTAGCCTAGCCATTCTCCAGACCTGAATCCCATAGAAAATCTGTGGAGGGAGCTGAAGGTTCGAGTTGCCAAACGTCAGCCTCAACCTTAATGACTTGGAGAAGATCTGCAAAGAGGAGTGGGACAAAATCCCTCCTGAGATGTGTGCAAACCTGGTGGCCAACTACAAGAAAAGTCTGACCTCTGTGATTGCCAACAAGGGTTTTGCCACTGAGTACTAAGTCATGTTTTGCAGAGGGGTCAAATATTTATTTCCCTCATTAAAATGCATATCAATTTATAACATTTGCGTTTTTCTGGATTTTTTTGTTGTTATTCTGTCTCTCACTGTTCAAATAAACCTACCATTTAAAATTATAGACTGATCATTTCTTTGTCAGTGGGCAAACGTACAAAATCAGCAGGGGATCAAATACTTTTTTCCCTCACTGTACATATAGGCCTAGGTTTTCAAGCTGTGGTTGATTTAATCTTCATCTTTAAGTTAATCATTAATATGTTGGATTCACGTATCCATCTCAACCATAAATCTAATTTAAAGAATAGGACTAAATCAAATCAGACTTTATTTAAAGTGCATTTAAAGTTTGATTAGATTCGTTTTAGTACTATTTTTTCAAATCGATTTTTGGTTGAGATTGAGACGTGAATCCAACATATCAATTATTCATATGTAGAAAACTGGACAAACTGGATTTTGAATTGTGTGGTTGTCAACGCAACTACTGAAAATATCAACATTTGAAAGAGATGTATCTTCTATTTGGATAGTTCCATCTGTGCCACTGACTTAGTCTGGCTTTAATTCTATTTTGTCTACATTTTACATTTACATTTTAGTCATTTAGCAGACGCTCTTATCCAGAGCGACTTACAGGAGCAATTAGGGTTAAGTGCCTTGCTCAAGGGCACATCGACAGATTTTTCACCTAGTCGGCTTGGGGATTAGAACCAGCGACCTTTCGGTTACTGGCACAACGCTCTTAACCACTAAGCTACCTGCCGCCCCGTCTACAAATTAATAATTGATATGTTGGAATCATGTCTCCATCTCAACCAAAAATCTAAGTTAAAGAATAGAACTATGTAAATCTAATCTAATCAAACCTTAAATGCACTTTAAACAAAGTTTGATTTGATTTAGTCCTACTCTTTAACTTTGATTCTTGGTTGAGATGGAGACGTGAATCCAACAGATCAATGATTAATTTGTAGACATACTGGAATTAAAGCCGGACTAAGTCAGTGGCACAAAAGCTACATCTCCTTCAAATGTTGATATTTGGTTTCACCAAACACAATTCAATATCACTTTTGCAATACAGTAATACATAAATAGCCTATCTTACAAACTAATGTAACCGTATTTATTAAACCTTAAACTGAGTAACATATCCATGGCCACATTCTGAGGTTAGCCTACAGTACCTATAAATGTCTTATGTAATCATAGAAAGCGTGCATGTTCAAGATAGCATGCAAAGGTCGCAGGTCTGTGGAGATCTTCACAATTGCTAGAATTTGCACTATATCCTTTTTAATGTAATCTCAACTGCAATCCAGGTCATTTGGTTGTGCTATTAGATGAAGCACAGTGATAACACGTTAAGTTGTTGTATAAATACAAAATATCTGACATTCCCATTTGAACTTTGTTGTTATATAAATGGTTGAAAGCATGGTGGTAGCGGCATCATGTAATTGGTATGCTTGTCATCGGCAAGGACTATGGAGTTTTTTTTAAGGATACAAATAAACTGAATAGAGCTAAGCACAGGACATATCCTAGAGGAAACCCTGGTTCAGTCTGCTTTCCAACAGACACTAGGAGACAAATTCACCTTTCAGCAGGACAATAACCTAAAACACAAGGCCAAAATACACTGGAGTTGCTTACCAAGATTACATTTAATGTTCCTGAGTGGCCTAATTACAGTTTTGACTTAAATCGGCTTGAACATCTGTGGCAAGACTTGAAAATGGCTGTCTAGCCATGATCAACAACCAACTTGACAGAGCTTGAAGAGTAAAAAAAAAATATAGTGCAAATATTGTACAATCCAGATGTGCAAACCTCTTAGAGACTTACCCAGACAGACTCACAGCTGTAATCGCTGCCAAAGGTCATTCTAACATGTTTTGACTCAGTGGTGTGAATAGTTATGTAAATGAGATATTTCTGTATTACATTTTCAATAAATTTGATTTATTTTGTCTAAAAACATGTTTTCATTTTGTCATTATGGAGTATTGTGTGTAGATGGGTGAAAGCACTGTATATCCTACTACCAGTCACTTTTTATGTATAAACCCACCTCAACCACTACAGTACCCCTGCACATTGAATGGTACTGGCACTGACCTGTATATACTTGTATTCTTGTGTTTCTTTAACTCACATTGTAGTTCTTGTGTGTTTAAAAAAATGTTGTATTCTATTTTCTATTATTATCTATATTATTATCACTGGCGATTTTAGCATGTAAATCTTGGTGGGGCAAAAAAAAAGTGGGATGCATGCCAGCAAAGCCACTACACAACACAAAACTAAACAATACATTAATTGCACTATAACAGTGACAAACGGTGCACACAAACTGTTAGGGCCTACATAAAGCTGTCCCAACAGCAGTCCCAACATCTTGCCACTGCTACACCTGTCTAACAGCGGAGCCTTGTCTGGCAGCGAAACAGTTCATTCAGCCTCATTTACTGCCTTTTAAAAAAAACATAGCTAATGTGGCTGACTTGCTTAAACAAATGTGGTTTCTAATGACAAATGAGATGTACAAACCATGGCATAAGAGGATGACAAGCGGATAAGAAGCAATCCGTAATTTCGATTAAGACATTAATGAGCGAGCTAGGACGGACGTAGTCAATATAACTATTTGTTTAACACTTTTGAAATGTACAGTGATAGAATTCAGAACATGGGCCGTTCTTACAGTGTTCTCCCTGTACACCAAGTCAGAACCATAGCATAAATAAAGGGGGCATATAAGCAGTCAATGAAAGCTCTTACAATATTCAATGATTACATTTCTCTAAAACAGGTTATAGGCTACATGTGTACCACCAAGTCAGAACAGTAGGCGAAATTAAGAGGGGTAAATAGACCAAATGATTAGGGTGAGGCACATGGGCTACTAACATCTTAGCTACAGTATACATATCTCCCTGGCATATTACATCATTTATGCAGCAGCATACAATACATTTTTGGACTCATCTTGTTGTGCTGTGCTCACTTGAACAGGAAGGTGGTGCAGCGGACCTTCGTGGGCACATTTTTTCATCAAAGAAAGAGAAAAAGGCCGGATTTACAATTCCGAGTTGGATGACCGTTCAAAACATATTTTCCCAGTCGGAACTCGTTTATTCCCGACTTCCCAGTTGCAATGCTTGCAGTTAGCCACTGTCACCGATTCCTTCCAAACCACTCATTGTTGAATTTGCGATTTACAACTTGTTGTGTAATGTTTATGTCCACCGATACGTTTTATGTATAATTTATCTTCATTATTTCTCTTCATATGACAAGGATTAAACAGAATTTGCCAGTAGATTGTCGACTTGATTCATGATGATGACTGCTAGCTAGGATTTTGAAAGTAAGATGTTGACATGATCAGTCTAATCAAAGCTACTGTACAAAGAACGTGATTTGACGTCCTTTTATCTGTGGACCTTGAGCCTTCTTGGAAGGGCACTTCTAATGTAACTCTATGGCAGCAACCAAGGGGCTTGAATTTGCAAAGTCTACCCTTAGACTTGGCGGTGACATAGTGTCCCCATGAGTGACAGAACACTGTGCCAATCATAGTGCAACGCTCCGTATTTTCTGCTGGCTTGCCCCACCATCACAGAAAGCACTGAGGTTGGCTGAAACACCTTCATTTTGGAGCTGCCTTACTCAAGAAAACAAAAAAAGAGACTATGTCGGAATGCGGCTTTATTAGCTCAGTTATATATATATATATATATATATATTGTTTTACATTGTTTGCAAACTGATATGTGACATGTATATTTTAGCAAAAAATGTGGGGCTCAAAACAGGTGGGGCTCTGCCCTGAATGACGGGTCGACACTGACAGAGGCGGAGCAAATCACCCTATTGCGTATTCAGTTCTTTCACTTGTTATTTAGAGTGGAGCAATGCGAAGTGTGCACACGACTGATTTACCACGAAAGTAATTATTTTCTCTAGAAAAACGGTATAGACAGGGCGTCCGCGAACCAAGCAGATGTGGGTCCTCCCGCCATGACTCGTCCCAGGCTCCCCACGGTTGAAGCGGTGTTGATATTTATATCTGTTGCACAGCTGAGCACAGGTAGGCTATAGGACAAACGTTTTCTTGGTTTCTTATTTAAGCTGTGCGACCACTGCATGTATCATGGGTTGTTTAGGCGGTAATTGTAGGCTATTTAGCTGTGTTTTACCGGAGAACTGGCATCTCAAATGTTATACTGCTTGAGCTCCTGTTCCTTTTATAGAATATTAGCTCAAAAGCATTGTGCAGCTCCTGCACCTAAATATAAACACTACCGGCACCCAAAATGAATACCGGGACCTATTTCAGTCCATGTCAAGCACAGTTTATGCTGTAGTTGGACTTCAAATTTACAGCCTGACAGTTTGAGTAGACTCAGTCATATGATGACTGCCGTTCATGTATGATACAGTTTGCTACATATCTTTTTGTTAACACATTTTGTACCCTGAACATTATGCAAGTAAAATAGCTATGCTGTGTAATCATCTGAAAAATAGCTAATGTCAAAAGATCAGTGTAAAACTTTTGAATCAACGTGATAGACGTTCGCAGGTGCATGTGCAATATGATTTGCGTAGGCTGTAGGCTACTATGTCATAAACCTAATTTAATCTAGTGTTAAAAAGAATTGCTTTTGCTGAGACTCAATTTGTTCCACCTTTGTTAACTGAACCAAATACAAATTGTAATACCTTTTACATGTTTATTTATTATTATGTATTATTATTATGTTGCTTTTAAAACGTTTTATTTTTTACAGTACTATGAGGAAAGTTTATTTTCTATTAATGGGTAGATTTAATGTTAACTAATGAATAGAGGCTCTTTACATTCAACAGTAAAGCCCCTGATAAAGTAGCAGTTTTCTCTTACATAGGCCTATTTACATAAAACAGTTAGCTATTAATGTCCTTGAGCTGCTGTTGTCTATTAATGTTCTGTATTATGTCATGTTTCATGTTTTGTGTGGACCTCAGGAAGAGTAGCTGCTGCTTTTGCAACAGCTAATGGGGATCCTAATAAAATACAAAATACCTATTACTCATTAATCTTCTCTCATTTCAAATACCAAACCTTTTCAAAGCGTTTGGTTGGACCATATCCTACCACAATGTTGTATGGTCTGTGCCTTGATGGTGCATATTATAGTGTAATGTGATCTAAAATCCTGGCATTCGCACTTATTCTGCTGATAGCGGCTATTTCAAAGAAGGGTCTACTTGAGTAAAGGACGTCATTCTGCTTACTTAGTGAGTACCGCTTCCTCTTGATTCGGCTCACACCGAGGATCGAACCCAGGACCTCTGCATTGCTAGCACACGTGACCGCCCTCCTGAAGATGTTTCTGAACATATCTACATTAATGTGGACGCTACCATCATGAATGAATTGTGAATGATACTTTCTCACTCATCATTATTAATGATTCATTCATAATTCTTCTTAAACATGGCATTATCAGGATTAATTTAGAAGTGTTCAGAAACATCTTATCTACTCAATTAGAAAGAAAATTACACCAGTCATCATTTACCATTCAGTTTCTATTGGGCAAAACACAACCAAATCAAACTGCAAATGCATCCAATGAGTGTGTAGAGTCACATGGTTGATGTAGTCATTGGTGCTAGGAATATGGGACCAAACTACTCAGTAATCTATCTCCTCCATATAGCCTAACTCTCACACACTCACATGCACACACACGTTTAATACAGTAATTTATTTCGTGATTACTGATCAATACATTTTTACATTTATAATTAGTAGGTTTTGTTATCAGTTTTAACAAACCTTTTTTATTTTTGTACTTATGTATTGTATAATGCAGTGGAGGCTTGAGGGGATGACGGCTCATAATAATGACTGGAACGGCGCAAACGGAATGGCATCAAACACATGGAAACCGTGTGTTTGATGTATTTGATACCATTCCATGGATTCTGCGCCAGCCAATACCACGAGCCCGTCATCCCCAATTAAGGGGCCACCAACCTCCTGTGGCATATTGTTTTTCTTTTGTGGTGTGGTTTTCAATAAAGCCCTTGGGCTTCCAACCACACCTGCACACAGTTTTTTATTTGTATTTGTTTTGATCTGTATTGTTTATCACTTGTTTTCTTTGGTGCAAATAAATTAAACTTAAACTAAATACTAAACTTTTGACTACTTTAATACACTATAAGTGAATTTTGTCCAAAGACACTTCTGACTTCTTCAAATACGGGGACTAGATATAAACTCAGCCAAAAAAAACGGGCCTTTTTCAGGACCTGTCTTGCAAAGATAATTCGTAAAATTCAAAATAACTTCACAGATCTTCATTGTAAAGGGTTTAAACACTGTTTCCCATGCTTGTTCAATTAACCATAAACAATTAATGAACATGCACCTGTGGAACGGTCGTTAAGACACTAACAGCTTACAGACGGTAGGCAATTAAGGTCACAGTTATGAAAACTTCGGACACTAAAGAGGCCTTTCTACTGACTATGAAAAACACCAAAAGAAAGATGCCCAGGGTCCCTGCTCATCTGCGTTAACGTGCCTTAGGCATGCTGCGAGGAGGCATGAGGACTGCAGATGTGGCCAGGGCAATAAATTGCAATGTCCGTACTGTGAGACGCCTAAGACAGCGCTACAGGGAGACAGGACGGACAGATGGTCGTCCTCGCAGTGGCAGACCATGTGTAACAACACCTGCACAGGATCGGTACATCCGAACATCACACCTGCGGGACAGGTACAGGATGGCAACAACAACTGCCCGAGTTACACCAGGAACGCACAATCCCTCCATCAGTGCTCAGACTGTACGCAATAGGCTGAGAGAGGCTGGACTGAGGGCTTGTAGGCCTGTTGTAAGGCAGGTCCTCACCAGACATCACCGGCAACAACGTTGCCTATGGGCACAAACCCACCGTCGCTGGACCAGACAGGACTGGCAAAAAGTGCTCTTCACTGACGAGTCGCGGTTTTGTCTCACCAGGGGTGATGGTCGGATTCATGTTTATCGTCGAAGGAATGAGCGTTACACCGAGGCCTGTACTCTGGAGCGGGATCGATTTGGAGGTGGAGGGTCCGTCATGGTCTGGGGCGGTGTGTCACAGCATCATCGGACTGAGCTTGTTATCATTGCAGGCAATCTCAACACTGTGCGTTACAGGGAAGACATCCTCCTCCCTCATGTGGCACCCTTCCTGCAGGCTCATCCTGACATGACCCTCCAGCATGACAATGCCACCAGCCATACTGCTCGTTCTGTGCGTGATTTCCTGCAAGACAGGAATGTCAGTGTTCTGCCATGGCCAGTGTAGAGCCCGGATCTCAATCCCATTGAGCACATCTGGGACCTGTTGGATCGGAGGGTGAGGGCTATGGCCATTCCCCCCAGAAATGTTCGGGAACTTGCAGGTGCCTTGGTGGATCTGGTGCAGTCCATGAGGAGGAGATGCACTGCAGTACTTAATGCAGCTGGTGGCCACACAAGATACTGACTGTTATTTTTTATTTTGAACCCCCCTTTGTTCAGGGACACATTATTCCATTTCTGTTAGTCACATGTCTGTGGAACTTGTTCAGTTTATGTCTGTGGAATCTTATGTTCATACAAATATTTACACATGTTAAGTTTTCTGAAAATAAACGCAGTTGACAGTGAGAGGACGTTTCTTTTTTTGCTGAGTTTATAAAGTGCTTTCATTTCTAAACGGTAAAACAGATATGTATGAAAATACCCTCAAGTAAAATATGACATTCTGTACTGTTGCCTCATATGAAACATTTGATCTCAAATCCCAAATGCTGGAGTATTGAGCCAAATGTAAAATGTTACCTTCACTGTCCAAATACATAAGGAGGGGAATGTGTCTAATACATTTTTAAAGATGCATTACAAGGTTAAATTTTTCAACAAGAATGAACAATTATTACGATAACCGTGATTATTTGCATGACAGTGAATCGTTATCCAAAATTCTACACGCCCATGGGGATAAGCAAGAACAGCAAGTGAGATCCAATCATCACTGTAAGAGAATTAGGAAGTGCATTCATAGAGTACAGTTCAAATCAATTACCATTTACAGTATATGAGCTGCTAGTAGTAACAATTGCAGTGCGGTTTTATAGTGATTTGTCATGATTGTGAACCACAGATGGCAATCAAGACATATTATCCAGAGCCACACGTTGCCTGCATATCAAAGCTGGTTTCCCCCATTAGTTTGATCTTTCTTGTACATAGGCACTGCGTAATTTGCTGCCTTACCACAGGTTAGGTTGAGTGAGGGCAGCTACTTTCTCTCTCTCCGCACTTTATGATTAGGTATAATTTATCCATGCAACTGTTCACAGTAGAGTGTCTCTTATGCTAGAAACCCTCTTGTATGGTAGTGTGCCTGTCCATGCTTGCCATACAACCCTCTTCTTTCACCATGGCTAATGGGAAGGGCAGAGGATAACATAAACACTCAGTGGTAGATGGAGCGGCAGATAGCCTAGTTTAGATCCCAGCTCAGACGGGAAAATCTGGTGTGGAGTGAGCTGGCAGCCGGAGGGTTGCTGGCATCATCCTAGATACCATCGCCTGCCGTTGTGCCCTTGAGCAATGCACTTAATCCCCTATAATTGCTCTAGGGGCTCTGCACTGCAGCTGACCCATTGCTTCCAGACCCTCAGGGGTATGTATGCGTGTGTGTGTGTGTTTGTCTCGGTTGGTTTGGGTTGTGAGCATAAAGACACGTTTTCGTTCTCTGTAAGTTAAGGGACAATAATGTACATCTTATCTTATCAGGAACTGACCCCGCAATTAAGGTGTGTTTTGGTCATCATTTAGTATTTTTTTCTTCTTAATTGTTTCAATTACAATTTATATGAAATGTTTGGTCAGTGTCGGGTAGCCAGACCCATTTGACGCCTACTTCTGCAGCAAAAAGTGTGCTCGCTTTGTCAGGAATTGGCTCAATCTGGGAAATGGGCCCAAAGACTTTTATGACAGTATATATACAATAAATAAATTCATACTCTTCTTAGAAAGTGAAATTCCAACTGAGTGATGGAGGAAGTCACCCAGGAATCTTGTAAAGGCATATGTAAAATATGGACAAGTGAAGTCATTACCACATTTCACTGATTCGAACACAACATCAATTTGGAATGGATTAGTCTATTAATCTTCCCATCAGCAGTGTTGGGGAGCATCTGAGAGCGTTCTGATAGTCAGAGAAATCGAGCTTCGCTCAGACATGTAGCAGGGACCTGAGAGAATGATCTGAGCGATTCCCTACAGGTCCAACCAGGCAAACATGACCTCTCTGCCCCTATAAAAGTTGGACACAGACCCATAGTATAGACCTACTTCCTTATAAGTAGGAGAACCATGCTGTCCTCATGGCTTTATCAAAACAAGGCAGGAGTGGGTAGAAGCTCCAAGAAGAGCACAAGATTATCTGGGTGTTAAAATCGGGGTTCTAAACGAACAGGCATTATACTTGTTTCCCCAACCACTGAATTGATTTGTTTTTTTAAAAACTATTTTCATTGCTGTAGCTGATATGGCTTGTCCTAAAACATGAGTTATACAGTTATTAATGTTGTTCTTCAGAAGTCTAAGTGATATGCAAGCCTGACAAGAAAGGCTCTAGAAAATCACAAACTTAAGAGTGTACTGAGAAACTTATTCGAAAACCAGAAGTCTGATGATGTCACCCTGTTGCGTTTCAGCTCTGAAGTGTGTGTGCCAGCTATGTGCCAACAACACCTGTGAGACAGGCGTGGACGGGGCCTGCTGGAACTCTGTGATGCTGATCAACGGGAAGGAGGAGGCCGTCAAGTCCTGTCTGTCCCCGGCCGAGATGAGGGGACAGGTCTTCTGCTACAGCTCCCGGAACGTCTCCAAGCGGCACTGCTGCTTCACAGACTTCTGCAACAGTGAGACACTGCATCTGGATCCAGGTAGTTATGAAGCTGTGGTAGTTAGTTTTATTTGTTAATGCTTTTGGTGCAATTTTTGCAAGTATGTGGTACATTTTCACAACTCTTAGTACAAAATTCAAAACAGATCATCAAAAAGGCAATTGTTTAAATTCTAAGCACATTTTCAATTGACTAAGTACAACACACAAAATCATACAGTCACCTTTTCACCACTGCTTTACTAAAATTGCATTGGCCAATACAGTACTGTAATACTGTAATATATGCCACACATTTTGGTATGTGACCTCAGTGAGAAAACTGGTGTTGCTAGTGTCATGCACTTATGAACTGAGCCACGTACAGGACCACTAAAATACATAAGTACAATACAATACTGTAAAATACAATACACAATTCAAATACAGGTGGAAGATGTATGATTGCCATCCCCATGAGCGTACCACCCTCCTTCAGGCCATGGATGAGGCATGCAATGATTTCAATCCAGACATACAGTCCCTTCAGAAAGTATTCACACACCTTGGCATTTTCCACATTTTGTTGTGTTACAGCCTGAATTTAAAATGGATTAAATATAAATTATTTCGTCACTAAGTCTACACACAATACCCCATAACGTCAAAGTGGAATTATGTTTTTTGATTTTTTTAAACAAATTAAATAAAAATGAAACTCTGAAATGTCTCAAGTCAATAAGTATTCAACCCCTTTGTTATGGCAAGCCTAAATAAGTTCAGGAGTAAAAAGTTGCTTAACAAGTCACATAAGTTGCATGGACTCACTCTCTGTGCAATAATAGTGTTTAACATGATTTATGAATGACTACCTCATCTCTGTACCCCACACATACAATTATCTGTGAATTTCAAACACAGATTAAATCAGAAAGACCTTTGAGGTTTTCCAATGCCTCGCAAAGAAGGACACCTATTGATAGAAAGACATTGAATATCATTTTGAGCATGGTTATTCATTACACGTTGGATGGTGTATCAATACACCATTCACTACAAAGATACAGGCATCCTTCCTAACTCAGTTGCCAGAGAGGCCAATGGTGACTTTAAAACAGTTACAGAGTGTAATGGCTGTGGTAGGAGAAAACTGAGGATGGACCAACCACATTGTAGTTACTTCATAATACTAACCTAATTGACAGAGTGAAAAGAAGGAAGCCTGTACAGAATAAAAATATTCCAAAACATGCATCCTGTTTGCAACAAGGCTCTAAAGTAATACTGCAAAAAATGTGGAAAAACAATTAACTTTTTGTCCTGAATACAAAGTGTTATGTTTGGGGCAAATCCAATACAACACATTACTGAGTACCACTCTCCATATTTTCAAGCATGCTGGTATCTGCATCATGTTATGGGTATGCTTGTGTCATGACTCTCCTGGGTGAGGATCAAAGGCCTCACATCAGCTTGGTAAATAGCTGACAACTACCAGACCCTCTGACCCACAGAAGAGGGGAAGGGGGGGTGGGCCGGTTTTGACACCTTAACACTCTGTGGTAAATTAGGCAGGAGGGGAATCTCTCCCTTTGCTCCTCAGTATTGGGAAATAATGTTTGTACAATTTGTTACAGAAGGTTTTGCCGCCCAAAAACTTCAACAATGAACACTGGGACAATATATTTCAACATCTGAATGTTGGGAATGATGAGAAATGGAATATGGAAAATGTATGTATATTTTGTGATGTCATTAAAAATGGTATAAAGATGGGGGGCGCTGTTGGAAGCCAAGGATGTAGCACGCGTCTCCCTATCGCTCCTGAGTTAGTGACCAAATTTATATATTTAACTTTGCAAAACTGCATACATTTCTGTTTGCCCAGGCGTCTGAAGAGACCCATAAACAACTCAGTTCAAGTTTAATAAATTTAAATTCGTAATGACATCAACCCGACCAAAAACAGAGTCTGCAAGAGCAGGCCGCAACAAGCCTGCAACTTCTCCCGACTCACCCCCGCCACCGAACGCTACCAATGCCGGCCCCACGGAAACACTGACTGTGGAGATGCTACAATCCGTGATAGGCACCCTCAAAGCCGACATTTTCGGAAAAATTGACTGTCTCTCTACCAACCTCAGGTCAGAGATATCAACGATCAAAGACGAGCTTAAAAAATCTATCGAGAGTATACAGAATAAGCTCGACGCACATGGGGTGACTTTATCGGATTTGGAGCGAGGGGCTACAGACCACAGCACTCGCATTAGCGAGCTAGAGGCTAACGTCGGCTCATTGACAACTAGGGTGGCATTCCTCGATAATAGATGCGAAGATATGGAAAGTAGAATGCGGAGGAACAACATTCGTCTACTGGGAATACCGGAGGGAGTGGAGGGCCCAAGACCCACGGAGTACATGGCCCAGCTACTTCAGGAGCTGCTCGGGCTAGAGGAGAAGCCACTGCTAGACCGGGCTCACCGCACTCTGCGTAGCCGACCCAGGGATGGAGAACCCCCACGACCATTTGTCATCAGGGTGCATTTCTTTCACGTCCGCAACGACATACTGAGAAGATCGGGAGAAGCATCCCCTCTTCTACATAAGGGTAAAAGAGTCTCGATATTTGCGGACTACACAACAGCTGTGGCTAAGAGGCGGGCTAGCTTTGGAGCTGTGAAACGCCAACTACACACCTGCCCGGGCGTGAAGTTCGGCCTCATCTACCCTGCGGTTTTGAGACTGACTTTACCGGACGGCTCCATGCACAGATTCGAGGACCCGGCTATAGCGGCAGATTTCATCAACAAGAACGTGAAAGCGGCTGTTGTACCGCATGGTTTGTAACAAATGGTTGGCTAGCTGGTCTTCCTAGCAGGCTAGTTAGCAGGCCGAATGGGTGACTAACGAAGCCATCTCTGCTGGGTTCATCGACATATGAATGTCATTCTCTTCTTTATCTCTTTATTTCCAGCCCAGGTTTGCCGCCTCTAATGCCAATATCTGGGGGTCTGCATGGCTGTTTCAGTCTGATCATTTACCATCTGCGTCGAGGTTAAACCTCTCTTAATCGAGGATAGTTTTCCTTAGACTCTATTGGGGACCATTCTATTCATGTTTGGCTTACTCTAGTTAAATGGTCACTAATCTTAGGTAGCACAGAGTAAGAGTTATCATGCTTAGCTCTAAACTTTCTTCGTATTTAGGGTTTTGCTTGCATCTCATTTGGGGAGATGCTTCGGCAAGGGCGGGTGTGAGGGAAGGGTTTGTTCACTCTCTATTTGTATATAGTTTGTATATGTTTTTTGTGCCTCTTCGTTTGTCTTTGTTTTTTACATTTGCGCTTTTAGGTTCAACTAAGATCTTCAGTTTACATTGTACCTTGTCCTTTACACATCCTCTCTCTCTCTTAAGATATGACTCAGCCTAGTGTAGCCCATACTGCTGGAGGGAATGGCTTTAATTTTCTTACTTGGAACTGCAGGGGCATAAATAACCCAGTTAAACGTAGTAAGGTGCTACACCATCTTCATCATTTGAAAGCTCACATCATCTTTCTCCAAGAAACTCATCTGAAGGTATCACAACACTCAAGTCTTAGGTGCAGATGGGTGGGTCAGGTGTTCCATTCCTCATTTCAGAGTAAGGCGAGAGGGGTGGCTATTTTACTTCACAGATCGGTACCTTTTACATGTTCTAAGGTGATCGCAGATCCCCATGGTAGATATATAATTGTCAGTGGTAGGCTGCTCAATACAAAGGTTCTTCTTGTTAATATCTATGCTCCTAATTGGGACAATGGTGATTTTTTCAAATCGGTTTTCTCTACACTCCCAGATATGTCCACCCATATGTTGATTTTAGGAGGTGACTTTAACTGTTGGTTAGACCCACAATTGGATCGATCCTCCACTAAACCTACCACCCTATCAACCTCAGCTAGAGTTGTTCGAACCTTTATGTCTGAATTCGCAGTCTCAGATCCTTGGAGAATGGTTAATCCAGCTGGGAAAGCATACTCTTTTTTCTCATCGGTTCACCACACTTTTACGCGCATAGACTACTTCCTTGTTGATGACCGGCTCCTCCACTCCATAACTTCATGTTCATATAACCCAATTGTTGTATCTGACCACGCCCCTGTTACTATGGAAGTAGCTTTTCAAAATGTTGACAATCAGCGACCGCCTTGGCGACTAAAAACTCAACTGCTCAGTAATGAACACTTTGTCAATTTTGTTTTGAGTCAAATCGACTTTTTCATGATTACAAATAGAACCCCAAACATCTCTGCGTCTACTCTCTGGGAAACTTTGAAAGCTTATATCAGAGGTGAAATTATCTCCTACACCGCACATGAGAACAAATTGAAAAGGAATAGGTTATCTATGCTAACACGCTGTATTGCCCAATTAGATGACATTTATGCCGTTTCACCATCCCCGGATATTTATAAGGAACGTTTAACTCTGCAAGCAGAATTTGACACACTATTAACAGACCAGGTTACTGAAATGCTTGTCAAGTCTAGGAGCACTTACTATGAACAAGGAGAGAAAGCCAGTAAATTATTAGCTCACAAGTTACGTCAACAATCATCATCATCTCAGATTACAAAAATTCGTACATCATCTGGGATATCATTAGATCCTGGGGGGATCAATGAGGAGTTCAAGAGATTTTACCAGTCTCTATATACCTCTGAAAGTAAAGCGGATACACTGGAATTGGATAATTTCTTCCACTCACTATCTGTGCCTTCGGTCGGCCGGGATTTGGTAAAAAAATTAGAGCAGCCGATCACTGTTGAAGAACTGTCTAACGCTGTCAAATCCCTTCAATCTGGGAGAAGCCCAGGGCCTGATGGCTACCCGACAGAGTTTTATAAAAAGTTTATCACCAAAATAGCCCCTATTCTAATTGAAATGTACAATGATGCATTTGTAAATGGTGCTCTCCCACATACTCTCACTCAAGCAACCATTTGTGTTATTCTTAAAAAAAACAAAGACCCTCTTGACTGTGCATCATACCGTCCAATTAGCCTGCTAAATGTGGACTATAAAATTCTAGCCAAAATTCTGGCAACGCGGCTAGAAACAGTCCTCCCATCAATTATCTCTCCGGATCAAACAGGATTTATAAAAAATAGACACTCATTCTTCAATCTCCGAAGATTATTTAATATTATATACAATCCTTCTGTCGACAATACCTCTGAAGCCATTATATCCCTGGACGCGGAGAAAGCGTTTGATCGGGTGGAATGGAAATACCTTTTTTACACTCTAAATAAATTTGGCTTTGGCTCCAAATTCATGACCTGGATAAAACTTCTGTACTCATCCCCCCAAGCCTCTGTCAGGACTAATAACACTCAATCAGATCGCTTCCCTTTGCAAAGATCGACACGTCAGGGTTGCCCTTTAAGTCCCTTACTGTTTGCCCTCGCCATAGAGCCACTTGCAATAGCACTTCGCTCCAACCCCCTCATCAAAGGCATAGTCAGATACGGGCACGAACACAAACTGTCTTTATATGCAGATGATTTATTAATATACACATCCAATCTTTCTGTCTCTGTCCCTGCTGCCCTTGCCACTTTCGCATCCTTCGGTCACATATCAGGGTATAAACTAAATCTCAGTAAAAGTGAATTGATGCCACTTAACATGGCTGCAAAAAAATCCCCTTTACATAACTTGCCATTTAAAATAGCTCACAGTAGTTTTATTTATCTCGGGGTACATGTCACAATTAGGTTTGAAAACCTTTTTCAAGCCAACTTTGCTCCTCTCTTAACCCGTACTAAGGACGATTTGGAACGGTGGTCTTTGCTACACCTCTCCTTAGTTGCTAGAATTAACTCTATTAAAATGAATACTCTCCCTAAATTCTTATACCTCTATCAGTGCCTTCCAATATTTCTACCCAATACATTTTTCAAAAAGATCGACGGCCTAATTCTACCCTTTATATGGGACAAAAAGCCTCCTAGGATGCGAAAACAGCTCTTGCAGAGGCCCAAACCAGACGGCGGTCTAGCTCTACCAGATTTCAGATTCTATTATTGGGCCGCTAACCTTAGGATCATTCAGTACTGGTTGCAGAGCAGAGTAATATTCCCACCCCCAACTTGGCTGGAGATGGAGGCTGCCTCGTCTACACCGGCATCACTGTCTTCCCTCGCTCACTCCTCTATTGCAGGCCCTTACTCCTCCTTCACCAATAATACATGTGTCAAAACAACATTGAAGATCTGGAATCAATTTAGGCGCCACTTTGGGTTTCAAACAACCTCTTCCTTGGCTCCGGTAGCCTCAAACCCAGCTTTCCCCCATCTATGATTGATGGTGCTTTCTCAACATGGTCTAATCTCGGTATTAAAAGATTCAGAGATCTGTATACTAACAATACATTTAGTACGTTTCAACAACTATCAGCTAAATTTGGTCTCCCCAGACATCATTTTTTTAGGTTCTTACAAGTCCGGAGTTACATCCGCAGCATAGATCCAGGATTCCCCAACCTTTCTAGTGGAACACAGTTCGACACATTTCTCACCCCACTTCCTAATCAGAAAGGCACATTGTCAATAATCTATAGTCAAATTTGCTCACTACAAGCCATCTCATTAAACAATATCAAATCCTCTTGGGAGGAGGAACTGGGTGAGGAAATATCTGATGAACTATGGGAAGGGGCACTCAAAAGGGTACATAGCTCTTCTATTTGCGCTCGACACGGCCTCATCCAATGCAAACTCATTCATAGGGCCCACTGGACCAAAGCAAGACTATCAAAAATTTACAAGGATGTGAACCCTAATTGTGTTCGATGTAACCAGTCCCCTGCTAATCATGTGCACATGTTTTGGTGCTGCCCATCTCTTGTTGGTTTCTGGAAAGACATCTTTAACACACTCTCAGAATTAAGCGGCACACAGATCGAGCCAGACCCTCTCATTGCATTATTTGGAGTTTCCTTACCCACAATACAATTGACCAAAATGAATAAGGATGTAATTGCCTTTGTCACGTTGTTAGCGAGACGATTAATTTTACTTAGATGGAAATCCTCTGCAGCCCCTTCTCATGCTCTTTGGATTAAATCTATTTTGAATTGCATAAAGTTGGAGAAAATAAAACAGACACTCAATGGGTCTGTAGACAAATTTTATGCAAAGTGGGCTCCCTTCTTTTCTTATGTTAAAAGAATACATTTCCCTGCAGTTCCAGAGTGATGTATATTTATATATTGGTGATGTAAGAAGCCTGGTATGTGCATATACGACATCTCGGATGTTAAGGACGGTAATAACTGTGCTAGCTGACCTATAACAACTGGATCAAAACAGATATTCTTCCTTTTTTTAAATTTATTTATTTATTTATTTATTTTTTTTATTTTTTTTTTTTTTGTGTTTTATCTTATTTATGTACTTAATGTCTATTTTTTCTTTCATGTCTGTCTCTCCATGTTTTGCTGTATCGTTGTCTTCAAATTGTTGTTCCATATTCATACCAAATAACTTTCAAGTGCAATTATTTACTAAATGCTGGTACTGAAAATTCAATAAACAAAGTATATAAAAAAAAAAAAAATGGTATAAAGATGTTATAACGAAAACATTGTGACTTCAAGAGCTTTTACACTGTGGATATCAGGGTTACATCCTTTACCTTGGGTAGAACATATCAAGGAGGAAGACAATGTTTCCATGAAGATAGGAATGTGATTTTAGCTTTCTAACAAAATCATAGTGATGATGATATAGCCACGCCCGAGGGAGCTCAGAGAGCGTGTCAGTATGACGGAAACGCCCCTTTTTACCCGATGGTATAAAAGATTGAGTTAAGAATTAACATACCAGACCAGACGGACTCAAGCTGCAGCTTAGGTCTCCATTGGTTACGACCCTGAAAAACAACATGAGGTGAAGACGACAGTCGCCTCTCTGAAAATCAATGTTACGGCTGAGTAGCTGTTCTAAGTACTGTATCTAAGAAGGTGAATTTAAGTGGGACCATCCTGTTACTCTCTTCAAATCATTGTCTACTACACTGCTCTCATCACCCCACTGGGGATCATCGACACCGTCCTCAGAAGACCACTTCCAGAACAGGTGAAAGTAAACAGACAACTAAGAAGAAGGACATTGTGACCTCTTGTGGACAATCAGAGCCTTACATCTGAGGACGAAGGAGAAGGCCCATCCGAAGGAGCAGGCCCAATCGAACCCTTTCCACGAAGGCCTGGGTCCAACAGAGATACAAGACGAAGACCTTCAACACATAAATACATGCATTACTTCTTACCCAAAAGGGCTGTCAATTCGGGGCAAGGTAGTAGGATTACTGTTAGAGTAGTTCCCAAATGTATCCAAGTGTTGCTTCTCATCCTCTATCGCTTTCTCTCTCTTTCTTTAACTCTCCATCTTTTGTAACAAGTGTCATATTGTGTTAATCCGCTAGGGACCTGTCATTATCGTATTAAGTTTCTAATCAATAACCTATACCGTGTGTGTATCCTGTGTTATCATTTAGTTTGGTAGTAAATAAAGAATCAAATCAATTTGTGTGGTGCGGAATGATCAGTAAGACTCGGGTTTGTGCAGATTCACGAAGTCTGCGACGTTCAGAATGAGACTGATATGAGGTAAATTATTAATAAGTGACTGTTATCGATATCTATATATTATTGAGTTTAATTCGGGAGATGGTAACTCGTTAAACAACTTCTCCCGTGATGCCCCAAATTCCTAATGAGTTAATTGTTACATGATTAATTTAATCTAGTAACAATTAAACATAGTAGGTAATTATTAGATAAATAACAGTCATCACATTAATGAAAGTCACATCACAACACTTGTAATGTAATGGTTAAGGACTGGGGAGTTTTTCAGGATAAAAAATAAACACTGGGAGATGAACTCACCTTTTACCTTTTACCTTTTAACCTATAACACAAGGCCAAATCTACACTGGAGTTGCTTACCAAGAAGACGGTGAATGGTCCTGAGTGGCCTAGTTACAGTTTTGACTTAAATCTGCTTGAAAATCTATGGCAAGACCTGAAAATGGTTGTCTTGCAATGATCAACAACCAATTTGATAGAGCTTGAAGAATTTAGAAAATGTTGCACAATCCAGGTTTGGAAAGCTCTTAGAGACATATCCAGAAAGACTCACAGCTGTAATCACTGCCAAAGGTGATTCTAACCTATATTGACTCAGGGGGTTGTTTTATTTTTTATTTTTTCATATACAGTGGGGAGAACAAGTATTTGATACACTGCCGATTTTGCAGGTTTTCTTACTTACAAAGCATGTAGAGGTCTGTAATTGTCACGCCCTGGCTCTGGGGACTCTTATATGTTGAGCCAGGGTGTTAGTTTATATGTGTAGTGTCTATGTTTTGTTTTCTATGTGTTCTTTTCTAGATCGTGTGTTTCTGTGTTGGCCGGGGTGGTTCCCAATCGGAGGCAGCTGTGTCTTGTTGTCTCTGATTGGGAACCATACTTAGGCAGCCTGTTGTGCACTTGTCATTTGTGGGATCTTGTTCCGTGTAGGTTTGTGTTTATGACCGAGGACTTCACGTTTCGTTTTGTTGTTTTGTTATTGTTAATAGTACTCAATAAAAGATGTACGCATTTCACGCTGTGCCTTGGTCCACTTATTATAACGATCGTGACAGTAATTTTGATCATAGGTAGTACACTTCAACTGTGAGAGACGGAATCTAAAACAAAAATCCAGGAAATCACATTGTATGATTTTTAAGTAATTAATGTGGATTTTATTGCATGACATAAGTATTTGATCACCTACCAACCAGTAAGAATTCCGGCTCTCACAGCCCTGTTAGTTTTTCTTTAAGAAGCCCTCCTGTTCTCCACTCATTACCTGTATTAACTGCACCTGTTTGAACTCGTAACCTGTATAAAAGACACCTGTCCACACACTCAATCAAACAGACTCCAACCTCTCCACAATGGCCAAGACCAGAGCGCTGTGTAAGGACATCAGGGTTAAAATTGTAGACCTGCACAAGGCTGGGATGGGCTACAGGACAATAGGCAAGCAGCTTGGTGAGAAGGCAACAACTGTTGGCGCAATTATTAGAAAATGGAAGAAGTTCAAGATGATGGTCAATCACCCTCGGTCTGGGGCTCCATGCAAGATCTCACCTCGTGGGGCATCAATGATCATGAGGAAGGTGAGGGATCAGCCCAGAACTACACGGCAGGACCTGGTCAATGACCTGAAGAGAGCTGGGACCACAGTCTCAAAGAAAACCATTAGTAACACACTACGCCGTCATGGATTAAAATCCTGCAGCGCACGCAAGGTCCCCCTGCTCAAGCCAGCGCATGTCCAGGCCCGTCTGAAGTTTGCCAATGACCATCTGGATGATCCAGAGGAGGAATGGGAGAAGGTCATGTAGTCTGATGAGACAAAAATAGAGCTTTTTGGTCTAAACTCCACTCGCCGTGTTTGGAGGAAGAAGAAGGATGAGTACAACCCCAAGAACACCATCCCAACCGTGAAGCATGGAGGTGGAAAAATCATTCTTTGGGGATGCTTTTCTGCAAAGGGGACAGGACGACTGCACCGTATTGAGGGGAGGATGGAAGGGGCCATGTATCGTGAGATCTTGGCCAACAACCTCCTTCCCTCAGTAAGCGCATTGAAGATGGGTCGTGGCTGGGTCTTCCAGCATGACAATGACCCGAAACACACAGCCAGGGCAACTAAGGAGTGGCTCCGTAAGAAGCATCTCAAGGTCCTGGAGTGGCCTAGCCAGTCTCCAGAACTGAACCCAATAGAAAATCTTTGGAGGGAGCTGAAAGTCCGTATTGCCCAGCGACAGCCCCGAAACCTGAAGGATCTGGAGAAGGTCTGTATGGAGGAGTGGGCCAAAATCCCTGCTGCAGTGTGTGCAAACCTGGTCAAGACCTACAGGAAACGTATGATCTCTGTAATTGCAAACAAAGGTTTCTGTACCAAATATTAAGTTCTGCTTTTCTGATGTATCAAATACTTATGTCATGCAATAAAATGCAAATTAATAACTTAAAAATCATACAATGTGATTTTCTGGATTTTTGTTTTAGATTCCGTCTCTCACAGTTGAAGTGTACCTATGATAAAAATTACAGACCTCTACATGCTTTGTAAGTAGGAAAACCTGCAAAATCGGCAGTGTATCAAATACTTGTTCTCCCCACTGTGTATATATATATATATATATATATTTTTTTTTTACAAATGTTAGAATTTTTCTTACACTTTGACATTACAGAGTATTTTGGGTAGATTGTTGACAAAAAAATGACAATTAAATCAATTTTAATCCCACTTTGTAACCCAACAAAATGTGAAAAAAGTAAAGGGGTGTGAATACTTTCTGAAGGCATTGTATGTCAGGCTTAGATCCGTCATGCCAAAAGGTTTTTCTCCAGGTTCATGAACAATGAGGATATTTACTGAGATTTCGATGAGCACCTATGGCCAAATTAATTTCTTTAATTTGATTACATTGTGAATGATGTCTTCAATGATCACACCTTTGATCACACATGGGATAAAAATTATGGAAATGTGATGTTCAGTCAATTTTAATGGGTAGTGCAAGTGTATTGCCTAATTTGAAAACAGTGTAATGTACTGTAATTTACAGTACTGTAGCATACTACATTCAAAGGGCAATTTTGAAAGATGTATCTAAAAATGTTTGCCATTGGATTAACTGGTTGTTAAAGGAACTACATTTAGAAGATATCATTATGTTGTGTTTTGGTGATTAAACCAATCCTCATTATATTTCCCAGTAAACTTATATTTTGGATCAATGGTTGTGTGGTGAAAGATGTCTACTAACAAAATGAATGCACAATGTACTAAGAGTTTTGAAAATTCACCACATACTTGTGAAAATAGTACCAAAGCGATAAAACACAACGGTATGAAGTTTTGATAGTTATTGCCAAATCTGTTATACTGTTATTAGAATATATTGCCATATCATTATGGTTTCAATTCCTGCTCAAGGTTTCGAGAGATTTGGCAAGATACCCTTTGAGAAAAGGCTATGGCTGTGTCCGAATACCGGTACTTGCGTTCTAAATAGTAGGCATTTTGGGTATGCGAAAAAATTACGTTTTATAGTATGTGAAATTTCGAAAATGTAGTATGCTTTAAATGCCAGGATGTCATACTCCTTTCAGCTTTTCACCTAGTAGAATTCGCTGCACACTATTGAGGAAGAGAATCGTATTTTGAGGACCAAGTCTATCTGACAACAACTGATAATCAGCTGAGGGGAAGCTCTGTACCAAAATGAACTAATGGCGGGAATCAACGCAATTGCGCATTAGATGACACATTCTCAGAAGGATGAGCCTAGTATACTGTTATTTGTTGCTTACTGCATACATTTATACTAAACATAATGTTCTAAATAGTATGTAGTACGATTAGTACACATTATGCAGTTTAAGTAGTAGACAAGACAGATTTCAGAAGATTTCGTTCTCTTTTTGGACTCCCTAAATAGCCCAATATTACATTTACATTTACATTTTGGTCATTTAGCAGACGCTCTTATCCAGAGCGACTTACAAATTGGAGTATATCCTAGAATAGAAGATCTTGTACTCTTCATATCCTATGATTGACATATCTGATTTTTTCTATACATATTATATACAGTGAGTGTCATAAAGCTTTTTATATCTAGAATCTTATATGTAGAGTTTAGAGTAGTTGATAAGTTGAATCAGGTGTTTTAGTGCTGGGCTTGAACACCCTTTAGCTCTTCAGGTCCAGGGTTGGTAATAACTGCATTACAAGAATCCAATATACATGTAAGCACATCGCATACACATCATCATTATAATTTTGATGTGCCCTGGACACCATATGTGAATTGATTGCCCCCATTTATCCTCAGAGTTCGTACTGCTTGGTGACCTAAATTTGGATATGCTTAATACCCCGGCCATCCTACAATCCAAATTAGATGCCCTCAACCTCACGCAAATTATCAACGAACCTACCAGGTACAACCCTAAATCCGTAAACATGGGTACCCTCATAGATATCATCCTGACTAACATACCCTCTAAATACACCTCAGCTGTCTTCAACCAGGATCTCAGCGATCACTGCCTTATTGCCTGCGTCCGTAACGGGTCCGCGGTCAAACGACCACCCCTCATCACTGTCAAACGCTCCCTAAAACACTTTAGCGAGCAGGCCTTCCTAATTGACCTGGCCCAGGTATCCTGGATGGATATAGATCTCATTCCGTCAGTAGAGGATGCCTGGTTGTTCCTTAAAAGTAATTTCCTCTCAATCTTAAATAAACATGCCCCATTCAAAAAATACAGAACTAAGAACCGATATAGCCCCTGGTTCTCCTCAGACTTGACTGCCCTTGACCAGCACAAAAACATCCTGTGGCGTACTGCATTAGCATCAAATAGCCCCCGCGATATGCAACTTTTCAGGGAAGTTAGGAACCAATATACACAAGCAGTCAGGAAAGCAAAGGCAAACTTTTTCAAACAGAAGTTTGCATCCTGTAGCACTAACTCCAAAAAGTTTTGGGACACTGTAAAGTCCATGGAGAATAAGAGCACTTCCTCCCAGTTGCCCACTGCACTGAGGCTAGGAAACACTATCACCACCGATAAATCTACAATAATCGAGAATTTCAACAAGCATTTTGCTACAGCTGGCCATGCTTTCCATCTGGCTACCACTACCCCGGCCACCAACTCTGCACCCTCCGCTGAAACTTGCCCATGCCCCCCCCCGCTTCTCCTTCACACAAATTCAGACAGCTGACGTTTTGAAAGAGCTGCAAAATCTGGACCCCTACAAATCAGCTGGGCTAGACAATCTGGACCCTTTCTTTCTAAAACTAGCCGCCGAAATTGTCGCAACCCCTATTACTAGTCTGTTCAACCTCTCTTTCATAACGTCTGAGATCCCCAGAGATTGGAAAGCTGCCGCGGTCATCCCCCTCTTCAAAGGGGGTGACACTCTAGATCCAAACTGCTACAGACCTATATCCATCCTGCCCTGCCTTTCGAAAGTATTTGAAAGCCAAGTTAACAAACAGATCACCGACCATTTCGAATACCACCGTACCTTCTCCGCTATGCAATCCGGTTTCCGAGCTGGTCATGGGTGCACTTCAGCCACGCTCAAGGTCCTAAACGATATTATAACCGCGATTGATAATAGACAGTACTGTGCAGCCGTCTTCATCGACCTGGCCAAGGCTTTCGACTCTGTCAACCACCGCATTCTTATTGGCAGACTAAATAGCCTTGGTTTCTCAAATGACTGCCTCGCCTGGTTCACCAACTACTTCTCAGATAGAGTTCAGTGTGTCAAATCGGAGGGCCTGTTGTCTGGACCTATGGCGGTCTCTATGGGGGTGCCACATGGTTCAATTCTTGGGCCGACACTTTTCTCCGTGTATATCAATGATGTCGCTCTTGCTGCTGGTGACTCTCAGATCCACCTCTACGCAGACGACACCATTTTGTATACATCTGGCCCTTCATTGGACACTGTGTTAACAAACCTCCAAACGAGCTTCAATGCCATACAACACTCCTTCAGTAGCCTCCAACTGCTCTTAAACACTAGTAAAACTAAATGCATGCTTTTCAATCGAACGCTGCTGGCACCCGCCCACCCGACTAGAATCACCACTCTTGACGGGTCTGACCTAGAGTATGTGGACAACTACAAATACCTAGGTGTCTGGTTAGACTGTAAACTCTCCTTCCAGACTCACATAAAGAATCTCCAATCCAAAGTTAAATCTAGAATCGGCTTCCTATTTCGCAACAAAGCCTCCTTCACTCATGCTGCCAAACATGCCCTCGTAAAACTGACTATCCTACCGATCCTTGACTTCGGCGATGTCATTTACAAAATAGCCTCCAACACTCTACTCAGCAAATTGGATGTAGTCTATCACAGTGCCATCCGTTTTGTCTCCAAAGCCCCATACGCTACCCACCACTGTGACCTGTACGCTCTTGTTGGCTGGTCCTCACTACATGTTCGTCGTCAAACCCACTGGCTCCAGGCCATCTATAAATCACTGCTAGGCAAATCCCCGCCTTATCTTAGCTCATTCCCAAAGCCAACACCTCCTTTGGCCGCCATTCCTTCCAGTTCTCTGCTGCCAATGACTGGAACGAATTGCAAAAATCTCTGAAGCTGGAGACTCTTATCTCCCTCACTAACTTTAAGCATCAGTTGTCAGAGCACCTTACCGATCACTGCACCTGTACACAGCCCATCTGAAATTAGCCCACCCAACTACCTCATCCCTATATTGTTATTTATTTTGCTCTTTTGCACCCCAGTATCTCTATTTGCACATAATCTCTTGCACATCTAGCATTCCAGTGTTAATACTATTGTAATTATTTTGCACTATAGCCTATTTATTGCCTTACCTTCCATAACTTGCTACATTTGCACACACTGTATATATATTTTCTGTTGTATTTTTGACTTTATGTTTTTTACCCCATATGTAACTCTGTGTTGTTTTTATCGCACTGCTTTGCTTTATCTTGGCCAGGTCGCAGTTGTAAATGAGAACTTGTTCTCAACTGGCTTACCTGGTTAAATAAAGGTGAAAAAAAAAAATATATGTGTTTTATGTGAAAAATAATCAAACACCATAGAGAAAGTAACATTAATCAATTGTTGATTAGGATGTTGAATTGCCTGCTGCTGTTTCAGAAAAGAACTGTACACTTGCTGAGGCCGCTCTATTTAAGAGATGTACAGACTAGACTCTATCCTCTATTCATCAGTGCCTGTTCTCAGCCCTTAATAACAGTTCCCCTGGTTACCACATTTATTATATGTACTGAAGCAGAGCGGTCCAACTGCTTCCAAATTGCCCGAGCTACAGAGAAAACATAACTATATAAATTACTTATAAATGCCACTTAGATTTGTCATTGATATGCGTAAATAACTGACTACTATTGCAGTGGATGAAGTCTGTATAGCTATTTTAAAAATAAATAATTTAGGTTTTTTTGTCAGAGGGGTTACAATGTTGTGTTCCAATAACAAAGCGGATTAAATCAATGTTAGCCCTACTTTTCCTTGTATGCACCAAATGAGTGACTCTCTGTAAACTCATCCAGTTCTAAGATATTTAGGCCTAATTTATGGACTTTCCAGACTCCATTGTTTACACACATCCTGAATTAGTAGAAAAACAAGAGGAAATGTTCCATACAATGTACATACAGTGGGGAAAAAAAGTATTTAGTCAGCCACCAATTGTGCAAGTTCTCCCACTTAAAAAGATGAGAGAGGCCTGTAATTTTCATCATATGTACACGTCAACTATGACAGACAAATTGAGAAAAACAATTCCAGAAAATCACATTGTAGGATTTTTTATGAATTTTTTTGCAAATTATGGTGGAAAATAAGTATTTGGTCACCTACAAACAAGCAAGATTTCTGGCTCTCACAGACCTGTAACTTCTTCTTTAAGAGGCTCCTCTGTCCTCCACTCGTTACCTGTATTAATGGCACCTGTTTGAACTTGTTATCAGTATAAAAGACACCTGTCCACAACCTCAAACAGTCACACTCCAAACTCCACTATGGCCAAGACCAAAGAGCTGTCAAAGGACACCAGAAACAAAATTGTAGACCTTCACCAGGCTGGGAAGACTGAATCTGCAATAGGTAAGCAGCTTGGTTTGAAGAAATCAACTGTGGGAGCAATTATTAAGAAATGGAAGACATACAAGACCACTGATAATCTCCCTCGATCAGGGGCTCCACGCAAGATCTCACCCTGTGGGGTCAAAATGATCACAAGAACGGTGAGCAAAAATCCCAGGACCACACGGGGGGACCTAGTGAATGACCTGCAGAGAGCTGGAACCAAAGTAACGAAGCCTACCATCAGTAACACACTACGCCGCCAGGGACTCAAATCCTGCAGTGCAAGACGTGTCCCCCTGCTTAAGCCAGTACATGTCCAGGCCCGTCTGAAGTTTGCTAGAGTGCATTTGGATGATCCAGAAGAGGATTGGGAGAATGTCATATGGTCAGATGAAACCAAAATATAACTTTTTGGTAAAAACTCAACTCGTCGTGTTTGGAGGACAAAGAATGCTGAGCTGCATCCAAAGAACACCATACCTACTGTGAAGCATAGGGGTGGAAACATCATGCTTTGGGGCTGTTTTTCTGCAAAGGGACCAGGACGACTGATCCATGTAAAGGAAAGAATGAATGGGGCCATGTATCGTGAGATTTTGAGTGAAAACCTCCTTCCATCAGCAAGGGCATTGAAGATGAAACGTGGCTGGGTCTTTCAGCATGACAATGATCCCAAACACACCGCCCGGGCAACGAAGGAGTGGCTTCGTAAGAAGCATTTCAAGGTCCTGGAGTGGCCTAGCCAGTCTCCAGATCTCAACCCCATAGAAAATCTTTGGAGGGAGTTGAAAGTCCGTGTTGCCCAGCGACAGCCCCAAAACATCACTGCTCTAGAGGAGATCTGCATGGAGGAATGGGCCAAAATACCAGCAACAGTGTGTGTAAACCTTGTGAAGACTTACAGAAAACGTTTGACCTGTGTCATTGCCAACAAAGGGTATATTACAAAGTATTGAGAAACTTTTGTTATTGACCAAATACTTATTTTCCACCATAATTTGCTAATAAATTCATTAAAAATCCTACAATGTGATTTTCTGGAAATAAAATTCTCATTTTGTCTGTCATAGTTGACGTGTACCTATGATGAAAATTACAGGCCTCTCTCATCTTTTTAAGTGGGAGAACTTGCACAATTGGTGGCTGACTAAATACTTTTTTTCCCCACTGTATGTTAGGGAATACATGTTATGTCAGTAGATTTCATTAGCCTTCTGGGTCGTTCCACGAAATGAGTGCCTTTTTGAGTCCCTTTGATATTTTAAGTAGAAATTGCACACCAATATTGCATTTTAAAAGCCTGTTATATTAAATAAAGTGCTCTTTAATGTAGACCACATGGAAAATTCAATCAATCAGATTTTTAATATGAATAAAGACATGTCCCTCTGTACACCCTATGTTACTTACTTCTAGGAAGATTTTAAACCACTTAACCCCAAAAGTTTTCACCATCATTGTAAAGCCCTAGTTATGTTGTTGCTTTGACAAAGTCACTTCTAAAGATTATTATTTATTTCATGTGATTAGGGATTTATTTACGTCTGTCCCTCATTTTAAGGTCAATCCTGTTATGTGAACTAAACTCTCATTTTAATATATTCCTTAAAAAAAAAAATCTAAAGAAACATTGAACATCTAGTAGTCAAATCATAGTGTAAAATCAGGTGAGCTGGTTCTACTCTTTTTGGCAATTTTCTGGTGTTTTGTGGTGTGAAACTGGGTGGGTCGAGCATAACATTTCAACACTGTTACCCATAGATAGGCTATAAATATTTTAACACCTTTTTTTGTTGTTGCTAAGCTTACACTCCCTGTTGTACACAACAAGCTTCCATTCCCCTTGTCACAAGGGGGTTTATGGCTGTTTTAAGATTAAATGGTCAACCCTGTTACTTTTTTGGCACTTAATAGGCACTTACTATAGTACAACCTCTTGAGATGGGAAAACTAGTTTTTTATGAAGTTGAACATGTCGATAAGCAGCTGCTTGCTAATGTTACGATTAGGGTTAGGTTTAGAATAAGGGTTAATGTTAGGTTTAGGGTTGGGTTAGGGTTAAGGTTAGGGTTAGGGTTAGTAAATGGTTAGTTGAAATGTTACTGATAGTCTGTAGAGTATCTACAGATGAGCTATCCAAATAAAGTGTTACTGCTATGTTTATGGATCTTAATGTAAAGGGTAGACCACATGACTGAAAGTGCAAAGGGCAGATGAGATGACGTTAGCCCATTATAGTTAGACATTTTATTTTATTTTATTAGGATCTCTTTTAGCCCACCAAGGGCTAGTCTTCCAAGAATCCTTTAGAAATTTAAAAACATACAGAAAATCTATAGTAATCTATAGTAACATGTCTCTGTGCATGTAAAATACTGTATCTGTCTTGTCAGAATGACTGTTTGCCTCCATGTTGAGGCAAACCATTGGAGCTGTCTGTGTTTTTGGGAAAAATGAAACACAGTACTCTTTATTTCAAACAGCGGACATTGATTTCTATAAATGTGTCTAGTTTCATTCCGTCACATAAATATTGAGACAGAGGTTTTGTGATTTGGATAAGAATGTTTGAATTTGTCAAAAATGATGAATGACTTGAGATTGCTTCCCTAACACCTGCCGCTCCCAAAGTAGCCTCCCAGCATTAGACAAAAAGATTAGTGGCCTACTCAAAGCACATGGGGAAGTAGATATGTTTCAAGTGCATCCAACTGATAAGCATGTTGAAAAACATTCCAGTATCTTTTAACCAGTAGGGCAATGGAGGTTAGAGGCTGATTTCCTGTTGTTTTGCACTTTTCGTTGAGTGATTTTCTTTGCTCTACTGGGACGTGTGGTAGAATAGGCTTTTAGGTAAAAGGGAAAGACATGTTATGAAATACTTGACTTGGGTTGTCGGCTTGTGTTCACATATCTGACTCTGTGTACAGTTCTCACTCTGTCGATGTTGCAAGACATCTTACTAGATGTTTTTTTTTTTTTTTTGTCATTTAGCAGACGCTCTTATCCAGAGCGACTTACAGTTAGTGAGTGCATACATTTTTCATACTGGCCCCCCGTAGGAAACGAACCCACAACCCTGGCGTTGCAAGCGCCATGCTCTACCAACTGAGCTACAGGGGATACAAGACTATTGCTGTAATGGGGATAGCTAAGACCACCAGGTCAAACAAACATGACACCAGTTAAGCTTTCGGCTGGGGTTGCAAACAATTTTAGTTGCAGCCATTACCACGAGCCCGTCCTCCTCAATTAAGGTGCCACCAACCTCCTATGGTTGCAAGTGACATCATCTCAAGCAACTTTGCTGTTACATGAAGCAACTCAAATGCGATTAAAATTGCATGCAAGAGCCAATCAAATTGAAGCTTCTTGTTTGAGAATTCTAAACTCACCCCATGTCTTCTGCTGCATTACATCATGGTTTCACAAACTATTTGTTTATCCAACCGTTTAGTTATTGTAACAGCAAGGATATAGAAGAAATGCAGCCTGTAAAATTTTGCTAGCTAGCCAAAATTACATTGCAAACACCAACACAGCCAGCTAGCTAGCAACAAGCTAACCAAACTAGCAACGAACTAAGCTAGCTAACACAGTTCATGGTGGACAATTTCAGTTTAAACTGGTCAGGGAGAGGTTTGGGTTCATTTCGAAATTACATTGAATGACTGCTAAACCATATCATTTGCATATATCTCCTGTTGTGCTAGCAAAGATTTGTATAACTAAACCAAGATTTTTGTATGCAGATTACTGTATTGAGATCAAATGTTTAATCGATGAGAAAATTAGCCATTGCAAAATGTTGATTTTGTGGTAAATTAATAATTTCTTTGTGGATTTTGATGTGTGCTTGGGGTTATTGTCTTGCTGGAAGATCCACTTGCGGCCAAGTGTTAGCCTCCTGGCAGAGGCAACTAGGTTTTTATCTATACTGTCCTGGTACTTGGTAAAGTTCATGATGCCGTTGACCTTAACAAGGGCCACAGGACCAGTGGAAGCAAAATAGCCCCATAACATCAAAGATGCACCACCATATTTTACTGTAGGTATGAGGTACTTTTCTGCATATGCTTCCGTTTTTCGACACCAAACCCACCACTGGTGTGCGTGGCCAATGAGCTCTACTTTCATGTCATCTGACCATAGCACCGCCTGGAGTTTGATAAACGACATTGGCACTTGGATTGGAACCGGTGCTATGGTTATCCTCGCAAGGGGAGGGTGCTAGAGTATTGAAAACAGGGTTGCCAATCATTTTGTCCCCTATCTTTTTTTGTCTTTATCAAGGGTGCCAATAATTAGGGACCTGACTGGACATATCCCCAAGATACATTTTGAGTTTTCCTTCGCAATGAATGACTCCATGGAATGTATTGTTGGCAAAACAAGCTGAACTTATAAAACGTATGGCCAGTAAAACCCTTGTGTTGTTGATTAATCTGATTGCCTAAGAAAACTTCTTGGAATTTAAGGCTTTTTGCTCAGAACAGTCTTTTTTTCCCCACTTTACTGCTTAATTGCAATCATAACTTTGCATCTGCCAAATTCTAATTCTTCTGGATCTGAGAGGATTTACATTAGCTGAAGGGCTGTATTCATTTTCTGGATTTATAGTGTTCTGTCTATCCTGGGTGCCTGACTCTTTCTGCATTCACACTAGGGTCGTTCCATATGATTTCAATCACTTTCTGACTGCACCCCTTTTGTTTGAATGAAACCTTCCATACATGTTTGCCCATGGTAGAGGTGGTCACATAGGGACTTTTTGGACCTGAATGCCAAAACATTCAAGAAATAAAGGTGCTCAAAGTTGGGGCATTTTCATACCCCACCCTACCATGATGAGACATCTGTCTTCATCACTGAAAATATAAACGGTTGAGTTTTATATCATTTGAAAGCTCACAAACAGGTTTGTCAAACTATTTAATTATTTCTTGATTATTATTATTTTTAAATCAAAATTGTCATTTTGTAACCTTTAAAATAATTTATCTAAAAGCACCGATTTGTTCATGTTGATATGGCTACTGTACATTAGGGGTGTGCCGATTTCATCATACTCATATTCGTAATCGTATCTGTTTTATCACACTTGATACTCGTAAATGGATTTACTTGTGATCGGAAGTGCGTTTTAAATGCCGGTAAAGCCTATACCTCAAGTGTGCATTACTGCGCTATCACTCAGAGCTCATCGTTATGTAGCACTATATTGGATCACTCCAATATGGTATCCTTCCGTGCGGCAGGATACATTCCGAGTAAGAATTTCAGATTAATCCCGTGTTCCGGGTAGTGCTGCGGCTGACCCCCTTAAATAGCTGCCGATGCAATACTTCCACCTCTTCCTTTTCTCAGCTCATTCCAGAGAGGATGTGCTTGGTAAGACCTCTATGTTAGAGTGTATAAGCGCAGAAGTATACCCGCAGCTATTCAGTAGCTTGGAGCAGCTAGCTAGCCTCTCCATCAGGGTGCTCTGCTGTCCCCCCACTCAGTTTGTCTTGTGCCATCTTGTTTGGGTTTCGTCCTTGTTTTTATTACTTGTGATGGTGTACCAACCTGGGCGATACTCAGTTTGGTCTACCAGTATTGCGGTGCTGAGGGTTTGTCTTAGTTGTCTATGCGACTTGTCTGTCCACCGGAGCCCTCCAGGTTATAGCCTTCGGGTTCGGGGACCGCGTCTACCCCGCAAGATCAGGAGACTGTGTATGTTTCGCTCCAGCGGGCTTGTAGTTCTCCCCTGAGAGTGAGCTAGGTGTCGCGAGGCACACCACGTGTCATCTCTCACAGGACACAGCCATCTTGCCTAGACTCTTGTGTGTTCCACGGGTAAACGAGCTATGCAAAGTAGCTAGCTTAACGAGTGGTGACCATTGCAGGACTAAGCACGGTTATAAACACACTTTCCCTTAAGTCTTGCCAACCAGCACCACCACGTATATAGCAAGAGATAAGCTATAAACGTTCCTTGAGTACAGCCGACCCACACGTATAAAGCAAGAAATAAGCTATAAACATGTGTGAGGTAGAATGCCCTGCCCCTTCACGGTCAGGCAGTTTACACTGTTGGCTTAATTATTTTTCCACAAGGAAAAGCTACAGCCATTCATTTCTCCTCTCCTTCATTCAGATAGTCTATGAGACAAAGGCTGATACTGGGTCCATAGTAACCTTTACTATTATACAGTATTGCGCAGTGTTTACTATAGACATAGTATATTACACTGTTGGCTTAATTATTTTTCCACAAGGAAAGGTACAGCCATTCACGTCTCCTCTCCTTCAGATAGTGTATGAGACTAAGGCTGATACTGTAGGTCCCATTCTATACTATCGTACAGTGTTGTGCATTGTATACTGTAGACACAGTAATATTACACTGTTAGCTTCATTTTCAGGTATTGAGTTTATGTTAGCCCAACCATAGTGAGATTACAGGACACTGGTGTTTTTTTTTCACACAGTTGCTGGGTTGCAATAGTTTTTATTACACTGTTTTACAGTACAGACAGTAACTATTTCCCATGGAAACTCACATCTCAGCTCTATTACACTGAATGTTTCAATGGGTAGCTGTGTTTACTATAGTTCTGTTGCATTACTTTACAGTACAGACAGTAACTATCCCTTAATTGGAAACTGACAGCTCTATTACACTCCTATTTTTTCACACTGTGTGTAGCTGGGTTTACTATAGTTTTTCTGTTGCGCTACTTACAGTAGGCTACATACAGTAACTATGATAGTTTCCAGTGACTCTTAGTTTCCCTTGGAAACTCACTTTTCAGCTATTACTCTACAGTCTTGCACAGTGTGTAGCTGGGGTTACTAGTTCTGTTGTACTTACAGTTAAGACAGTAACTATCCTAGTTTCCCCTGGAAACTTACATCTCAGATCTATTACACTGAGGGTTTCAGTATATAGCTGGGTTTATAATAGTTTTGTTACATTTGTTTACAGTACAGATAGTAACTATCCTAGTTTCCCTTAGAAACTCACAAAACAGCTAGATTGCACTGCTGGTCTTATTATTTTGTTATACTGCAGGGTATACACTATCCATCTCTTCTTCCCACAGAGAGAAACTACCATTTCCAGTATGGCTTTTTGCCTTGAGAAATGCGAGGTGTCCCTGCCCACAGGCAGCGGACTGCGTCTAAGAAGGGTGGCACTCTGCAGTCACCCTGAGGTGCTTGCCGCTGGCATTGGCAGCTTGTCACAGGCCCAAAGGCCAAACTGAGAGAGGCACGTGGAGTCTACGAACTCCAACTCCGATGCTGGCCACCCCTATAGTTCTGGTGCCTCAAATGTCTCAGGGTCTTCTAGTGTTGACGCCCTGGTTGACTGAATTTTTCCGAATGAGTTCAGATGAAAGAGTGTCAACCTACATCCAAACCCCTCATTCTGGCCAAGGGTTCTGTCTGACAGACACGTTAACCGGCCATTACAGTTGTCCACACACACCCCTCTCGCTGTTGCGCCCGGCTAGGGCAATGGACACTTTTCACAGATGCAGGAAATACGTAAGCTTTATCAGTTTTTGTTAACTATGGTGAGAGAGTTTTGGGCCAGGGCCTATCCGACCGGACAATCACACTGCATGGTGGACACTGTTACTGCAGCATTTCGGCTGGCCCGCCGGCCTTTGCCTTTTGCTGTGGTGGCACATTCTACTGGATGAGTAACTGCCTTACCTGGACGATTGGATAGTCTGCCCCATCCAGGGAACAGGCCTCAACGGACTAAGGACCCTCTTGAACCACATTCGAGTTATGGGCCTCACCCTAAACAAGGCCCATAACTTGAATGGTGATCTACCTTGGGATGTCCATAGACTCCACTCTCATGAGGGCACGTCTCCCTCAGGTGAGAGTAACAAAATCCTGTCCTACCTCAACTGTTTCCAGCTCGGACGAGCCATGTCGGTGTTAGTGCCAACAGTTACTCGGCCTACTGACGGGCATTCTCCATCAGGCCACTCCAGTTGGCCGCTGGATCCCCCCATGGAGTGGTCAACACATCTATGTGCTGGAGCTCAGGGTGGTTCGCCTAGCTCTTCAACAGTTCCAGCCCTACCTGGTTGGACAGCATTTCCTGATCCAATGGCTCGGGAGCTCTTGCCGTGGGCCCAGACCTGCTTGGTATTGCTGTGAACAGCACATATCCCCAGGGTCTGACAATGCAGTGGACATGCTCTCGAGAGACGGTCCGCCGGGGTGGGGGGACTAGAGTCTACACCTTCAGGTGGTGCTACAGCTTTGGGACAGGTTCGGGAGAGCACAGGTGGCCATGGTTTCTTCCACCAATGCATCATATCATATTCTATACCTGGTTTGAGAGCCATATGTGCAAACGGTTTTACGGTTTTCACAGTCACTGCTTGATACGGGCCGAGCGGCATCCACATTGAGAGTGTATTTAGCCGCTATCCCGGCATGCCATGACGAAGGCCAAGAGGGACCCATGGCTGGCTACCCATTGCTCTCCAAACGTATGAAGGGAGTTCGATGTCTGTGTCCAGCAATGACCCGCTCGGTGCCAAACTGTAACGTTGACGTGGTGCTGTCAGCGCTTGCTAAGCCGCCCTTGAAAGTCGATGACTTTGAAGCACCTATCCATGAAGGTGGCATTGCTGTTGGCTATTACCTCCACTAAGAGGGTGAGTGAATTTCATGCCTTTTCAGTGAGCACTGAATGTTTTTCAGAATGGGTCCAGACAAGAGGAGTGTCACCCTCAGTCTTAACCCCTCATTCTTGCCGAAGGTCCTGTTTGACAGACATGTGAACCAGCACTTACATTTGTTTGCATATGCTGCTCCCGTGGCTGCGGGTAAGCTGGGTGTTTTTTCCCGAAGTGTGCTCTGCCCGGATCAGGGCTTTGGACACTTATATTACACAGACACAGGCAATACGACAGTCTGATTGGCTATGGTGAGAGAGTTCTGGACCAGAGCCTATCGATACAAAGACTCTCACATTGGATTGTGGACACTATGACTACAGCATATCGGCTGGCCAGCTGGCCTCTGCCGTCTGCTGTAGTGGGGCATTCTACTAGAGGAGTAGCTACATCGTTGGCACTGCTCCGAGGAGTTCCCCTCAATGACATCTGCGCCTTGGCCAGTTGGGCATCGTCTAGCACCTTTTTCTAGGTACTATCGAGTCATTGTTGCCCCCGCCAATGAGGTTGGAATGTCTGTGCTGGCTGTTGCCTCCGCTTCCCTGAGTGGGAACGGGGGGACATAGCAACTATGACTGCCCTGAGCTCAGTCCTACAGGACTTTGCTCTCTGTATGGCCCTTACAAAGTTTACAGATGAATCAGGTATTTATGATGCCATATTGGAGTGATTGAAGGTTATGTATGTAACCACGGTTATGTGAGCTATTGGATCACTCCAATCCACATTGTCGATGATCAACGGTGCCTCGAAAAGGACACGAGGTGGAAGTAGTGGGGGGCAGCTATTTAAGTGATTCAGCCGCAGCCCTACCCAGTACACGGGACTTATCTGAAATTCTTACTCAGAATTTATCCTGCCACTCAAAAGGATACATTATTGGAGTGATCTAATAGCTCACATAACACTTTGTTAAACAACCCTGCCAAATGAAAATGCACATTATTGACTTCCTTTGTCCTATTCAATTATCAATGAAATAGGCTAATAAATTGCCTAATGCATGGCTGGCAACTACAGCCTGCATTTATTCCAGACACAGATTTAGATGATGGTAGGCTAATTCGTTTGCCCCAAACGTTTCTCTCCCCTCACTTATGCCACAACATTTGTACAATAAAAATAAACGATCTACATTTGTCATTTTATTTTCTAACGATCTGTCGCTCGGGTGAACATGCCAGGGTGGCAATAAATTATAATAGCAAGCAAGCATGGGCTTGGATTACGACATTAACGACAGACGTCGTCAGCAATGGAATAATTATACGGACAGACAAAGTAGGACTACTAAACAACGGCAAGTAGGCATACAAAAACAACCATATGGCCTCAGCAAAGTCGACAGGAAACAACTACAATGAACAACAATGACTAGCTACGGATTCTGATTCATACATAATGTTTGGAGAAGGGGAGACTGTGAATGAGTGAAGCAGAGCTGCCAGGTATTATCTGGGGAAATGAGAGCAGAGGGAGAGCGGCTTGTTATAATCCAATTGTTGCAGCAGGCTCAACCGATACCCTGCCCATGTCTTTACAGACAGAAGAACTAGAAAATAGTTGTTTATAGCACACAGCGCTTCACAATGTTTGAGTGAAAGAGAGATGCGTGCTGTCAGCTGAAAATTACATTTTCCCGATCACGGATAATTACAGAAAATACTTGTCATAATCGTATTCTGAAAATTCTCCTTATCCGTTACTATACTAGTTTTGTCCGAATACTCGGCACACCCCTACTGTACATGTAAACAGGGCTGAAAAGTGAGTGGTCGCAGGACTATATACTGTAAACACAGGGCCTTCAGAAAGTATTCATACCCCTTGACTTTTTCCACATTCTGTTGTGTTACAAAGTGGGTTTAAAATGGATTTAATTGTAATTTTTTGTCAACGATCTACACAAAATACTCTAATGTCAAAGTGGATGAAAAATTCTAACGTGATTTAAAAATATATATATACAGTATCTATACAGTGGGGGAAAAAAGTATTTAGTCAGCCACCAATTGTGCATGTTCTCCCACTTAAAAAGATGAGAGAGGCCTGTAATTTTCATCATAGGTACATGTCAACTATGACAGACAAAATGAGAATTTTTTTTCCAGAAAATCACATTGTAGGATATTTAATGAATTTATTTGCAAATTATGGTGGAAAATAAGTATTTGGTCAATAACAAAAGTTTCTCAATACTTTGTTATATACCCTTTGTTGGCAATGACAAAGGTCAAACGTTTTCTGTAAGTCTTCACAAGGTTTTCACACACTGTTGCTGGTATTTTGGCCCATTCCTCCATGCAGATCTCCTCTAGAGCAGTGATGTTTTGGGGCTGTCGCTGGGCAACACAGACTTTCAACTCCCTCCAAAGATTTCCTATGGGGTTGAGATCTGGAGACTGGCTAGGCCACTCCAGGACCTTGAAATGCTTCTTACGAAGCCACTCCTTCGTTGCCCGGGCGGTGTGTTTGGGATCATTGTCATGCTGAAAGACCCAGCCACGTTTCATCTTCAATGCCCTTGCTGATGGAAGGAGGTTTTCACTCAAAATCTCACGATACATGGCCCCATTCATTCTTTCCTTTACACGGATCAGTCATCCTGGTCCCTTTGCAGAAAAACAGCCCCAAAGCATGATGTTTCCACCCCCATGCTTCACAGTAGGTATGGTGTTCTTTGGATGCAACTCAGCATTCTTTGTCCTCCAAACACGACGAGTTGAGTTTTAACCAAAAAGTTATATTTTGGTTTCATCTGACCATATGACATTCTCCCAATCCTCTTCTGGATCATCCAAATGCACTCTAGCAAACTTCAGACGGGCCTGGACATGTACTGGCTTAAGCAGGGGGACACATCTGGCACTGCAGGATTTGAGTCCCTGGCGGCGTAGTGTGTTACTGATGGTAGGCTTTGTTACTTTGGTCCCAGCTCTCTGCAGGTCATTCACTAGGTCCCCCCTTTGGGATTTTTGCTCACCGTTCTCTTGATCATTTTGACCCCACGGGTGAGATCTTGCGTGGAGCCCCAGATCGAGGGAGATTATCAGTGGTCTTGTATGTCTTCCATTTCCTAATAATTGCTCCCACAGTTGATTTCTTCAAACCAAGCTGCTTACCTATTGCAGATTCAGTCTTCCCAGCCTGGTGCAGGTCTACAATTTTGTTTCTGGTGTCCTTTGACAGCTCTTTGGTCTTGGCCATAGTGGAGTTTGGAGTGTGACTGTTTGAGGTTGTGGACAGGTGTCTTTTATACTGATAACAAGTTCAAACAGGTGCCATTAATACAGGTAACGAGTGGAGGACAGAGGAGCCTCTTAAAGAAGAAGTTACAGGTCTGTGAGAGCCAGAAATCTTGCTTGTTTGTAGGTGACCAAATACTTATTTTCCACCATAATTTGCAAATAAATTCATTAAAAATCCTACAATGTGATTTTCTGGAAAAAAAATTCTCAATTTGTCTGCCATAGTTGACGTGTACCTATGATGAAAATTACAGGCCTCTCTCATCTTTTTAAGTGGGAGAACTTGCACAATTGGTGGCTGACTAAATACTTTTTCCCCCACTGTATATATAAGTATTCATCCCCCTGAGTCAGTACATGTTAGAATCACTTTTGGCAGCGATTACAACTTTGAGTCTTTCTTGGTAAAGTCTGTAAGAGCTTTCCACACCTGGATTGTGCAACATTTGCCCATTATTCTTTTCAAAATTCATCAAGCTCTGTCAAATTGGTTGTTGATCACTGCTAGACAACCATTTTCAGGCTTTGCCATAGATTTTCAAGCAGATTTAAGTCAAAACTGTAACTCGGCCACTCAGGAACATTCACTGTCTTCTTGGTTAGCAACTCCAGTGTAGATTTGGCCTTGTGTTTTAGGTCATTGTCTTGCTGAAAGGTGAATTAATCTCCCAGTGTCTGGTGGAAAGCAGACTAAACCAGGTTTTCTTCTAGGATGTTGCCTGTGCTTAGCTCCATATAATTTATTTGTTATCCTGAAAAACTCTCCAGTCCTTAACGATTACACTTCAGCGAGCAGGCCTTTCTAATTGACCTGGCCCGGGTATCCTGGATGGATATTGACCTCATTCCGTCAGTAGAGGATGCCTGGTTGTTCTTTAAAAGTGCTTTCCTCTCCATCTTAAATAAGCATGTCCCATTCAAAAAATGCAGAACTAAGAACAGATATAGCCCCTGGTTCACCCCAGACTTGACTGCCCTTGACCAGCACAAAAACATCCTGTGGCGTACTGCATTAGCATCGAACAGCCCCCGCGATATGCTACTTTTCAGGGAAGTCAGGAACCAATATACACAATCAGTTAGGAAAGCAAAGGCTAGATTTTTCAAACAGAAATTTGCATCCTGTGTTACTAACTCCAAAAAGTGTTGGGACACTGTAAAGTCCATGGAGAATAAGAGCACCTCCTCCCAGCTGCCCTCTGCACTGAGGCTAGGAAACACTGTCACCACCGATAAATCTACGATAATCGAGAATTTCAACAAGCATTTTGCTACGGCTGGCCATGCTTTCCACCTGGCTACCCCTACCCCGGCCACCAGCTCTGCACCCTCCGCTGCAACTTGCCCATGCTCCCCCCCCCCCCCCCGCTTCTCCTTCACCCAAATTCAGACAGCTGATGTTCTGAAAGAGCTGCAAAATCTGGACCCCTACAAATCAGCTGGGCTAGGCAATCTGGACCCTTTCTTTCTAAAATTAGCCGCCGAAATTGTCGCAACCCCTATTACTAGCCTGTTCAACCTCTCTTTCGTATCGTCTGAGATCCCCAGAGATTGGAAAGCTGCCGCGGTTAGACCGTAAACTCTCCTTCCAGACTCACATTAAGCATCTCCAATCCAAAGTTAAATCTAGAATCGGCTTCCTATTTCGCAACAAAGCCTCCTTCACTCATGCTGCCAAACATGCCCTCGTAAAACTGACTATCCTACCGATCCTTGACTTCGGCGATGTCATTTACAAAATAGCCTTCAACACTCTACTCAGCAAATTGGATGTAGTCTATCACAGTGCCATCCGTTTTGTCACCAAAGTCCCATATACTACCCACCATTGTGACCTGTACGCTCTCGTTGGTTGACCCTCACTACATATTCGTCGCCAAACCCACTGGCTCCAGGTCATCTATAAATCACTGCTAGGCAAATCCCCGCCTTATCTTAGCTCATTGGTCACCATAGCAACACCCACCCGTAGTATGCGCTCCAGCAGGTATATCTCACTGGTCATCCCCAAAGCCAACACCTCCTTTGGCCGCCATTCCTTCCAGTTCTCTGCTGCCAATGACTGGAACGAACTGCAAAAATCTCTGAAGCTGGAGACTCTTATCTCCCTCACTAACTTTAAGCATCAGTTGTCGTAAATGTAAATGTAATGTAAATGTTGTCAGAGCAGCTTACCGATCACTGCACCTGTACACAGCCCATCTGTAATTAGCCCACCCAACTACCTCATCCCCGTATTGTTATTTATTTTGCTCATTTGCACCCCAGTATCTCTAATTGCACATCATCTTCTGCACATCTATCACTCCAGTGTTAATACTAAATTGTAATTATTTTGCACTATGGCCTATTTCTTGCCTTACCTCCATAACGTACTACATTTGCACACACTGTATATAGATTTTCTATTGTGTTTTTGACTGTACGTTTTGTTTATCCCATATGTAACTCTGTGTTGTTTTTATCGCACTGCTTTGCTTTATCTTGGCCAGGTCGCAGTTGTAAATGAGAACCTGTTCTCAACTGGCTTACCTGGTTAAATAAAGGTGAAGAAAAAAAAGAAGAAAAAATACCCATAACAGAATGTAGCCACCACTATGCTTGAAAATATGGAGAGTAGTACTCAGTAATGTGTTGTATTGGATTTTCCCCAAACATAACACTTTGTATTCAGGACAAAAAGTTAATTGGTTTTCCACATTTTTTGCAGTATTACTTTAGTGCCTTGTTGCAAACAGGATGCATGTTTTGGAATATTTGTATTCTGTACAGGCTTCCTTTTTATCACTCTGTCAATTAGGTTAGTATTGTGGAGTAACTACAATGTTATTGATTCATGCAAAGTTTTCTCCTACCACAGCCATTAAACTCTGTAACTGTTTTAAAGTCACCATTGGCCTCTCCGGCAACTGAGTTAGGAAGGACGCCTGTATCTTTGTAGTTACTGGGTGTATTGATACACCATCCAAAGTGTAATTAATAACTTCACCATGCTCAAAGGTGAATTAATCTCCCAATAGGTAGAAACCTCCCTGGTCTTTGTGGTTGAATTTGTGTTTGAAATTCACTGCTCAACTGAGGGACCTTACAGATAATTGTATGTGTGGTGTACAGAGATGAGGTAGTCATACAAATATCATGTTAAACAACATTATTGCACACAGAGTGAGTTCATGGAACTTATTATGTGACTTGTTAAGCACCTGTTTACTCCTGAACTTATTTAGGCTTGCCATAACAAAAGGGTTGAATACTTATTCACTCAAGACATTTCAGCTTTTCATTTTTAATTAATTTGTAAAAATATCAAAAAACATAATTCCACTTTGACATTATGGGGTATTGTGTTTAGACCAGTGACAAAACATCTAAATGTAATCCATTTTAAATTCAGGCTGTAACAACAAAATGTGGAAAATGTCAATGGGTGTGAATACTTTCTGAAGGCACTGTACTTATGATTATATACTAATGGCAATATATACAGTGCCTTCGGAAAGTATTCAGACCCCTTTACTTTTTCCACATTTTGTTACGTTACAGCCTTATTCTAAAATTGATTAAATTGTGTTTTTCCCTCATCAATCTCCCCATAATGAGAAAGCAAAAATAGGTTTTTAGATTCAGATCCTTTACTCAGTACTTTGTTGAAGCACCTTTGGCAGCGATTACAGCATCAAGTCTTCTTGGGTACGACGCTACAAGCTTGGCACACCTGTATTTGGGGAGTTTCTCCCATTCTTCTCTGCAGATCCTCTCAAGCTAGAGATCTGTGCCTCGACACAATCCTGTCTCGGAGCTCTAAGGACAATTCCATCGACCTCATGGCTTGGTTTTTGCTCTGACATGCACTGTCAACTGTGGAACCTTATATAGACAGGTGTGTGCCTTTCCAAATCATGTCCAATCAATTTAATTTACCACAGGTGGACTCCAATCAAGTTGTAGAAACATCTCAAGGATGATCAATGGAAACAGGATGCACCTGAGTTCAATTTCTAGTCTCATAGCAAAGGGTCTGAATACTTATGTAAATAAGGTATTTATGTTTTTTTATGTTAAATACATTTGCTAAAATTTCTAAAAACCTGTTTTCGCTTTGTCATTATGGGGTATTGTGTGTAGATTGCTGAGGATAATTTTTTATTTAATCAATTTTAGAATAAGGCTGTAACGTAACAAAATGTGTAAAAAGTAAAGGGGTCTGAATACTTTCCGAAGGCACTGTACATGTAAACAGGAGTAATAGTGACCAGTAGCAGGATAAATAGATAAATATTAATGGCAATGGCAATCAATAATCAATGGACATAAGCGTAATGGAGTAATAGATCTCAAATCAAATCAAAATCAAATCAAATTATATTTGTCACATACAACAGGTGTAGACCTTACCGTGAAATGCTTACTTACAAGCCCTTAAACAACAATGCAGTTTTAAGAAAAATAAGAGTTGAGAATTTAATTACTAAATAAACTAAAGTAAAAAAAAAAAAAAACTGTAACAATAAAATAACAATAACGAGGCTATATACAGGGGCTACCAGTACCGAGTCAATGTTAGGGGGTACAGGTTAGTCAAGTTAATTGAGGTAATATGTACAGTACCAGTCAAAGGTTTGGACACACCTACTCATTGGACTGCAGAGTGAAGGAAAAGCAGCCATCAAGTGCTCAGCATATGTGGGAACTCCTTCAAAACTCCTGGAAAAGCATTCCTCATGAAGCTGGTTGAGAGAATGCCAAGAGTGTGCAAAGCTGTCATCAAGGCAAAGGGTGGCAACTTTGAAGAATCTCAAATATAAAATATATTTTGATATATTTAACCCTTTTTTTTGTTACTACATGATTCCATATGTGTTATTTCATAGTTTTGATGTCTTCGCTATTATTCTTCAATGTAGAAAATAGTCAAAATAGAGAAAAACCCTTGAATGAGTAGGTGTTCTAAAACTTTTGACCGGTAGTGTACAGTGGGGGAAAAATGTATTTAGTCAGCCACCAATTGTGCAAGTTCTCCCACTTAAAAAGATGAGAGAGGCCTGTAATTTTCATCATAGGTACACGTCAACTATGACAGACAAATTGAGAGAAAAAAATCCAGAAAATCACATTGTAGGATTTTTAATGAATTTATTTGCAAATTATGGTGGAAAATAAGTATTTGGTCACCTACAAACAAGCAAGATTTCTGGCTCTCACAGACCTGTAACTTCTTCTTTAAGAGGCTCCTCTGTCCTCCACTCGTTACCTGTATTAATGGCACCTGTTTGAACTTGTTATCAGTATAAAAGACACCTGTCCACAACCTCAAACAGTCACACTCCAAACTCCACTATGGCCAAGACCAAAGAGCTGTCAAAGGACACCAGAAACAAAATTGTAGACCTGCACCAGGCTGGGAAGACTGAATCTGCAATAGGTAAGCAGCTTGGTTTGAAGAAATCAACTGTGGGAGCAATTATTAGGAAATGGAAGACATACAAGACCACTGATAATAATGTTTGGAGGACAAAGAATGCTGAGTTGCATCCAAAGAACACCATACCTACTGTGAAGCATGGGGGTGGAAACATCATGCTTTGGGGCTGTTTTTCTGCAAAGGGACCAGGACGACTGATCCGTGTAAAGGAAAGAATGAATGGGGCCATGTATCGTGAGATTTTGAGTGAAAACCTCCTTCCATCAGCAAGGGCATTGAAGATGAAACGTGGCTGGGTCTTTCAGCATGACAATGATCCCAAACACACCGCCCGGGCAACGAAGGAGTGGCTTCGTAAGAAGCATTTCAAGGTCCTGGAGTGGCCTAGCCAGTCTCCAGATCTCAACCCCATAGAAAATCTTTGGAGGGAGTTGAAAGTCCGTGTTGCCCAGCGACAGCCCCAAAACATCACTGCTCTAGAGGAGATCTGCATGGAGGAATGGGCCAAAGAGGGAGAATGTCAGACCATCCATCTTTGAGCTGAAGCTGAAGCGCAGCTGGGTCATGCAGCAAGACAATGATCCAAAACACACAATCAAATCTACATGAAAATTGCTAAAAAGCAACAAATTGGACGTTTTGGAATGGCCTAGTCAAAGTCCAGACCTAATCCCAATTGAGATGTTGTGGCAGGACTTGAAACGAGCAGTTCATGCTTGAAAACCCACACGTCACTGAGTTAAAGCAGTTCTGCATGGAAGAGTGGGCCAAAATTCCTCCACATCGACGTGAGAGACTGATCAACAACTACAGGAAGCATTTGGTTGGAGTCATTGCAGCTAAAGGTGGCACAACCAGTTACTGAGTGTAAGGGGGCAATTACTTTTTCACACAGGGGAATTGGGTGTTGCATAACTTTGTTTATGAAATAAATATGTCTTTGTTGTGTTATTTGTTCACTTATGTTCCCTTTATCTAATACTAGGTTTTGGTTGAAGATCTGATAACATTCAGTATCACAAATATGCAACAGTAGAGAAAATTAGAAAGGGGGAAAATACTTTTTCATAGCACTGTATGCTAATGAAAAAATAAATACTTTAAATATCTTCTATCTTATGAACCATATATCAGATTGACTCCAGATTTGGTATAGACTCAATTATACTGAACAAAAATATAAACGCAACATGCAACAATTTCAAAAATGTTACAGAGTTACAGATCATATAAGGAAATTAGTCAATTTAAATAAATAAATTAGGCCCTAATCTATGGATTTCACATGACTGGACTGGGGTGCAGCCAATGGTGGGCCTCTTCCCGCAGGTGAAGAAGCCAGATGTGGAGGTCCTGGGCTGGTGTGGTTACACGTGGTCTGCGGTGGTGAGGCCGGTTGGACGTACTGCCAAATTCTCTGACACGGCGTTGGAGGCAGCTTATGGTAGAGAAATGAACATTTAATTATCTGGCAACAGCTCTGGTGGACATTCCTGCAGTCAGCATGCCAATTGCACGCTCCCTCAGTGCTTGAGAATGTGTGGCATTGTGTTGTGTGACAAAACTGCACATTTTAAAGTGTCCTTTTATTGTCCCCAGCACAAGGTGCACCTGTGTAATGATCATGCCGTTTAATCAGCTTCTTGATATGCCACACCTGTCAGGTGGATGGATTATTTTGGCAAAGGAGAAACGCTCAGTAACAGAGATGTAAACAAATGTGTGCACAAAATTTGAGATAAATAATATTTTTGTGAAAATGTCTTGGATTTTTCATTTCAGCTCATGAAACATGGGACACTTTACATGTTGTATATATATTTTTGTTCAGTGTAATTAGCCTCTGAATTTGAGAATGATTAGTTGCTGCATTCAAAGTCGGCCATGCTACACCACTTGATGGCACCATATCTCACCAGGGCTGTAAGAACTGAACCGATGGACATGGGTCCATTAAATTTGGTATGTAAACCTTATGTATACATATGTCCTTTGAAGTTGTTTGAAGATAAAGTCACTGCAACCTTAGGTGGCTACACCAGACCAGTTGGTGCCACTATAGATGCCATTGACACCAGTGGCAAAACTATTGATCAATTGGATTTGTCTCTTGCAAATTAATGTTAGATTTAAATTATGCAGACGAACAATGTGAAACATTTTGAAAATAACGCTGAAGATATTTCCCAAATCTGAACATAACCCATTAGTCAAATTGATCACATAATTGGTATATAAACTCAATACATTAAGTAATGACTTGAACAATGATTACTTGCTAGACTAAACTTAACTAGACTAAACTTCACTTGCGTCATCCTTGTGGTATTGAGAGATAAACATGGTAATGATCTTGTCCTTTTTGTCATCCTGTGAATCCCGTTCTTTCTTGCTCGCTGCTATATTTAGAAGTTAACATTTACATTTAATTTATATTTCAATGGTGTACCAGCTAAATTGCAGTGGTCTCAACTTGGGATAGGTTCATTCTACCGATGATGGGCACAACACGAACACCTCAGATGAAATAAAATAGGTTCTTAGCTACAACATACGTGTTTACAAATTTTTTGATAACTGAGGTTAATGGTAAAAAAAGTTAAATATTTGTTGTTTAAAAATATTTTTTCTATAAATTATACAATTGTTTAACCCTGTTTGTAAGCTTTCAAATTATATAAAACTCAACCGTTTTTCAGTGATGAAGACATGGATGTCTCATGCTAGGGTGGGTTATGCAAAATTGTCAACTTTGAGCACCTCTATTTTGGCATTCAGGTCATTTGCGTTGACCCATTTTTGCACTGACTATGCACACTCATTGGACTCTACCCACACACTAACACATACTTACACTGACACTCCAACACACAAACAAACACACACACACACACACTACATACGCTCACACACACACACTGCTGCTACTCTGTTTATTATCTATGCTGATTACTTTTACCCCGTACTTACATGTAGATATTATCTCAACTACCTTGTATCCCTGCACATTGACTCGGTATATAGCCTCCTTATCTATTGTGTTACTATTTTCTATTTGCTAATTGTCTTACTTTTGAACTCTGCACTGTTGAAAAAGGGCTCGTAAGTAAGCAGTTCAGGGTAAAGTCTACACCTGTTGTATTTGGCACATGTGACTTTTTTCACATTTTGACCACAAGCTGCTACAGCATGTAACGACTATATTGTTGGGAGTAATGGGTTAATTAATAAAGTGGTTAGAAATCACCACTAGAGGGCATAGGAATAATGAGAAGTATTAGCCTATGTATCATTTGAGTTCAGGAAGTCTTTTTTGATCCCTATTGTAAAAATCCCCATCCACCTTTTTAAATCTTAAATCACAAATGTGTGGGCCATTGCACATTTATCTACTGATCAAGTCTTGTTATTGTATAAGGCCCTCTTTGTTTCTTACATAGTGTGTAGTGTACTTACAGTATGCTGCTGTGTCTGTGTGTTATGTAGGCTATGTAGAGAGGCCTTCGGGGGAGCCCGGCTGGGGCAGGCTAGAGCTGGCAGCAGTCATCCTGGTGCCCTCTGCCCTGCTCTGTGTGAGCATCCTGCTGGGTGTGTGTGTGATGCAGGGCCAGCGCTGTGCCTACAACAGGGCCCACAAGAATGACGTGGAGGAGCCCCTGGACGACCAGAGTCTCATGTCCCCCGATAACTGTCTTAAAGACCTCATCTACGGTATGAGCACCTCCAGCTCAGGGTCTGGTAAGAGAGAGTCTATACATGTATGGTTCAATAGAAATCACTAGAATGGGCATCCCCCTTCAAGTCAATGGGTCTGTAATGGTGATTCCATTTAGGCATGCATCAGAGGAGAGAAGATAATGGTGCTCTGATAGATGGACCTCATAACGAATTTAGCATTTTAAATCAATTTGATGTTTTAATATTGAAAATTGTATTCGCTTGATATGGCGACATTGGGCAGCAAGTGAGAGTAACAACACATTGAGTTCAGAGAGTTTCCAATTAGTTGATGTTCCTGACAGAGCATTTGTAACATGAAATCCTGATTAATCTGGTTTTGTTTTACAGGGCTACCACTGCTGGTACAACGGACAATAGCTCGGACCATCGTGCTGCAGGAGACCATTGGGAAGGGCCGCTTCGGGGAGGTGTGGCGAGGGAAGTGGCGAGGGGAGGATGTGGCGGTGAAGATCTTCTCATCCCGTGACGAGAGGTCCTGGTTCAGAGAGGCAGAGATCTATCAGACCATCATGCTCAGACACGAGAATATCCTGGGATTCATTGCAGCTGATAACAAAGGTACTTATTGACATATTTGGTCCAAAAGGCACCCTATTTCCTATATAGTGCACTACTTTTCACCAGAGCCCTATTTACTATATAGGGAATAGGGTGCCATTTGGGACGTATCCTTGACATAACTGCCCTTGATATGTTCCTTTGACTATATAGTGACTTAAGCAGGAAAAGCTCCTGGCCCTAACTACATTTCATGTCATGTATATTGTTTTGATGTGTGACAAGAAGCGTTCTCAGTATGACTGTACACATACACTAACCCCAGGTGTATGACCATGCCTTCTGCTGCCTTTTGCAGATAACGGCTCTTGGACCCAGCTGTGGCTGGTGTCAGAGTACCACGAGCACGGCTCCCTGTTTGAGTACCTGAACAGGTACACAGTGTCTGTGGACAGCATGATCATCCTGGCCTTGTCCATCGCCAGCGGCCTGGCACACCTCCACATGGAGATCATTGGCACTCAGGGTAAGGGATTGGCACCGCAATCCTTTCAGCCTAGATCTTACCTCCCTGTAATGGGAATTTAAGATCACTAAATATCATTTTTAGATTCAGTGTGATTGATATGATGTAGCATATTTAGAGTCTCTGTATCCTAACGCTACAGGTCCACAGATCTACCATACACTACATGGCTATTATTTGTAGTGTGGTATGGGCTTCAATAACAATAGAAAAGCTGTGTATCTGTCCGTCTAGTTTTGCACTGATGCCATTCCCACTTTAGATATTCTATTCAACATCCCACAGGATTTACATGTATTCTTCTAGTGGTAAAAATGATTCAAAGGTCAGAACTTTAATTACATTGACTAGGTGAGGGCCTCCTTTTATAACAGAATAACCATAGAAAAATCCTCTTTCTAATCTTAGAAAAGCTACTTTCCAAAGCACACTTCTTTGTGTTGCTAGTTACTTGCTGAAGTGACCTTGTCGTATTCACAACAATAGCCTTATTTCTATTTTTCTATACAACTTTTTGCTTCTGAATTATTTCATGTTTACACAGTACTACTGTTAATCTATTGTTAGCAACTATTTTGCAAGGGCTATATAACAGTGACAACAAACATCTACCCATGTTTAATGTTAGCAAGTTATTGAATAGACATGAAATATAACCAGAACTATGTTGTAATGAGTGCATCCATTCTTAGCACCAGACATGTATTTGGCAAGGGCCATACAACAGTGACAATAAACCCATGTATAACATTAGCAAGTTATTGAAATTACATGTAACTATGAATTGTGATGCGTCTTACAGGGAAACCTGCCATTGCCCACAGAGATATCAAGTCTAAAAACATTCTGGTGAAGAAGAATGGGACAGCCGTCATAGCAGACCTCGGATTGGCTGTGAAACACGATTCCAGCGCCAACACCATCGACATACCGTCCAATCACAGAGTAGGAACAAAGAGGTAACTAGGCAGCTTTTACCTGAGAGAGAAGAACATGGGCATGTCTACTAGCCACTTTGATCGACTTCTTTTTCAATTATTAGTATTTTATCTTTTAATATCCTTTTAGAGAGATGGAGGGAGCAATATTGGCCGACGATCAGGAAGGTCTCACATTGACTTTGAGTATGTCCAGAATGCCACAGCTCTGGTCAAAAATAGGGCACTAGGGAATATGGTGCCAGTCTTTACCTCATCTCCCTTGCCCTCATTGGTTTATGAAATTGATGGCTAGCCGACAGGTATCCTCTTCCACGTGCTACCTTCATCATTCAGAGCTCCTATTTTTAGGTCACCATATGTTGTTTGTTAACTGTTAATATAGTGATGGGACCGCTGCTCACATGGAGCCCTGTCTTCTGTCTATATAATAATATAATGTATTTGTCTGTGTATCTCTGTGTGCCTGCTGCCTGCAGGGTGAGAAATTAACTTTTTGGTCTACCAGCCACTGGTGGAGATTTTTTACCTGCCAAAATATATTTTTCTCCATAATTACACCAAAAATCACCCAAAAAATTTATTACTAGTAAGAAGTCATGGGTTATATTGCTTAATTTCATTTCATTTTTGTGACCTGCGTCTTTTAAGCACTGCATGTTAAAATAAATCATTTTGATCCAAATTAAAAACAGATAAACAGTTCTACAACTGAACATCAAGAATCAACAAAGTGCCTGCCCTGCCACAAAATTCTGAGTGACATTTTTTATAAGGAGTACATTATGTTTTTCAGTATAAATGTAGAAGCACACAAATAAATCTAGGAGAACAATGACTAAAAGTTCATGAATAAACGTTTTTGGGAGTAATCCATGCTGAATCAAGCACAATCATTAGGTGAGATAAACATTTTCAGCTGGCCCTTTAAGTGACGGGCCATTACCACGGTAACTTGGGCACTCGCTTGTCTGTGATGAAAAGAAAAAAAATCTCTGACTGCGATGTCTTCCTAGCAGCAGACATTTGCAGTAAACTCAAACTAACTTTGAAAAACAACCTAGCAAAAGAAACACGAGGACAAAGTCACACATTGGGTATCTTCAGATGTGTCAGTGTTGACTCATTCATCCTAATACCCTGTTGGTTAGTAGTTAACAAGTTCATCCTCCCTCGGCAGGTACATGGCCCCAGAACTGCTGGATGACACGATCAATATTGGCAGCTTTGAGTCATTCAAGCGGGCAGATATCTACTCCCTGGGCCTTGTGTTCTGGGAACTGGCGCGGAGGTGCTCCATCAGGGGTAAGTTTTTTAAAACTCTTAGTACAAAAGCAACCTGAAGCAAATAAAATGGAAGTCTACTAGAAATGACACTATTTAAAGCTGAAGCTAATATTGTATTCCCTGTATGGTGCACTACTTTTGACCAGGACCCATAGGGCTCTGGTCAAAAGTAGTGCACTATAGGGTGCCATTTGGGACACCATCAAGTTATTTAACTCTTAGTACAAAAGCAACCAAAAGCAAATGAAATGGAAGTCGGGAAGTCTAGTCTGTGCAGCTAATGCACTCAGAGAAATGACACTGGAGTAGTGATTGATGCAGTTATTGGTTTATTGGGTAGGCGACGCATATACTTTAATCAGTGATTCATCATCTAATGAATATTAAAGGATGATAATATTACCACCAATATTACGTGAACACAATTTCTCATATTGCCATGGAACTGATGAAGGATGGTACATTTGTGCCAGGGAACTGATCAAGAAATGTGCTTGTCTTTTTTCCACAGGACTTCAAGAAGATTTTCAGTTGCCTTACTATGATATGGTGCCTTCAGATCCTTCTGTGGAGGACATGAGAAAGATAGTCTGTGACCAGAAACTGAGACCCAACATTCCCAACCAGTGGCAGAGCTGTGAGGTGAGATACATTTTTTGACTGTGATAGGGTTGCAAAATTCCGGTAACTTTCCAAGGTTTTCCAGAAACCCCCGGATGGAAGATTCCTGGAATCGGTAGGGAATAATCAGGAAATCCAGGAATCCTCTGAAAGGGGAAGCCTGGGAATTTTTGGGAAAATTGTACAACCCTAGACTGATTTTTTTTTTTGCTTCCACTACAGAGCCATAGGGCCGACTGAAGTCAGATGGGGAATACAGTATACTAACTGTATGTTAGCTTGGTTAACATTTAGAATTGTACCTCTGTAAATTGAACTGCTGTTTTTGAGGAAGGTTTTTCTTGTAATGACTGGGATATGGGGTTGTCTAACCTTGCTTATTTGAATGCACTGACTGTAATTCTAAGTTGCTCTGCTCTGGACAAGAGTGTCTGCTAAATAGCCAAAATGTACATGTAAAATGTGGACCTGTTGATTTGAAAATTATCCTTCTTGATTTATCAGGCACTGCGGGTGATAGGCAAGCTGATGCGCGAGTGCTGGTACACCAACGCTGCAGCTCGCCTCACCGCGCTGAGGGTCAAGAAAACCATCTCTCAGGTGACTGTACTCAAGGACATCAAAGATTAGCTAGATTAGCTAGCCCACTGGCTGGCGCACCTGAATGTACTGTTATTGGTCTGGAGCAAAGCATCCTCAAGACCACACTGAAACACTTAGCTGGGTCGTATTAATTAGAAACAAAACAAAAGAAAATGGGGAGGGACTACCTGAACTTGTCCAATAAGAAATTCTCATTACAAAATGTTTTGTTGTGGTTTGCAATGGTGCAAACCAATTAATTCAAATTTAGGTTTTAGCGCGATGTTCCAAATGCCTGTATCGCAAGAATGAAGATGTATTTTTGTTTTGTTTTATGAGCGTTTATGTCCGCTTGTTCTCATGACGTCTTTTTGGTCGTCTCCTTCGCTCCTTCTGTGATGTTTGCACCTTCCCACTTGCACACACACACTAAGCCACTCCGGATGCCACTCACATCAAAGATGAAAGATCACTTCTATTTGCTATTTGCATTTGCTATTTGCATTTGAGGTTTGGTCCGACATAATCGGTCATATGGACACCGAAACACATTGAGACATTATTTTACTGTAATAGAGGAGAACTTAACCTTTGTAACGATACCCTTTTTATGTCTCAACTCCCAGACCCTACTAAAACTGGAGTATCAATTAACATGATTGTGGAAAATGTATGCACAGTTTCTGTCACATGCGGCATTGCAGTACCACATACCGCTAGCAGCATTTTAGCCACAGACTGTTATATGCTAGCTGTCTAGTCTGTGTTTTATAAATGTGCAATGAGCATAAGAAGACGCATTTATATAAGGAATTGGCCACTTGATTCCAACATCTAAACAAAGTGGACAGGCTAGCATGCTTTTCAAACAGTTGGAGACGGACAGGAGGGTGTATTCATAACAGTTCAACTAGCTACCTTGCTAGCAAGCAAATAGATCCAAGTTGGCTAGACCTTAAATATAAAGATTAGTTGGCTACTCACTAGCACGTGGGCTTGTGCTTGAGAGACTGTTTATGAGACCTGTGTTAATTTTCTATAATGCCTGTTAAGAGAAATTGGTCATTATTAGTGCATTGGGCATGGTTCTGGTAAACATTTTAACAAAAAGGGCATTTTCATCGACAGACTTGAAAGCCAGATCAGTGATTATTGGAAACAAGCAGGTTAAACTATTTTGATAAAATAATGTAATTATTAGTGGGTCTTATGGTTGTGTAAGGCTTATATTTAGCCTAGGTTTAAGTTTACTAGCCCTGAATTCATTAGATTATTCCTGACTGTTTGAAATGCGGTGTATTGACCTTTAATTGTGCAACAAAGCTTATTTAAAGAAAACCTTTTAAAAATCAAGATAAATATCGTGAAGCCCATAAGATTGAAAAAATGGAGATCAGATTTTTAGGCCATATCGCCCAGTCCTATATGGTGTGCACTTATGAATACGACCCAGCAGGGAGCATGCTCAGCTTGTGATGCCAAAAGAGCCTGCTGCTGTTCAGCAGGGAACACTCCTGTCCTGCCCTGCAGTGTGTGACTGGAACTGGATCAACCAATCCAGAGGAACAGGAAATGAAACTGTGACCTATCAGAAGAAGATGGATGATTTACAATGTACCAATTTTCTCTGCTACCTCAGATGTTTTTAAGTGTCCAAAGCTTGAAGTTGCACATTGAATGCTTCGTGCCATATTATACTGTATGTAGTGCTAGGCAACATGCAAAATGATTGTAAATGTTAAATGTTACTGAGTAACGCACTCACTGCTATGCCTGATTGTACAGGACACCCATAAAGATAACTGTTACTTGGGAGCTGCCCCTCCCTCCCCCCACCCTATTATATTTGTCATCTATATTTTTTATATAAGACTTGAAAATAATGCCTATTTCAACTATACTGCAGGTCAAACAATAACATTAACAATAACAAAGCCGGCACCCCACCACTGTTTTGGTAAACAGCTGAGGGATGGGGCTGGAGAAATGTAACTACTCTCCAATTCATAGATGGGTTTGGATGCAAGGACTGATCATCCATGAAATCAAAATTAGAGTTTTAACCATGTTATGAGGTTATACAGTACAATGCAACAATTGCATTGTTTACAAACCAATGGATTAAAACAAGCTTATATTTTCGGTTCTGATGTTGTACGAAATGACGAAATGTATAAGTTATATTCTTCAAGAGTCAAGGAGTATACAGTGAGGGAAAAAATTATTTGATCCCCTGCTGATTTTGTACATTTGCCCACTGACAAAGACATGATCAGTCTATAATTTTAATGGTAGGTTTATTTGAACAGTGAGAGACAGAATAACAACAAAAAAATCCAGAAAAACGCATGTCAAAAATGTATAATATAATAAGTATTTGACCCCTCTGCAAAACATGACAGTACTTGGTGGCAAAAGCCTTGTTGGCAATCACAGAGGTCAGACGTTTCTTGTAGTTGGCCACCAGGTTTGCACACATCTCAGCAGGGATTTTGTCCCACTCCTCTTTGCAGATCTTCTCCAAGTCATTAAGGTTTCGAGGCTGACGTTTGGCAACTCAAACCTTCAGCTCCCTCCACAGATTTTCTAGGGGATTAAGGTCTGGAGACTGGCTAGGCCACTCCAGGACCTTAATGTGCTTCTTCTTGAGCCACTCCTTTGTTGCCTTGGCCGTGTGTTTTGGGTCATTGTCATGCTGGAATACCCATCCACGACCCATTTTCAATGCCCTGGCTGAGGGAAGGAGGTTCTCACCCAAGATTTGACAGTACATGGCCCCGTCCATCGTCCCTTTGATGCGGTGAAGTTGTCCTGTCCCCTTAGCAGAAAAACACCCAAAAGCATAATGTTTCAACCTCCATGTTTGACGGTGGGGATGGTGTTCTTGGGGTCATAGGCAGCATTCCTCCTCCTCCAAACACGGCGAGTTGAGTTGATGCCAAAGAGCTCGATTTTGGTCTCATCTGACCACAACACTTTCACCCAGTTCTCCTCTGAATCATTCAGATGTTCATTGGCAAACTTCAGACGGGCCTGTATATGTGATTTCTTGAGCAGGGGAACCTTGCGGGCGCTGCAGGATTTCAGTCCTTCACGGTGTAGTGTGTTACCAATTGTTTTCTTGGTGACTATGGTCCCAGCTGCCTTGAGATCATTGACAAGATCCTCCCGTGTAGTTCTGGGCTGATTCCTCACCGTTCTCATGATCATTGCAACTCCACGAGGTGAGATCTTGCATGGAGCCCCAGGCCTAGGGAGATTGACAGTTCTGTTGTGTTTCTTCCATTTGCGAATAATCGCACCAACTGTTGTCACCTTCTCACCAAGCTGCTTGGCGTTGGTCTTGTAGCCCATTCCAGCCAAGTGTAGGTCTACAATCTTGTCCCTGACATCCTTTGGTCTTGGCCATGGTGGAGAGTTTGGAATCTGATTGATTGATTGCTTCTGTGGACAGGTGTCTTTTATACAGGTAACAAACTGAGATTAGGAGCACTCCCTTTAAGAGTGTGCTCCTAATCTAAGCTCGTTACCTGTATAAAAGACACCTGGGAGCCAGAAATCTTTCTGATTGAGAGGGGGTCAAATACTTATTTCCCTCATTAAAATGAAAATCAATTTCTAACATTTTTGACTTGCGGTTTTCTGGATTTTGTTGTTGTTATTCTGTCTCTCACAGTTCAAATAAACCTACCATTAAAATGATAGACTGATCATTTCTTTGTCAGTGGGCAAATGTACAAAATCAAATACTTTTTTCCCTCACTGTATATCATCAATTGAATAAAATAAAAACGACTATGTAGCAAACACAGATTGTATATTTTAAACACACAAATTGTGTATGATTTAGATGTATTTTCCCTAACAACCGCATCTTCTCTGAGAAGCACAACGTTTGTTATATTACAGAAGAGAGAACTACACTTAACAAAAATATCAACGCAACATGCAACAATTTAAAAGATTTTACTGAGTTACAGTTCATATAAGGAAATCAGTCAATTTAAATGAATTCATTAAGCCCTAATCTATGAATTTCCCATGACTGGGAATACAGATATGCATCTGTTGGTCACAGATACCTTTAAAAAAAAGTAGGGGCGTGGATCAGAAAACAAGTCAGTATCTGATGTAACCACCATTTGCCTCATGCAGAGCGACACATTTCCTTCGCAATTTCCCATGACTGGGAATACAGATATGCATCTGTTGGTCACAGATACCTTTAAAAAAAAGTAGGGGCGTGGATCAGAAAACAAGTCAGTATCTGATGTAACCACCATTTGCCTCATGCAGAGCGACACATTTCCTTCGCATAGAGTTGATCAGGCCGTTGATTGTGGCCTGTGGAATGTTGTCTCACTCCTCTTCAATGGCTGTGTGAAGTTGCTGGATATTGGCAGGAACTGGAACACGCTGTCGTACACATCGATCCAGAGCATCTCAAACATGCTCAATGGATGACATGTCTGGTGAATATGCAGGCCATGGAAGAACTGAGACATTTCAGCTTCCAGGAATTGTGTACAGATCCTTGTGACATGGGGCTATGCATTATCATGCTGAAACATGAGGTGATGGCCACGGATGAATGGCACGACAATGGGCCTCAGTATCTTGTCAAGGTGTCTCTGTGCATTCAATTTGCCATTGATAAAATGCAATTGTGTTCGTTGTCCGTAGCTTATGCCTGCCCATACCATAAACCCACCTTCACAATGGAGCACTCTGTTCACGACGTTGACGTCAGCTAACAGCTCGCCCACACAACGCCATACACGCTGTCTGCCATCTGCCTGGTACAGTTGAAACCGGGATTCATCTGTGAAGGGCACACATCTCCAGCGTGCCAGTGGCCATTGAAGGTGAGCATTTGCCCACTGAAGTCTGTTACGACTCCGAAGTGCAGTCAGGTCAAGATCCTGGTGAGGACGACGAGCACGCAGATGAGCTTCCCTGAGACGGTTTCTGAAAGTTTGTACAGAAATTATTTGGTTGTGCAAACCCACAAATTCATCAGCTGTCCGGGTGGCTGGTCTCAGACCATCCCGCAGGTGAAGAAGCAGGATGTGGAGGTCCTGGGCTGGCGCGGTTATACGTGGTCTGTGGTTGTGAGGCCGGTTGAACGTACTGCCAGATTCTCTAAAACAACGTTGGAGGTGGCTTATGGTAGAGAAATTAACATTACATTCTCTGGCAACAGCTCTGGTGGACATTCCTGCAGTCAGCATGCCAATTGCACCCTCCCTCAAAACTTCAGACATCTGTGGCATTGTGTTGTGTGACAAAACTGCACATTTTAGAGTGGCCTTTTATTGTCTCCAGCACAAGGTGCACCTGTGTAATGATCATGCTGTTTAATCAGCTTCTTGATATGCCACACCTGTCAGGTTGATATTTAATCTTGGCAAAGGAGAAACGCTCACTAACAGGGATGTAAACAAATTTGTGCACAAAATCTGAGAGAAATAAGCTTTTTGTGCGTATGGAACATTTCTGGGATTTTTTATTTCAGCTCATGAAACATGGGACCAACACTTTACATGTTGCATTTATATTTTTGTTCAGTATATTTCAATGTTTTTTTTCTTTAATATATCATTATGGAAACACTTACTTTTATTTCATAGGGATATATTTATACTGTATATCCAAAGCCTTTAATTGAATGCTGCACTATGTAGAGACACTATGAAATGCCAATGTGAAAATATGTACATGTTGTACTTTATTTGAGTATATTTTTCATTTTGATTATTTTTTAATGCAGTACATTGTTGGTATAAGCTACTCGAAGCAGTACACCCTTTACCCAAGATAATATACATGACTGAAAATGATCAAATTGTTCACATGAAATTGTTTTTTAACTAGAGCTCTTGTGTTATCAAGAAACACGGTCACATTTTTTATTGACATTGTTAATCACCTGGAACATGATGAGCCCCTTGTATGTTTTTCAGTCAATAATATGTATTAATTCATTGTTGGATATCTACTAAAGAGGGATTTCACAGTGAGTCGTGAGCACAGCCGTAAGTTTGAACAGTGACTGTGTTCAGGCTGCTCATGTGAACACTAATACCATTGTGAGACCTGGCTTGTAAACCCTTGCCATAACAGGCTTAGGAATGGGGTTTGGGTGTCTTCTGTACACCACATGGCAGGCCTGGTGCTCTGTTTGTTTAGGCCTGAAGCATGTTCAATCAGAATTATAGCACAGACATTTTGCCAATGTATATACAGTGGGGAGAACAAGTATTTGATACACTGCCGATTTTGCAGGTTTTCCTACTTACAAAGCATGTAGAGGTCTGTAATATTTATCATAGGTACACTTAAACCGCGAGAGACAGAATCTAAAACAAAAATCCAGAAAATCACATTGTATGATTTTTAAGTAATTAATTTGCATTTTATTGCATGACATAAGTATTTGATACATCAGAAAAGCAGAACTTAATATTTGGTACAGAAACCTTTGTTTTGCAATTACAGAGATCATACGTTTCCTGTAGGTCTTGACCAGGTTTGCACACACTGCAGCAGGGATTTTGGTCCACTCCTCCATACAGACCTTCTCCAGATCCTTCAGGTTTCGGGGCTGTCGCTGGGCAATACAGACTTTCTGCTCCCTCCAAAGATTTTCTATTGGGTTCAGGTCTGGAGACTGGCTAGGCCACTCCAGGAACTTGAGATGCTTCTTACGGAGCCACTCCTTAGTTGCCCTGGCTGTGTGTTTCGGGTCGTTGTCATGCTGGAAGACCCAGCCACGACCCATCTTCAATGCTCTTACTGAGGGAAGGAGGTTGTTGGCCAAGATCTCGCGACACATGGCCCCATCCATCCTCCCCTCAATACGGTGCAGTTGTCCTGTCCCCTTTGCAGAAAAACATCCCCAAAGAATGATGTTTCCACCTCCATGCTTCACGGTTGGGATGGTGTTCTTGGGGTTGTACTCATCCTTCTTCTTCCTCCAAACACGGCGAGTGGAGTTTAGACCAAAAAGCTCTATTTTTGTCTCATCAGACCACATGACCTTCTCCCATTCCTCCTCTGGATCATCCAGATGGTCATTGGCAAACTTCAGACGGGCCTGGACATGCGCTGGCTTGAGCAGGGGGACCTTGCGTGCGCTGCAGGATTTTAATCCATGACGGCGTAGTGTGTTACTAATGGTTTTCTTTGAGACTGTGGTCCCAGCTCTCTTCAGGTCATTGACCAGGTCCTGCCGTGTAGTTCTGGGCTGATCCCTCACCTTCCTCATGATCATTGATGCCCCACAAGGTGAGATCTTGCATGGAGCCCCAGACCGAGGGTGATTGACCGTCATCTTGAACTTCTTCCATTTTCTAATAATTGCGCCAACAGTTGTTGCCTTCTCACCAAGCTGCTTGCCTATTGTCCTGTAGCCCTTCCCAGCCTTGTGCAGGTCTACAATTGTATCCCTGATGTCCTTACACAGCTCTCTGGTCTTGGCCATTGTGGAGAGGTTGGCGTCTGTTTGATTGAGTGTGTGGACAGGTGTCTTTTATACAGGTAACGAGTTCAAACAGGTGCAGTTAATACAGGTAATGAGTGGAGAACAGTAGGGCTTCTTAAAGAAAAACTAACAGGTCTGTGAGAGCCGGAATTCTTACTGGTTGGTAGGTGATCAAATACTTATGTCATACAATAAAATGCAAATGAATTACAAAAAAATCATACAATGTGATTTTCTGGATTTTTGTTTTAGATTCCGTCTCTCACTGTTGAAGTGTACCTATGATAAATATTACAGACCTCTACATGCTTTGTAAGTAGGAAAACCTGCAAAATCGGCAGTGTATCAAATACTTGTTCTCCCCACTGTATGTATTGTCTGTGGTGTCATTTTGCTTTAAAACAAAGTCTGCAATTCTTCACAGAAATTGTTTAAGATGAGTGCTGTTTAGAAAAATACACTTTACTGATCCATATCCACCCTGGCTTTTAATTACTTGTATGTAGATTTACTGTTGTTTACTTTATTGTTGCTGAAGCAACTAAGCTGTTTAACATATTTGTTCTGTCTGTGTAGTGTTGTGGATGGGAGGGTGGCAGTACAGTACATATGAAGCATGGTCAATGTAGCATCTGCAGTTGTTTCATGGGTGTAAAGGACCGGTTCGCTGCTCTGCTGCACAAATAGCTGTATCATTTAGTCAATGTTACAATGACATTTTTTATGTTACAATGACGTTTTATATGTAAAAACAATGATTGTTTCACTCAATATCTGTAACAAAAAGTCTGTAACAAAAAACTCAAAAATATATATTGACATTGCAGTATTTAGTGCTCTGCCTGTATCCTGTGGACAAACTAATGTTATTTGTCTAAGTTGGAATTCAGTCGTGCTTTTGTCATGTGTCAAGACCTACAGTCGAGGTAGTTTCTCTGACTGTGTTTACACAGGCAGCCCAATTCTGATATTTTTTCCCACTAATTGGTCTTTTGACCAATCACATCAAAAATATTTTCACATCGGCTCTTTTTCAGAGCTGATCTGATTGGTCAAAAAGGCCAATTAGTGAAAAAAAGATCAGAATTGGCTGCCTGTCTAAACGCAGCCTCAGAAGAACTGATCAGTCTGATCAATGTTTGACAACTGTTTAAGATGACGTGTGGAATTGTTTTGCTTCTATAAGACCATCAGTCATTCCAAAGAAAATTGACTATTTGTGTAATTTCTGGTCAAATATCTTTTGAAGGTTGTGTATGACACAATAGGACGTTTTGCCTGCTCTGGGAATGTGATATTACTTTCACAAAGAAGGTTTAATGTTGGAAGATTTCATCCTCCAATCATTTAGCATCATTCTTTCTGTTGACAAGAGTAACTATTTAGTGTTGTGAATTCAGATATGGGTCTCTTATGTCATTATGATGTGTCATTGCATTGTCTTTCCGTCTTACTCTATTTATCATAAATATGTGACAACAGTGAGTCAATAAACAACTTTTCATTGAACATTAGATTTTTCTGAGTAGTTTAATATTAAATCATTTTTATCAAATGTAATTGCCATGACAGATTATGATAGAATTAGGGCATGATTTGATCTTCCTGAATGAGAGCATTTTTGGTAGTTTACCTGAAATGACAGTTTATTGTGTATGTCATCTATTTATCCCCTGCAATGATTCATAATTGTACTGTGGTTCAGAAGGCATTACAGCTAACTTGACAATTATAGCAGATTTGTCCGTTAACTGGAGGAAGTAAGCCATGTCACCTTGGCTGTTTGCAGCACTACTCAGATGAGTCAGCCACTCCTGAATGTGCTGTGCTTGGGTTTAACTGATTCTCCATTATATTCTACAGCACTGTGACTGAGAACATGGACAGTCATATCGTGTCAGTTAGATGTGGCTTTTTTTTAGACATTTCAGAACTCAGGCTTGATTTTCTCAATGGTGAAATGACTTACTGAGAAAAGTGTTAATGTGCTCAAACAAATTGATTTGCATGTTCTGCAGAGTTGAGTGAAAACTGTGTCATAAAACCACTTACAGTAGGACCCATACTTTATAAACTCCACTGCTCTCTCTTGGGTGAATACTTTATAAACTCCCCAGTTCCAGTCACACACTGCAGGGTAGGACAGGAGTTTCCCCCGCAGGGCAGGACAGGAGTGAATATCCAACTAGGTAAGGCCTATCTCAACAACTGACTGTAAACTTCCTACATTCAGATAATTGGTCAATTAATATCCCAGCAACGTAAAGCTGATCAGCCCAATCTAACATTTCAAACATTAGTGTGGATATGTTGAGACTTTTTTCGTTTGTTTAACACATTTGTCTTGATGATGAAGTATTGCAATATGTTAAGTGTGAAAATGACAACCATCATAATGACATTTCTAGTTGCCACTCATGGGATGCGTCCTAAATGGCACCCTATTTCTTACTTAGGCTGCATTTAGACAGGCAGACCAATTCAGATTTTTTCCCCCCACTAATTGGTCTTTTGACCAATCAGATCAGCTGTGAAAAAGATCTGATGTGATTGGTCAATAGACCAATAAGTGGAAAGAATATCAGAATTGGGCTGCCAGTGTAAACGCAGCCATAGTGCACTACTTTTGACCAGAGCCCTGGTCAAAAGAAGTGCACTATATAGGGAATAGGGTGCCATTTGGGATGATTCCCTTGTCTGTACACAGTGTTACAGTGGAGGGAAATTCTACTGGCCAGACAGTCCTGCTAAGGGTCACACAGGTTCAATGGGCAAGAGGGGAAAGCAGTGAGGCAACACTGCTGTTCATTGGTCTGTTTCGTGAGGAGGGTATTACCAGGGGGTTCATATTGGGCCTGTCCCAAATGGAAACCTATTCCATACATGATCCACTACTATTGACCAGAGCCCGCACATAGAGCTCTGGTCAAAAGTGGTGAACTTCATCCCAAATGGAACCCTATTCCTTATGGAGAGAAATTATGTTCCTATTTGACTAATTCCTAATTCATTTGTTTTGTGTCCCAAACACATCATACAGTTTTGGGGTGCTTGAATGGAAATGGTAAGGTACTGTCTGTATGATCATAAAATACATATTGTTCTTTATCTTGTAAAAGGTATGAGGAAAAAATACTTCACTATCAAAGAACAATATACATTTTGTATCACCTGTGAGACTCTGACTTCTTTAACACATCACATATCAGACATTGATTTTAGTCTTGACTGTTGGCCTGTGTGTGATTTCCTCTTGGATCAAACCACGTCTGATGCCTTCTAGCCATTGACCCATGCTGTGTGTTTGTAAAGCAAGTCTCTAGCCCCGAGCGAAAGCTTGCTTTTGTCTGTCCTCACAAGACAAATCTCTTTGCTTGGCGGACCGGAGAGGCTCAGGTTGACTCCAACCCATTCAGAAAACAGAAACTGGAGTGAGTGGAAGCAGGTGCTGATGTTAGTCTAGACCACAGAGGTGGCAGTTTTTCATGCATTGCTGATTTCTGACAGACCATAAATTGAATTGCACAGACTGCACAAAAAAAAGGGGGCTGTTGTAAGCAGATTTATTTTCCTGGCAGACAAACGGTTCACAAGAAAAATAAAAACATAAAAGGGTGAGGTAGAAAAGAAAGTGAGTGAGGGCTGTGGTCGGCTAACACAGGAGCATCATAATCACATGGTGTGGATTTCCGCTTTGGCACATTTACTTTAAGCTGCACAGCAGGGGCAGGGACACACACCACATATACAACACATGCAGAGTTACTGGACTGTACTAGCTGTACCAGAGCTACACTATGGTGCTGTGAAGAGAGAGAGAGCTCCACTCAACCATGCAATCCACCACGAACTTCAATGGGCTCCTGCGACAGGGCAGCCAGGACAGTTACATTATGGAGGGCTCTCTGAGGAAGAAGGGTCGTCTATGGTATCGGCGATCTCTGAAGGGACACCATGACAAACCCAGTCAGAATGGGGGGACTAGTCCCGGGACTCTGCCAAGAGGCTGGAAACAGGTAAGCGAGAAACCTTGGAGAGAAACAGGAAAGAGTTACGTTTTACTGTATATCAATTGTCATGTAATCTATAAGTATTCTTAGAGGTCATTGATAGTAGAGATGACAAAACTGTTTCAGCGTGGCATCAGAGAGGTACACATTAACATGTACTGTACAACCACAACAAAACAGACAACTTGGTACACATTAACATGTACTGTACAACCACAACAAAACAGACAACTTGGTACACATTAACATGTACTGTACAACCACAACAAAACAGACAACTTGGTACACATTAACATGTACTGTACAACCACAACAAAACAGACAACTTGGTACACATTAACATGTACTGTACAACCACAACAAAACAGACAACTTGCAAAGACAAAAAGCCTTTTGACAAATTGTAATCTTTTGGTTTACGTTGGAGACAAACTAGTTCACTAGCAGGAAAAATACCTGGAAACTTAGTGTGTTGTGTTGTAATTTATATGTTTACGATGAAAATTACCAAGAATGTAAAGAGACTGGTGTCCATCTCGTATATTTTACATGGAATTAAATAAATATTTGCTGAACTGTGACCAGGTTGAGATTCCAAGAATAGCTATTTTCACTGTTGTATTTAAAAAATATATACTATACAAATATATTAAATATACATTTTACTTTCCAGTCCAACAGAACCCGCTCAAACTCCTTGGTGGATTACTCTGACCCTCAGAGGTAAATACAGCCCTCTGTCATTCGGAATAACATTTACACTGTTAACACTATGATACATACACAATTGTTCTTAATGACCCAAGTTATGACCAGTCTGTAACCACATTTCTCCTGAACATATAGGACTACTGTTATAATGCAAAAGCAAGACAATGAGACGTTTGGATTTGAAATTCAGGTACGACATTTAATCCGTTTTCAAATTAAATTCTGTTTAGAATTTATTTTAAAAAATACATTCTCAAAAACATGCTTTAACTGCGCTGTCAGTCCTGCCCAGTGACAGTGTGACCTCCTGTTGTAGACATATGGTGTGCAGCTGAAGAACAGCACGGCGGTGGAGATGTGCACATTTGTGTACAAGGTGCAGGACGACAGCTCGGCTGAGAGTGCAGGCCTGACCGCCGGTGAGACACCCACTCACTTCCTCTCCCTATGGCCCAGACTCAGCTTCAACGCTGTGCAGTATGGTTTTCCCACAGAGAGATTTCCTCGTTACACTCATTACAATACATCTAACTTTCACATATAGAAAGGCCAACAAGTCAAGGTCTAACTTCTCACATTCTCTGTCTCTCTCTAGCTCTCCCACAAACACGATTTTATCTCGGCACATTTATTGTGGTCGACGTTTTCGTACAATACTTTTTAGAGAAATTATAATTCTACAATGCTGATTTTGGGTCAGTCAAACACCCAGCACCACAGATGAGAATAAGCTTGGTTGTGTGCGTGTTAACCCTTTGAACATATCTCCCACACTCTCTCATTCTCTCTCATTCTCTTTCTCTCTATCTTCCTCTCGCTGTTGTTGTGCATGTAGGTGACGTTATCGTCACCATCAATGGGGTCAGCATTGAGGGCACGAGCCACCAGCACATCGTTGACCTGATTCGAGAATCCACCAACTTATTACAGTGAGTAAAACCAGCGATGACACCCAAAACCAAAGGGTTACTGTCGAACTCTGAAGAATGTGAGAAAAACATTGAACATAGAAGCATTTTTATAAAACCTTGATATTGGTTTCAACCTTGGTATAGTATACTGAATCGCTCCCTCTAGGAAACATAAAGCTGTTCTATTCTATAGAAGTGTCAGTATTATCTGTAGGATGTGTATGTCTGCTTGTGCTCATCTTGTCTCTGTGTAATCTCAGGATGGAGACGGTGTGTGGGACGGTGGTGAAGAGAATTGAACTGGAGAAGAAGATGAGCTTGCTCAAGGTGTGTCTCTCTTACAGGGCGGATGTTTGGCTTCAATAACACATCATAGTTGAATAGACCTTACAGTGGGAAATATGGGTGGTATGCACTGTGCAGTACCACATAACCCCACCCAAACAAAGGAGTACACATGACAAAACTATAGACCGGTTCTATATAGCTATTTATAAACTGGGTGGTTCAAGTCCTAAAGGCTGATTGGCTGAAAGCCATGGTATATCAGACCGTATACCACGGGTATGACAAAACATTACTTTTTACTGTTCTAATTACGTTGGTAACCAGTTTATAATAGCAATAAGGCACCTCGGGGGTTTGTGGTATATGGCCAATATACTGTACCACACGGCTAAGGGCTGGATCCAGGCACTACACAATTCCATGCACTAATCCTACTGTAGATGAATTGGGTAACAGGGAAACACACCATTATAAAGGTTAAGTTAAGTACTGCATAGCTGACCTCAATCATGTCTAATGTATAGCTGAGTCAATCATGTTTAATTGTTATATCATTCTGTTTTTTGTCCACACAGCATACCCTGGGAGAGAAATGGGGGGAGTTGCAAGCGCTCACATTACAGGAAAAACGCCTTACGCGAGGTGAGGCGTTTTGCCCAGCTGTGAAACCACAGAACTTCCTGTCTCATTAGTTGATGTGAAAATGACAAGTAAACGCTGAGGTGCATTAACGAGCTCCGTTTACAGTCATTGTGACGCATTAACTGAGAAGTAATTGATCTACAAATGTCCTGTCAATCAACCACATCCTTTACAGTGCACATTAATACTGTGGTTGGAGAAGTCAACTAACTGCCCTTCCCTTGTCTCCAGGTAACCTGAATGACAGTTCTCTACACCCCTCTATGGACTCCCTGATGTCTCTATTGTCTCCGTCTGGACACAGTGACCACTACGGCCACCGTTTCTCCAGTGACAGTAGCTGCCGGAGTGGGATGATGGATGACAGTGACCTGGCCAGTGTGTTTGGGGACCTGAGCTCTCCCAGCCCCTGCAATGTGGCCAGTCCAGATGATAGCTGCTTCTTCTCCACAGACTTCCCCCAGGAAATGCCCAGGGCCCCAGCCAGCCTCAGCCTCAACCGTACCCGCAGCGGTAGCGGTAGCTTGGCTGGCAGCAGTGGCTCCCTCTCCTCCCCCTCCCCTTCTTGGGACCCCTCCAGAGCCTCCTCCCTGTTCGGGACACTCCCCAGGAAGGCTAGGAGAGCCAGCTTCCGCAAACACATCCTGAAGTTCATCCCTGGATTCAACCACTCAGTGGAGGAGGAGGACACCTGACCTGAGTTATGAACGAACACTACAGTACATCTGTGTCTGATGTGATGTTCGATACAAACATTTCCTGCTGAGACTGAGGCATTGCTAATATGGCCACCGTACCCTTGGCTCAGGATTAGCCAATCAATGAGCATTATTGGGATGAGAAGCATTAGGAGGAAAAGAGAAATCTCCCTTTGACAAAGGCCTTCAGTTATCTCTAGATACTGTATACATGATGGAGTGCTTTTGTTACTGCTGCACAATATTCTGCTGATTTTTTCTTGACAATAATCATAATGAGACAACAGCATTAATCCTTATAACAGTAACAATTATTTGTAATAAAGAACACGGGAACTCAGTCCATGTGTGTGCAGCCAGTGCAACAAAGATTGTGCTTGCCATTTCTAGAATGTTAATGTGACCATTGTATGTAGGTGATAACTGAGAGACTGCATGAAAAGGCATGATCTTCCTGAATTCAACATATTGCTTGTATATAACTTGAGAAGTGTTATGCTTTGCATATTTGATGCATGCAATGAAAGAAGTTCTCAGCAACAGTCTGTCAGGTTTGTCTCAAAAGAACGAGTTCTAAACCAGGTAGCTAACTGCACAATTCAAAACAGGATGTGGGCAGAGAAGGAGCTACATTCTTGACTATTTTCATACCCATAACCAAGTTTCAGGTTATCTACAACTTACTTTCAGTATTGATAGTTATACTACAAATAAGAACTGTGTTTCCTCTAACTCATGGCATTTTAACAGAGTGCCATTGAACTCAATTGTTTTGAATTCATGCTTGATGTGTGCCATTTGCTGCTTTTATTAAGAATCAAAGATATGTTTGAAATTCCCTGAAGACAAGTGACTGTAAAATTGTACACAAATAAACAGTGTATAGTTGGTTCCTAAACTGTCACTATTTACATACTGTCTTCTTCTATTGTTTAAGTACATCAATGTGAGTGACATTTTTTCTGATATTTCTTCCACTGATTAACATCCACTAGATGGCATTGCAAGCATTTTAAAATGCTTAGGATTTTGAATTATATCAGAACATACAGTACAATACCACACTGTAAAAGGAGAATGAAATTGAGGTTCACAATATCTTGCCAAATGTGATGTCAATAGTGTCCAGATGGCTTATCTTAGGACCAGCAGTGGGGTTCTGAAACTAAGTGAGGCGGCAGGTAGCCTGGTGGTTAAGAGCGTTGGGCCAGTAACCAAAAGGTTGCTGGTTCGAATTCCCAAGCTGACTAGGTGAAACATCTTTCATTGTGCCCTTGAGCAAGGCACTTAACAGCGACTTACAGGAGCAACTAGGGTTGATTAGAGCGTCTGCAAAATGCAAGTAGGACAGTTAAAGGAAATGTACATTCAGTACTGTTGACCTACACCAGTAGATTGAAATCTCAAAGCACAACATTGGGGCACTCCATGCTTATTCTTCCAGACAAGGGGAGAAAGTCTAAGACCAAGGGAGACCTGATTTACCCCTTAATAAAAACACGATGGTGTTCTCCGTTTTGCACTACGACCCTTCCTTTCTCTTACGTTCTCTTGGAGTCAAATGAGTAGAAGACAGTAAACAAAGAAGAGAGCTGCTAAAAGAGAGAAGGAGGGAGGGACTGAGACAGACAGAGCATACAGTATGGAACATTTAGCATCTCTTTATACAGTCACAGCTATATTATATAATATATCCCATTTAGCAGACGCTTTTATAGAAAGCGACTTACTGTCATTCGTGATATGATGCAACTTAGCCAGCAACGGTAGGTGTTCTTGTTGCCATCTCTTAAGGAACCCTTAAGCATGCAACATGTGCACTCTTTACTCTGTAGCTTACCCTGCTTTACACAAGTAAACCTACAGGAGAATGTTAATCTAGTCTCAGAATGTCACAGGGAGAAGGTGGTCACTCAGAATGGATTAAACTAAACAATCAGTACAATCAGTTCACTTGTCCAAGTCACACAGACAAAGAACCATTTATTGGCCCAACACAAAACCTCTGTTCTTCATTGGCTCAAACATGCTTAAAGAATTACATCGCACACTAGTACAAAAGACAGCTCGGCCTCACATCATTGATTAAAATGCAGGATGGTACTCTCCCTTACTATCCAGCGGGATAACTCGGACTGAGAATTAGTATTTTGATTGGACGACTGGAATGGATGACCGCATTGGCTGGCTGAAGAAGCACAAACTGTCTGGCAACTGATACGACAAATGCTCTACAGGATAAACAAAAGAGGTGGACAATTGACGACGTCAGAGAAGTCTGATTATTTCAACACCACAAAGGGGGTCAAAAAACTATTTTGAACAAACAATTAACATGGACAGAGAAGAGAGCATTCCTCCTTCACTGGACCTGGAAGTGGATGGGATGGAGGGGAATATGAACAGGGTGGCATCCCAGGTGGTGGAGATCATCAGTGGGATGAGTCTGGGAGCCATCCAGTCTCTGGAGCAGGCTGTGGAGAGAGCTATGGAGGAGGAGGGAGATGACTCTGTGTTCTATGATGAGGGTGATGCTCCATTAGATTGGGAAGGAAGGTCTTGTCCCTTGGTCTGTGGTTCCACAGAGAAATCAGCTCAACCACAGAATGGGAAGGTGAGCCTACTCAAGGCTGAGACAGCCGGTGTAGTCATGGAGAATGGGATGAATGGAACAGGGAAAGATCCCATTACTGATGGAGGAGACACTCGTAGCTCTGCCCTTTCGGATAAGGGTGATACTGGGTCACTTCAGCACACCAACAGTGCCCTAACTGAGCCCCAGACATCGACAGCCCAAACAGAAACATTGGCAGAAATCCCAACTCAAACACTTGCAGAGCCCCAAAAACATCCAGTGCAGGACACATTGACGAACAAAGGTAAGACAATCTGCATTATACTGAGAATTATTGTATAGAATAAAGCAAAATTGTCAGTATCGATAATCCGGTGCATTCGTTCCACAATGTTGGTACAGTGAGGGAAAAAAGTATTTGATCCCCTTCTGATTTTGTACGTTTGCCCACTGACAAAGAAATGATCAGTCTATAATTTTAATGGTAGGTTTATTTGAACAGTGAGAGACAGAATAACAACAACAAAATCCAGAAAAACCCATGTCAAAAATGTTATAAATTGATTTGCATTTTAATGAGGGAAATAAGTATTTGACCCCCTCTCAATCAGAAAGATTTCTGGCTCCCAGGTGTCTTTTATACAGGTAACGAGCTGAGATTAGGAGCACACTCTTAAAGGGAGTGCTCCTAATCTCAGCTTGTTACCTGTATAAAAGACACCTGTCCACAGAAGCAATCAATCAATCAGATTCAAAACCCTCCACCATGGCCAAGACCAAAGAGCTCTCCAAGGATGTCAGGGACAAGATTGTAGACCTACACAAGGCTGGAATGGGCTACAAGATCATCGCCAAGCAGCTTGGTGAGAAGGTGACAACAGTTGGTGCGATTATTCGCAAATGGAACAAACACAAAATAACTGTCAATCTCCCTTGGCCTGGAGCTCCATGCAAGATCTCATTTCGTGGAGTTGCAATGCAATGATCATGAGAACGGTGAGGAATCAGCCCAGAACTACACGGGAGGATCTTGTCAATGATCTCAAGGCAGCTGGGACCATAGTCACCAAGAAAACAATTGGTAACACACTACGCCGTGAAGGACTGAAATCCTGCAGCGCCCGCAATGTCCCCCTGCTCAAGAAAGCACATATACAGGGCCGTCTGAAGTTTGCCAATGAACATCTGAATGATTCAGAGGAGAACTGGGTGAAAGTGTTGTGGTCAGATGAGACCAAATCGAGCTCTTTGGCATCAACTCAACTCGCCGTGTTTGGAGGAGGAGGAATGCTGCCTATGACCCCAAGAACACCATCTCCACCGTCAAACATGGAGGTGGAAACATTATGCTTTGGGAGTGTTTTTCTGCTAAGGGGACAGGACAACTTCACCGCATCAAAGGGACGATGAACGGGGCCATGTACCGTCAAATCTTGGGTGAGAACCTCCTTCCCTCAGCCAGGGCATTGAAAATGGGTCGTGGATGGGTATTCCAGCATGACAATGACCCAAAACACACGGCCAAGGCAACAAAGGAGTGGCTCAAGAAGAAGCACATTAAGGTCCTGGAGTGGCCTAGCCAGTCTCCAGACCTTAATCCCATACTGTGGAGGGAGCTGAAGGTTCGAGTTGCCAAACGTCAGCCTCGAAACCTTAATGACTTGGAGAAGATCTGCAAAGAGGAGTGGAACAAAATCCCTCCTGAGATATGTGCAAACCTGGTGGCCAACTACAAGAAACGTCTGACCTCTGATTGCCAACAAGGGTTTTGCCACCAAGTACTAAGTCATGTTTTGCAGAGGGGTCAAATACTTATTTCCCTCATTAAAATGCAAATCAATTTATAACATTTTTGACATGCGTTTTTCTGGATTTGTTTGTTGTTATTCTGTCTCTCACTGTTCAAATAAACCTACCATTAAAATTATAGACTGATCATGTCTTTGTCAGTGGGCAAACATACAAAATCAGCAGGTGATCAAATACTTTTTTCCCCTCACTGTAAATCACCATATAACCAGATTTATAAGCAGATTTTATATTATTTAGTACACTACAATGAGAGAAAACTCAGAATATTAAATTGTTCTGAGAACAAGGGACATAAATGTGTACTTTTGCATTTAAGCTTCTGCTGCACACAAGATGGAGGTGAAAGATACACAGGAGCAGGCACCTGTTACTACACCCCTGTCTGTACCTGAGGAGGAGGCTCAGTTGAACAGGGAGGCAGAGGCCCCATGCTCCTCTGGTGACGAGCCCAACAGTGTGAGTCAGGATGAGGAGGACACAGACAAAGGTTCCCAGGATTCCCTGGCCTGTCAGGGTACAAGTTCCAAGTCCTCAGAAGGACAGAAGTCTGGCCGGCCCCGTCGTAAGAAATCCTCCGACCACAACACCAGCTCCAAATATAGCACTGTCTCCTACAGGAAGATACGCAAAGGTAACACTCGTCAGAAGATCGATGAGTTTGAGTCCAGGATGATGAATCTATAACATTACATCAAGTTAATATCTGGAAGATGCTGCAGCTTTACTTCAACTGCAAGGAGCTGGATGGGGCATGCTAAACCAGTCGCTATGCAAATTGGAATAACGATAACCTGTTATCATTGGTTGCGTCTGTCTAATACACAATCCTAATAGATTTTGAGTTTAACATATTTCAAATATTGACATTTTACTGTAATGTTATGTCCCTACTGAAGCCAAAAGAATGATCGACATGTAAAAAGTATGCGTTTTCACACACTTGAAATGACTACTGATAGGAGCTCAATATGCATAGTAGTATTGTAACATAATGGATCGAATATAATTTGTTAAATATAATCCCCAGAATTAAAGTTATTTCATTTGAAAATAATAGTGGGGAACATTTGATTATGTAAGGCAGGTATTTGATTAGCAGATAAAAAAACGAGGCTTGGGGACCTAGTAATCCTTCTAGCAAACATTAAGACTTGCATTCCCAGGGGCCCCTGGCCTGTAAAGATTTCAATACACTTCGGTAAGCACTGCAAGTATGAATTTCAGGTGATCAACCCTATATGTGAAGTTCTGCTATTTAAATACAGTGGGGGAAAAAAGTATTTAGTCAGCCACCAATTGTGCAAGTTCTCCCACTTAAAAAGATGAGAGATGCCTGTAATTTTCATCATAGGTACACGTCAACTATGACAGACAAAATGAGAATTTTTTTCTCCAGAAAATCACATTGTAGGATTTTTTATGAATTTATTTGCAAATTATGGTGGAAAATAAGTATTTGGTCAATAACAAAAGTTTCTCAATACTTTGTTATATACCCTTTGTTGGCAATGACACAGGTCAAACGTTTTCTGTAAGTCTTCATAAGGTTTTCACACACTGTTGCTGGTATTTTGGCCCATTCCTCCATGCAGATCTCCTCTAGAGCAGTGATGTTTTGGGGCTGTCACTGAGCAACACGGACTTTCAACTCCCTCCAAAGATTTTCTATGGGGTTGAGATCTGGAGACTGGCTAGGCCACTCCAGGACCTTGAAATGCTTCTTACGAAGCCACTCCTTCGTTGCCCGGACGGTGTGTTTGGGATCATTGTCATGCTGAAAGACCCAGCCACGTTTCATCTTCAATGCCCTTGCTGATGGAAGGAGGTTTTCACTCAAAATCTCACGATACATGGCCCCATTCATTCTTTCCTTTACACGGATCAGTCATCCTGTTCCCTTTGCAGAAAAACAGCCCCAAAGCATGATGTTTCCACCCCCATGCTTCACAGTAGGTATGGTGTTCTTTGGATGAAAACTCAGCATTCTTTGTCCTCCAAACACGACGAGTTGAGTTTTTACCAAAAAGTTCTATTTTCGTTTCATCTGACCATATGACATTCTCCCAATCCTCTTCTGGATCATCCAAATGCACTCTAGCAAACTTCAGACGGGCCTGGACATGTACTGGCTTAAGCAGGGGGACACGTCTGGCACTGCAGGATTTGAGTCCCTGGCGGCGTAGTGTGTTACTGATGGTAGGCTTTGTTACTTTGGTCCCAGCTCTCTGCAGGTCATTCACTAGGTCCCCCCGTGTGGTTCTGGGATTTTTGCTCACCGTTCTTGTAATCATTTTGACCCCACAGGGTGAGATCTTGCGTGGAGCCCCAGATCGAGGGAGATTATCAGTAGTCTTGTATGTCTTCCATTTCCTAATAATTGCTCCCACAGTTGATTTCTTCAAACCAAGCTGCTTACCTATTGCAGATTCAGTCTTCCCAGCCTGGTGCAGGTCTACAATTTTGTTTCTGGTGTCCTTTGACAGCTCTTTGGTCTTGGCCATAGTGGAGTTTGAAGTGTGACTGTTTGAGGTTGTGGACAGGTGTCTTTTATACTGATAACAAGTTCAAACAGGTGCCATTAATACAGGTAATGAGTGGAGGACAGAGGAGCCTCTTAAAGAAGAAGTTACAGGTCTGTGAGAGCCAGAAATCTTGCTTGTTTGTAGGTGACCAAATACTTATTTTCCACCATAATTTGCAAATAAATTCATTTAAAAATCCTACAATGTGATTTTCTGGATTTTCTTTTCTCAATTTGTCTGTCATAGTTGACGTGTACCTATGATGAAAATTACAGGCCTCTCATCTTTTTAAGTGGGAGAACTTGCACAATTGGTGGCTGACTAAATACTTTTTTCCCCCACTGTATATATACACACAGTAGTTCACGTTAGGCTATAAGAACTGAACCAACTAATAAAAGGTTAACCCCTAAAACTCTGTAACAGACATACCTTTCCATACTGTAATATTTCCATGAGTACAGTGAAGAGTGTACATGTTCTCGTGAAATATCTGTTGCATAAAAGTGGAAAAAGAAAACCGAATAAAATGATCATCTTTAATATCTATTAATTAAAGGAAATTAACATTGTGAGTTTGGAGAAAGAAAATCACATTGTTCATCTTTGGCATCAACAGTCCCCAATATTGTTAAATAAATGTGCATACAGTATGTACTAAACCTGCAAGCATATAGTAAAAAACAAGCAGCTCTTATTATACCAGGTGAGCCATAAGGTGTAGGGTGAAGTTGCCCCTAGACACTGATCTTGGGTCAGTTTAAAATGTTCCCCACAATCGTTGAGGTTAGGATTGGGGGAGGGGATGTTGATACTAGATCTGTAACTAGGGGAAACTTCAACCCGGAGCTGACTCATAACAATGCAATTCTATTTTATCTCAATAAAGAAATGTCAGATAGCTTCGCTAAAGACATCTGTGATATGTAATGCCTACACAGGCTCATGCACACTGCATGCAATTCAATTTGTACATCAAATGGTATTTCAAACAGTGAAAACGGTACATGGACAGAACAGACGTATTTACATGAACTCAAAGTGCCATAAAATATCCTGCCATTTGGCACCGAAACAGTAAGAAATATGGTCAATTGTGCGGTGAAATGGAGTGTTAAAATATGGAGGACATCTGCAGAAAATAATATTTGGTACAAGTCCTCATGTAAATAATCAAGGCACATTCGTGATTGATTTGCCAAGGCATGATAATTCTTTTTTTGCAAATCTGGTGAACATGCATGTAAAACCAAAGATCTCAATAAAAAGTGAAACACCAGTACACTATTGAAAAGCATGAGCTGGTACACACACCCAAAAAAGTTAGTAGAGGTGCTGACTAATGGCGAGAAAACTGTAGGCTATAAAACTAAAGAGAGTCACACCCTCTATTTACAAGCTCACAGTAATTTGAGTAAACCACAGAGCTTATATATATATTATTTGTATAGACTACATCAGTAAACTATGCCACCAAATACAACACCGTAATTACATTGTGTAATAGCTGCCCTTTCAAATCATTCCGGGGCCTCAGTCATGCAAAATTCAAATTCCAAGTGAAGGTTGATCATGATAAAAAGAAGAGAAAAATAACATTGCACATCCCAACACCACCCTTACGCCAACATACTAGCAGCACCATGCATATCCTATTGCAGAAATACACTGACCACATCCAAATGCATATAGTACAGTCAAGTACTTGAGTGTCAATCTCTAATGTAGGAACAGTGCTGTAGCCCTGTACTCCCATCACACAGTGTGGTAGTGTGTGAACTGCCACTTCTGGTAGGGACTGGTAGGCTCGCACTCCTTCAGCTGTATGCTGTCATCCAGAGCCCCAGCCTCCAGGCACATACGCCGGGGAGTATGCTCCGCTATGAGGTGCTCCACCTGAGCAAAGAGAACACAGGGAAATACTACCGAATCACCATGTGCATTATGGTAACTTTCATCCAGCAACTGAAAGGAACACTGCTGCTACCTCCCACTCCAACCAAGGTGTTGTGAATTGATGTACGAACCATGATGTAAGCTACAGTCCGAAAGGGGTTGGTTTTATCAATAAAGAAGCAGTTCTCAACTTCCACTATCCTCCCAAGAGTTTGGCTTGGCTCTCTCTCAAAACCAATATTCAGAAAACAACTATAGGAGAGGAGGTGAAGGCCCCCCATTGTAAAGCGAACCTACCAGAGCGGAGTTGGAGGCCTTGTGGAGCCAGCGTAGCTGTGGCTTGGTGTTGTCACATGGCTGCAGAGCCAGACTGGTCCCTTTGCCCTGAGCAGTGACACAGACATCATTCTGGCGAACGTGCCTCATCCAGGTGTAATTGAAGTGTTGACTCTAAGGTTTAGGGACAGAGTGGAGAGTTAAGAGTGCCATTTGGGATGCAGTCTATTACCTATATAGTGCATCTATGGAATAGGGTGTAATTTGGGACGCATCCTTAGTGTCGGACATAGAATTAGACTTCATGATAACTATGGGGTTTAAGACTGTTTGGGTGTGTGTTGAATTAAACAGGAATTCCATAGTGAGCACACATCTGGAGCTATGCAATGTGTTATAGGCATAAAAAAATGCATTTCATATCAAATGGGGAAGTATTTACCAGCTTGCTGAGATTACATTTCTCAAAGGCAAGGGAGCCTTTCTGCAGAGCGAGGCATTTTCTGACTCCACGATTGAAAACCTAGCAAAGGAGGATCACAGGTATAACATTACATGACAATGCCTAGAGCAGTCATAACATTTGCTTCCATGGGTAGTGTCACCGCGCGATATTGACAGTAGAAAGGCTTCTCCTTTTTTTCCCATTCTGTGCCTTCAACCAATGCTGACAGAGAACTGTCACAAGCCTGAAGAGACAGTCACTCTTTGTTCAGATAAGAGGACAATTGACATCTCTGTCTGCGTTGCAGAGGCATTGAGAGGAGACAAGAAAACATCCCCCCCAGAAGAAAAGTACATTTGTCTTTCAGCATCAAGATGAGGGATAATTTAATGGAAAAATAAACAAAGTAAGAGTAACAATTGTTTGGCAGAAAAAGAGCACCAATGCAATATATTCTAAGCTAAACAGCCTAAAAGCAAAAACTGTATTCCTGCTGATTAATAAATCAATCAGTCAATCAATAAAGACAATGATTATAAGTGTGTCAAATGTAGTTATAAACTGCAGCAATAAGGTGCATACTATGTAAACGCTTTTAGCTTCTGAAAAAGCACCATATACTGTAAATCCAATCAAGACTATTATTTATTAATATTAAAAAGTACACCTACCAGCCCCTCAGCTTTGACCAGCGGAGCGACCATGTCTGGGTACACGTTATCCAGGTACCATTTGAAGCTCTTGCACTCAAGCTTCTTCCTGAGTTCGATCTGGTCTGTGAGGTTGCCGATGTCGATGAAACTCCTATCCAGCAGATGGAGGTATCCATGGCCGTAGAACAGGTCTTTGTACTCATCCAGCCACACCTCTGCCACCCTAGCCAAGTTACGCTCAACCGTCTTCTGCCTGTCCTTGGGAAAGTTGTACGGGTTCTCGCCTCGGAAAATATGGCCCACTCGGGAACACGGGATGATCTCGATCTCACCTCCACACATCCAAATCTGCAAAATCAACATTATAGGGTGTGATCAGACCATTTGAGATGCATCCCAAATGGCACCCTATTTTTGCTCATAGGGCTCAGGTTGAAAGTAGTGCACTATATAGGGAATAGGATGCCATTTGCGAAGCAGCCTGGGCCTTGATCATGAGTCAGAGATAAGGGCAGTTAACTGTGTAATCATAGAACAGGTTGTCAAATAACAAACCTCTTATTGAAATGGATCTGCAAACAGTCTAACCCTAACCCTAACCCTAAAGAGGGGAAAATGAGACAAAATTACTAGAGCTGGGACGATAAACCGACAATTACCGACCACTTATCAATCATTCATTACAATAAGTAGCCTATACTAGAGAAATGTGAAATAAGTTTGCTAATATGGGTGATTGTTAATGGGATAATTGATTAGTATTAGTATTAGTAGTAGTAGTAGTAGTAGTAGTAGTAGTAGTAGTTTAAAGCAGGATTTCCCAAACTCGGTCCTGGGGCCCCCCTGGGTACACGTTGTGTTTTTTGCCCAAGCACTACACAGCTGATTAAAATAATCAAAGCTTGATGATGAGGGGGGGGTGAACACTGGTTTAAGAAACCCTGGTTTAAAGGATCTTTTTTTTTTTTTTTTTACTGTGGTGCACATTAATGTTATAAACGTATTGTTCTAGTTATCGTACCAATTCAGGCAATTTATCATAATATGGATTTTTGTCCATATCGCCCAGCTCTACAGTCGTGGTCAAAAGTTTTGAGAATGACACAAATACTAATTTTCACAAAGTCTGCTGCCTTAGTTTTGATTATGGCAATTTGCATATACTCCAGAGTGTCATGAAGAGTGATCAGATGAATTGCAATTAATTGCAAAGTCCCTCTTTGCCCTGAAAATGAACTTAATCCCCAGAAAACATTTCCACTGCATTTCAGCCCTGCCACAAAAGGACCAGCTGCCATCATGTCAGTGATTCTCTCGTTAACACAGGTGAGAGTGTTGACGAGGACAAGGCTGGAGATCACTCTGTCATGCTGATTGAGTTAGAATAACAGACTGGAAGCTTTAAAAGGAGGGTGGTGCTTGAAATCATTGTTCTTCCTCTGTTAACCATGGTTACCTGCAAGAAAACACGTGACGTCATCATTGCTTTGCACAAAAAGGGCTTCACAGGCAAGGATATTGCTGCTAGTAAGATTGCACCTAAATCAACCATTTATCGGATCATCAAGAACTTCAAGGAGAGAGGTTCAATTGTTGTGAAGAAGGCGTCAGGGCGCCCAAGAAAGTCCAGCAAGCGCCAGGACCGTCTCCTAAAGTTGATTCAGCTGCGGGATCGGGGCACCACCAGTGCAGAGCTTGCTCAGGAATGGCAGCAGGCAGGTGTGAGTGCATCTGCACGCACAGTGAGGCGAAGACTTTTGGAGGATGGCCTGGTGTCAAGAAGGGCAGCGAGGAAGCCACTTCTCTCCATGAAAAACATCAGGGACAGACTGATATTCTGCAAAAGGTACAGGGATTGGACTGCTGAGGACTGGGGTAGTCATTTTCTCTGATGAATCCCCTTTCCAATTGTTTGGGGCATCCGGAAAACACCTTGTCCGGAGAAGACAAGGTGAGCGCTACCATCAGTCCTGTGTCATGCCAACAGTAAAGCATCCTGAGACCATTCATGTGTGGGGTTGCTTCTCAGCCAAGGGAGTGGGCTCACTCACAATTTTGCCTAAGAACACAGCCATGAATAAAGAATGGTACCAACACATCCTCCGAGAGCAACTTCTCCCAACCATCCAAGAACAGTTTGGTGACGACCAATGCCTTTTCCAGCATAATGGGGCACCTTACCATAAGGCAAAAGTGATAACTAAGTGGCTCGGGGAACAAAACATCAAAATGTTGGGTCCATGGCCAGGAAACTCCCCATTGAGAACTTGTGGTCGATCCTCAAGAGGCAGGTGGACAAACAAAAACCCATAAATTCTGACAAACTCCAAGCATTGATTATGCAAGAATGGGCTGCCATCAGTCAGGATGTGGCCCAGAAGTTAATTGACAGCATGCCAGGGCAGATTGCAGAGGTCTTGAAAAAGAAGGGTCAACACTGCAAATATTGACTCTTTGCATAAACTTAATCTAATTGTCAATAAAAGCTTTTTACACTTATGGAATGCTTGTAATTATACTTCAGTATACCATAGTAACATCTGACAAAAATATCTCATAACACTGAAGCAGCGAACTTTGTGAAGACCAATACTTGTGTCATTCTCAAAACTTTCGACCACGACTATACAACTTACCTTAAAAGAGATCTCCATGTTCTCTCCACCCCATACGTCCAGGCCAGGATCATAAGAGCCCAGTTCATAGAAGTACTTCTTATCGATGGAGAAAAGGCCTCCTGCCATGACGGGACATCTGAGGAACAAAACACACAGTCCAGGGTCATATTCATTAGACACAAAACGGAAGAAAATGACTGAAACAGGGAAGGTCTACCTGAACATGTCCAATAAGAAATGCTTGTTTTCGTTTTCTGTTGCAAAACATTTTGCTACAGTGTGCACTAATGAATACAACCCAGTTAGCGCGTAAAGATTGTATTCTTCACTTCCTCACAAACAACATTCCTCCATGGTCTTATCAACTCTCACAGAGGAATCAGGATATGAGTCAGACCTTGGCCCTGTTGGAATACTTCTATCCTGCATCCTTCCTTCCTTTAAGTAATCTCTGATCTCTATTGGTTGGATTGGTGAAAGTAATAAGTTGGCGTAACCTAGCTTTGATCTATCCAGTCACGTATAGATCGATGATTACCTCAAGGAAATGAGGAAGGAAGAATACATTCGTGAAGTTTTGGAACAGGGCCCTTATGTTGTTGAACTCATCTGCAACTAATAACGAGGGGTGTAATGAAATACAGCATTACCTGATAGGATCTGAATCCTTCATGTGATTCTTCTTGATGGTGTCCTCTGATAACGTGCTCCACCCAAACACCAAGGGCCATTTGAACACCCCTCTTTGGAAGTTGTCAACCAACACATAGCTGTAAAAACACAAAACATCATTAACCAAATATTACATTACTGGATGAATAATGCATGATTAAATGCACAAAACTCAGATGAATCTGATTAAATCACACAGGAGCCTGAAATCAACATTACAAAGACTGACTTCCAGTAAACAGGATGTTGCATCAAACCTGGCTGTATAAAAAAAAAGCTGAGAAAACTCTAGGGTTATCAGTTTTTTTTACACCAATACAGGTAATTCCAATATGAACCCTTAAGGTCAAAGGTCTGTTGACTAAATAGTCAGAAAATGTGTCAGATGGATAGCTGTGAATCTAAGCTTTCTAATTATATATTATGTGTAGGTAACACACAGAAAGCTACCATTGCTGTCACACATTTTGCAACACTAGGGACAGTCAGCTAAGTGAGCGTCGTCCGAGCCAGAACGGCCCACTCTAGGTGCATAGACCTTCAGAAATATCACTATGAGACATTGTGCCCCCACAGGGTACCGACAGACCAAATTTGGACAATAAGGTTGATTAATAACTCAAACTAGAACTGGGACCATAAACCGAAAATGATCAACACTGACCGAACCGACTACTTCGAGGACATTTTACACATATCAATAATTACGATAAGCAGCCTACACTAGAGAAAATGTTAAGTTTTAACTGGAATAAGGCTGATACTATGGGCTATTGCTAAATGGGACAATTGATAGCTACAGCATTCAAAGTAATGTAAAAAAGTAACTGATGCACATTAATGTTATTCATTTATCATTCAACTTATCATTAGTTATCTGATAATTCAGTCAATTTATCGTGATATGCATTTTTGTCCATATCGCCCAGGAGGTGTCCCAAATGGTACCCTAGTCCCTATATAGTGCACTACTTTTGACCTGGGCCAATGGGGCTCTGGAATGCAGGCATAATGTATAATGGTAATAACACATTACCTCATATCCTTGTCACTGATGACTTCGATGACTGGACAGGCCACTTTCCTCCTATCCATGTACACTCTCTCCAGCAGAGGTTCCAGCCAGCCCACATTGCATTCGATATGTGAGTCAAGAAAGGTCAAAACGTCACCTGAGAGAAATGCAAACAAACCCGCTGAAGACAAACACAAAACCACAGGGACGCTTGACTGCCACATGTATGGGAGGACAGGATTGAGATTTTTTTGCATAGGATATTTTGTTTATACAGCAAACAATGAAAGAAAAAGTGGTGACAGCAGGATGTGGTCGGTTACCTTTGGCAATGGCGGCTCCTGCAAGCCTAGCTCGGATCAGGCCCTGCCTCTCCTTCAGACGGACGATCCGCACTTTGGGATACTGGGACATATACACATCCAGATGGTCCTTGAGATATTCTGAGACAGTGGATGAGAGCAAGTAAGCTTAGGGCCCTGAGTTTATCCTCCCGACCATGAAACCTGACCAGGAAAAACTCCAGGCCCTAATTGTAAGCTATAAGTAATTTGGGCACAGAGTGACATCACCTGTTCAGGAAAAACTCTTAAGATGTCTCCAAGATTAATAAAGTTAATATTCAGTTTATAGCGATTAAAGAGATTGAACAGGATTTTGAAAACTACGTCTGTATTTTTTTAAACCTTATGTTTTGGACTCCACGTGTCAATGTACGGCATAATACAACATCTGTAATCTTCACCTGGCGGAGAAAGCCACGCAATCCTTACATTCAATACTTTCAATATTTTTTTCATGTGAGTTGCACGCTCGTCCCTTTCATAGTGAAAGTACTTACAAATTCGTATCATATTGTACAAATTGGAAATCGTAACATGTCATACGAATTGCTGGACGCAACATATCATACGAAATGGATGACGTACACAATTGTGCTCCATTTTCAGGGACTTGTTTTGGCTTGTGAGCACTACTTTCAAAACTACTGGCTGAAATTATACAAAACTGCATCACTTTAACACAAAGTTTAGCATATTTATATATTTTCCCTTCCTGTAATATACATAATTTCCAGTGTTCTGTTTGTGAAACTCAAGGTGCAGGTTGATGATCACTAGACTTGCTGAATGTTATGGATTATTCTCTGTAGTATCTGTTGTTAGTGATTGACACCAGACTGGAGGTACAAGGACTGAGAACACACTGATTTTATTGTACTTTATTTTAGTCACTGCCTTTTTTGTTATTGACTTCCTACACGCTTCTCAGGCTGGTGTTTACAGAACATTTGGTGCTGTCTGATTAGTATATAAAAGGGCCTGTCTCCAAGAGGCCAGTTAGACATTTGCTCTCCTTCTGTGCCGTAGGTGTCTACCTGTTGATTTTTGATTGACTAAATCTGTGACTGCTGTTCTCTATTGTTCACTTGGAAATTCCTATTACACCATCTGTACTGTTTACCAGGAAAGCCCCTCCCACAGACAACCCATTACATTTTATATATCTAAAAAATTCCATAGCCTTTGCCCATTCTTACCTTTGGTACTGAAGTCGTCCACTAGGATGATCTCTTTGAGAAGGTGTAGTGGAGACCGGTTGAGGACACTGTGGACAGACCGGAGCAAAGTGGACCACACCTCGTCCACAAAGCAGAAGATCACACTGGTGGTGGGCAAGTAATCATGGACCACACTCTCAGAACACCTGGAGAAAAACACAATGGCAAGAGAGGTTATTTAATACTAACCATTAGTATACCGTATGAGTGACAGTAGTGTGGGAGTGAGTGAGTATTAATGGTGTGGTCAAGCCAACTGTGTGACTCACGTATGAGGTCTGGTGTCTGGGATGGCTCTGTCCACAGGGATCTGGTCACTCAGGTACACGTTGAAATGGCCCTCGTTCCAACGGTTCCTCACCTCCTGCTCTTTGTCACTGGGCACCATGGCTGCTTGCCCAAATTGCCCAATTGCATTGGCATCTCTAGGCGCTTGGGTCATGTCTAATGCCAGCACTTTGTGGACGCCTGTGTTTCGAACAACTGTGGAGTTTGTGGGAACTCCTTGGAGTTTCAGCTTTGCTGTAGGTGGTAAGGACTCCTTTAGGGCATCAGCGTTACCTTTATCAAGCTCATTGATCCGTTTGTCCTCTTTGTTGACAACCACCTCTTTTCCTTTTAGTACATCCTTTTTGACAGGTTTAACTGTGGAGTCCACTGCAACTTTGTCTTTAATAAAGCTTTCTTGTTTGCCAGGCTCAAGTGAGTCTTTGACTTTCTCCTTTGTCTTGGAGTCAATATTTTCTTTGCCTTTTTGCACTATGCCTATATTTTGCTCTACATTCTCTCCTGTATTTTTTGAGGTAGGGGTTTCAACATGTTTTCCTTCCTGAACACCAGGTGGCACTTTGGTAAAGTTCGAGCCTACTGCTGCAGTGAATGCCACTTTCTTATCCCTCTCCGTAGGTCCTGCTTTCTTATCCTCTAGCACCAAGTCCACTGCCTTTTTTGACACATCTTTGACAGGCAAAGGATCTTTGACAGGTGCTTTCGTATTCAAAGGCACACTCAATTGTACTGTGACATGATGCACAACTTCGATTTGGTTATGCTTAAAGATGACAGCATTTCCATGTTCTAACTTTGGTTGGGCATTCCCCCCTTCTTGCTCATGCGAGTTTACTTTGTCCTTAAACTGTGGGTCATTTTTGACAGCGGGTCCTCGCTTTCTGTACACTTCAAGGACTTTCTTTTCATTCTGGAGTGGAGCTTTATTACCTGCCTCGTCCAGGTCTAAGTCTACTCTCTGTACTGGATTTTTAAACCCCCTATGCACTGACTTGGTACGTTTCGTGGCCTGCTGTCTGACAGCCTGCCTTTCCTTTACTACGCTTTCTTTTAAAAGTTGGCTGTTAACATCATTTAATGACAGGCGAAGCGCTGCCATATCGAACAGTAGCCAAATAATAGATGCAATGAAAACAAATGCAAGTACCCTCCCACTACCCCTAAAGTATTTCCTTATCTTTATCGCCCTCATTTTAGTAGGCCTAAATCTAGATATAATGTCACAATATCTTATTAATGCATGCGCGGGTCATAGCCTACTTATCAACCCCCATTCAACTTCGTTTCTTTACTTTGGGTAGTAGTAGTAGGCTATTGCCTGCGTGGCATTCCACGCCGAGAAGATTGCTTTGGCCAAACTTCTGTCGGAATCTTCTGTCAAATATCCTTCATTGAACTAGTATGCATTTTGAAGCAAAAACATTAAAACACAAACGCAACAATGTAACTTATCAGTAAAACTTACTTGTGAAATGCCATGCTGTCCATTTACTTCCCTAAATGTTACAATGTATCACAAGTAGTTTTTCCATGCGCTGTTCACTATTCTGGGAGTGCAATTATCTTGCATTTTGTTACTTGCCCTCTCCTAATGTCTTTGAATGAAAAGTGAAATCATATTTCCTTGAAGAGAATGCGAAGCCACAGACATCCATTCAATTCTTAGCCCTATTCTGTCGTGGAGGTACCTCCCGTCTACGACATATTTCAACTTTGCACTTTCAGAGCACACACAGTGATTGGACAGATAGCTTAATTGTATGCAAACTGTTTTAGCACACAGGAAAGGTGGCGTGGAAGAGGGTGTGGCCCAGTTCCGGCGTTATGGGCGGGCCTTAGGAGGCCTGGCCAGCCCTACCGTACCTCCTTGCCGGTCCAAATAAAATATTGAAATATTGATAATTTATTTGACCAAGACGCACGCGGACAGAAAGACGCATCAATCTCAGTTAAAGCATCCGAGTGAGCGAAACAGCGCCCCTCTGTCTCAGTATGTGTAGACCATGTATCTGATGCTATCTGTACCAAAAGTTTATGGCATATCATACTATTTCCGGCCAGACAGCATCAGATACATGGGCTACATAGGGGGGCGCTGTTTCGCTCGCTCGGTTGCTTTCTCCGGTAACATAGTTTCAGCAGAGAGGAAGAGGCGAAATGACAGGGCTCACTCTCGCCTAAATCTGTCCAGAAAAAGACAATGCGTTTTTATGTGCATAATATGCAGACCTAAACTTGTTGCCTGCCTTCCCGCCTTTGGGACAAAAAGTCCCATTGTTAGGGCGAGACATGAGCATCTCGTTATTATATACACTTCTCTGAAAAGGAAAGTTAGCGGGTGCACAGTGCACTGTTAGGATGCTGGATTCCCCTGAAGTAAATTACTTCACCATGGAGCATGACTAAGCCACAGAGTATCATTAGCTTCTTAAAAATGTGTTTTGCTGTGGATTGTTTCAAATCACAAGTGTGTAGACCTACGCCTATTTGGGAAGCCGCAATTTGGGTAGGGCTCTGTAGCAATAGGTCTAGCTGATTGAGTTGCGGCTGTCAGTGATGAGCATCTAAAATATGTGTGAAGTTAATGTGTCTTGAGTATAGTTTAAAATGTTGCAACAAGAAGAAGTGGAGGGGTGTGTGGCGAAGATATGGGGTGTCTCTCTCCAGAATGCATGCACTCACACTCTAAAAATTAGGGGTTCAACAAGGGTTCTGCTAAGATCCTCAAAGTTCTTCGAATAACCTTAGGTTTCTTGGCACTGAAAATTGCCCCCAAAAGGTTATTCCAAGAACCCCATAGGCGGTGGGGTTCATCGAGGAACCGCCTTAGTTGGTGGGGGTTCTTGCAGGAACCTAACTGCCCCAACTGACAGCAGGTGCAGGCACTTAACTCCTCAATTTAAGGTAAGGTTTGTCAATGTATGATCTAAATTGATATTGTTTTATGATGATACCATCTATCTTTTCATATTTGTCCAAATCTTTCTAAAACAGAAAATGGACACAATTCAATTAATATAAATCAACAAAGAGGTAAGAATATGTATGCTAAAATAATATGTTGCAGGCTAGCTGTATTGGGTGCAGATTACTGATTACTGAACCAATGTCAATTGGTATTTGTATGTTATGCAGATCACATGTACCATCCTCCTCCCTTACTGTACCTCTTCAATTAAAATCCCATAGGCCTCTACATTATGGACAAGGTATGTGTATGAAAACCATTATCAAAACAGTTTTTTTCATTCACATTTACAGCAAAAACCAAGGTATGAATACTGTCGTGTGCATGTTTTGTTAAACATCTGTATAATTACTATTTTTTTGAATTCACAGACTTCACCCTCCCTACACCTCTGATGAATATAACAGGAAACCTGTTCGATCACCATGCACTGCAAAATCCTTCTGGCTATGGATATGGAGAACATCAACTCATTAACATCAACATGCCAGAGGATATACCCATTGGACTTCGGGCTCTGCTGGGAGTTTACCTCATATTTTTATTTTTTATTCTGCTTTGCCACTAAAATCATAATAAATACTGACAACAAAAAAATTGTGTTATTGTTATGCATTTTAATAATAATAATAGGGTGGGGGGGGGGGGGGGGGGTAGTTCAAAAATGAACCACAAAAGGTTTTTCAAAAGGTTCTTCGAGGATCCATTAAAAGGAGTTATTTGAAGAACTTATTGGGGTTCCCTCACAGTTTCAATTTGAAGAACCCCTAAAGGATCCAACCTTTACTTTTTAGAGTGCAAGAACCCTAAGGTTCTTCGAAGAACTTTGAGGATCTTAGAAGAACCCTTGTTGAACCCCTAATTTTTAGAGTGTACCACTATGTCAGCAGAGCTGACTTGAAGTGTCAGGTTTCACACCCTACATTTGCATAGGGAGTCACGTGTCACATTTTCTAGCCTATCCAGACACAGAATAGATTTGTCCTCCCTCTGAGCGACGGAGACAGTCTAGCGAATCTAGCAGCCGTGGTTTCATCTCGCTGTGATATAATACTGGTCACAGCGGGACTAAATAATTGATATCGTAAAGTTGAAGTTGTAAGGAGTCTACAGACATTCAAATAGTGGCGTGGCAGAAAATGCTCTGTACATTCTAAAAAGTAAAGGTTCCTGGAGGATCCTTTAGGGGTTCTTGAAATTGAAACTGTGGGGGAGCCCCTGTAAATTCTTTGAAGAACTCTTTAAAATGATTATTCAAAGAACCCCTTTTAATGGATCCTCAAATAACCTTTTGAAGAACCTTTTGGGGTTCATTTTTTAACTATGCCCCCCCGCCCCTATTAATATTATTATTAATAATATGCTTAACAATAACAACAATAGCACAATATTTTAGTTGTCAATGTTTATTATGATTTTAGTGGCAAAGCAGAATAAAAAAATTAAAATATGAGGTAAACTCCCAGCAGAGCCCGAAGTCCAATGGGTATATCCTCTGGCATGTTGATGTTAATGAGTTGATGTTCTCCATATCCATAGCCAGAATGATTTTGCAGTGCATGGTGATCGAGCAGGTTTCCTGTTATATTCATCAGAGGTGTAGGGAGGGTGATATCTGTGAATCCAAAAAATAGTAGTTATACAGACGATTAATAAAACATGCACACTACAGTATTCATACCTTGGTTTGTGTGGTAAATGTTAATGAAAAAAACTGTTTTAATAATGGTTTTCATACACATACCTTGTCCATAATGTAGAGGCCTATGGGATATTCATTGTAGAGGTAAGAGAGGATGATGGTATATCTGATCTGCATAACATACCAATACCAATTGACATACCTTTGTATGCCTCCTCGTCTGTATACCTACAGACACAGACACAAAAGTGAGCAGTTCAGTCATCTGCGCCCAATACAGCTAGCCTTCAACATATTCTTATAGCCTACAGTACATATTCTTACCTCTTTGTTGATTGATATCCATTGAATTGTGTCCATTTTCTGTTTTAGAAAGATTTGCACGAATATGAAAAGATGGATAGTGTCATCAGAAAACAATATCAATTTAGATCATACAAGGGAGTAGGGACAAACCTTACCTTAAATTGAGGAGATCTTTAAATGTTTCAGTTAAGTGCCTGCCGTTGCTGTCCTTTCAAATTCAAATCTAAATGTTTCAGTTGGGCAGTTAGGTTCCTGCAAGAACCCCCACCAACTAAGGAGGTTCCTCGATGAACCCCACCTCCTATGAGGTTATTGGAAGAACCCTTTGGGTGCAATTTTCAGTGCCAAGAACCCTAAGGTTCTTCGAAGAACTTTGAAGATCTTAGAAGAACCCCTGTTGAACCCCTAATTTTTAGTTAAATATGACTAAATATGATCATATATTTTTTAACAGTTCTAAAAAAGGATGAAATATTATAGTAAGTCGTTTATAATTTGATTGTTACTATATTTTGAAAGCATTTCAGTAATTTCAAGCCCTATTTCTTCACTTTTGTTGAATAGGAAAAAAATATATATATATTTTTTATATTTTCATAATTTCTGTACTTGAGCTTGTGTCCTCAAAAGTGGGTACACCTAATACATCTATATCCATTTTTTATCAGAAAGGTGATTTCTTTCTAGAACTATGCAGCATTACTAGTTATTGTTTATGTTTGTTCATGAAAAATAATGACTTTTGGGTATTATACATTTTGCCATATCGTTCAAAGGGGAGGCAACAACGGGTTTTCACGTCTTCAGCAGGCATCTCTTGGGAGCCCTATTGGGTCCATCCAGAACATTAAGTGTCACCAACATTTGGAGAGAGAGAGAGCGGGGAGGCAGGCGGGATGGGTGTTGTGATGTCTGCCCTGGTGCCTGCCCTTAGCAGGAGCGGACTGGGACAAGAATTCGGCCCTGGCATTTTTATCCACACCAGCCCACTTCACTGTATGTGCCACCAACCCCTCCCGAGGAAGTGGAAAGTCAAAACTCATGAACTAGATTGCTAACTCTAAATATAATAGGCTTCCCACTGCTAGTAGCCATGTATTCATCCAACAGTAAATGTAATGTCCCAAAAAAACTTTGCAGTTGTAGGATACTACCCATGAGAGCTATAGGCCTATGCCCTCGCAATGGCCGGTGCGCATTTCGTGCCCTGCCGCTCCATATCGCAAAGCCATATCATATCTTTGTTGTAATATAGTTGCTATTGAGCTGAATATTGAGAGTTGAGAAAACATTTTTATACCTACAGAAAGCTGAGACAATACTCTCTTCGACAGCGACAAGGGGACGAAGCTTCCAAAGCTGTGTTTTTCCCGCAATTGCATTTAGAAATGTTATACGATCAGAACACATTTTTCTATTAAGCACATGGGGAGAAAGGAGAGTGGCTCGATCATCACAGCGAAACAGGCACAGGGCAGACACTTTCATTACAAGAATCATGAGGATAATGCACTTTACTGTTTGACCAAATCATGGTTTTAGCCGCCCCCAAAATAGGACAATGTGAGTGAGTTGACTATATAGAATGTGCTCTTTCTACATTGATAGGCACACTTCTTTTTACGATCCATGACCTTGGCTGTCTTACTGATGAGAGTAGGAGCAGGTCTCTTTGCTGATGCCGCGTTTAACTTTGAATGTGTGTTTGCGTGACCTCGGCCGGCCCATCCTTCCGTTTCCCACTGATTGAGAAGGGTAAATTGCACTGATCAGCCAGAGTCTCATTATAGATTAGTATAACAGAGAAATTGCGAGAATCATATTTTTTTAAACAAAATCTTAACAGGCCCAGTGGCTGCCGGCCATGTCACCTTTTTCATGTTTTATTTTGATATAAAAAAATATATTTCTGTGTGTCAATTTCGACCAGACCACCCAACTAAAACATGGTCCAGCCCATCTGGCATTTGCCAGAATTGCCAGATGGCCAATCCGCCCATGGCCCTTAGCCACAGTACATGGGCTTTCATTAGAGGCTTGGCTAAATGATTGGTCCCAGGAAAGCCCTGAAGCCTCACAATGCATGTGTCAGTTTATATGTCCTATTCATTGGACAAGTTATTCATGTAATCATTTTTTATATTTTATTGCGGCACCCACAAACATGCAGTAATTATTGGGTGGATAGATTGGCTTTTTTGGTTCAAGGAGAATATACAGTCTATGTTGTGTTATAGGGAAAGGTACAGTACTAAATTCTGAATATGCTCTAGGTTGTCCTTGTTTACTGGAAGCCATTTTCTTTAAAACTGAGAGGGATTATGCAGAAAACATTACTGAAGCTCTTAATTTGACACTGGCATGTGTAAAATTGAAAGAAATATAGTATGATATCTTTAGGACATGCTAATCAGACCTCGGAATTAAAATGACAACAGTTGTTCTATGTAATTTACATAGAGGTCATGTTTTGCTAATATGTCTCTTGTTGAAACAGACAGCCAGCAAGAATATGGTTAAGTCTGACCCACTGACATTTTCAGCGCCAAATTATGCACAATGTGTGAATTAAATTAATTAGAGAATTCATTAAGAAATATGGCTTGCGGAAATTAGTGTAATATTTAGTTATGTGATGTAATTTTCTTTCATTGTTAAACCTAATTTGTTTCATAACAGTTCTTGCAGTAGTTTCTCCCTGTGTTAACTATGATGTATGTCATTTGTTAGCCGTTTAATTAATTATGATTAGATTTACTGAACGTACAGCTTGTTTTGACAGATGGCACCCATCAGGGAGACCTTTGCACAATTAATTTGAAATCAATGACTTCCCTTTTTTCTCTTTGTATCATCTGTTCCATTTGTGTGAAAAATATACACATGCATAAACTCGGTTTTTACTCCAGCTTCATTTAATGGTCTATTATCTACAATTCCCCTAACAATGTACAAGTCAGATAAAAAACGATCCAGACTAAATTTAAGTTTGCAGTTTATCTCTTAACTAAGCACTGAGATGGTTCACTTAATGACTGTCAGTTCGAGAGATTATAAATCTCCTGCATATCTACACGTACAATGGTGGTCTGGCTTTAATCAGCCATTAAGCATTTCATATACACTGAACAAAAATATAAAATGCAAGATGTAAAGTGCTGGTCCCCATGTTTCATGAGCTGAAATAAAAGATCCCAGAAACAAAAAGCTTATTTCTCTAAAACGTTGTGCACAACTGTATTTACATCCCTGTTACTTAGCATTTTTTTCCTTTGTCAAGATAATCCATCCACCTGACAGGTGTGGCATATCAAGAAGCTGATTAAACAGCATGATCATTACACAGGTGCACCTTGTGCTGGGGACAATCACTAGTCCGTCAAACCTCTGTAAGTGACATTATTCTGTGTCTCAAATGGCATCCTATTTCCTATATAGTGTACTACTTTTGACCAGGGTCCATAGGGCTCTGGCCTATGTCCCAAAGACTCCTTGAACTATAAACATCTCAATCACCAAAGGTGCTGTATAAGCCTTCATAATGATGAAACTAGGCCTTCAACCAGGAAGAACATTGTCTGCCATATCATTCACAACTCACATGGATCCATTACATATGATAACTTTTTTGCTTCCAGGGGGATATTTGATTCCCAGTTAATTAGCCTCAATAATTTGCATTAATTGTTTTTGTTCTATAAACATTTGAAAGGCCTTACAAGCCTCTCATTTTTTTTAACCTCTCCTGCACACATGCTCTTTTCATTTGTTTTGTATTTTCTTGTGTGCAATAAAAATAACATTATAATAATAATTGTTTTTGTTTCCCTAAAAACACTACCATTGGTATCAGGTCCCACAATAGTTTCCTGTACTCCATCTCACAGATTGACATGAACCAATATCTTGCCTGCATTTAGTATTTGTCCACTTGCTGAATGCTAATAGTTCTAATAATTATATTATCAGAGGCTTAATGTAGTATCCAGACTACTCACAGTAGAGCATCCCCTCACAATAGAGTATCTGGGAATGTAGCCTACTGGTTTGTTCTTACGTTCCATTCTCAGTTCACACCACAAGATGGCGCTTTTGTTCTTTTCATGTTCTTTCTTTAGGTTGAGTAGTCCAAAATCCAACCCCTACCTTTCATGGGAAATTCCAGCACTTTGTTAGAGAAAGCATTGTAACCCATTGAAATATTAAAATTAAGGTGTTTTCAAAGAAATCTGTCTCGTTCTCTCGACTCAGTCCTCTGTCTTCATTTGAATAGTTGGACTAGTTTCAAAATGTAGAATGGTCAAGCATATTCATTATCATTATGCTTAGATGATGTAATTGAAGATAAAATAGGTTATGCTGTCTGAGGAGAAACAATTAAATGTAATTTTGTTCATTCTTTTTCCTATGTCCCTGTTTTATTCCTTCTCAGCCTTTGGGGACAGAACACCAGAGGGAACATCATCACATATTACTCAGGTAAAGTTGAACAACTTGTCAGTCATATTTAACAATATTAACATTGAATATTCGGTTGCCTTCTTACAAAGATTAGTTGTAACAATACATGATCGTTTAATGTGCATCACTAGTTTATTGTTCGATACTATAGGGTTTGTCACATAACAATAGGATTTTACCACTAATAGGGGCTGCTTCCCGGACACAGATTAAGCCTTATCCTGGACCAGCATTTTCAATTAAGATTCCCTATTGAGTTTGATTTTTAGTCTAGTCTTTAGAAACCGCCACATAGAGATTGAATGTCTTGTTGACTCTCTAACAGCGCTTTGAAAATCAACCATGGAACATGTAAATGATGGGAATGATAGGAGACAATATTTAGTCTGCATAGGTGAATAAAACGTCACATACATCATCCAGCAAAGAAGGAGGCAAGAAGCATAACACCATGGTCAAATCCATATCCTTTAACCAGGTGATATGAAGGTGATGCAAATGTGGCCCCCACTGGACATGAGTTAATGTGTGACATAAAAAATAACTACATTGTCTCAATCCAGTGGGCTGACTTGGCATGGGCAGCAAGTCCTAAATGTCAGGCTGTAATGAGTTCTGGCCAAAGGTACACAGTTAGGACATGGAGCCTGCTGCCACCTGGGATGCCCACTGGCCAGCCAGCCACATACCCCTTAGCCGTTTGGACTCTACGTGCATCCAAACAAAGTTTTAGTCAGTTCTACTGTGATTTCGGGGTCTGGGTTTGGTTTAGGTTTAGGTTTATTTGAACATATTGTTACATAAGCAGAAACATCATAGAATGTGATGTCATACAATATAAAACACAGGTAAAAAGATATGATCTGCCTAAATATATGGACAGTGCATCATCAATAAGCCAATACTTATCATAAATACTGCTAAGTATTTCCAATTACTATTACTGATTTCTATGTATAAGGATATATAGACTGATTTCTTAAAGGCCTGGTGCAGTCAAAACCATGATTTTCCTGTGTTTTATATATTTCCACACTATGAGGTTGGATTAATACTGTGAAATTGAGAAAATTATGATAATGCCCTTTTAGTGTAAGACCCGTTTAAAATGACCGGCTGAAATTTCAGCCTGTTTGGTGGGAAGGAGTTTTGGCCTGCCTGGTGACATCACCAGTTGGTAAATTAGTTAATAGACTAATAAGAAATAGAGTTCCAAACCTCTCTGCCAATAACAGCTAGTTTTCAGTTTTCCCCTCCCCACTCAGACCACTCACAGACAGCCCTAACAAAATTATTGCTTAAAAATTGCTCTTTAATTGAAAACAATCACAGTAAGGAACTTACTTGTTACCCAGAAATGATTTGATATTGAGATAAAAACAGCTGCATTGAACATTTAATAGACCAATTAGAACGAGTTCCAAACCTCTGCCAATAACAGCTAGTTTTCACTTTTCCCCTCCCCATTCAGAACACTCCCAGACAGTCCTAGCTTAATTTTTGCTTGAGAAATTGCTGTTTGTTAAAAAGCCATTTAGTTTATTTTTGACGATTTTAATTGAAAACAATCACAGTAAGGTACTTACAGTATTTTTCAATCTCTTTGGCACAATGTTCTTATGTAAGTGGTATATTTTCACAACTCTAAGGGGTCTATTGTCATTGACGAGAATTAAACAGAATTTATTGAGAGATTCTCGAGAGGTATCGAGAGGTTTACTGTAACGTAAACTTGCGTATTTCTCAGGTCTCGAAGGCTACCTCCAGAGGTCGCGCACGACACTACCCCAGTTGCTCCCATCTAAGCAGGGCAGTGTAAACAGAATTGTCTCGTTGAGCACAACATTCATACATTAAAAATACGAATAGCAGAGCAAAGTTTTTGAAACAGCTGAAATGTATAGACATTTTCTTTATATTTGAGTCTTGTGTTTTCACCTGAAATTGCCGCCGTAGTTCAACGATGTTTTTTCCCACTTGGTTGCTCTGAGCCACGGTCCAGGCAAGAAGCATGCAGCAAAAAGCTGATCAACTTAGTGAATGATCAACGTTTTCAGTCACAATTTTGCGTTTACCTCATATAATGGCTTCCATGATATTGATAAAATTAAGCCTGGTTTGTTCAAAGGTAACTTTAACGTACTGAAACTTTAGTTTAATATTCGTATGAGAGGGGTAAACGTTAAAGTTTCATATGCTAACGTTAATAGCTAGCTAGCATGCTAGCTAGCTTTGTTATTGTCTTGCAAGCTACATTTAGCTAATGCGTGTATGAACAAGAAAATAAACCCTTTAATTGTCTGCACATGCATGTAAAATGTTGCATTATTCAAGAGTGTAATATGGTTTGGTTGCATTAGCTAATATGTTTTAGAGGAAAAGTTGCTCACATTGTTGAATAGTTTGCAAGCTTACTGTATTGGGGCGGCAGGTAGCTTAGTGGTTAAGAGCGTAGTGCCAGTAACCGAAAGGTCGCTGGTTCTAATCCCCGAGCCGACTAGGTGAAAAATCTGTTGATGTGCCCTTGAGCAAGGCACTTAACCCTAATTGCTCCTGTAAGTCGCTCTGGATAAGAGCGTCTGCTAAATGACTAAAATGTAAATGTATTACTGGCCAGTCAATGGCTACTGATATTTACCCTAGATTTGGAGCTGCAGAGCAAGAATTATCACGTTGCCAGCCACATTGAAAGGTAAGTCAAGGATGTAATGTAAATTGAAAGGTTTATGTACATATTATATACATTGAAATCTCGTCGCGCTGCCTCTCCTTAAATGTTCATCAATGAGAAGTACAAAACTAAACTGATAACACTTATAATATCCTCTATCTTATGTTCAGAACCTTTGCTTGTGCATTGATTGGGGTTGCACACATTCATGCAAAATCAAAGTTTTCTGTGAAATGCCATGACAACATTTTGTTTAGTAACCAATACTGATAATGATAGGCTCACCATTTAGTAATTTTAACTACCATTTAATCAAATAGCAAAAAATACAAGATACACATTTCAAAAGTGTTCTTTTTGAACTGCTGGTTAAGAAGAATAGTAGATGGTAAATATAATTTTCCATACAGTATTTGACAAAAACTTGACATGCATTAAAAAACAACAACAATTTGTATCAAATCAAATGTTATTTGTCACATGCAACGAATACAGCAGGTGTAGACCTTACAGTGAAATGCTTACTTACAAGCCCTTAACCAACAATTCCGTTATTATAATATTTTTTTTTTAAAGAGCAGCAGTAAAAAAACAGTAGGGAGGCTATATACAGGGGGTACCGGTACAGAGTCAATGTGCGGGGGCACAGGTTAGTCAAGGTAATGGCAGGTTGTGAGCATGTTGAGAAATATATCAGTCTTACAGTTTCATTATCCTTATAAAGTACATACGTAGGACAAATCATCAGAAATAGGGTATTGTAAAGCAGTTGGCTACTGTAAAAACATAGCACAGTGTTTTATGCCATTTCTGCCCCATGCAACATTGTACAAGATCGCCTTTTCTACGTGACTTGTCAACTGATCTCTCTGCTTGAAATTCATCAGCTTACAGTGTATCAATGAAATTCATCAGCTTACAGTGTATCAATGATATTAATCAGTTTACAGTGTATCAATGAAATTCATCAGTTTACAGTGTATCAATGAAATTCATCAGCTTACAGTGTATCAATGAAATTCATCAGTTTACAGTGTATCAATGAAATTCAGATAATGAGTGGAATATTGTTATATACAACCCAGGTATTTCAGCAGTGCATTGTACACTACACTATAATTCCAAATGGTAGCACATAGAGTGACTCTTTCCACTTTGTCCTATTGAAGCACACTGGCTGATGGAGAATGATGTAGTATTTACAGCCACATCCATTAAGGATTTGGTTTTACCTTCCAACATAAATTGATGGCAAATTGATACGTTTATTTATCAATTTACAGTGTTCAGCAGTTATCAAACTATATATGTTAACTAGGCAATACATCATTTTGGTTCAGTAGTTACTGTATCAGTTTTGAGCAGTTTGACTAAGTGATAGTTCATTGTATTGTTAACAAATGACAAGAAAATCATATCAAAAGTAAAGTGAATATTACATTTTGAAAAGCAGATACTTAGATTGAATATGTATCCAAAATGAAAGAGTGATTTGGTGCAGTGAACAAGTGACTTTGTGAATGTGTTTGTTGAACTCAGTCAATTGAAAATGTGCTTAGAGTTTTGAAACATGATCCATTGTGATGATCTGTTTTAATTTTTGTGCTTAGAGTTGTGAAAATGTACCACATAGATGTGAAAATTGATAGCCAGAAGATTTGATATTGAGGTAAAAACGGCTGCATTGGACTTTTATTTTAAGGCTGTCCATCATTGGGAGAGTTAAATTAAGTTTTGCATTGAAACTCTAACTTTTACCTAAATCATGCACTGATGCTAATGAGAGACTTGCACCAGACTGGTTCTTGCCAGTGATCACACAACTTTTTGAAATATTTGCACAGTCACAATACTTTAGAAATTAATATGCGGTGACAGCGGGTTTTGAGGAACTTGACTCCTTTTGTTAAATTTGTAAGAGACCTATTGGCAAACACGCTTCTTTATTATCTCACAATGGCAAAGAAGATGAGGGAACATTGTATCTAAATTAACTTTTTCTATTTCCTGGTAAATGAAATCAATTCCATCCTTTATGTTACTTTTCATCTGCCTTTTGTCTTGTTGCGGAATCTTTTCTCTTTCTTCCTCATTTATCTGTTTTGCCCTTTCCTTGATCTGATAGCATTAAACATATAATTAAGTCATAAAGGAGGGAACTGATGAGTGTAGCAGATGGTAATTGCGTCCTACATTTGAATGAAATGATATGCATTGCTACAATTTACAGCCTTCACCTCATATTTTATTCAGCAACCTTTTATCTCTTTTCCTGCAGAATTATTCTGCAATAAATTTAGACATCTTATCAATAGCTGGAGTGATAGGGGCAGAAACATGGAAAAAACTGAGCCTCCAACATTTTACGCTGTTTAAAATAATTTTCCATAATAAAGGACTTATCAGCCTTGCTCTATCACAGTGGAGGGGCGGATAGTCTTATTTCTAGATGTCTCCCTTTGGTTTGTGGACAAGCTGTCACTCTTCTCCTGGTATCCAGAGGAAATGCAAAAGGACTGAAGAAGATAGTTTCGTGTTAAGTTCAGGCAAGGCTTCTCAACATGGTCAAAGGGTTTCATTTCAATGGACCTAGACAGTGATAAAGGGGTTACAGATAGTATTGAGAACATTGGACAACTTTTTCCAAAGGATTGAACAATTACACCCCAGTTCTTCTCAGGCACCAGGCAAAGGCACCTTTTATGGCATCATGTCAACCAAACATGTCATTTCCTGTGGTATAATCTGTATCTCTTTGTTTATAGTATCTGGATCTGTCTTTAAACTCATTCAGGCATTTAAGAGGTCATGATCACAAAGAGTCTTATGGAATTTCATAAGAATGTCAACTGAATCGTGTTTTGATAGGATGGAATTCATCCCCAACCTTTGAGTTTTACTGGTACTGTATGAATGACTTTGATACTACTGATATTTGGGTTTAATGGCTTCTGTTTGTATAGAAGAAGGGAATTAATGCATTTCTGGGCCATGAGCCATGAAAGAGGGGGGCTGGGGGACACCGAATAGTTGAGAAGGCTGCTTTAGTGGGGTTACAGAACAACATCATGCTTTTCCCTGTGTGGTCAGTGCAGTAGTGGTGGCAGTGATTTTACTGTAGCAGTTCAGAATGTTGGTATTGAAATGATTAAATGCTAAGCCTGTTAGTGACAGGAATTATGGAGAGTAGCTATTCCCCCTCCTCCTATTTTGGAGAAACCATTACCTGTCCTGCCTGTGCCTTTCCAGCAACCCTACCAGCACGTTTGTCCATGAATTAGTGCACAAATATGAGTTATGGTCCGATGGTTCCATCTATGTAATCCATCTTTGAAAAATGCCTGTGAAGGATGCGCACTCAGTGCACACTTTCTAATGAAAACTTTATGAACAGCTCAATGAAGCTCTGCCAGGATGAACTGTTTGTTTGTACCGTTGACATGCTTTCCTCCCACTAGTCCCTTGTGAAGTGCTGGACTCCGCTGATATTTGAGAACTGGTAGCGGGTGCGATATAGGTTTAATTCTCATGTTCCCCCAACCTGCCAAGCACAGCAACATGCCAGCTGGAAGGCTTACACCGGGGTGAGAGAGAGAGATATTAGCAGGGGCAAAAAGAGAGACAAACAAACACAAGTGTCTGCAGACAGACCTTGGAGGTGCTACAGAGCTGCATCCTGTATCCTACCTCGGGCACTTAACGTTTAGTCATGACACGGGTCCATTACCTTTAAGTACAAGTGCTTATGTTTGGTCCCCTGTTTTTACAGCCCTCTGGCTGCAGAGGGAATCTATCCTGGGTGACCCGGCTGTATTTATTGATGCCTCTTGAGTTTCCACTTGCTGGTAATAGACTGGAAAAAGCAGATAATGTGTTTGATCGATCAGTGTGAACTAATTTCATTTGTTGGGATCAATAACAGTTTACAGTTGACAGAGCCAAATAACTATATTTATTTGAGCTTTTTGATTGAAGTTGTCTCACTTTTACAGAGAGCCAGCTATATGAAGCAATCCTGGCTGTGGTTTGTGTACCAGACAGAGACCCCTCTGCTGTGTTATTGCCAGCAATCTGTATTTAAAACTAATATCAGTGTGTGCTGCATCGCTGCGGGCGAAAGGCGCCAAACCAATCTGATAGATGTGTTTATTTTGGGTTCCTTGTGATGTGAATTAGAATGTGAAAAATAACAATTCCCCCACATTCCGCTCACTGGCTATCCATTTTTCGTTTGAGGGTAATGATTAGATTTTGTGAGCAAAATAATGATTTGTATTATGTTGCCGATGTGGCTAACTCATAATAGAAAAGTGATGTGGAACAAAAGGGAAAAGAGAAAGGAAATTAACTGACGTGCAGGAGAAATACGGTCCCATGCTCAACCTTTTACCGTTTGCTGCATGTTTCTGCTTTTCATGATCATGCTCTGTGAAATGCCCTGAATACATGAGAGCCCTTGCTCTGTGTCATACGGTTATCAGCCAGCCCTTTACCTTCAGCACAGAGAACAAACAGCATGAGATGGGAAGTCTACATGGATAAACATTTACAGTGGAAGGTAATGCTCTGGGCAAACGCAATTCAGAGGGAATTTACTGTGTATAAACTTGTATTATGGCACTATCACTTTACTGTGTTTGAACCTGTATTATGGCACTAGCACTTTACTGTGTATAAACCTGTATTATGGCACTAGCACTTTACTGTGTATAAACCTGTATTATGGCACTAGCACTTTACTGTGTATAAACCTGTATTATGGCACTAGCACTTTACTGTGTATAAACCTGTATTATGGCACTAGCACTTTACTGTGTATAAACCTGTATTATGGCACTAGCACTTTACTGTGTATAAACCTGTATTATGGCACTAGCACTTTACTGTGTATAAACCTGTATTATGGCACTAGCACTTTACTGTTTTTAAACCTGTATTATGGCACTAGCACTTTACTGTGTATAAACCTGTATTATGGCACTTTACTGTGTATAAACCTGTATTATTGTCTCCCGAGTGGCGCAGTGGTCTAAGGCAGTGCTAGCTGTGCCACTAGAGATCCTGGTTCGTATCCAGACTCTGTCGTAGCCGGCCGCGACCGGGAGACCCATGGGGCGGCGCACAATTGGCCAAGCGTCGTCCAGGGTAGGGGAGGGAATGGCCGGCAGGGATGTAGCTCAGTTGGTAGAGCATGGCGTTTGCAACGCCAGGGTTGTGGGTTTGATTCCCACGGGGGGCCAGTATGAAAGAAATAAAGAAAATAATGTATGCACTCACTAACTGTAAGTCGCTCTGGATAAGAGCGTCTGCTAAATGACTAAAATGTAATTATGGCACTAGCACTTTACTGTGTATAAACCTGTATTATGGCACTAGCACTTTACTGTATATAAACCTGTATTATGGCTCTAGCATTCTGTAGTATATTTGCTCCATTTTTACCAGCTCTGTGGTAAATGTGGACAACATTTAGCCCACCACAGTGTGAGAGTGCTGTGCTGTAAGTGTGCATTCCATTAATAGTATACTATATGCTACCAAATGTATGCAAAAATAACTTTGCTCTCAATGCTTATTAAATCCGGCTCATAGCATTGTTTGATGTAAGCAAATCCAACCAGAACCTAATTTCCAATGTGTAAAAACTGGCACCATGTATCTTCTGTATCAGTGTGATTGCTGGTTGGTTTTATTAGGAGGGAAAGACTAGAACATGTTTGGAGGACATTTGGAAATAGATTGCTGGTCCCCATGTCTTATGTTTGGCACAGGTTAGGGAAAGGCCTGTGATGCATATTGTTTGTGTTCATTTGAATAAGGACAAATGTCATATTTCCATGGCTGCAGGCAGCGTGCATGTTAGATGATCAACTCTTTTGGGCCCCTGGATGTGGGGTCATCAGTACTGCTTCCAGGTCATTGTCACTGCATGGCGGTTTGGGGCCATAATTGACCTTTTGACAGAGCGCAGGGAGACAGCCATTCTTTCAAGGCTGGAATAATCATGTTAGATTTTCTGGGAGCTCAGCTCATCCAAAGTCATTAAAATGTTTGGTCACAGATTGGGTTGAAAATAACTAAGATATATATATAAAAATGTATAACTTTATTTATTATACAATAAGCATTGTTTGTATGTTTATAACTGTATTATTCAACTGATATTGGTCTGTAATGAACATAATGTTTAACATTTGATGTGAATAGTGGGAAAGCATACTGTGTCAAAGTCAAATACCTGTGTTCATATGTTGTCTTAGCATGTTGGCTGTATTGTTTTCTATTGGTATGTTACAGCTTACTTTCCCATCACCACACATGCATTTATGAGAGTATATGAAATGAGTCATTACTTAAGCATTAAAAAAGTCACATCTGTTTTGGGTGCACTCTGTGAGACGGGAGAAAGAGAAAGGTTGAACACAGCCCATCTCCCAATACCTCAGGGCTCCCCCAGGGCTCCTTACGGTTCAGCCTCTCCATACAAGCGTGCTTTTTACCCTTCACTGTTTTTGTTATTCCTCATAACTTGGCACCCACGGCCATGTCTCCGTGTTAATAGCCCCAGACATTAAGTTACTATCACACCATGTACTGTACGTTTGGTTATCTCCCCCACTCCTTTTTCTTTCTTTATTTCTCTTCCTTTTTCTAATCTTTCCTTGAGTTTTTCTTCTTGTTCTTGTCCTTCTTGTTCTTCTTCTTGTTCTTCTTCGTGTTCTTCTTCCTCACCGTCCTCTTCCTCCCACTGAAAATATCCCTAGGCTTGCTCAATGCCTGCATCTTGTAAAGAAGAAGACAAATGTACCTTTTCTACATTTTTATCAATTTCCACTGTTGGCTTATGGTAAAAACGACTTCCCATTTGCTGATATGTCTTGAAGTCACAAAAGAGTCGGAGCTCATGGTGTTATAGATCACATGCAGTTTGCATGAGGGAAAAACTGCTCAGATTCTTTCTTTCTAGCATCTTTGTTGGTTTACAAGAAAAAAAGAGAAAGCAGCTCAGAACGCGACAGGCCTAGCCGTTGAGAATAGGGTATTACATTATTAATTAAAATACAAGTCACACTGTAGCCCATGGGTATACATTGTAGCACACTTGATTGAATCAGGTAGTGGCAGCCTAGGCTTTTTGTATTTTGCGCTTGAAGGGGTGAGAGAAATTTGAGCTGTATTACTTCACATGAGGAAAGCGTTGTAAGCTGTAATGGGAAGTAGCAGAGTTAAAACTCTGTTGAATTCTCTGACAGAAATCAGATTTGTTCCATGGATGAACATCCTATTTCACTTTATTTACAGTTCTAGGATTGTTAAATAGAATTGTATGTAATGCGATGATTCATACAGTCCCATTGCTGAGGTTTTGCCCCATGGTAGAACATGTAATTCCTCTGTCCTCACTGGACTCAACAGCTAACCCTATAGTGTGCTTTGGTATTATCCTTTTCAAGTTTCAAGTTTTAATGTCACATGTACAAGTACAGTGAAATGCCTTTCTTGCAAACTCCAAACCCAACAATGCAATAATCAATAACATTGTTCTGGCCTCTGATTTCATGAGTCCATAGTTCTTTAGAAACCTATAATTGATAGTTTCCCTAAATGAACTGGAAAATATTGTCTCTATTTCAGAAGGGGGAGATACTGCAGAGGGGAGCTGTTGTATCTGGGTTACAGTCAAATACAGTGGGGAAAAAAAGTATTTAGTCAGCCACCAATTGTGCAAGTTCTCCCACTTAAAAAGATGAGAGAGGCCTGTAATTTTCATCATAGGTACACGTCAACTATGACAGACAAATTGAGAAAAAAAATCCAGAAAATCACATTGTAGGATTTTTAATGAATTTATTTGCAAATTATGGTGGAAAATAAGTATTTGGTCACCTACAAACAAGCAAGATTTCTGGCTCTCACAGACCTGTAACTTCTTCTTTAAGAGGCTCCTCTGTCCTCCACTCGTTACCTGTATTAATGGCACCTGTTTGAACTTGTTATCAGTATAAAAGACACCTGTCCACAACCTCAAACAGTCACACTTCAAACTCCACTATGGCCAAGACCAAAGAGCTGTCAAAGGACACCAGAAACAAAATTGTAGACCTGCACCAGGCTGGGAAGACTGAATCTGCAATAGGTAAGCAGCTTGGTTTGAAGAAATCAACTGTGGGAGCAATTATTAGGAAATGGAAGACATACAAGACCACTGATAATCTCCCTCGATCTGGGGCTCCACGCAAGATCTCACCCCGTGGGGTCAAAATGATCACAAGAACGGTGAGCAAAAATCCCAGAACCACACAGGGGGACCTAGTGAATGACCTGCAGAGAGCTGGGACCAAAGTAACAAAGCCTACCATCAGTAACACACTACGCCGCCAGGGACTCAAATCCTGCAGTGCCAGACGTGTCCCCCTGCTTAAGCCAGTACATGTCCAGGCCCGTCTGAAGTTTGCTAGAGTGCATTTGGATGATCCAGAAGAGGATTGGGAGAATGTCAGATGAAACCAAAATATAACTCGTCGTGTTTGGAGGACAAAGAATGCTGAGTTGCATCCAAAGAACACCATACCTACTGTGAAGCATGGGGGTGGAAACATCATGCTTTGGGGCTGTTTTTCTGCAAAGGGACCAGGACGACTGATCCGTGTAAAGGAAAGAATGAATGGGGCCATGTATCATGAGATTTTGAGTGAAAACCTCCTTCCATCAGCAAGGGCATTGGAGATGAAACATGGCTGGGTCTTTCAGCATGACAATGATCCCAAACACACCACCCGGGCAACGAAGGAGTGGCTTCGTAAGAAGCATTTCAAGGTCCTGGAGTGGCCTAGCCAGTTTCCAGATCTCAACCCCATAGAAAATCTTTGGAGGGAGTTGAAAGTCCGTGTTGCCAGCGACAGCCCCAAAACATCACTGCTCTAGAGGAGATCTGCATGGAGGAATGGGCCAAAATACCAGCAACAGTGTGTGAAAATCTTGTGAAGACTTACAGAAAACGTTTCACCTGTGTCATTGCCAACAAAGGGTATATAACAAAGTATTGAGAAACTTTTGTTATTGACCAAATACTTATTTTCCACCATAATTTGCAAATAAATTCATTAAAAATCCTACAATGTGATTTTCTGGAATTATTTTCCTCATTTTGTCTGTCATAGTTGACGTGTACCTATGATGAAAATTACAGGCCTCTCTCATCTTTTTAAGTGGGAGAACTTGCACAATTGGTGGCTGACTAAATACTTTTTTTCCCCACTGTACAACAGCCGGATGGTCACTACAATGCATACTGGCTCTGACCGCACACTTACTCTCAAAGTTTTGCTTTCACTGGTGTTTTGAAATCGTTGAGCTTGAACGTTAAGCTGATGTTGAAGATTAGCCCTTGAGCACTTTGAATGAGCATGTACCCTACTCTTATTAAATCTGTGTATCATTTGTATGGTGCGGGTACAACATTTGTATCATTTATTTATTGGCATTCACATGCTTTCATTCCCCCAGTTTTCTTGTTGTGACATATCTGTAGTCTTCTGATAGACGCTGGCTTAGACCCAGAGTAGAGGGGATCTGTTTCCTTATCTCCACTCCCCCAGCTCATTATTCCTCATAGTTAATGTCATGAAACAAGGATGGGAAAAAACTATATTAGTCTCCCTGGATCCTCATTAAAGGGCTGTCCTACAGAGGTGTGAATATGTAATGTTCTAATAACGACTGAGACAGGATGAAGGTGCTTCTAATGGTTTTAATGCTGGGGAGGGAGAGGTAATAGAACACAATACTGGACAAAGGTGTCCGTAATGAGGCAGCTATGCGTCCTGTGTCTCCCACATCTCTCCCATACTGCCATCACAGATGCATTAGAGACTGAGGAGGGAATCTTCAAAGGACTCTTTCTTTCGTCCGTTCGTTCTTTCCCCACTGCGCACACACTGGTTGAATCAACGTTGTTTCCACAACGTGGAATAGACGTTGAATTGACGTCTGTGCCCAGTGGGTCGTCTGTTCGTTTGTTATTTTTTCATTCATTCGTTCTTTCTTTTTTATTTTCCTTCCTTCCTTTCTTCCATCCCTCCTCCTCTGATTTCCATTGACCTCTAGTCTAGGTCTGTTAGATATAGTCCAGATCATAGCAGACTAACGGCTGAAATATCAAAGCCTGCCCAAGGCCTGAACATTTGCTTTTCTGCTCCAGGTAGTCAGAGTGGGGAGATCAGCCGAGATTGGGACAGTATTATTCTCCATGGCTTGTCTTCACCACGGCCCCATCCTCTGTAGAGCTGAATTCAGATGCTCCATTTCTGCTGTCACAAATAAATCGCAGGGTTAATTAGCTCTTAATTCGGAGTAGCTACCAATATATAAAACGGTACATTCTCTAATGGGATTTAATTAATTGAAATAGTGTTCAGTCAGATAATATACGAGCCAAAGGAAGCCCAGAGCTTAGGCACGGGCCGATCCATTTGAAACAGATTTTAAAAAGAATCCATCTGGAAAGAAAGGATCTGTCAGTGAAGATGCCCAATTGTGTGAGATCATGGCTGGCTGTTCAGCATGCGAGGTTCTGAAGTGTATCGAGAGGCACAGCTGAGTGACTGGAATAGTCTGTGTTGTATTGATAACTAGCAGCCTGTTTTAAAATCCTGGCAGAACAATGAAACCAAGGCCTGCTGTGCTCTGCTGAGTAACAATACCTGTTTTCACTGGAGGGTTCAAACGTGACAAACAACAACAACAAAGGAGCTCTTTTCATTTTATTTTGGCACATTTGGATATTAATATTTTTTTTGAAAAAATATTTATTCCCAAATGTTGTACCTGCTTAAAACTGTTAGGCCTATATAGGCTATATAAGAATTGAAAACCGAGACCCTAACAAACACAAAATAATCAATCCCAGGACAATAGCAAAAGCTTTGAATAACAATAAGGAAATCACATTGTGCTTGACCACACACTCAGGTCTCCCGTTCACTCCCACCTTCCCTCCTTTCCTCCTTCACCCTCTGCCTCTCTCTAGCTGTGTGTGTTGTGCTGGAGCAGAAGGAGACAGTAGCTGAGAGCTATGGTGGAGTGTAAACTGTGTTGATGTGGATGGCCTCTGGTCAGGAGCCAGGCCCTGGCTGTAAAAAGGCTTGGTCTTTTGTGCATCAGAGCCATGCTTGCCAGTCCCAGTCCTCCCTGTCGCTGGGGGTAGGGAGGCATTTACCCACCACATGCATTCATTGCAATGGCATGGCTTGATGTGGGGCTAAATGGCATTGTTACAACTCGCCTCTGAGAAGTGTTGACAGGTCCATATGCTAATTTTAATGAATACAACAGGGCTGTGGTTTTATTTACCTCAACTCAGCCACAGAATGTCTATCTGTACCCAGACTAGCAAATATAATTGCAGCAAACTCAAATTAGCTCATTAGGAAATGTATTGAATTTACACATTATTTCCAGTAGTTAAGCTGAATTATTTTCCCTAAGGACTCAATTACACACTAATTTGTGACTCAGGTAAATGCTGTTCCGTTGACTTCCACCATGGCAAAATGGAAGTCACTGAATAATTTGTAAGAAATATGTAGTACAGGCACATCTATTGACATTCATTGTGTAAAAAATTCAAAATGAAAGAACAGAAGATGAGAAACCAATTGCTTTTGTTTCTTGTTTTCAGTTAGAGGGGTCATATTAGTGTGTAGCCCAAACTGGTCGGACGCTACAGACAGAAGTTCGGCTGTACCTTGTGGGGGGTCTTAGAGCAAAACGAAGAACACCATTGTGTTCGTGAGAGTCTCATCTTTCCATAGAGCGGTCATAATGTACTGAGCAAAAATATAAATGCAACAATTTCAAAGATGTTACATAGTTACAGTTCATATAAGGAAATCAGTCAATTTAAATAAATTATTTAGGCCCTAATCTATGAATTTCACATGACTGGGAATACAGATGTGCATCTGTTGGTCACAGTTACCTAAAAAAAAAAATGATGTTGGAATATCTGAACATACACTACATGACCAAAGTATGTGGACACCTGCTCGTCGAACATCTCATTCCAAAATCAGGGGCATTAATATGCTGTTGGTCTCCCCTTTGCTGCTATAACAGCCTCCACTCTTCTGGGAAGGCTTTCCACTAGATGTGGGAACATTGCTATGGGGACCCCACAAGAGCATTAGTGAGGTGGGCCACTGATGTTGGGCGATTAGGCCTGGCTCGCAGTCAGTGTTCCAATTCATCCCAAAGGTGTTCGATGGGGTTGAGGTCAGGGATCTGTGCAGGCCAATCAAGTTCTTCCACATCGATCTTGACAAACCATTTCTGTATGGACCTCGCTTTGTGCACGGGGGCATTGTCATGCTGAAACAGGAAAGGGCCTTCCCCAAACTGTTGCCACAATGTTGGAAGCACAGAATCGTCTAGAATGTCATTGTATGCTGTAGCGTTAAGATTTCCCTTCACTGGAACTAAGGGGCCTAGCCCGAACTATGAAAAACAGCAACAGACCATTATTCCTCCTCCACCAAACTTTACAGTTGGCACTATGCATTGGGGAAGGTAGTGTTCTCCTGGCATCCGCCAAACCCAGATTCGTCCATCGGACTGCCAGGTGCTGAAGCGTGATTCAACACTCCAGAGAACGGATTTCCACTGCTCCAGAGTCCAATGGCGGTGAGCTTTACACCACTCCAGCCGACGCTTGGCATTGCACATGGTGATCTTAGGCTTGTGTACGGCTGCTTGGCCATGGAAACCCATTTCATGAAGCGCCTGACGAACAGTTCTTGTGCTGATGTTGCTTCCAGAGGCAGTTTGGAACTCGGTAGTGAGTTTTTCAACCGAGGACAGACAATTTGTATACGCTGCGCGCTTCAGCACTCGGTGGTCCCATTCTGTGAGCTTGTGTGGCCACCACTTTGCGGCTGAGCCATGGTTGCTCCTAGACGTGCATGTATACAGTGCATTCGGAAAGTATTCAGACCCCTTTACTTTTTCCACATTTTGTTACGTTACAGCCTTATTCTAAAATGGATTAAATAAATGTTTTTCCTCATCAATCTACACACAATACCCCATAATGACAAAATTGTTGCAAATGTATAAAAAAATTAAAAACAGAAATACCTTATTTACATAAGTATTCAGACCCTTTTCTATGAGACTCGAAATTTAGCTCAGGTGCATCCTGTTTCCATTGATCATTCTTGAGATGTTTCTACAACTTGATTGGAGTCCACCTGTGGCAAATACAATTGATTGGACATAATTTGTAAAGGCACACACCTGCCTATATAAGGTCCCACAGTTGACAGTGCATGTCAGACCAAAAACCAAGCCATGAGGTCGAAGGAATTGTCCGTAGAGCTCCGAGACAGGATTGTATCGAGGCACAGATTTGTGGAAGGGTACCAAAAAATGTCTGCAGCATTGAAGGTCCCCAAGAACACTGTGGCCTCCATCATTCTTAAATGGAAGATGTTTGGAACCACCAAGACTCTTCATAGAGCTGGCCGGCCGGCCAAACTGAGCAATCGGGGGAGAAGAATCTTGGTCAGGGAGGTGACCAAGAACCTGATGGTCACTCTGACAGAGCTCCAGAGTTCCTCTGTGGAGATGGGAGAACCTTCCAGAAGGACAGCCATCTCTGCAGCACTCCACCAATCAGGTCTTTATGGTAGAGTGGCCAGATGGAAGCCACTCCTCAGTAAAAGGCACATGACAGCTCGCTTGGAGTTTGCCAAAAGGCACCTAAAGGACTCTCAGACCATGAGAAACAAGATTATCTGGTCTGATGAAACCAAGATTGAACTCTTTGGCCTGAATGCCAAGCGTCACGTCTTGAAGAAACCTGGCATCATCCCTACGGGGAAGCATAGTGGTGGCATCATCATGCTGTGGGGATGGTTTTCAGTGGCAGGGACTGGGAGACTAGTCAGGATCGAGGGAAAGATGAACGGAGCAAAGTACAGAGAGATCCTTGATGAAAACCTGCTCCAGAGCGCTCAGGATATCAGACTGGGGCGAAGGTTCACCTTCCAACAGGACAACGCAGGAGTGGCTTTCGTGACAAGTCTCTGAATGTCCTTGAGTGACCCAGCCAGAGCCCGGACTTGAACCCGATCGAACATCCCTGGAGAGACCTGAAAATAGCTGTGCAGCAACGCTCCCCATCCAACCTGACAGAGCTTGAGAGGATCTGCAGAGAAGAATGGGAGAAACTCCCCAAATACATGTGTGCCAAGCTTGTAGCGTAATACCCAAGAAGACTTGAGGCTGTAATCGCTGCCAAAGGTGCTTCAACAAAGTACTGAGTAGAGGGCCTGAATACTTACGGAAATGTGATGTTTCATTTTGTATTTTTAATTTGCAGACATTTCTATAAACCTGTTTTTGTATTGTCATTATGGGGTATTGTATGTAGATTGATGAGGAATGCACTGTATGTCTGTGGAATGCTTCATTATTAAATGTCTTTGTTCATAACCACAATGTTTTGTGTTTTTGTAAAGCCCTAATCGTGTGGTTGTTGACTATCTGTAGTGATATATCTAGTATCATGTTAAAAGCTTGATGCAGGCCATTTTCAGGCAATGAAAATGACAAAAAAGCAAAGAGAACCGAAAACACCACAACACCGAGCAAGAAACGTGAGTCATGGCTCAATATCAGTGATTATGCCTGCCTACTGGAGTCTGAAATGAAAGTGAACATTCATGGACTGATTCACTCGTTGAACCATGTCCTCCTGTGTCACAATGAGAAGATTGTTGAGAGGAACGAGATGGTGTGGAAACTATGTGAGAGAATGGAGTGTCAAAAATTCACAATATCTGTGTTTGTCCTGTTTGCTGGAAAACAGCTAGGAATTTTGAATGGCTAAGCAGAAGGGTATTCATTCTCATTCTGTACTTTCCACAACGCTCTGCATATTCTTATGGTAGATGACCTAAAATGACACTGGTCATTGGCTTTGTTCCAGTATGCAAATTGCACCACTGTTTCACTGACTTGTGATACAGTTCAGCATTTAGTATTGACTCGTTGTGTGCTATAATGGTGCCTAATGTTTCTGTGATTGGTTTAGGCCATTTATCAGTCTGGAATGAGCTTACAATATCTTGGTTAATGCATATTTATTATTTTAGTTAGGTTAAATTATGCTTTTCCACTCTCAAGCGACTTTAGGAACTTCACACGAGTCAATAAAGAAAACAAATATGTTCTGCATCCATGCAATGGTATGTGTATTTGCATGTCTGTGCGTGACCCTAACAAGGCCATTTTAATTTTGTAACATGTTTTACAATATCTTTCTTTCTTGGCCCTGATAAAGACCCTTGTATTAATAGATGTGGTGTGAGTGGAGGATGGAGGAGGGGAAGGTTGAGGATGGAGGGTGCCTTGGCCCATGGAGTGCCCATAGGGGAACTGGGACCAGGCCCAGTCCAGTCTGCATGCTAGGGTCTATAAACACACAACCTCCTCTGCATTGGACTGTAAATGCCAGTGACAGCTAGTGGCACACAAGTTACTCGTGCTTAACAAATTATTGGCCTACATCAGGGATGGGCAACTTTGATGGGGGTGGGGGCCACAAAAAGTCAGAACCCATCATGAGGGGCCGCAGTGGCTCGCAATTCTACACATTTTGCAATAGGTTGGAAAGAAATGTTTGCAGTTTTTAACATGATATCTGAGTGAGAGTGACTAACAAAATCAATGGGGGCCCCTCGGTCGGTAATTCGACCATGATTACTACAAGTTTAGATAGCTGGTCGCTAGACTAACATACCAATCTAAAATAATTAGCTGACATGGGCTAATTGAGTGACTGTCACTAACCACGTTTCCATTCACACTTTTTATGTGAGTAAAGTCATACCGTATATAAAATAATCACGACAGCTGTGATGGAAACAGGTGGTTTCGGTACAATTTTATAAATGCCGACAAATCATTTGTTCGTTTGACATGGTGGGACCTTTTTGTGTCTGCAAAATTAATTATGCGAGAAATGGCTGTGGAAAAGTTTTTATGCGCAAATATTGATATAATAACCATCATATCGAAAAAACTTGGAGTCACGCAATGACATATTGTATGGTCCTACCCACTATGACTCGGGAATTCATGCAGTTTATTAGGCTACAGATGAAATACTGTAAGTTATGATGAACTTCACAGGGTGGTGAAAGTACAAGGTGATAAGCTTGATGCTCCTTTCCAATAAATATTGAGGGTCTTATTCTGGTGACATGATGCTTGGCTGACGTTTGATAAATACAAATAATCTCGCTCTTTTGTCCATAGAAATCTCATCATGTAGGCTATACCCACACTGTATCTGCGAGCTGTTGGCTAGAGCACATGTGCCAATACCAGAGTGGGCACACTCGCTATATAACGCAACATTTTTTGTGAGGAAATCATCAGTAGAGTTGAAAATGCGATGGAAACCCATTTGACTTGTATTTTTTATTTGGTACATAGGAATTTAACTGCAAAAGGTATTTTCATGTGCACTACGTCATCACACACAGCCTTCAGTCACAGTTCTACACAGCAAATTGGCCAGTGTTACCTAGTGTTGATTTTTCAGTGTAAAATTTCTAGTGTTGACTCTGTAAGTGTAAAATTAACACTCATTGGTGTAAAAGAACCCCAGAGTTGGTGTTAATAATAAGTGTTAAACCACGCCCATCATTATAATATTTCCCAGCATGCTCTATTGCAGGTTGATTTTTTAAAATTGTTTGTTTCAATATCTATGTTTTTGCATGTACATTAATTGATTAATTGATCTTATGATTCTCAAATATAAATAAACTAGTCCAATCTGTAACTTGGACTTACGGAAATGGTTGCTCCAGTTTAGATACTTTAGATAGTCTCATATCTTAGTCTTCCCAACCTGGCAGTCATTCTGAATGTAGGTTGCGGGTGAATAAAAATTCTAAATGTTGGATATCCCCATTCTGTCTGGCTTACAGGCCTGATGTTGCCTGTAAACCATGAGTTTCAGGCCACTGTATTAGGGTAAAACTAGGCCCTCAAAATAAGGGCTTATGAAATATGTGATGTATTGTGTTAAAGATTTTTATTTTAATGATAACATATTCACTTAGGATCTCACTTCGTGAAGGCCACAGAACTGAAAATGGATGAATGCAACAACCATGTCTCTGTAACTAACAAATACAGTCATGGTTGGTAACTCTACAATTCACTCGAAAGGCAAGGCACTCTGGAAAATATGCAAATAAGGCTTTACACTAAGGCTTTACACTTCATACTCTAATGTACTAATGTGTTTGGCATTACCTAATTTCTGCTCATGATCTGTCCTATTGAGTCAACACATCTGAGGTTTGAGTGGTAAAACACACAAGAAGTTTGAGGGATAAACTTGTATGATCCCATACATTTCCAGCTCATAGTCAGCATCTCTCACACATGACTCTGTTTGGAGAGATGTGAATTATCAATGTTACCTTTGAGCTCCAAAGCCCGCCTGGTGCTCATAGTATCAAGCATAATGACATTCAGTGTAGCCCAGATCACATTTATGATCGTATATTTGATACAGTTGTAAACCAGCAAAGAATAAGCCTGCCTAAGAGAATAAACCATTTTTTTGTTTAAACACAATCTATTTTCCAGTGTAAATCACTTGTCACTCTATTGCAAATGTAACTGTTACAATCTGAAAGAGAAGGGGGAAAAAAGAGATAGAGAGAGAGCAAAGATTATCTTTTCGGCCATTTCCCAGGCACCGGTGCATGACAGAGACTGACAGGTCTTTGAGATGACTGACAGGTGTCCTTTGAAATGCCGTTGAACCAGCTTCTGTTCAGACTGTTGAAATGCATATTTGGAGCTCTTATCATAAAGGCATGGATGGCACAGATAGGTGCCGTTAACATTGCAAATGGCTCCGGAATTATTCATTGTCGGCGTGGCTGGGAAGAATAGGAGGGGTAAGTTTGATTATTCCGCTCACACAATGGCAGGGTGCTTAATGATTCCTCTCCACCTTGGCAGCGCTGTGTGCCGACTTCAGGCAGCTAGCGGGGGGTGACACAGGTCTGGCCAAGTGTTAGAGCAAGATCATACGTCCGGGCCCCATTTTAATTTCTAATACATTAATCTTTCCCGTGCAGATCCTCCATGAATATTCCGGGGCTCCTTGTTTGTCGAGGAAGCCTGTCTCGCTTTCATCTATTCAGGTGGTTTCATTCACTGTGAAAGGCGGCTAAATGGGCCCGATCAGTCAATGACAACTGTGGCACAATAGAGCCCAGTAACACGTCCCTTTTCTCCTTTCAGCCTTCTGATAGACAACTCTGACACCTGGTCCTCGGGGATGCCCGCAGCCAAGTCACCGCGCCGCTGCTCCTTGAGAGACTTCCCGTACTTTATCGGCCCATAAAGGATTGTCACAGGTGAATGTATCAGCGGCGCTGTGGAGCTGCACCCCCTGACCTGCCCGGCGCCAGTCCGGGTCGGGCTCGGTGGCAGCCGTGGCACCGTCTCTGCATCACAAATGGATTAAGGTGGCTTAAACGCTGTCATACAAGCGGGCTCAGCGCCTTGCACTTAAAAAAAAAAGTGAAGCCATTGTCTCTTCATTCTCGTCCATTAATTAGCATTGTCTTAAGTTCATTAAAGCAGGACTCGTGTTGTTTCTAATGAGGCGGTGGGGCCCTCTTACAACGTTCTGGGCTTTGTAGCGTCTGACCTAACACTGGCTCTGTACTTGCATTCCTGTTCACAGTGAAATGACACACACTGAGGGATGCTGTAACCATAGCCACGGGAAGTAGGGGTGCTGAGGGTGCTGCAGCACCCCCTGAAAATCTGAATTAAAAAAGAAACATCAATAAAAATATATATATACTGTATTTAAAACAAATATTTAGTAGTGCACTGGGCCTTTACTAGTCCTGTATTAGCAGACCAATGTAGCCTTCTGTAGCGCATGCCAAAAAAATCTGCCCCCACCCCCAAACATTTAACCTGCAGGAGTCCTGTAACCTGCAGGAGTTTTCACAGTCTGACTTTTACACTCATGGATTTGGAAAGCACCACAATTTTTCAAGTTCTGTTATTAGGCCTAAATTGATTGCAGGCACATTATGTTGTTTGTTTGCGTTGTAGCTACTGAAGTATGTTTTCTTATACAAACCCTCTAGTGTCTGACTGTAACTAATAAAGCTGTCTGCTACTAGTGGCTTCCAAGTTGGGTAGGAAAGTTTCTTCTCCTCTTTTCTTAGGATATTTCAGGACAATGTGGTTGTGCTTAATCCAAATGAGGCTATCACTCATAGCACTCTGTTCTATGGCTAAATGAGGCTCACAGGAGTCTGCTGTATTCAGGGATTGCTCCACAGAATATTATAACTCAGCAGAGAGAACACCATTACGGGTGGAACTTAAATGTGCAATGGCATATATGGATATTACAAGTGTCAAACGTAGTGATGTAGATATGGTGACATTCATAATTATGATATCTGATTTGGACTCAAAAGGAAGCTCTACAGGGAGAGGGGAGAGCACCAATATTTTAATGCAGAGGAGACAGCCCACTCCCTCAAGGAACATCTCAAGTGACACTGGCTGCTGGAATATTGGGATTTATACTTCCTGTTTTCTATTAATATGGAGATTAATACAGGTGTTCTGTGTCGTAAAATTTGTTTAGCACTCACAAATTGCAATTACAAGTGTTGAGGAGTGGAAATGATCTCTGTGCAGATTCCCAGGCAGAGAGAGGAAGGATTTAATATCCGGATTTAAAATGGAACATAATAATGGTGTAATTCTGTCCTCTACCCCTTCAGCCCTGTTTGGCAGCCGCACCTGTTTTTTACGGTGGAGGGGGAAGCAGACTTGCACGCTTCGCCATGCTAGTCAGCCACAAAAAATGCACAACAATTAAGCTGTGAAACATCGTCCTCTTCAAGGGTGAAGACTTGGGAAGGGTTTAAAGCCCAAGGAAGTCATCCAAAAATCCTCCAGTCTGTCTGTCCTCCTGAGGGGCTTGCAGGAGGCATTGTGGCGAGGAGGCGGCTAGGCGCTCCGTTCTGAATGTAGCAGTAAGGTGAGGAGGGGCTGGAGCACCAGGGCTGGGTGACAGCCTGGATGGCTTACGCTGCCTGGTTGAGACTGGCTGAACCCTCCGCCTGGACAGTTTGCTCCCAGTCACTTCCTTTCTACTAAGGATCAAAAGATGGAGAGTGGAGCTGACCTTGAGTTAACGTGACCCTGTTTGGGAGAGTCAGTTGCAGCACTAAGACACACCAGGCAGGCAGGCAGGAGTAAAGAACTGCTGAATCTGTCCACCCACAGTATCTCTATAACCCCTCTAAGCAATCAGCATCTCTGTGTTGATAGATCACTCATTACCTTATTGTCTAAAGAGTCACCTGAAAATAAATGACTCAAACCCATTGTGATGTAGTAGGCAATGTGTTCAACATGATATTGAATCACTGCATCTCTTCATAGTGTTCCGCAGGGATATCTTTAGAGGGGGAAAATAGTCCATTGAAATTGCAATTGTAAATGTTCAAAGCTCTAGTACTCTCTACATTTACATTTACATTTTGGTCATTTAGCAGATGCTCTTATCCACAGCAACCTACAGTAAGTAGTGAGTCCATACATTTTTGTACTTTACCTATCAAGTTTTGGGATTTCTCCTTGTGGATTTATGCATCTTCCGCTAAGAGCCCCAATTAGCAAAATTGGTTGAAAAGACGTCATTTCAACCAGTTTTGCCGTTGAAACAACATATTTTCAGAAAAAAATATTCATTCAAAAGAAACACCTTCAGTACCATTTACCTTGCAGTGGGCATGCAGCTCTCTTATTCTCAGCACAGCCAATAATTGAGAGACTCTTGTATTAAGGCAATACATTAATTCACTGTGTCAACCTGTCCCCCTGGAATATTATGATGCTAAATACATTTAATTAGGAGCTGAGGCTGTGATGGGAGAAAGTGCATTGTCAGTAAAAAAAAAAGATTTGGTTACCTTTGAAGCTTGCAGACTGGTGCGCTCGCTTACTCACTCAGAATGATATGTCAACTAAACATAACGCACAGAGAATTTGAATTACCTAGCTTATGGTGTGGATATTATTAAAGCATCATTGCTGGAGACAACGACAGTATAGGCGCAACCATCAGAGGCTTCTTACAAACTGTCATGTATTTGGTCACCTTTGTGAATGAGCAATTATCTCTCAATACAGAGAAAGGTTAGAATACCTCTTACAGCTAAGAAGTAACCAGGTCCTAGAGATCTGAGACAAAATTTACAAATATGTGAGCATGTGAATTGTTCAGTAGTGTTATTTTCTTAGAGCATTTTTGAGTCATGACTGAAAGTGCCTCTGCCAACAAACACAGAGATTGTATCAGTAACAAATGAGCAAACGTTGTTTAGTTCACTAAAATAGGCAAATAACAAAATGGCCTTGTAGATTTCAAATGAGAATGCAAAGTTGAGCATAGACGGAGAGATTCGAGGCACCCTGAGACAGGCTGGAGTATAGTGAGACATCATGTCTGGCTCTGATAAAAAAAAAAAAACAGTCTAAATAATAGCCAGTCTCCATCTTGACATCTGTCACGCTGCTGGAAATGGATGGGGAAATGACCAGCTCTCTATCGCCCTAGCACGCAGACTCCCGGACCCTGTATCAGCGACTGAATGATGCAAATAGAAGATAATATCTGGCTTTGCTGAATGACATTACACCAAATCTAATGTCATTAAAAGAGTGGGTATGAGCAGTGCTTTGCAGGTAGTGTGGACAGCCTGGGCTTGACTGACACACAGATGAAGTGCGCTGACAGGGCGCACAATAAAGTCATCAGGAAATGTGACATGTCAGTTAGAGGGACGGAGGGATGAATTGTCACTCTGTCAGAGCGGATACACTTTCTTATCCCTGATGTCCCACACACCACCGTGGGAAAATAGGAGAGCATATGCTTTTTATCCAAATATTCAGATAGAGGACAAGTATTCTCACTCACTCACTCACTCACTCACTCACTCATGTTTTGTCGGCTGCACATTTCCTGTGTTCTTACCTGAAGAGGAGCAAAGGATGTTTCCGATGAGAGCTTAGCAGGCTATTTTGGTTTTAAACCCTCCAATGAAAGCTACTGTTTTCAAGAGGTTATAGTAGTTTGAACATTTGTTATGATACAGTCTGTTCAAAACATACATTTTAGGAGTTAAACTTTTTATTCAGTTCTACAACAGCCTGCGTTTTGCAGTGTTGTCGCTGATGAGTGAAATTAAACTGGAATAGGAGCATGTTTAGATTTAGCATATTATATAGTATTTAGAAAATGTAAAGAATATTGAAACATATTTTTGTAATTTGTAAATAAGTCCCAGTTCATAAACAAAAAAACACAGAAACATAGATTAGCATTGGAAAATAGGATTAAACAAACATACCCAAACAGTAAAGTTTGTTCCAATTTTCCCTTAATATTGATTTTTATCTCTCTGGCAGACAAACACGCCCCCTTTAAATGCCTTAGTGTAAAACATATACCAAATCCTTGGTTCTCTATAGTTCTTTCAGATCTCATTATGATGAGAAATCAGGCCTGGGCCAAGGCTAGAAAAACGGATTTGGGAGCTGATTGTCAGCTCTTCAGACAATAGATTAACTTCCTCAATTAAGAAATCTAAATCAAGCTACTTTCTAAGTTCTATCTCAGCCTCTGCTAGTGATCCATACAATTTTGGGAAAACAGTTAATACACTCTCCTTCCCTGCCAAAGCAAGTTGTGTCCGACTCTGGCATCATTACTGATAAAAAATCTGTATTTTAATCAGTATTGTTTCTCTGCTTTTTATTTAAAATAAATGGTGCTTCAATTGACCCTGGTCAGTCAGTTGACTGCTCTTCCCTCTCCCAGCCTCTAGTTGGCTCAATGGAAGAGCTGTCAACTTCTAGTGAATCCTTGTTTACATTTCAACAACTTTCTACTTCTGATGTGCTAGATGCCTTTTTTAAGAATGATGAAAAAATCCACTTGGGCTGATTTGCTCGATCCGTTCTTGCTGCAGCTTTCTGCTCTCCTGATTGTGTAATCATTGACACACATTTTTAACCTGACGATTATCTCGGGTGCTATCCCCAGGGTGGCCCATGTACTCCCTCTCCACGAAGGTGGTGACCCCTAAAGCCTGGATCAGGCGTCAGGTAATTGGTTTAAAAATTACCTGACAGACAGGACACAATGTGTATTTTCTGGTGGTGTTAAATCAGGTTTCCTTTATATTAATAAGGGGGTTGAATTTAGGTCCTGTAGTTTTAATTGTCTATACAGGGCTCTACAGTGCGACCATTTTACTTGCATACACGCCTAAATATGTTGCTGTGCGACCTGGAATTTTTTATTTAGGAGCATCAGTGTGCCTAGAAAAATTAAGGATTCTAGCTTTATTACCTCAAGTAACTTCCATTGTGCTCCTACATTTCTTTGTGTGCACCAATTTTTTAAAACGTAGGCGCACACGTGCTCCTTCTAAAAAAGGTCAGTGTAGAGCCCTGCTATATAAACAATACACCGGTATGCAGATTACACTGTTGTGGATGCTCTTTCGGAGCTACAATCTGCCTTTATTGCTTTGCACAAAGCCTTTGTTGAACTGAAATTAGTACTTAATGCAGGTAAAACCAAGTATACAGTATGTTATTTTCCAAAACACCCAAAAATGTATCTGATGATTTATGCATATGTACATTGGATGGTGATCATGTCCCCGCTTATAAATATCGGAGCATCTGGATTGACGAAAAGCTATGTTTCAAAAAGCATATTGATGAGTTAATTAAGAAGTTTAGAATTCAACTGGGCTTCCTTTATAATAATAGGTCATTCCTTTCATTAAATAGCAGAAAACAAATCATTCAGTCGACATTCATACCGGATATAGATTATGGCGATATTGTCTGTATGAATGCAGCTGCCACTGTATTGAAGCCATTGGACGCAGTTTATCATAAGGCACTGCACTTCATTATGGGAGACAGGTTCAGTACACATCACTGCATTCTGTATCAGAAAGTAGGCTGGCCCTCTTTGAAGTCTCGTAGATCGATGCATTGCACTTTTTGTTTATAAAGCCATCTTGTACAAATTCCGCTGTACCTTACTTCATTGTTAACCTACAGACGTACAAGCTACCAGACCTGGTCTCAGGGCTGGCTAACTCAGGAGATCCTTTCGATCTCCACTGAGTTAGGTAAATCTGCTTTTAGTTTTTTGCACCTTACCTGTGGAATAATCTCCCAAAACTCTAAAGACATTTCTGATTTGATGATTGTGTTTTGTATCTCTCGCTTTTCGGACGCTCTTAGAAAAAAGGGCTCCAAAAGGGTTATTTGTCTGTCCCCATTTTTGGTTCCAGGTATAACTATTTTGGGTTCCATGAAGAACCCTCTCTGTAAAGGAACCCTCTGTGTAAAGGGTTCTACATGGAACACAAAAGGGTTCTACCTGGAACCAAAAGGGTTCAACCTGGAACCAAAAAGGGTTATTCAAAGGGTTCTCCTGTAGGTACAGCCGAAGAACCCTTTTAGGTTCTAGATAGCACCTTTTCTTCTAAGAGTGTAACGTACTGATGTGTATATATTTTTTTGTATATTTTTGTAGTTACAGGGTTCATATGTCAAATAAACCTTGGTCTCTGCATGACTCCCTGTCAAAAATAACAAAAGCTGTCCCTGGACCTTAGCACTGCAACATCCCCGGATTTTAGCATCTCCACGGCTATACCTGGGAGCCTAGAGTACACCGGCTGGCCAAAAGATGGCAATGTTGCAGTGCTGAATTCCAAATGAGCCTTCTACTGCTTGACCTTCCCCTGTAAACTGATAGACTGGCCACAGCCTACCCCTGCAGCACACACTTCTCCAAACTGGCCCAAAAATCTGCCATACAGACAGGGTTACAACAACTGCACTGGAGAAATAGCATGACAGTCAACTACCAAAGCTCCTTACAATTTGGAATAGCTTTTAAGACAAATAGAAAGCCATCACTTCACATCACCTCCTAAAAGACAATTGTGGCAGAATGTGTAAAAAATTATTTATGAACACATTATAAATATAACTGATTGGATGATTGTATTACTATTTGAAGTGGTTCTTAATGTGTTTGTCACAAAAGCATGGTTTGACAAAGGAGAATATGGGGTAACGCTTCCAATAACTGTCAGAAAATACTGAAATTATATAATAAGTACATTTTTTAGCATCCAAAATTTTCCTCAGTGCACAGACCTCATATTCTGTTTTCACTACACAGTTTTTTTTCTGTAAATATTCATGTGGGCCTAAAGTTCACAAATTACACTTTATACTTTCCACATCATTTGAAACAATTCACCACTATTTCAATTCTTCTTTTACCAGAAACAGGTTTTATCCATACTAAAGTTTAGGCTCAGAACTTCTTCCTTTCTCTCCTGAGTGTTCCTGGGTAATTACAGCTAGGAGGAAGGCATTGCGATGATACGTTTTAGAGCAGCCAAAAGGACACTCAGCAGGCTAGCAATTCGGCAGCCATTATAGGACAAAAATACCTGGAAATGTGCTTGTCTTAATGGATTACGGAGCCATATCCTACAGTGAAAGGGTTAACAGAAAAGAGTGCCGAAGATAAATTGCCACTCTCAACTAAATTACATCCTTCTGAGATGCTTGCAGAGGTGATCGAGAAAAACCTAAAAAACGAAAAATACTTCACGTTTTCATTAATAAGGGAACTGGGTGGGGGGGGGCGCTTTGACTTCACAGAAAGCCCAAAATTACATCACTTTAACTTTGTGCCACGCTTACGATGGAACTAGAGTACCAGAGTTTTTGCTTTGTTGTTTTGAAAGTAACAGGAATAGAACACACTCCTGTCCCCATGGCCATTTTACTTTACTGTATTACAGGCCACATCAAGCTTATTGCCTCTAAACTGTCACCACTCAGACAGACCGTGGTGGTTCTCTCATGGCGTCCTCCTCAGGGACGTAGAGCGCTCCCTTGGCGCTGGCGGTGACTCTCTCCACTATGTTGCGTGTGTAGTCTGCACTGGCATGTTGTTTACACAGCACTCTGACAGTGCTCATTCACACTCACTTACACATGCACTGTTTCAATCTCTACCAAGTCTCCACCATACAATGATCTACATTCAGCATTGACCCATTGTACAAAATAAGACGTTTTATCTGCATATGCTGTACATCGTGAACCATACAATAATCTGACTAGACGGTTCCTTCAGAGTTGAACTGGTGTGACCGGCCCTGCTTTGAACTGTTCCTCAGGGGTATAAATTGCAATGTACAATAGGCTGTGGATGTTTTACCGCATAAGGTCAATACATATGAAGAACACAAGAGCTGAACGCATGCAGGCCGAGCCACGGTCAGGTAGCCAGCCTCTCTGCCTCAGGCAACTACAGCTGTTTATTGGTTATTGTATTTGAGGGAGACTAGTGCCAGGCAGAGATTCAAATAAAACTCTACGCAGGGAGATACAATAGCATAAATATTTATCAGGGAGCCATTTTTGGTTAATTGCATGAGAAACATCATCATCATCTTCACAACTTGAGTCTAGTATTGTTTTTCAGTACATAAACATAAAGACGTACACATTAATATTAATTGGTGATAATTGTAGCCTTTTTTTTAGGTATCTTCTTTCTTGGCAAATAATTACCTAAGTCACTTGGAGGAATGGTAATGCATTGATTGGAAACGTAAAGAAATCCAGAGATTTCGTAGGAAGCTCTAATTTTTTGCTCCTGAAAATAATCCCACTGTTCTCCCACCTCGTCTCCCTTATGCCAGTCACATTTTCTAATTAGCTTTCCCCGTGGAGGAAGAAGATGGATTATATTTTAATATCTCGGGCCTAAAATTAGTTTATATTTTAGCAAGTTAGCACTTCTTAGCAGTTGATTTACTCTTGAAGCTGTAAAACCTGTGAGCTTGCAATTAATCATGCTCTCTACTCTTATTCTCAGGGAAAGAATAAGAGGGTGATTCAGTGTCACTGCCTGGATCACAATAGGTAAACATGTAATAATTTACACTATTTAGAAATCACCACTCCAGTATTGTACATCATGTTCCCTCGATTGTTCTCTGCTCTCTCAGTTATTAATTACGCTACACTTTGAACAAAGCGACATTGTCTATGACTAATCATCGACACGGCATGATTAAAGACGGACTCCCCCCTTTTTCTTGAATTACTTGGCGCTACATTGAGCTGTGTTCATTCATGAGCTACATAGCTACACAGTGTTTTTTCACATGGTCAAGAAGTCAGTTTGCTGTTATCCGATTACGGGCATCCTAAGAGGCTTTCACAGTCCCATCCATCATGCCTAAGGGCCTGTGGGAGAGCATGGACATGGCTGGCACAATGATGTAAAGCACTGGGGGCTCCACACTGTACATGCAGAGCAGACCAACACCATTTATTTAGAAACTACATGTAGTACACCATTATCTTTTACTCTCCACGTTGTATGTGTGTATGAAGGGATAGCTGCCTTTTTTTCTCTCACCATGATGACCTTTGACCCTTATAGAAACACGGCCACTGTATTCCTATCAACAGCATTATTTGAACAGGTTCATACCGTATGACAAATGTACGGCTGTAGACTTCATGAATACAGTACACAGTGTATGTTTTTCTCACAGACAAAATATGATGGTGCCGTGCCCCACTCATTTTTCATAGCCCCCGTTATGATCAAATACACCAGATATACATAAACCATACATAAAGATTTTCCAGCGATCTGGAAAATAATCATGATTAATGATGATAGACTGCAGGAGTGTGACTGAGGAGCAGGTGCGTTGTGATGTGAGGCAGGTACAGTATGGTTATGTTGATCTTTACTGTGTAGTGTGTAGCCCTCCCCTGCAGCAGCAGCCACACAGTGAGCGGAGTAGAGCCGTAGAGCCGGTAAGCTTGTTTGGTGGTTTGGGCTGTGCTAGGGGATCTTCAGTGTCTCTCTCTCTCTCTCTCTCCGAGGAAGACGAGCGTGCGAGGCCAATTTGATATGCGGGCCTTGGCCCCTGGGCCTGGGTGGAGGTGGGTTGGGTCCACCCAGTATTCCAGCTTCATTAATCATCCCACCAAGGCTTACCGGCAACCCCCCTCTCCGCCATCTCGCCCCCTCTCCTAGACAACCCCTCGGATTACACAGAGCCGGTGAAATGTCAGCCCAAATCTGAGTCTTGATGCAGATAATCATTTCAATAATATTTCTCAGTTTGTGCCCTGGATGCCAGGGGAATAGAGCTTTTCCACTGTCAGGTAGCATAAGACTGCAGTTGGTGGGAATACTTGACTCTGAGCCAGATGACTTAGCCGTGTTTTCAGCATATGTTCAATAAGCAGGCCTGTGCCGAGCAAACGCCAGAGTTTTATTAATTTGAAGTAGCGAGGGATACATATATATTTACCTGTCCCCCCCTCTCTGTTCCCTATGGGCATATCTAGGTGGGTAACGATATAAAGGAAACCTGTGACAAGGGAAAGAAACCCATTCTTCTCAGTGGATCACTGACTGCAGTCATACATGACAGATTAAAGTGAATTAATTGTAAACCAATCACTAACTTGTGTTATCCAACATGTCTCCAACATTTCCGGAACCCCCTCTCATAGTTACTAGGCCTGATTTTCTTAATAGAGACACATGAATTAACAGTGTGATCTGTGATGGATTCCCTTATCCAAAATGATACATTTTGGATATGTATAATTTAGCCATGCATAATTTAGCTGGCATAATTGAACTAATTGTGGCATTCGTTTTTATGTAACAAATTACCCCACCGCGGATGCATGAAGTGCAGTGATGGTGAACAGGGGGGCTCCAACACAAAATAAACACTCCTGCAATCTGAGGGCAAATGTCATCATTATTTACATTTAGCAGACACTCTTATCCAGAGCAACTTACAGTTAAGTTAGTGAGTGCATACATAATTATTTTTTTTTCATACTGGCCCCCCGTGGGAATCAAACCCACAACCCTGGCGTTGCAAACGCCATGCTCTACCAACTGAGCTACATCCCGGCCGGCCATTTCCTCCCCTACCCTGGGCCAATTGTGCGCCGGCCCATGGGTCTCCCGGTCGCGACAGAGCCTGGATTCGAACCAGGATCTCTAGTGGCACAGCTAGCACTGCGATGCAGTGCCTTAGACCACTGCGCCACTCGGGAGGTTGAACTTCCTTATAACAGCTTTTTGTACCCCGGCAATCCTGGGAGTTCTTCTTCTCATCCCTGTGACTTATGGTGTTTTGGGGGGAGGGGCGGTCGGTAGAGCAGCCGAAAATGTCAATAGAAATAGTAAGTCTGAGAGGGAAGGCTTGCCTAATTAGTGCCCATTTAGATTTTATGATGGCTCAGAGATCTGCCTCTCCTGACAGAGAGCACTGTAGTTACATATTGTATTAGCCTGAGGGAACCATAGGAGAATCAGGATTTATTGGACCTATCATACCAGCATATTTCATTTGCCATTATGAGATGCCATCTCCCAATGATGCCAGATTATTTATTACTGATTAAATCATAGGACCTGGGTGGTTGAGAAAGATTCCCAGAGTATAATTTCTCTTACTTCTTCATTATCTGGCTGAGGCTGACTATGTTCAGAACAGAAGCCCCTCTCTGCATGTGTGGAATAAGCAAAGATGGTCTAATTCCATGCTCAGCCTTAAATGTCTATTTTTCACTCAATGCATGAAGTCTCTTAACCTGATGTGATATTGTCAGTACAGCCCATCCGTATAAAGAGAGTAGGGTATTTGTATGTCTTTATTTTAACTGTAAACTGCTTTTGTGCACATCACTGTATTTTCAGGTACTTTTTATTGCAAGATATAAGCCACCCTATGTTAATGTACTACTGTAAAACATTTGATTTGTGATTTGATAGAGTTACTTGCATTTTGTGCAGCTTGATGCTGGAATGTAACCTGCAGTGGTGTATTTGTATTTATTTTTATGCATATTTCATAACTCAAAGTCAGACAGCACAGTACTTTATGTTACTTTATGCAAGTGTTATACAACTCATAGGGGGGCACTATGCATGGTCTGATAGATGTGCTTGCATTCACAAAGAGATCCTGTGCTTTGGTCCCCTCACTTCTGTGAGGTTTAGCTATACCTAATCCAGTCTGATGAAAAATGCCAGAGAGGAGAGGTGAATTGCTATTTTTTCTTCTGCAGATTCAATGTTATGAAAACCAATAAAGTTCATAAAACACATTGCAATGCCCATGTATGTTAGGATATGCTGTGGGCTCATGAAATCAAGGCAAAAATACACACAATTTGGCAAATGTGCAATGTGAAATATCCTAATTATTATTACCTGATATCATTACGATGAACAGTCAACTTAATATTTCAATTCATTACAATACAGAGCATTGTATTTAATTCCCAAGTGTATATGGCTCTTTAAGATAAGCATTTAGCTCATTGGGTGTTATAATCTCCATATAAGCCTTGGGATGCCATTGAAATGTGAGGCAGTCCTACCTCTGGCCCTGCTCGAGACTCTGCAGACGCTTCAGTGTTTTCATGTCTGTTGTATATTAGGTAATGTTTATTTACGATATCCCTTAAACCCTTAGATGTTGGTATTTATCCCATTTACACATCAATATTACCTCTCCATGAAGACCATGAGAGTGACATTTAAGTAGTTGTGTAGAGGTGGTATTAAAATGCACTTCATACTGTGAGAGGAGCACGTGTGGGAATAGCCTGGCCCTGGACTCCTATTACCCAGTATAAAAGTGTCAGACACTTTAATTACATTCATGGCTTCCTTCCTCAGGCCTCCCCTTTTACTGCATCCATTCACAGCTCAACTTCCCATCTCAGCCGTTTAGGCAAATGAGGGATGTGCTAGCATTGTGCCACTAAGTTCTCTAGCTTTCTCTTATTCTTCTAGTTTAACTAGGATTTTCTTCTTCTAATTTTCTTGATTTCTTTTAGATTATAATTTTGTACATTTCTTTTGAAAACCTCTGGAAATGCCATGCCAATTGGAGTCACTCTCTTACTTCCTTTCTCAGTGAGATACTTCAGCAAATGTTTAGCTGTAATGTCAACAATACCATACAGTAGATATCCACATGAAGCCAAGCAACGATACTATAAATATTTAGCTAGATATATACATTCCTCTGCTGGTGGGGGGGGAGTGACAGAAAGGATGGTAATGGATCTTCAATAGTACGCTGGATGCATCCCACAGACTTTGTATGTGTCTGGCTCCTTAAATGTGAATTTGAGTGTCTGTCTGTTGTGTTGATGAAGTTGGCATTCTCTGCCACCAAATATCAGTGCACCCTACTGATGGGAGAAGGGAGTGGACACAGGCCACCATAGGCCACCACAGGGAAGGCCACCACGGCTTGCGGGGTCAACTCCAGCCGGTCACTTGCTGTTTCATGGACAAGCTGCGTGACCTTCTGGGAGTGAAAGCGTGATCCTCTCCTGTTTATAATCGGCCATGGATCAGTGGTTGGAATATGTATACATCCTCTCAGCCAATTTCACACAGAGGAGGAGTAGGACGTGGGCGGGCAGCGGTCGTGGTTCCTTCCTCTTCCCGATGAGGCCCATCCGTCACAGCCATCCCATCTGACTGGAACTGGAGTTAGTACAGTACATCTTCACAGGCAGTCACTACACTGAGCCAGTACTGCTCTGCTCCACTGGGCCACACAACTAGCTCTTCCCCTGGGAGGGACCCATCCTGGATTATACTGACATGACTATGGCTGCATCCCAAATGGCACCCTATTCCCTATGTAGTGCACTACTTTTGACCAGGGCCCATAAAGCTCTGGTCAAAAGTAGTGCTGTATGTAGGGCAGGGATCATCAATTCATTTGTAGACTGTAAATTGACTGCAAGAAGCCCAAACAGATATGTCTAAAACATAATAATTTCAAACCATGCTGACATTTGTATACGATCACATTCAGTATATCTCTCTATTATGCTTGGGAATACTTTGGAACAGATTTCCCAAATTAAAATCCCTTGGCGCTGATTTGCTGGTGTTTTTACAGTCTTTTATGTCCAACAATAAAAAATTAAATAAAAATTGTCTCAGAAAACTTGGGGGACCGCCAAATTTGCCCGCGGGCCGCCAGTTGGGGAACCCTGATGTAGGGAATAGTGTGCCATATTGGCCTTGGTCAAAAGTAGTGCTCTATATAGGGAATAGGTTGCCACTTGGGATGTAACCTTTGTCTCTGGGTAATTTTTTGCAGAGAATGGGTTCACTTTACACTCAACATCCTATCATATATTTGGGGCTGGGTTAAAATAATGTTGTACTTGGATGTTGTTTTGTTGTATATATATTTTTTCAACATTCAAAATGGATGCAAAGTGGCCACAGTGGAACTATATTCCAGTAACATAAAATGCTGGAAATATATCCTATTAGAGTCCTGGCTGAAAGATATCACTGTTTAAATTATCCTAGAACAGAACCCTGCTTAAAGTAATTGATTCGTACAGTGTGGAGACATAAAGTGCTCAGGTGAATTATCAGAGAAGTAATTAATTACCTTTAATGGTTTGATCAGGACAACCACGTTTGCTATAAAATCTATTTATGATGCACATTAAGGTCAAGCTTTTCTTAATGCTGATATCCACAGAGACATCCGTCATTTCAAAATAAACACAAACAGTTCCGGGGACTTCTAATTAGAAAATAAGGGATTTCTACCGAGTGGTCCATCCAATTCTGCGTTAACAATACAATTGTAATCAAACTGTACTCACTGAGCCCACTTCAGACACTCCTCCTGGATGAAACCACTTCACTTCATGCCCAATGGATCTAATTACACTGGGAGAATTCTCTCTCTCTCTGTGTGTCGCGTTGCAGTCAGAATTCTGCTGAGCATTTCATTAAGTCTCCATTTTAATCACAGTTATAGACCTAGGACCATTCAGCGTCTTTCTTGTCTTTCAAGACAACACTCCTCAAATGCTTTGTCTCTCTTCATTTCCTAAATTACCAGAGCTTTATAGAACTTCCTTCCATCTGGATCATGTAGCAGTGCTCTCGCCTCACAATCAGCGACCCCTGTTCCCCAATTATGGGGCTCTGAATTTGTGTTCTTGGGGTGACCTTCTCCGAGTGCTCCTACCACTGACCCTTCAAGAACATCTCAGCCTCTTCTCCTCTGCTTTGTGTGGTGCATCGCATTTTTCATTTTGTGGGATCTTTATGAAGGATAAAATGAAAGGGACTGGGTCGCCCTGCGTGGTGTTTCGGCATCTCTCCACTTCAGAGGCAGTGCTCAATAGCGGCCCTGTGTTTGCTTTGATTCTGTGTAGGGCTCCAGCAAGTTGAAGGGTCAGAGGGGAGAAAGCGTCACTCTCACGTAGTAGGCAATCACATCCAGCTTAATGCTCCCTGTATCCTAACACACTCAGGGTGGCAGCTGAAAGGCTAGGGGCTTGTTTCAGCAGATATACACCACACAAAGGCAGAATATCCCAGCTTCTGATACAGACAATCCAGATCATCTGCGCTAGTCTGTCAGGGATCCATCTCTGTTGAATTTGGAAGTGGAGTATTTTCAACAGCAAAACGGTTTCAACCCTTCCACTCCTTATCAAACTTGCTCTTTAACTCCATGTTGGAGGATGACATATTATCTAATGCAGGGGTGGAAAAAGGTGATCCAACAATTACGCCTATTTACGGAATTATCTATCTTCCAGACCACTTTCATATCTTGGCATATATTACCTTTGAGCCAGAATTTAAAGAGCGATTGCTCAGAACAAGGAAGTTAAAGAGGCAATTACATAATGAAATGGGCCATCAATTCTGTTCTCAGCTTTTTCTGTTGGAGCAGAAACGGCACCAGATGTACCTGGTTTGGATGACCCTGTGAAAGTAAAACAGTTTGCATTGCAACTCCCCTTTATCCAGTAACCCTCAAAGGCTGCATGGGTCTGGCTTGCTATTTCCATCCCATAATTCAGTTTCTTAATTACCTTTGGTCTCCGTGCCGCTGCCGCAGTGGCCATTGAATTTACTGGGTTTCCATAGTGATTTCAGCCCATTTATATGGTTTGTGTCAGTATTTAGGACCTGTATTCAAATAGGGTCACTCTAAATATAGCCTTGTCTCACAACTTGCGGGCTTATTACTGGAAATAAAAGAGCTCCTCAACAGACAACATTAGATGGAAGAATATTAATATTTTGCACCACATTGCAGAGGTGTGGAATCTGTATTTCTCCCCTTGCGCAACTGTCTGTGAGGCAAAGTAATTATCAACATAAGATTTCTGTCACACTGAACATGTTAAAAAACGATCATTTGCAATTTGATTTGTCACTACACTTTACAAAGGGCTTCACATCCTATAAAAAAGAAAGTGATTAAATCCGAATCTATCAATAGTTTCAACCCCAGTTATTTTCCATCTTGTGTTTCAGGTATCAAACAGAAGTTTGGACACTACGCAGCAAGTTTCTTCTCATAAACCCAGTTTCCCCCCTGTATCTTAGCCCTAGCCTACTTTGTCCTTCTCCTGATGAGAGTCAGAGACAGTGGCTCCTTGGCGAAACAGAGCCCACACCTTCTGTCACAGCCTCTAGCCCTGGGCCCACGGCAACCTGCTGCCAGGGCAACGCTCTGCCAGTTGTACGTTTTAATTGGCCATCTGGGGAAAGCTGGATCTAGTGGCTGGATATTAATCAGTAAATTAACCCAGCCATAATACAGTTCTCCCAGTGGAGGCCCGGCAGCTGTGTGCAGACAGAGCACAGAGCCGCCTGGGCCGCAGTCGCCTGGGCCGCCATGTTGCTGGAGGACCTGCACTGGGACTGGGAGACTGGGAGCCCCCGAATGGGGCCGGCCCCTGATTGAACATCTCCTCTGTGTCCCCTGCCGTTCCCCCGTGTCGGCACGCCAGTGACCCCCAATTTGTCTGACAATCACATTATCTCAAACATGTCAGCACAGATGTCACAGGTATTCTCGTTGTTTAAGGACAAAGCTGGTAATTCTGGGGGAAACTCCTTCACTTTGGCCAAGACTAACAGCTGTACCGAAAGCTGGGACGATGGCATATACAGTACTCTACAGAAGTTCAGTAGTGAGTTAAGTTAATATGCCTTGACTGGTTAAAATGTTCCGCTGTGTGTATTCTTCTCAGTATACCATTCAGTGTGTTGGTGTGTTTGACTGACTGGAATCACTAAGCACTAAGCCAACCAATTAAATGGCTCTACACTCATGAATAATAAACACAAAGACTTGGACGCACGCTGTTTATGCCAGCTGACCCTATGGCCGCATTTTATGAAGTGATGTCATCACGCTCCACCATCTTAAATTAACTGCCTCACATTTCTACCTGGGTGTCAATACATTTTGAGGGGCCCTCGTCTCCATACACCACACGTCTCTATTTTCCACATGCACTTACTACGACGGACAATAAATAATTGCCATGCAAGGACTTGCATGTTTTCATTTCTAATTTTAAGGGTCAACAGCATTTTAATAACATTTTAAACACATACCCAATGTATTTTTATGGTGCATGTACAAGCGGCTTTTGATAGCTAAACCAGCCAAGCATGGTTAAGGAGAGCCCCGGTTGCAGCTGCTTCCAAGCCCCACTTAATTTAGCCTTGTGACCCCGTCTCACCTGAGACTGCATGAAAATCATAATGCAATTCAAGTGTGAAGAAAAATGATATACTGCGTATTTACACAAAATATTTATGTAGGACCTACTAACAGTGATGCTTGCTCCTAATAAAAGGGACAACGTTGCCTTGTAACTTCCGTAATGCTACTTTGCAGCCGCACTGCCCCAGGCCATTGCTTTCAACATTATCATTTTCATTGGATGCCATACAGTGCAACATTTTTGGAGTTTACATGTACAACGTTTTATAATATGTTTTACTATATATACTGAACAAAAATATAAACGCAACATGTAAAGTGTTGGTCCCATGTTTCATGAGCTGAAATAAAAGATCCCAGAAATGTTCCAAACACACAAAAAGCTTATTTCGCTCAAATTTTGTGCACAAATTTGTTTACATCCCTGATAGGGAGCATTTCTCATTTGCCAAGATAATCCATCCACCTGACAGGTGTGGCATATCAAGAAGCTGATTAAACAGCATGATCATTACACAGGTGCGCCTTGTGCTGTGGACAATAAAAAGCCACGCTAAAATGTGCAGTTTTGTCACACAACACAATGCCACAGATGTCTGAAGTTTTGAGGGAGCATGCAATTGGCATGCTGACTGCAGGAATGTCCAACAGAGCTGTTGCCAGATATTGAATGTTCATTTCTCTACCACAAGCCACCTCCAACGTCGTTTTAGAGACCCTTACGTCCAACCGGCCTCACAACCGCAGACCACGTGTAACCACGCCAGCCCAGGACCTCCACATCCTGCTTCTTCACCTGCAGGATGGTCTGAGACCAGCCACCCGGACAGCTGATGAAACTGAGGAGTATTTCTGTCTGTAATAAATCCCTTTGGTGGGGAAAACTCATTCTGATTGGCTGGGCCTGGCTCCCCAGTGGGTGGGCCTATGCCCTCCCAGGCCTACCCATGGCTGTGCCCCTGCCCATCATGTGAAATCCATAGATTAATAGGCCTAATTTGTTTCAATTGACTGATTTCTTTATATGAACTGAAATTGTTGCATGTTGCGTTTATATTTTTGTTCAGTATGGATTCTTGAGAGATACATTTTTTAAGGAAAAGCCTACTGTATATTCAAAGCTTAGTTTGGAATTTATTAATGAATGTGTCAATAAAAAATCTCAGCCCACATAGATATTTGTAGTGCAGGAAACATGGTGTGGTGACTTCTACTTTATGGCTGTATTATGACTCCCTGAAAGAACAGGAAATGTCTATACATAAAGTTAAGCTGTCATTTCTACGTAGATAGCTATGGTCAACACACAATGACCAGAATATGACAAGGTGCTATACTGTATGTGTGAAAAACTGTATCTAAATCCTTATTTATTTATTTTTCTTATTTCTTCTTTGTCCTGGTTGACTCATAGTGACAGCTGTGTTGTGTATATTGCTCTACATCTGAAGAAGTCACATGACACCTAAGGGTTGAAAAGCCAAACAGAAAGAACCCACAACAGGGTAAAAACAATCTCACCATATAGTGTTGACAAGAATAGTATACTGTAGTTGAGATGGTAAAAGCTGGTGTCAGTACTGTTTTATACCGATTTGTTTCTTGACAAGGTAATCATGTGAACCCTTTAGCAGCAAACAGGCACAATCACCTACCCAGAGGCTCATCAGCTTCTATCTTTACACTGCAGAAACCATATTTGCTACTGTATATAGGTTGGAGCGTCTCTCCCAGTTGCCTATTAGATGACTGTATGGAGAGTCAAGCAGAGAGGGTGTCTCATCAGCACAGATAACAGTGTATCTGGTCAGGTCATTAGTTCTCCTCTTATTGAATTCCTCCATCCAAATAGACCAAATGAAGCTAAATAAAGCTGTAGATGGCCAGGATGGCTAATACAGCACCATTAATATGCTGCCATGCCAACCCGTTCTCTGTTCTATTCCTCCCTGCCTGCCTCCAGAGTCACAGCAGACACAGACTGGCCTGTATCTCTCGCTCCTCTTTCTCTCTTTGTCGTTCACTCTCTCTCTCTCTCTCTCTCTCTCTCTCTCTCGCTCTCTTTCTCTCTCTCTCTCTCTCTCTCTCTCTCTCTCTCTCTCTCTCTCTCTCTCTCTCTCTCTCTCTCTCTCTCTCTCTCTCTCTCTCTCTCTCTCTCTCTCTCTCTCTCTCTCTCTCTCTCTCTCTCTCTCTCTCTCTCTCTCTCTCTCTCTCTCTCTCTCTCTCTCTCTCTCTCTCTCTCTCTCTCTCTCTCTCTCTCTCTCTCTCTCTCTCTCTCTCTCTCTCTCTCTCTCTCTCTCTCTCTCTCTCTCTCTCTCTCTCTCTCTCTCTCTCTCTCTCTCTCTCTCTCTCTCTCTCTCACACTCACTCTCACTCTCTCTCCCCCTCCCTCCCTCCCTCCTTGTCTGTGGGCCCTAATGGCGAGCATGTACAGCAGCTCTGACACCATCACATCTGCTGGCAGAAAGAGTCTCTCTCTCACCACACAGCCTGCTAATGAGATCTTCCCCATTTAATTAATACCATAAGAATTTTAATTCTGACTGAATCAATTTAATGTGATGTGATTTTGTCAGCCCTATTCCCCAAGTAAGAAAAAAATACAGAGCGGTCCTGATGCTTATTACATACATCATTTCACGGGCCCTGCATTCCCTGCTGACTTAAACAAATTCTAATTAAGACTAATTAAAGCATCATTTATGAAAACGCTTGTGATAGTTATGCAAACATTCTGGGTGGGTATGCTTTGCATGATAATTAGCCCCTGGTTTAAATTAAGACCTGTTCCTTGGCAATTATGCCAGACACACACCAGTGCCTCATGGAAAATGGTCTTTATTCAATTCCTGCAATTAAATATGAGACCTACTTATGAACTGTCCATTGAAAATGCATTTTGAAAAAAGAAAAGGAGGATTATGACTCGATGAGTCGATTTCCCCGTTTTCTTTCTTCTGTCAGGTATTGTAAAAAGAGCGGGCTCTGAGCTCTTTATTTGAGTTGCAGTGGGGTTAAAGTGAGGATCATAAGCCCTCTGCAGCGACTGATATACAAGCTGACACCTGCTGTCTTTGGTTGAGGTGATTAGTCCATGTTTTCTAGGTGGCTTTTCATCACATTAACGCATGTGAAGCAGATGTGACCAGACTGGACTCTCTCTCACATCTCAGATCTCCACCACTACCTTATCTAACTGAATCTGCATCTTTGGGTTATAGAAAAGCGCTATATAAGACCTATGTTATTATCATTATTTATTATGTTCTCATGCAATACTTGTCATGAAAGCATTTGTATTCAATACTAACCACTCTTCTAATATAAAAAGCTTTTTATTATTATTATTATTAATTTATTTTGATATTTTCTGTTTAACTGGAATATGTTTAACTTGAATGTGCCTGACTGCCTGTATGTTTTGTTTTGGCTTGAGTTATTCTGTGCATGATTAGGAACATGCTGAGAAATGGTTTTGATGCAGAGTGTTTATGTATTACAGGGACTCCTGTACATTTTCCCCTACTAGTATTCATGTGCTGATCCATTGCTTATGTCAGCCGCCTCTTAATAGACATCCTGCAGAAAGCAGTTCTTTATCAGGCTTTTAGCAGACGTTTATGACGCCATTACACCTCGCTTACTCTGTTGATACAGCACACTCCCTCACAAGGCATTGTTCCACCTTGGTGCAGCCACGGCTATTCAGTGCTATTCATATGGATCTGGGCCTGGGTTTAGTATTGTGAGGGTTTTGTAGATAGGCATTTAAATGGCATTTTACTTTCTACTATATCGATGCTTGTCAGAACAATTCACTTTTTAGAAATTGACATTCTATGGTCATTTGTCTAATTTTGTCTTTCAAGTGGAGTTCCCTTCCTTGGTTATAGAATTTTAGACGTCATGTAATACTAAATTTAAACAAACTCTAGAGTAGATACCTCCCATGTGCACAATGTTAAAGGTGAAATGTCCACGCTCTGACAACAAATGACTGACGCCACACAGTCTTATTGGAAATAAGAAATATAGAAATACCAATGGAAATACCAATGGAAACAACTGTAGCTTTGTCAGTCTATTGAAGTCAACAACTGTAGCTTTGTCAGTCTAATGAAGTCAACAACTGTAGCTTTTTCAGTCTAATGAAGTCAACAACTGTAGCTTTGCCAGTCTAATGAAGTTAACAACTGTAGCTTTTTCAGTCTAATGAAGTCAACAACTGTAGCTTTGTCAGTCTAATGAAGTCAACAACGGTAGCTTTGTCAGTCTAATGAAGTCAACAACTGTAGCTTTGTCAGTCTAATGAAGTCAACAACTATAGCTTTGTCAGTTTAATGAAGTCAACAACTGTAGCTTTGTCAGTCTCATGAAGTCAACAACTCTAGCTTTGTCAGTCTAATGAAGTCAACAACTGTAGCTTTGTCAGTCTAATGAAGTCAACAACTCTAGCTTTGTCAGTCTAATGAAGTCAACAACTGTAGCTTTGTCAGTCTAATGAAGTCAACAACTGTAGCTTTGTCAGTCTCATGAAGTCAACAACTGTAGCTTTGTCAGTCTAATGAAGTCAACAACGGTAGCTTTGTCAGTCTAATGAAGTCAACAACGGTAGCTTTGTCAGTCTAATGAAGTCAACAACTGTAGCTTTGTCAGTCTAATGAAGTCAACAACTGCGGAGCCTCTTATACCTGTACTTCATAATGCTCCGATAAAGTTATTACTTTTCTTTGTGCTCAGGTGGCGAGACAAGCTGATGTTGTTTACATATTTTCTCAACACTTATCACTTCTGTCGTGTTTGTTTAGTTTTCCCCGTCTCTTCGATTTTGACATTGCCTCGGCTATATTGCTTTTCACTTCTTGCAAGGAAGCTGGTTCAATAAGAAAACAGCACTATCCCCAAATCTGTTGCTTGCAGAGGTTGAGGGAGGCAGCAGAGACTGTGGGGAGAACGCTAGAAAACGAACCGAAAACCACCCACGCCCGGTTAATGTGCACTGCCTAGCTCTCCCCTGTACATGCAGATGGCATGGTGCTCCCAGATTTCATTTGAGCTAATCTAATCCCCCCACTGCTCCCACTAGAAAAGAAGAGTATTAGCGGCCATATGTCAACCAGATTTGTCAGATTATTCATTACAATTAATTGCTGTTCTCACTTAAGGCCTTTAAGGCTGTGAATTGCTCTGAAATCTATTGCAAACACAAAAATTATGAGTAAAAGACTTTAGCCCTGTCATTCAAATTTCATGCTGACCTTTAGAAAAGGCTGGAGCTTCCACAGGAGCAGGAGGGATAGGCTTTCTAATTGGGGTTGCTTCAGTCCTTTTATTTTCAAACTACTGTACAGGTAGACAGTCCGTCTATGTTGACAGTGGACACAGGGTTGGAGAGCCGGACAAGTCCATAATGATTCTATTCAACTGTCCATTGAAGTAAAAAGTATTTTCTTTTCAATTCTATTCCAGGATTTGTCAATATTATCAAAATGTATGATTATTATTTATTTAATCATTATCAATAACTTGATGCCATTGTGAAACACTGCTGTTGTTATGCTGTATACTGTCAATGGAACTCCAATGTGGACCTTTTAGAGAGGTAGCTGGAAGGCAGCCTAATAGCCACCTGAATTAATGTCCTGTCCAAGGATATCAGCCATAATACTTTAGTGATTAATGTTTCACTGGTGCACTGCTCCTTTAGTTAGGACTAGACCCTTATCGTGGAGATAAACTATACAAAACCTATTCAAACCAACTTAAGTCACATTCACCAGAACAACAAGAAAACAAGCCATTTTGTTTTTGTATTTATTATGGATCCCCATTAGCTGCTGGATCTCCATTAGCTGCTGCCAAAGCAGCAGCTACTCTTCCTGGGGTCCAGCAAAATTAAGGCAGTTAGAATGCATTCGGATAGTATTTAGACCCCTTCCCTTTTTCCACATTTTATTACGTTACAGCCTTATTCTAAAATGGATTAAAGAAAACATTTTCCTCATCAATCTACACACAATACCTTATAATGACAAAGCGAAAACAGTTTTTTTGCAAATGTATTAAAAATAGAAAACATAAATACCTTATTTACATAAGTATTCAGACCCTTTGCTGTGAGACTCAAAATTGAGCTCAGGCACATCCTGTTTCCATTGATCATCCTTGAGATGTTTCTACAACTTGATTGGAGTCCACCTGTGGTAAATTCAATTGATTGGATTGTTTTGTTTTGGAAAGGCCCACACATGTCTATATAAGGTCCCACAGTTGACAGTGCATGTCAGAGAGATACTTGATGAAAACCTGCTCCAGAGCGCTCAGGACCTCAGACTGGGGTGAAGGTTCACCTTCAAACAGTACAACGACCCTAAGCGCACAGCCAAGACAACGCAGGAGTGGCTTCGGGACAAGTCTCTGAATGTCCTTGAGTGGCCCAGCCAGATCCCGGACTTAAACCCGATTGAACATCTCTGGAGAGACCTGAAAATAGCTGTGCAGCGACGCTCCCCATCCAACCTGACAGAGCTTGAGAGGATCTGCAGAGAAGAATGTGAGAAACTCCCCAAAAACATGTGTGCCAAGCTTGTAGCGTCATATCCAAGAAGACTTGAGGCCGTAATCTCTGCCAAAGGTGCTTCAATAAAGTACTGAGAAGGGTCTGAATACGTATGTAAATGTGATATTTAAGTTGTTTTATTTTTAATAAATGAACAACATTTTCTAAAAACCTGTGTTTGTTTTGTCATTATGGTGTATTGTGTGTAGAATGATGAGGGGATTTTTTTTTTTTAATCAATTTTAGAATAAGGCTGTAACGTAACAAAATGCGGAAGGGTTCTGAATACTTTCCAAATGCACTAAATACAATTAAAAACATTACAGATTTCACAACATATTAAGTGTGTGCCCTCAGGCCACTACTCTACTACCACATTTCTACAACACCAAATCCATGTGTATGTGTGTGTATAGTGCATATGTTATCGTGTGTGTGTATGCGTGTGGCTGTGCATGTGTGTGTGACTCTTCACAGTCCCCGCTGTTCCATAAGGTGTATTTTTATCTGTTTTTTATTCAGATTCTACTGCTTGCATGAGTTACTTGATGTGGAATAGAGTTCCATGTAGTCATGGCTCTATGTAGTACTGTTCGCCTCCCATAGTCTGTTCTGGACTGTGAAGAGACCTCTGGTGGCATGTCTTGTGGTCTATGCATGGGTGTCTGAGCTGTGTGTTAGTAGTTTAAACAGACAGCTCGGTGCATTCAACATGTCAATACTTCTCACAAATATAAGTAGTGATGAAGTCAATCTCTCCTCTACTTTGAGCCAGGAGAGATCGACATGTTAGCTCTCCATGTACATTGATGGGCCAGCCGTGCTGCCCTGTTCAGGGCCAATTGTAATTGTCCTATGTCCCTCTTATTGGCCCCTGACCACACGACTGGACAGTAGTCCAGGTGTGACAAAACTACGGCCTGTTGGACCTGCCTTGTTGATAGCATTGTTAAGAAGGCAGAGAGTGGCGCTTTATTATGGACATTTTATACTGTTAGGGTTATACCATCTTATATACTGTTGCATCAATATGTTTTGACCATGACAGTTTACAATCCAGGGTTACTCCAAGCAGTTTAGTCTCCTCAACTTGCTCAATTTCCACATTATTCATTACAAGATTTAGTTGAGGTTTAGGGTTTAGTGAATGATTTGTCCCAAATACAATGCTTTTAATTTTTGAAATATTTAGGTGTAACTTATTTCTTGCCACCCATTCTGAAACTGACTGCATCTCTTTGTTAAGTGTTGCAGTGATTTCACTTGCTGTGGTAGATGACGTATATAGTATTGCATCATCAGCATACATAGACACACAGACTTTACTCAGAGCCAGTGGCAGATCATTAGTAAAGATTTTAAAAAGTAAGGGGCCTAGACAGCTGCCCTGGGGAATGCCTGACTCTACCTGGATTATGTTGGAAAGGCTTCCATTAAAGAACACCCTTTGTGTTCTGTTAGACAGGTAACTCTCCATCCACAATATAGCAGGGGATGTAAAGCCATAACACATACTTTTTCCAGCAGCAGATTATGATTGTTAACGTCAAAAGCTGCACTGAAGTCTAACAAAACAGCTCCCACAATCTTTATACTATCAATTTCTCTCTGTCAATCATCAGTAATTTATGTAAGTATCGTACATGTTGAATGCCCTTCCTTATAAGCGTGCTGAAAATCTGTTGTTAATTTGTTCACTGTAAAATAGTATTGTATCTGGTCAAAAAAAATTATATCAAAAGTTTACTAAGGGTTGGTAACAAGCTGATAGGTTGGCTGATTGAGCCAGTAAAGGGTGCTTTGCTATTCTTGGGTAGCGGAATGACTTTTGCTTTCCTCCAGGCCTGAGGGCACACACTTTCCTGTAGGCTAAGATTGAAGAGATGGCAAATAGGAGGAGTGGCAATATCATCCGCTATCATCCTCAATAATTTTCCATCCAAGACCCAGGTGGCTTGTTATTGTTGATAGACAACAATTATTTTGTTCACCTCTTCCACATTCACTTTACGGAATTCAAAATGACAATGCTTGTCTTTCATAATTTGGTCAGTTATGCATGGATGTGTAGGTTCAGAATTTGTAGTTGGCATGTCATGCCTAAGTTTGCTAATCTTGCCAATGAATAAATCATTAAAGTAATTGGCAATATCAGTGGGTTTTGTGATGAATGAGCCATCTGATTCAATGAATGATGGAGCTGAGTTCGCCTTTTCCTCATCATTTAATTTATGGTGCTCCGAAGTTTTATATCATTTATCTTTGTTTCATAGTACAGTTTCTTCTTCTTTTTGTTCAGTTTAGTCACATGATTTCTCAATTTACAGTACGTTTGCCAATCGGCTGTGCAGCCAGACTTATTTGCCATTCCTTTTGCCTCATCCTTAACATTTTTCAATTCCTCATCAATCCACAGGGATTTATCAGTTTTTATAGTAATTTTCTTAATGGGTACATGCTTATTAGTAACTGGAATAAGCAATTTCATAAATGTGCCAAGTGCAGCATGTAGTTACTCCTCATTACACACCACAGACCAGCAAATATTCTTTACATCGTCAACATAAGAATCACTACAAAATGTATTGGTCGACCAATATTTTTCTAGTCGAACAGTTGAAAAAAAATATATATATATACAGTACCAGTCAAAAGTTTGGACACACCTACTCATTCCAGGGTTTTTCTTTATTTTTACTATTTTCTACATTGTAGAATAATAGTGAAGACATCAACACTATAAAATAACACATATGGAATAATGTAGTAACCAAAAAAGTGTTAAACAAATCAAAATATATTTCAAATATACTTCAAATAGCCACCCTTTGCCTTGATGACAGCTTTGCACACTCTTGGCATTCTCTCAACCAGCTTCATGAGGTAGTCACCTGGAATGCATTTCAATTAACAGGTGTGCATTGTTAAAAGTTAATTTGTGGAATTTCTTTCCTTCTTAATACGTTTGAGCCAATCAGTTGTGTTGTGACAAGGCAGAGGTGGTGTACAGAAGCTAGCCCTATTTGGTAAAAAAACAAGTCTATATTATGGCAAGAACAGCTCAAATAAGCAAAGAGAAACAACAGTCCATCATTGCTTTAAGACATGAAGGTCAGTCAATGTGGAACATTTCAAGAACTTTGAAGGTTTCTTCAAGTGCAGTTGCAAAAACCATCAAGCACTATGATGAAACTGGCTCTCATGAGGACCACCACTGGAATGGCAGACCCAGAGTTACCTCTACTGCAGAGGATAAGTTCATTAGAGTTACCAGCCTCAGAAATTGCAGCCCGAATAAATGCTTCACAGAGTTCAAGTAACAGACATATCTCAACATCAACTGTTCAGAGGAGACTGTGTGAATCAGGCCTTCATGGTTGAATTGCTGCAAAGAAACCACTACTAAAGGACACCAATAATAAGAAGAGACATGCTTGGGCTAAGAAACACGAGCAATGGACATTAGACCGGTGGAAATTTGTCCTTTGGTCTGGAGTCCAAATTGGAGATTTTTGGTTCCAACCGCCATGGCTTTGTGAGACGCGGTGAGGGTGAACGGATGATCTCCGCATGTGTATTTCCCACGTAAAGCATGGAGGAGGGGGTGTTATGGTGTGGGGGTGCTTTGCTGGTGACACTGTCTGTGATTTATTTAGAATTCAAGGCACACTTAACCAGCATGGCTACCACAGCATTCTGCAGCGATACGCCATCCCATCTGGTTTGGGCTTAGTGGGACTATCATTTGTTTTTCAACAGGACCCAACACACCTCCTGGCTGTGTAAGGGCTATTTTACCAAGAAGGAGAGTGATGGAGTGCTGCATCAGATGACCTGGCCTCCACAATCCCCCGACCTCAACCCAATTGAGATGGTTTGGGATGAGTCGGACCGCAGAGTGAAAGAAAAGCATCCAACAAGTGCTCAGCATATGTGGGAACTCCTTCAAGACTGTTGAAAAGCATTCCAGGTGATGCTGGTTGAGAGAATGCCAAGAGTGTGCAAAACTGTCATCAAGGCAAAGGGTGGCTATTTGAAGAATCTAAATATAAAACATATTTTTATTTGTTTAACAGTTTTTTGGTTACTACTTGATTCCATTTGTGTTATTTCATAGTTTTGATGTCTTCACTTTTATTCTACAATGTAGAAAATAGTAAAAAATAAAGAAAAACCCTTGAATTAGTATGTGTTCTAAAACTTTTGACCGGTAGTGTATATGTATTTTGTTATGGCTCATGAGACACCTGTCTGATTCACGCCTATCTCAGTGGACTAATCCATTGCGGAGGCCGCGGGGATGACACACCAGTATCACCAGTAGTAAATTTACCGTTAATTCCCATAATTTGTAATATACATTGTTTGTTTGGTTATGGTAATTTCTGTTCATGCATTCAATATATTATTATTACAGTCTTTTGCTGTTCTCATTGTCGGAGTGGACACGTTGTTTGCGGACCGCACAACCTAGGCTACGCTTGTGAGGAACACGTTTTTTTTTCATTACATTTACGAGTTGTCAATTTATTCATTGTGTTTTATTTGTAGCGCTCCAGTTAATGTTGAGTAAGTACGCGCAGTTGATTATGCATAGAAGTAGGGCTAGGCTACCTGGCCTGTGCACAAATGTAGGCCTATAAATGTGCCCATTTGGGGATCTGATAGTACAGTAAGGGAAAAAAGTATTTGACTCCCTCTCAATCAGAAAGATGTCTGGCTCCCAGGTGTCTTTTATACAGGTAACGAGCTGAGATTAGGAGCACACTCTTAAAGGGACTGCTCCTAATCTCAGTTTGTTACCTGTATAAAAGACACCTGTCCACAGAAGCAATCAATCAATCAGATTCCAAACTCTCCTCCATGGCCAAGACCAAAGAGCTCTCCAAGGATGTCAGGGACAACATTGTCACCTACACAAGGCTGGAATGGGCTACAAGACCATCGCCAAGCAGCTTGGTGAGAAGGTGACAACAGCGATTATTCGCAAATGGAAGAAACACAAAATAACTGTCAATCTCCCTCGGCCTGGGGCTCCATGCAAGATCTCACCTCGTGGAGTTGCAATGATCATGAGAACGGTGAGGAATCAGCCCAGAACTACACGGGAGGATCTTGTCAATGATCGCAAGGCAGCTGGGACCATAGTCACATTTTTGACATGTGTTTTTCTGGATTTTTTTGTTGTTATTCTGTCTCTCACTGCTCAAATAAACCTCCCATTAAAATTATAGACTGCTCATGTCTTTGTCAGTGGGCAAACGCACAAAATCAGCAGGGGATAAAAACTTTTTTCCCTCACTGTATTTCTAATTGTTTTAACTCATCACCACTGTGGAGCTCTCTAAGTAGTTTTTTATTCACCTCAAACAGCAAGTAAACAAAGTCTGTTTTTGCATCCATTGAGAATGACAATAGTTCCTCAATGTAGCCTATTTGAAAAATCTTTCCAGCTCTCTTTCGATAAAAATGTCATGCTCTGATCTGGTGGAAATGTCATAAAACAGGTCTACTTGATTACTTCTTATCCCTTGCGCAAATAGCCTACAGCTATGTCTGTCCGAAGCTCACTGGCACAGGAAACTCTGAGGTCCCTTAATATTTTATACAATGTTGCAAATTTGCTAGCACAAGCTTCAGGCTGGACCCAAGTTAATAGTTGATACAATGTTTCAAGTTCCTTGCAGACAGGCCATGCATAGCCAATGTAGTTTATAGGATATTTATTTTTATCAGGATTTTATCTACCTGCAGGCTGCAATGTTTTTATTTGTTGGCTTTATGTAGGCTATTTTTTACATAGTTGTTAATTGCAATTGAAGTTACTTTTATAATTTTGATTAACCACATGATAATGATTTTGAGATACGAAGACTATTATAAATGAAATGAAACTTTTCCACGAAAATGTGCATATGAAAATCATAACTGACACGCAGATTGGTAGAAATGGTAAGATAAATTGGGAAATATACTGTCTGTAAAATGTATATAGTATGTATAAGTTGGAAGTAGCAGCCTAAGTATTTTTGTCCATTAGTTTACTTCAATTAGGGGAGGGGTGGTAGGGTTAGGGGAAAATAATAAAGAAGGAAAATATATTTTTAAAATATATATATATTTAAAATAATATATGTATTTACCCAAAACATATATGGGGGATTGGAAATGATGCAGACAATTACATTGATATAAGCCACAATATATCTGCAATATTAAAGCTGATCTACTCCCTAAAAATAAAATAATAAATAAATAAAAATAAGATAAATTGGCACTCCAAATGGAAGAGGTTACCAACCCCTGGTGTAGCCTATTACATACCGGCAATGTCCGTAGCTTAATGGAAGAATCTGCGAAGGCCAGCAACAGCTGGAGGAGGGTCAGGAACAGTTTTTTTCCTTCTAGTTAGGCTATCTTGATCTCTGGCTCCCACCTGAGTCATTTGTGTGTCTTAATTATTCAATCACAGTGTGCGTAAAGCATCAGACAAGCTCAGTAGCCTACATATAGTTGATTTTATTAAAACACTTAAGGTTTGTCTACACGTTTAAAAATGTTGCATTTGTAAAGATGTGATCAATACATGTAGATGATTTCATTCCTGTGCTGTTTGTAAATACCCTGGTAGGTTGACTGATAACCTGAACCAGGTTGCAGGCACTGGTTACAGTTTGAAGCTTTTCCTTGAGTGGGCAGATTGATGAAAGTCAGTCAATATTTAGGTCACCCAGAAAATATACCTCTCTGTTGACTAATAAATGTAGAACATTAAATTAAATGTTCTCCTTTGGAAATGGAGTTTGTGGATTTTCTCCCTTTTTCACCATTAGAAACCAACCTGAAAAAAAGCTTTGCGATCAGATTGCTTCAATCAAATTAACTAGTCCTCAAAAAGGAAAAGTCATGTCTCCCAAGCAATTTACAACAATGTGGCTGATTCATTGCTGATGAAATATTTTGGTTAATTATGGAGTTGAGGCAGTAGGTAAGTGATTTTAAGCGGTTCTGATTCGCTCACTTAATTGTATTTTATGAGACTGGGGCTTACCTGGGGATGGAGAGACCCTGAGTTAGACTTTAAGTGGGTGATGGAGATCATTCTCTGGCCATATTACCAAGCCCAACTAATGAGAAGGTGGAGGTAAGAGAATCCGGTAGCACTTTAGTTTACAGTGCTGAAATAGCAAGGTAACATCAGGAAAGTACCGGGAAATGACAGGGAAATAAGATGGCAACAAGCAGATAAGAATGCGGTAATAACCCGTTATTTACCACCACAAACTGATGCTGGCACAAAGATCGCACTTAACGAGCTGTATAGGGCCATAAGCAAACAAGAAAATGCACATTCAGAGGCAGCATTTCTCATGGCCGGTGATTTTAACGCAGGGAAACTGAATTCCGTTTTACATCATTTTTACCAGCATGTCACCTGTGCAACTAGAGGTGACAAAATTCTAGATCACCTTTACTCCACACACAGAAATGTATACAAGGCCCTCCCTCGCCCTCCCTTCGGCAAATAAGACCATAACTCTATCCTCCTGCTTCCTGCTTACAAGCAAAAACTCAAACAGGAAGTACCAGTGATGCACTCAATATGGAAGTGGTCCAATGAAGCGGATGCTAAACGACAGGACTGTTCCACTAGCCAGCCTGGTCTTATAGACTAGACTTAACATAGTAAAAGTAAATCTGTGACACTCAAATTAGAATTATATGTTACGTTTAGTATGGTTACATAAGGCAAATAGGATGGTTGGTCGGGGTGGATGGATGGGCGTATAATGCAAACTTCTAGCAACCCAAAGGTTGCAAGTTCGAATCTCATCACGGACAACATTAGCAACTACTTACACATGTTTTGCTACTTTACAACTACTTAGCATGTTAGCTAATCCGTCCCCTAACCCTAACCCTAACTTTAACCCTTTTAGATAACCCTTCCCCTAACCCTAGCCCTTTATCCTAACTCCTAAACTTAACCCTAACCTTAACCCCTAACCCTATCCCCTAGCCTAGCTAACGTTAGCCAGCTAGCTAACATTAGCCACCTAGCCACCTAGTTAGAATTCGCAACATATCATACGTTTTGCAAATTCATAACATATTGTACATTTAGAAAATCGTAACTTATTGTACGTTTTGCAAATTCGTAACATATGAATTGTAATTCGGAACATATCATATACGAAATGGTTAATGGACATCCACAAATTAATACTTGCCATACAAAACGTAGTGCATCAACGACGTCCCCCACAGTGACCGTACGTACCCCACACAGAAGCCATGGATTACAGAGGCCCCGTGTAGCTCAGTTGGTAGAGCATGGTGCTTGCAACGCCAGGGTTGTGGGTTTGATTCCCAGGGGGGGGCATTATGAAAAAATGTATGCACTAACTAACTATAAGGCGCTCTGGATAAGAGCGTCTGCTAAATGACTTAAATGAATCTTCACTGAGCTAAAGGCTAGAGTTGCCGCTTTAAATGAGCGGTACACTAATCCGGACGCTTATAAGAAATCTTGCTAAGACTTCCGCCGAGCTATCAAACAGGCAATGTGTCAATACAGGATTTAGATTGAATCCTACTACACTGGCTCTGACCGTCGACGGATGTGGCAGGGCGTGCAAACTATCACGGATTAGAAAAGGAAACCCATCTGCGAGCTGCCCAGAAACGCAAGCATTTCAGTCGAGCTAAATGCCTTCTATGCTTGCAGATGGAAAGTATTCATACCCATTGACTTATTCCACATTTTGTTGTTACAAAATGGATTAAATATTTTTAAAAAATCTCACTCATTTACACACAATACCCCATGAAAGTGAAAACATGTTTTTTGACATTTTTGCTAATTTATTGAAAATGAAATACAGAAATATTTGATTTACATACAGTAACAGTCAAACGTTTGGACACACCTACTCATTCCAGGGTTTTTCTTTATTTGTCCTATTTTCTACATTGTAGAATAATAGTGAAGACATAAAAACTATGACATAACACATGGGGCCTTGTGTAGCTCAGTTGGTAGAGCATGGCGCTTGCAACGCCAGGGTTGTGGGTTCGTTTCCCATGTGGGGCCAGTATGAAAAAATGTATGCACTCACTAACTGTAAGTCGCTCTGGATAAGAGAGTCTGCTAAATGACTAAAATGTAAATGTAGTAACCAAAAAAGTGTTAAACAAATCAAAATATATTTGAGATTCTTCAAAGTAGCCACCCTTTGCCTTGATGACAGCTTTGCACACTCTTACATTTGACATTTTAGTCATTTAGCAGACGCTCTTATCCAGAGCGACATACAGTTAGTGAGTGCATACATTTTCATACATTGGCATTCTCTCAACCAGCTTCGTGAGGTAGTCACCTGGAATGCATTTCAATTAACAGGTATGCCTTGTTAAAAGTTAATTTGTGGAATTTCTTTCCTTCTTAATACGTTTGAGCCAATAATTTGTGTTGTGACAAGGTAGGGGTGGTATACAGAAGCTAGCCCTATTTGGTAAAAGACCATGTCCATATTATGGCAAGAACAGCTCAAATAAGCAGAGAAACGACAGTCCATCATTACTTTAAGACTTTGAACGTTTCTTCAAGTGCAGTCACAAAAACCATCAAGCGCTATGATGAAACTGGCTCTCATGAGGACCCCCACAGGAAAGGAAGACCCAGAGTTACCTCTGCTGCAGAGGATACGTTTATTAGTTACCAGCCACAGAAATTGCAGCCCAAATAAATTATTCAAGTAACAGACACATCTCAACATCAACTGTTTAGAGGAGACTGCATGAATCAGGCCTTCATGGTATAATTGCTGCAAAGCAACCACTACTAAAGGACACCAAGAAGAAGAAGAGACTTGCTTGGGCCAAGAAACACGAGCAATGGACATTAGACCGGTGGAAATCTGTCCTCCAGAATTTTGGTTCCAACCGCCGTGTCTTTGTGAGACGCAGTGTAGGTGAACGGATAATCTCCGCATGTGTGGTTCCCACCATGAAGCATGGAGGAGGAGGTGTGATGGTGTGGTGGTGCTTTGCTGGTGACGCTGTCAGTGATTTATGTCGAATTCAAGGCACACTTAACCAGCATTCTGCAGCGATACGCCATCCCATCTGGTTTGCGCTCATTTGTTTTTCAACAGGACAATGACCCAAACACACCTTCCTCCCCCTACCCCACCCCACCCCCTCTTTTATGCTGCTGCTACTCTCTGTTTATTATCTATGCATAGTCACTTTAACTCTACCCACATGTACATATTACCTCAATTACATCGACTAACCTGTTGTATTCGGCGCATTAGACTTGATTTGATTTGTAAGGGCTATTTGACCAAGAAGGAGAGTGATGGAGTGCTGCATCAGATGGTTTGGGATGAGTTGGACCGCAGAGTGAAGGAAAAGCAGCCAACAAGTGTTCAGCATATGTGGGAACTCCTTCAAGACTGTTGGAAAAGCATTCCAGGTGAAGCTGGTTGAGAGAATGCCAAGAGTGTGCAAAGCTGTCATCAAGGCTACTTTCAATAATCTAAAATATATTTTGGTTACTACATGATTCCACATGTGTTATTTTATAGTTTTGATGTCATCACTATTATTCTCCAATGTAGAAAATAGTAAAAATAAAGAAAAACCCTTGAATGAGTAGGTGTGTCCAAACTTTTGACTGGTACTGTAAGTATTCACACCCCTTTGCTATGACACTCCAAATTGAGCTCAGGTGAATACAGTTTCCTTTGATCAACCTTGAGATGTCACTACAACGTGATTGGAGTCCATCTCTGGCCAATTCAATTGTTTGGATATGATTTAGAAAGAAACACACCTGTCTACAGTACAGTGCATTCGGAAGGTATTCAGACCCCTTGACTTTTTCCACATTTTGTTACGTTACCTTATTCTAAAACTTGTAATTATGTTGTATGTATGCATAGTTGTGTGGCAAGGCTTGCTGTTTCAGTAGTTGTTTTTCCAGTGATGTAGCTATATTGTCATATTTCTGCAATGTCATGTTGTCCTGACTAGCTAGGCTCTATTTTCTTGTTAGCTAGCTTCTGATGGACATGATAGTAATGCTAGCTAGCTATATTAATTGCTGTCCTACCTATTATTTGAATGCATTTGTGTGTGAATGTGTACAATAACATTTTGTAATACCATCTTTTCTTATTGGGAGTTGTAAGCTGTCTGCCAAATTTAGTTCCCTACTCACATTATGAGGGCAGAACAGCTTTGGTCTGAGTAACCAGTGGAGGCTCCTCAGAGGAGGAAGGGGAGGACCATCCTACCCAGTGAATTTCAGAAAATTTTAAAATAATGAAACATGAAAAAAGTTATTCTTATTAGGTAAAACTATACTAAATATATTCACGTCACCAAATACCTGATTAAAACACAGTCTTTTGCAATGAAGGTCTACAGTATTTTCAACAACACACTCTAGGCTAGTACCATGGTGTAGCCGGAGGACAGCTATTTCCCATCCTCCTCTGGCTACAGTGACTTCAATTCAAAACCTAGGAGGCTCGTAGGCCTTACCCCCTTCCATAGATCTACAAGGTAATCATGAGCACTTCCGGAGGATGTCCTCCAACCAATCAAAAGCTTTTGCAATATGAACTGTCATGTTGTCCATCCAATCATAATTAACCTAGTGTGGTGTATTGGGGATGTGCCACAGAGCATTATGGGGGTTATATGTGTTGTGATGCTGAGTTGGTGACATATTGGATATAGATTGAGAGTAAAGAGTGAAGGTTGAGCATTTTTAGGATATTATTCAATTCAAATTAGTTTCTTCAAACTACAGGAGACGGAAGAGGTAGATTATATATTGTTTTCTTGGTTTTATAACTTTATTTTTGTGTGGAGTTAGTGCAATTTATTTCAATTTGCCTTGCTAACTTTAGTAGCAAGTGCTAACGTTAGCTAGCTACCAGAGTGCAGATTTCTCCGCCAGAATGGCTAGTTAATGCTAACAACAATGGAGTGGATTTTTTGTTAAAGAACCACTTTCATTGCCCACATCAGTTTCAAGCTTCTTCGAAAAAGCCGCATCGATCATGTAATGGACGAATGGCAGCGTATTCAAACTGCGCAACATAAGGAGAAGGCAAGAAGAAACAGGGTCACAAGCAGTTTATCGGAAAGAGTTGGCTTTTACTTAGGGGCCGGAAGAGAGGGAGAGTTCAGCTAACAAGGGCAACTACAAGGAGCTTTCAGGGGTAATTGCACGTTATGATGCTTTACTTGCTGAGCATTTGGACGTTTCTACTGTCTGCTCTGGGATGTCAAAATCAATTCAGAATGATTTGATCGCTTCCATCTCATCATCCATTAAAAGTGAGATTTAAAAGAGAGGTTGACGCAGCGCATTTTTACCGCTCGCTCAAGTAGGCTTTCCACTTTCCTCCGGATTTATTTAGCAAATGTGATAACAAATAATCACTCCAGACAGACATAAGCAAAAACATCATTAGATAAATGTTGCAGCACCCTAGGCTACACCTAAACATTAGAGATCTGACATGCTGTATGGGATGAAAACGAGACGATTTTTCAGTCTGATCAACTGTAGGCTACTAATAATAGCAGCTATATACAGCCTATGAGCCCTGTTCATCTGGTCAGGGTAAACCAATTGGTAACGTTATGTATTTATATTCCATTTGTTTGTCAGGAGAAAATGTGAATATGATCAAATTAGGTTTATATAAAAAATTGGGCTGGCTTGGCTGCCTATACCTTTTCAATCCAAAATGATTAACTGGAATTAATCAATCAACATAATAGTGATGACATAGACTGTGAGTAAATGTTTAATTAGGACTACAGTTGCATAGGCCTGCACTATGGAAACATGCATAAAGCAAGCTCAGCCCTGTGAGTTCTATTGTCTATCAGTTGTTGTCGCCTTGTCTGGGTAGAGGAAACCCCCCTGTTAGTCTAGTCTAAATATAATTCATATGAACAAGTATAAGGTTGCTGCAGTTTGACAGGGTTTTCATCCTCCCCAGGGCCAGTAGTTTTTTCCAGGAGTAAAAAAAATAATATGTGACCTGATTAGGAGAAACTGGCCCCATAATAGCCCATATAAAACCTTTTTACAACTGATTAATCACTGTCATACCCTATAGGGTCCATAGTTTTCCTGTTTAGGTTACCAGATAAGGAAAAACTCCAGGCCCCAGGGGGAAAAAATTGCCCGACCACTCTGGGACCTATGGTGCCACCAGTCTGCTCGCAGTTGATAGTTATTGTCAGGGATGTGGATGATCAGGGCTTTATTCAGGAATGTTTCTTGGGCTACTTTGATGTGTCAAGTGGGCGAGATGTGCAGTCTGTGTTTGACTTTGTGAATTCTGAGATGTCTGAATTTATCTTCATGGAGAAACGTGTTGCCCAAACCTATGATGGCGCTGCTGTAATGGAATGTATCAGCTTTTTGTATTTACAGCGAAGTCCCCTACTCTTCCCTGATTAAAAGGTGATGACCACTCTACTCCACTACCATTGTCAACTCTCTCCTGACATGATCTGAAGCCACGTCTCATGTGCCCTCTCATCCACTGGCACATGGAATGTATCCTTTCCAACACTGTGAGTAGACTCCTCAATTTTCTCTCATTACTGTATGTAGAGTCAATCACATACAAACACATTATTACACATCAATGTGAGTTTAATCCTTGCTTGGACTAACTCATTCTTAGTTATTTTGTCTAAATGGCTTGTGTTATGTTTTTTTGGCCTCCCAGTCAAATCCTGTCCTGCCCTCAGTGGAAGAGTTGAGCTCTTCACCAACATCATCCATCCATGATGAGCCTGTCCTACACTGAAGCCTCAGAACACCTCAATCCCTGTCCTGCACTGAAGTCAAGCCTCTGAACACCTCAACTCATGCCTCATGCCCTCATTCAATCACTGCTGTGATCCCTTCCCAACACTGTGTAAGTAACCCTCTCATTCCCATTCCCCATAATATTGTACTATAAATGTCTTTATTAAATGCTTTAGTTTAAATTTGACGATTTTTTAAACACACTTTATCGTCTCCGTGCGTCCGCGCCTACAGTATACAGTGGAGCTCCCATCCTCCTTAATTGTTCATGTCACCAGCTTCCACTGGAAGTAACGTCAGACCAGCATGTGCTCTCTCTCCTACTCTGCTTTGATGCTTATGTAAATAGTGCTCCAGTGTATTCATGTTTAAAAAGTTAAAGTTAATGTACCGTTCATAAAATGTTTCCTAATGTTGTTGTGATACTAGCAAACTATTGGTGATGAGGTAGCGTTGTGTAAAAATAGTTTTACATAATCTGATTCAATGTTGGCTATTTAGCTAGCTAGCTAGCTATTACAGGTTGTCTGTGTCTGTAGCTTACCTCTCGCAGGCGCTCGCCATATCATGTCATTACTCTTTGCATTCACTCACTGATGCATATATTTAATCTCATCCAGGTAAATTGGTCCACAAGTGTTGTAACATTAGTGTTTTTTGTGGTCTATTTCCAGTATTTCTGTCTATTTGCCATTGTTTTATGGATTTACAGTGAGGGAAAAAAGTATTTGATCCCCTGCTGATTTTGTACGTTTGCCCACTGACAAAGACATGATCAGTCTATAATTTTAATGGTAGGTTTATTTGAACAGTGAGAGACAGAATAACAACAAAAAAATCCAGAAAAACGCATGTAAAGTATTTGACCCCCTCTCAATCAGAAAGATTTCTGGCTCCCAGGTGTCTTTTATACAGGTAACGAGCTGAGATTAGGAGCACACTCTTAAAGGGAGTGCTCCTAATCTCAGCTTGTTATCTGTATAAAGGACACCTGTCCACAGAAGCAATCAATCAATCAGATTCCAAACTCTCCACCATTGCCAAGACCAAAGAGCTCTCCAAGGATGTCAGGGACAAGATTGTAGACCTACACAAGGCTGGAATGGGCTACAAGACCATCGCAAAGCAGCATGGTGAGAAGGTGACAACAGTTGGTGCGATTATTCGCAAATGGAAGAAACACAAAATAACTGTCAATCTCCCTCGGCCTGGGACTTCATGCAAGATCTCACCTCGTGGAGTTGCAATGATCATGAGAACGGTGAGGAATCAGCCCAGAACTACACGGGAGGATCTTGTCAATGATCGCAAGGCAGCTGGGACCATAGTCACCAAGAAAACAATTGGTAACACACTACGCCGTGAAGGACTGAAATCCTGCAGCGCCCGCAAGGTCCCCATGCTCAAGAAAGCACATATACAGGCCCGTCTGAAGTTTGCCAAAGAACATCTGAATGATTCAGAGGAGAACTGGGTGAAAATGTTGTGGTCAGATGAGACCAAAATTGAGCTCTTTGGCATCAACTCAACTCGCCGTGTTTGGAGGAGGAGGAATGCTGCCTATGACCCCAAGAACACCATCCCCACCGTCAAACATGGAGGTGGAAACAATATGCTTTGGGGGTGTTTTTCTGCTAAGGGGACAGGACAACTTCACCGCATCAAAGGGACGATGGACGGGGCCATGTACTGTCAAATCCTGGGTGAGAACCTCCTTCCCTTAGCCAGGGCATTGAAAATGGGTTGTGGATGGGTATTCCAGCATGACAATGACCCAAAACACACGGCCAAGGCAACAAAGGAGTGGCTCAAGAAGAAGCACATTAAGGTCCTGGAGTGGCCTAGCCAGTCTCCAGACCTTAATCCCATAGAAAATCTGTGGAGGGAGCTGAAGGTTCGAGTTGCCAAACGTCAGCCTCGAAACATTAATGACTTGGAGAAGATCTGCAAAGAGGAGTGGGACAAAATCCCTCCTGAGATGTGTGCAAACCTGGTGGCCAACTACAAGAAACGTCTGACCTCTGTGATTGCCAACAAGGGTTTTGCCACCAAGTACTAAGTCATGTTTTGCAGAGGTGTCAAATACTTATTTCCCTCAATAAAATGCAAATCAATTTATATTTTTTTTTACATGCGTTTTTCTGGATTTTTGTTGTTGTTATTCTGTCTCTCACTGTTCAAATAAACCTACCATTAAAATTATAGACTGATCATGTCTTTGTCAGTGGGCAAACGTACAAAATCAGCAGGGGATCAAATACTTTTTTCCCTCACTGAACAAAAATATAAATGCCACATGCAACAATTTCAAAAAATGTACTCAGTTACAGTTCATATAAGGAGATCAGTTTCATATGATCCCGCAGGTGAAGAAGCCGGATGTGGAGGTCCTGGGCTGGTGTGGTTACACGTGGTCTGCGGTTGTGAGGCCTGTTGGACGTAGTGCCAAACTCTCTAAAACAACATTGGAGGTGGCTTATGGTAGAGAAATGAACATTAAATGCTCTGGCAACAGCTCTGGTGGACATTCCTGCAGCCAGCATGCCAATTGCACGCTCCCTCAACTTGAGACATCTGTGGCATTGTGTTGTGTGACAAAACTTCACATTTTAGAGTGGCCTTTTATTGTCCCCAGCACAAGGTGCACCTGTGTAATGATGATGCTGGTTAATCAGCTTCTTGACATGCCACACCTGTCAGGTGAATGGATTATCTTGGCAAAGGAGAAATGTTCACTAACAGGGATATAAACAAATGTGTGCACAACATTTTAGGGAAATAAGCTTTTTGTGTGTATGGAAACATTCAGGGATCTTTTATTTCAGCTCATGAAACATGGGACCAAAACTTTACATGTTGCGATTATGTTTTTGTTCAATATTAGCCGGTGGTCTTTTGGAATGTAGAATGTGTGACACATAAAACATGTATGAATGTATCTTTTGTCATTCAGAACTATTTTATTTAGACTATGCAAGAGGAAATTATTATTGTTGATTAATTTTGAATAATAGCACTTAATGTTAATGTCATACTTTTACTGTTGTCTATCGAATGTATTATATGAGTCTGCATTGATGCTTGCTGAGGAGAGGTGTGTGCAGCGTAGAGAGGCTCGCCATTTCATGTCAATGCTTTGCACTGCATCTCATCCAGAAATAAAAGACCAGAATCAGCAGCTGTGTGTCCCGTGTCCAGTCAATCTACATGCACCACAACGCAGAACCAAAGCCAGAGCGTTGTAGCCAGCGCATTCACACATAGGCCCAGACCGGCTACACTAACAATAAATGAAGTTCCATTAATGAACATACTGTAGAAGCTTAATTACTTGTGATTGTCTTAATCTGTCTGGGGAGAAATTGCATTAAATTAATTTGAATATACATAAAAGTTAAGTAAAGAAAGAAACAGTACACAGAAAGTATGGTGAAACAATTAAGAAAGTAATAGTAATTTAAATGGTAACCGGCAAACAGATCTTCGCTTTAGAATACAGTGTCAAGGCCCTGTAGGTACACTGAAACTTTGGTCAAACTATAAAGAAAGTAACAGTAAAGTACACAGGAACTATCAGGAACTATGGTGAAACAATTAACATTTAAGAAAGTAATAGCAATTTACATGGTAACAGGGGAACAGCTATTTGCTTTAGAATACAGTGTCAAGGCTCAGAAACAATAGTGTAACTATAAAGAAATTATCAGTAAGTTACATCATCATTTCTTATAGTGCTGAATTTAACGACTGGAAAGTAATAGGAAACAACAGGGAAACAAGACGGAAACAAGACGGCAACGACAAGGTAACTACCCAGCTACAAGCAAAGACCCAAAAGGTACATTTTGAGGTTGGCCCACATACTGTATAAGTTTCTCAAATGTTTCTGTTAAATAAACAGTCTTTCTTCAAAGTTTCAACTACATTCTGAATAACTTTATGGTGCTACTGAGAAGAGGTGAAATGGCCTTAAATACTTACTACATAACTTCTGCGTATTAGCCTCTATTATTGAAAGTTATTCAGTAACTAATATTAGTTTCTACATATCAACCATGAAAATTCATCACACTTTATATCAGTATTTGGCCTCTACATACTAATCTTATTTCCCAGTTGTTTCCTGTTACTTTCTGGACGTTACCCTGTTATGTCAGCACTGTAAACTAAAGTGCTTCCGAGGTCTTATTCACAATCACATGAATGATGATTAACCAAATCATACTTTCCGCTTATGTCGTGCATAATTAAGGTAATTCTGATACAATGAAAATGCATTTGATGTGATGAGATGATAAGATAAGAAGTACTTGGCCTATAGGCAACCTCTATTTCTGTATTGTACACCAGACTTGGTTCAATGTAGCTTTGAGCTGTTCGATGAGAGCTCCAATCCACCTGTGTATTGGGGGAGGGAGGGTCAGTGTGTTGAAATATTTCAAATTCTCCCCCATACACATGGCACCTAGTGGATCGATGGTTGAAATGTGGATGATGCCTCGCCTGGGCTCGTCACTGTACTCCTGTAGATGGACACTTCCTCATTATACTACAATACACTTGGCACTAAAGGTCACTCAGAACATAATCACACACAATCAAAACCACAAACTTCATACATCAAGAAGACAGTGAATAGCTGGAGGGTTTATTTTCTACTGCCACAGAAATTCTCCCATTTATATAATCTGATAGTGGGAGGGGTGACATGAATTAAGAACCCACTGATATTACAGTTTATTAACTTTGACTGTGGACAGTGATGCAAATGAATGTGTATATGAAGACTTTACATAGACTTTTGAGATTTACTCAAATCACTTTTAGAACAGTGTTTGATAATGATTTTGATTTGTGTATCGTTAATGTCTGCACTCCAACGTCAGACATTTGAATTGTATGGGTACAATCGAAGAGCTGGAGCTTGCTGTCCAATCAAAAAAAAATTCTGAACCCGGTAGCAGGTTGTCATGAAAAGAAGCATGTGTGTGAGAGCGAGAGAGAGAGAGAGAGAGAGAGAGAGAGAGAGAGAGAGAGAGAGAGAGAGAGAGAGAGAGAGAGAGAGAGAGAGAGAGAGAGAGAGAGAGAGAGAGAGAGAGAGAGAGAGAGAGAGAGAGAGAGAGAGATAACCCTCTCCAGCATATTAACATAATGAGGAAAACACACTTAGTGGGCCATGACCTGATGTCATGTGATTATACCATGATTAATGATATCCTTTTACCAAAACACCCAGCCCAACACTCTGGGCTTAAAAACCACCACATACTGTATCTGATTGCTTTGATCAACTCATGTTCCTTTTCTCTGTGGGCCTTGTTTTGTATATGTTTGGTTTGATCCCCAACAGTTTTGTTTTATTAAAATAATACCTATTTTGTTATATTTTTTGCTGAGAAAAAGTCTCACTTTAAGATGACTTTTGTTTAAAGGGACAATCCGGAATTGGTACATCTATTTTTTGACTGTTGTATTTGAGGAAGACAGTTGGAGTAAAGGAGGGGGGGGGGACAATGACCATCCACTGTAAAAACAGACCTTAACAGGTTCCATATAAAGTCCAGGTGTGGATACATACACGTGTGCTTCTACTTCCCATTGGGTCTGAGGTGCAGAAAGAATTGATTCTGTGTTCCTATTAGGATGACATATAGGACCAGTTGGAGGCACAGCTTGAAACTGTTCAACAACATGCAGTAAAATAACCAGTCAAAGAACCTGTTCAACACATTCCACAATGACTGTGAGATGGTCTCGAAATGGTTAGATTTTTTCTGCCTTGTCCAAGCCAGAATGGCCCATAGTTGCCTGTCAAAAACAATGAGGAAAAATCTGAGACTTGAAACCAATTTTGTCTGGTTACCACTCAGTCTCCTCTCCAGATAACAATATGCACTGCAGTGGATGACTCAGTGTAAAATATTTCCCTCTGTTTTGCCTCTGTCCAGACGCCTTGCAGACACAAAGCCTTCAGTGTTTCCTGGATAAAGGCTCCAATATCAGTCTGTCTGCTTATTTGCAAGTGGGATGAATGTTCATTTATGCAGTAAAAACCTTCTTTGTAACACTTTTATAGCCCAGAGGTGTAGATTTACATCTTAGGGACACAATGAATTTTTGCCTGTTCAAAAGGGGGAGACAGGCGCCCGGCATTCTTTGGCCTCCTACACCACATTGTTCTATTGTTTTTAAACCTCACTGCCACCGAGGAGCACCAGTAGGTGCAGGGCCTCGTGACCTTTGTATGAACTTGGGCACAGGGTGACGTTCTGGCACTCTATTGGTTCAATATGTGTTGTTAAGACTTGCACATGCCTAGCTGAGCTTCCTTATGTCTGGACTAGGGTTGCAAAATTCCGGGAACTTTCAATAAATTCCCTGGTTTTCCCAAAATCCCGGTTGGAGGATTCCCAAAATCAGGAGGGAATAAGCAGGAAATCCAGAAAACTCAAATCAGGATTTCTGGAAAACCAGGCAATTTATTGAAAGTTCCCAGTGTAGGGATTAGAGCATTGCATTGCATATAGCATTATGTTCATTCATAGACATATTGTTTTGTAAATGTGTCCCAGAGATATATAAATATAATCATCATCATATTTGCTGTTAGCAGACTAGCAGTTGCTATTTGTAGTGATGTAGTTGTAGTTCTGTGCATTGAGTAGTATTGTGTAATTAAATGAGAGGTGTTTCAAGCCTCAGGGGGATTGCTGCTAGATTTCAGTGGAAAGGTTCCATTGTGCTACATGTATATTTTCAACAAATCCGACCTGCATCTGCGTATAGGGCTGTCAAAAAATTAAATGAAAAGTCATTCTAATAGGTGACCTCTGACCTACTTCATATTTTCTGTCAATTATGAAAGTATGAAGTCATGCATAATTATGAGGCCTATTAAAATTCACCAATAATTTGTGTTTATGCGAAGTTACCACTTTATTCCACAACTGGTAGCCATGCAGAACTAATGTGTCACTCCCAAGGAAAACATAACTGCAGCCATTTCAACAAGAGTGCATTGTACTATTACATGAAATATATATTACAAAAATTACACGTTCATTTTTTCACACACTGGCCATGGATTCAAGGGATGCGTTTACAATAAATAAATAAAAATGTGTATTTACTGTACTGTGCTCTTTCATCAGTTGTTTGCGTTGCTAGTGGCTGCATTCAGTCTCAATGTGACACCACTATGGGCTAATTGTTTTTTGTTAATGATACCTTATTCACCAGTAAACGCTACGCAGGCCTCTTGGGCTCTTGTGTAACTCAGGTGTGTGTAATTAAATTTCTTAAGGTCAACCTCTCACCAGGATGAATGAGTGAAATTGCATAGTTGACCACTTCAGGGCTAAGATCAAAATGCAATTAACTATAGTTAATAGATCTGTATTACAATGTAAGACAATGATATGGATGGAGCTCTATGGACACGATTAAACTTTTATTTATTTGGAAAGTATGAAAATAAGTATTGGCTAATTTGATAATTTGACAATTTTAGGACAAGTGTATCTGTGGTTAATCCTAAATGCCAATGTAAATACAGTGTAATACACAATCACTTGATTTGGTTTCTCCCACAATAAGAGGCAGGCTATGAGATATTGATCAGAGCATATCCTGGTCAATCAGACTAAATGATTGCCTATAAGCCCCTGCCTCTCCAGCTGGCTTGCAGGCACGAGGGTATCCAGAGGAAACCAAATTATGGAGGCCCAGATATGAGCCGGCTAGCTACTGATAGTCCCCTGCAGTCTTGTGGAACTGAGCAATGCAAATGTACAATAAACAGTGCCTAAGCTTGGTGGAGGTCTTTCAATCACAGAGGGCAATAGTTCAACCCCCGCCATGCATAATCCCAGCCTTGAAACCCCAGGGACTCGGCGCTACTCCGCGCTCCAACCTGCTCAATGGCACAAAGATATTAGATAGCCATATGTAGATTCACAAGGTAAACAGACCTCTCATGATAACACAATACGCTTCCTTTTCAACCTGGAATATATTTAAACTTAATTCTGTTTTCTTCTGCGGGAAGGCAAAAATTGAAGGCTTAGCTTTTTGCCACTGCCACCAGAATTCCTTGCAGCTGTTTACTTTGTTTAACACCCTGATATATCTCTTGCTAAGAAGAAATTGGTATCTCTTCTCCATGAATTACGTTCCCAGTGTGTTTGTAGTATACCCCAGCTTGGACTGAAGACCTGCTGATAGAGGAAGGGGCCTGCATGGTGGAGGAGTTGGCGTGTGTTTTGAGGGAGGGATGGTGAAAATATGAAAATCACTGAAAACCTCACAAACCCATATGACAGAGAATTGGCACAGTTAATTGGCACAAGTTACTTTCAGAATTGCTGTTCAAAAAATGATCAAAATCAGTCTAAATGGTAGTACATTTAATATGTCATTAGTTTGTTAGAATATGATATGATATAATTATGATCTATTACTTATGATAGCTGGTTTGACAGCAGAAATGTGGAATCACGTTCCCCTACCTTCTACCTCTGAATATGACACAACACTTGATTTATACCAAGGTATTTTAAGGGTTAGGGAAGCTCCTCTGTCTCTGTCTAAGATGCTCTTTCACATACACACATGGACGACTGACACACTCATTCACGCATGCACACACACACATGCACATGTACACACATGCACACACACACACACACACACAAAGCGCAAGTTGAATAGAGCGTCTGTCTGTGTGGGGGAGGGGAAATGAGAGGGGGCTGAGGGTTGGGGTGGGGGGTGACGGTGGGGGGTGACAGCGTGCTCCAGGTCCCCGTTCCCCCACTGGTCCCCCAGCAGCCCAGCAGGAGCCACTCCAGCCTGGAGAGAGGATCCTTCCAGCCAGCGGGACATCCAGGGGTGGGGGAAGAGCCATGGAGAGACACAGCACAGGCCACTTTAGACCCCCCTCACATTAGACAGTGAAAAGAGCTCAGTGATGAGGAACTGACACTGATCATCCACCCCTGTCTGTCTGTCCATTATTTCAGACAGTGTGAAGTGACGGGAGAAAATGTCTTTAAAGTCAAATAGATGATCTGCTTTTTGTTTGTGACAAATGTAGCAGAAATAGCCACAGGAGATCATAGATACTGCTAAGGTGCTCTCAAATAGCTCTGCTCGAGGGAGATTATGGTTCAGGTTATTTTCCTTCACATGAGGAGAAATACCATTATTTTAATTTATAAATAAAAAACAGAAAATTCAGTCAGAAAAAACATGTACATTCTATAAATATTTTTAGATATCATTATACACTTTCTGATGTTTTTGCTTACACCATGAAGTCAATTTATTTTTGGTGTCAAAAATCTTTATGCTTGACTAATGTGTTTTATATTCATCACAGAACTTCTAAGGGCGTTATCTCAAAGCAGACTAAAACAGAAGGAGTAGCTACTTCCATCCCCTGTAAACCACGTGTGCTTGTTCAGAAATGTAACCACTCGTGAGTGTGGGATGATAATGACGGATAATAGGATTCTATTAGCCGTTCAGTTTTTGCACGCCTAATAATTAGATGAATTGAATGACACTAATTTAGAGAAAATGAGAGACCCAGTGGTGTTAATGCAACCTGTGTTTCCAGATGCTCGTCTCTAAACAGCTAAGTGAACTACCTAATCATAGGCCACCATCTGGGAATTCCTCTTCGAGGCAGGAAAAGAAGATGGTGCCATTACAGATTTTAAAACAGGCATCTGATGGTACAACTCACCAAGTTAAAGGGGTCTCTTGCTAACGAATACAGTCGTAAATTTGCTTCGCACCCTGATTATTAACTTCCAGTTCATTTAGGCACTGCCGTAATGTTAATTTCAACTTTGTAGATGAAGGTAAATAAAGTCATTACCGTTTGTTCGACATTAGCATATCTCACAGGTGTAATTCTCCCAGAGTATTGCACTGAGACTGCTTCCCTGCTTCCTTCAGTCAAATCATTCAGTGACACACCAACAAAGATGGGAGACTGACTAATTTATCGCAAAATTTGCACCGGAGTATAAAAAATCATGCAAATGAGCAGGGTTCTCAATTGGAAGACACAACATTTGGGTGACATTAATCAAAGAAAAATATGCAGACAAAGGTGACAGTAATCCCAATACCCCACATAAATGGCACAGCTGTGATTCTGCTCATCCTACACTTGTACAGTATGCATGGACTGCAACAAAAAATGCCATACATTAAATACCTCTCTACTTCTTTCTATCACACATGTGGAATAGGTAATCTAACACCTTTAATTTTTGTTCTTTAGTCCAACGACTATGCCTTGTTAAGGAACATTTGACTAGTTTTCACATATATATATGTGGTGTCTGCTAACCCCCTATCCTTGAATTATGATTTAGAATCCTTTGATCCTCTAATGTTGTCTTATACAGTTCTTCAACCCAAAAGTTCAGAGTCAGTTTTGAATATGAGCAATATGATTGATATTGATATGTGACATCCCTTATAAGCATATGGTCACTGTATGTTGAAATCCATATCTTTATTAGTTCCTATACAGTAGACACTAGGGGAGGCCGGGGTTGATTGTCTCACGGCTTGGTTGTCATAGTGCTTATTACTCCCAATCTAGAGGGCTCTGTGTAATAATTTGAAGATGAAAATGTGTGAATTCTTTGAAAGAACTCATCCACCTGGTCAATTCATGTCAGCAGGACAAAACATTTGTGTTTTTCATAGGTATTTTCTTTATAAATGTTTGAATAATGCGAGCATACATGATAAATTATGTTTGTTGAAACGAGGAAAGGGAGTTGCTAGGTCAAGCCATATGGTAATTACCATGGGGGGATGGTTGTCACTATCAACTCCATCATAACCACATTGTTTGGGACATTGCCACTACCAGTATATACAATAAATCCCAAGCTCTATTGTGCCGTTGCTATAAAGACCTCCCTTCCCAGTAAACATGAACACCTTTGGCCGACATATCAAAATGTGTTGGGAATATGTAGTGTGGATAGCGTTTGCACATTGGGAAGACATTGCCGAGACATCAGAATAGAATGTTGATGCCTGGCCGACGTATAAACAACGTAGAACTGTAGAATTTAGAATGTAACGTTAGGTATTCTAAATGCATCTGTGAGTCTTGCCAATTAGCAAACGATGTCTAAACTGCTCTCTGTTGGGCAGAGGTATCTGAGTTTGTTGCCTCTCTCTCTCATGCAATTTTTTTCTGTCACACACCCCCACACATGTGCAAACACACGCATGCAGACACAGATTTACTCAAAATGTCATATGTTGTTCTCAATGCATAGAAGTCAGATCTTTGTTAGGAATATCGTTAGATCAAAGAAGGGCTTGGCTATTTCTAAGACTCTTTATATGCTATATTGCTTCATTTCTTGTTATAAAAAGGAAAAACTACTAGCAAACATTGTGACAACCAACTCCATACTGTGTGACAACCAACCTCGCAATGTACAGAGTGTGTTTGATGGCTTTTAACACCATGTTGGAATACGATATGAGGATAAAGACCTTGGTCTTTCTATTGAAGTTTAAAAGAGTCTTGTAAGATAAACTGGTGCTGAGAAATACACACAAGAGTAAAAAGTGTGACAGCCAACCCCAGTCCCCCCTAGATAGTCCAGCAGGAAAGTGAAATAGTCCAACCTGAATGTGAGAAGTCACAAACATAAAAATAGACCTATAACAGACCCATTGACTTGAATGAGGATTCCCATTCTAGCGATTGTATTTCTATGGTCTTAATAGTACATGATAATGTACATAGGCCAGTGTCCTCTATTAGAGAGCCGTGCAGTGGCAGCACCACACCAAACTGTCTGCACTCCTCTTCCCTGAGTTGTAGTGGAACCCGCCTAATCCCCCCCAACAGAGCCGTCAAGCCAGCCTGCAAACAGAGCTCAACATGGGCTCTCCCCGCGTGGTGGGAGCAAACCAACATCATAACAAAGGGTGTTTATGGAGAAAAAAAAAAGATTGTCGTGCAGCCGAGCAGAAAGGGCTTAGCAGTGATCAGACCCCGCTATCACCTTTATCCTTCACCATTCACATTGAAATGCAAATATCAAGGCAGGGTTTCCACCCGTGTGCCACTCACAAATTGAAAAGCAGTTTTTATCTATGCAAATGCAAGCATGGTAATTGAAGTTAATCAATCAATGCTAGCTTTCACTAAAACCTTGAACATGATTGAATAAAGTAATTATCATTCAGGAGAAAATAATGAAGTTATAGACAGCATGAACCTTATTAAAGGAGGATTTTGAGTCACAATGGCATAAAAAATCCTCCCTCAGCATCCCCCTCTTCTCTGTTGCTCTCCCTTTCTTTCTTCCCCCTCGTTCTCTCCCTCCTTCACTCTTACTTCATATTCTCTCTCTCACTCAGCCTTGTGTGAAGCAGAATAATCAAGTGCAACTATTGTACAGACAGTATTACAATAACATCAGTCCACTGTAATAAATTCATGCATATCTGAAAGATTACACCCAGTTTTTATTATACAGTATATTATTATGTTTTGTAACACATTATTATAATAACTGAAGTAATCCTAATTAAGTTTTATCCAACAAGTGTTTATTTTCTCCAGTCTGGCAGCTCTGTATCTAAAATGTACACCTGGAAGAAAAGGTAACAATCCTTTAAGCGTAACTAAACTGACCGAGCCCTTTCTAATTCATACTTGATGTATATGTTCTTAGAGGGTAAAATTACACTTGTACATGGTTGGGGTTGTAAACGGTTGGGGTTGGGGATGAAAAAGAGATGTCGGTGTCAAGCATTTTAGAATGAAGCCTTTTTCCCAGCTTGCACCTGTCAGCAGTGCTTCCAGTAATTGAGCCTTGCAGTGTCCTGTGGTTGGCTACCAGTTACCTGACTCTGGGCTCTGCTGGGCACCTGGCACGACCATCCTTCTCCTCATTGTGGGGATAGTTAAAGGCCTCTGGTTTGTCACAGAGTTTAATATGCACCCTACATAATTATGCAGGATTCACAGTGCTATCAAACTGCAATTCAAATTAGTTCAGGATTAAAGGCACAGAACAGTACTGGTTCCTTAATTGCATTGTACTGCGCTGATCACATTCAAATAGCCATTACTCATTCCCTCTGTGGAGCAATAAGTCAGAGGGATTAATACTGAGGCAGGTGACAGGGCCAAACCATTAAAAGGCAGTTATGCAGAAAGCATGGCTGGTTTTATTCACGTTAATGAAATCAGCGAAATGAAACTGTAATAGATTTATCAAAGCTCAGATGGATTTGCAGTAAATCAGTTTGATTCAGGCAATCAAACTGGACAATAGAGATCGTTTTCAGCTACAGCAATGGATATCAGGAAGCCAGCATGTGAGAAGTGCTGATATTCTTCTTGCAAGGATTTGGTGAACAACCGGTGCCTAGGCCCTATTCCCAGAGTATGGCTGCTCATTGCTGTCAGCTAAACGGTGCCAGTGACTGATAAAACATACACCCCACCAATCTCCTCCCACATCCTCTCTTTCTCCCTCTGTTTGTCTATGAATTTATTAACTCTGCTGTAATTCTGGCTTGCTAAACAGTGCACACTGCACACTCATATGGATGAGAATTTAAATTCACTTGCATCAAACGGATTAGCATTGAAATCCACCCACTCTCCTTCTCAAAGCTTGTCCAATGATAGATTATCTTAACTAGCATGATAGCGATGTCCAATAGAGGGTGCTAGCTGGACAAAACGAATGAACAATTAACAATGAAATGTAGCTAAAGAAAGTAGGAATCTATTAATTAAATATATTGATGTTATTTTACACAGCATATGATTTTGAAATATATTCATATTGAATGCTATGGGAAATCAAGCCACGTATTCAACCGGACACTTGAACACAATAGCACCAAATTATCAATTAATAGGCTAACAGAATTTCGTATTCACCGCCAACTTTACACATAGGAGCATAGAACAGAGTCAATTCCATGTAGTGTATATGACCTTTGAATACTACCGGTAGCTTCACTCAATGTTGTCTAACAGTTTATTTTCTCCCTCAAGTCCGCCACTACATTTCCCCCCCTAAACAAATGGTTAAATGACCTGAGCTCAAACTACATTAGTTTTCAATGTGTTCTTAATGAGTCGTCCACTGTATAGTATAAATTCCAATTATATTCAATTAACCCCAATCAGAAGCACCTCATCTCAAGAGTTTTTTTATTTAATGGTTCACTGCTGCTTAAACCATTGATTAGGCTGAATGAGCAGCATTACTAAATGACCACCTAGGAGAAGATGGGAGCTGTTAGCCTTAATAGAGTAGCCATGGTCATTACACCACTATGTGCAAAGCTACCTGCTTTAACTGGCAATATCACTAACTTTTTATATTAGGGTCTTACAGGCTGATTCAGGTTAATTTAGACTTTCGCCCATTTGCTATGTGAGAAAATGTTAAGTAGAATTCTCCCATCCATGAACGTTAGCCTATTATTTTCTAATTACAATACATTTGGATACTCCGACGAGCATGCGTAATTATATACAACACCATTCGTATTTGTACACAGTGGAGATGTTATTGGAAGGTAGCAGTTATACCACATGAGAAGTTGATTGCAATAAGTGGATGGCATTCAATACCTGTGGTACACTGCATGTCTATCAGCATTTAGGTTTGGCACTGTAAGACTGTAATGGTGGAAGAATGTTTGCCTTATCTAAGCCACACAATGCAAGAAATAGCCTTTACATGATATGGTTGCAAGATGCTGGCAACTTTCCCAAAATTCCCAGGTTTTCCAGAAATCCTGGTTGGAGGATTCCAGATTCCTTGCAATTTCCTTCTGATTCTTCCAACCAGGATGTTTCCAGAATTTCGCAACACTTGACATTCATTTGACCTTTTTATGGATTGAAAGAAATATCTCCTTGATTGCCACTACCTCTGTCACTCACTCTTATCTAACTGGCACTACACAAGCTATGTTTGCCCTGCCAGAGAGGTGGATCAATAGCTATGTCTTGTTAGCTGTCCACATTACAACCACAATTTATACAAAGTATAATAGAGGACCTAGGAAACCGTGAACATTCCCAGAACATTAGCTAAGATTCCCATTAAGTTCTAGTTATGGTTTAATCTATCATTAGGATGATAACATTCAAATATATTTTTGATAACCATTATTACGTTTATGTTAAAAATGAAATGTCCTTGGCATGTTCTCCTAACATTCACTAACATTTTGTGCAGAACATCTGTAACAACCTCCACAGAACATTCCCTAAAGGTTTTCAGGTAATGTTATAACACAATGTACCAGTAATGTTTTCCCAGCCAACAAAATTGGCTCTGTCTGTGAAAGTTCCCAGAACATTTGTTAGGTTGTGGCGAATGTTCTCATAACACAAAAACTGTCCAGTCATGTTGATGATCCTACAATGTTTGAATAAAACATTTTCCTGATGTTTCAAGAACATTCTCAGAAAACATTATGTCTGTTCTTTAAAGGTTCCCATAATGTTTCATTAGATTGTGGGAACAGTCTATTTTCCCAAAACACAAAAACTGTCCAGTTGTGTGGATGATTCTACAGTGTTTCTTTTAAGGTGCAATATACATTCACCTGTTGTTGCAAGAACGTTCCTAGAACACATTTCGTCTGTTCTTTAAAGATTCCTAGAATGTTTCATTAGGTTATGGGAACAGTCTGGTGGGAACATTTTGGGGACATCACAAAATATATGTTCTCAAAACACAAGTTGTGCAGATGATTCTACAATGTTTATTTTAGACTGAAAAAACAATCTGATGTTACAAGAACGTTCCCAGAACAAAGGTTTTATGTTCTTTAAAAGTTTCAAACACATATCTTTAGGTTGTGGTAACATTGTGGTGATATGACAAGAGATAGGTTCCAAAAACACAAGGTAAACAATTGAGCATATTTTGTGTTTTCGGAACCTACCTCTTGTAATGTACTCACACTGTTCCCACAACCTAATTAAATGTCCTGGGAACCTTTAAATAACTAAAAGGCTGTTCTGTCAACATTCTTCCACCATCAAAGGAATGTTTTGTGAACCCTGACATAAACATTATCTGAATGTCAGCAAAACTGGACTGTTTTAGTGTTTTGGGAACCTATCTCTTGTCATATCGCCACAATGTTCTCACAACCTAAAGAAACGTTCTGGGAACCTTTAAAGAGCAGACAAATGTGTTCTGGGAATGTTCTTGTAACATCAGGTGACTGTTTTTTGCACCCTAAAATAAACATTGTAGAATCATCCAGACAACTGGACAGTTTTTGTGTTTTGTGAACATATATTTTGTGATGTTCCCACAATGTTCCCACTTGACTGTCCCACAACCTAATGAAACATTCTGGGAACCTTTAAAGAACAGACTAAATGTGTTCTAGGAAGGTTCTTGCAACATCAGGTGAATGTTTTTGCACACTAAAAGAAACAGTGTAGAATCATCCAGACAACTGGACAGTTTTTGTGTTTTGAGAACATATCTTTCGTGATGTGCCCACAATGTTCTCACCAGACTGTTCCCACAACCTAATGAAACATTATGGGAGCCTTTAAAGAACAGATTAAATGTGTTATAAAAATCTTCTTGCAACATCTGGTGAATGTTTTAGCACCCTAAAATAAACATTTTGTGTTTTGGGAACAAATATTTTGTGATGTCCCCACAAAGTTCTAATAATAATAATAATAATACATTTTATTTTAATCGCTTTCACAACACCCAGAGTTACTTTACATACACAAGAAAATCAGCAGGATAAAAAGCAATAAAATCACATTAAACAAATAAGTATATACAGTGGGGGAAAAACGTATTTAGTCAGCCACCAATTGTGCAAGTTCTCCCACTTAAAAAGATGAGAGAGGCCTGTAATTTTCATCATAGGTACACGTCTACTATGACAGACAAAATGAGAAAAAAAAATCCAGAAAATCACATTGTAGGATTTTTTATGAATTTATTTGCAAATTATGGTGGAAAACAAGTATTTGGTCAATAACAAAAGTTACTCAATACTTTGTTATATACCCTTTGTTGGCAATGACACAGGTCAAACGTTTTCTGTAAGTCTTCACAAGGTTTTCACACACTGTTGTTGGTATTTTGGCCCATTCCTCCATGCAGATCTCCTCTAGAGCAGTGATGTTTTGGGGCTGTCGCTGGGCAACACGGACTTTCAACTCCCTCCAAAGATTTTCTATGGGGTTGAGATCTGGAGACTGGCTAGGCCACTCCAGGACCTTGAAATGCTTCTTACGAAGCCACTCCTTCGTTGCCCGGGCGGTGTGTTTGGGATCATTGTCATGCTGAAAGACCCAGCCACGTTTCATCTTCAATGCCCTTGCTGATGGAAGGAGGTTTTCACTCAAAATCTCACGACACATGGCCCCATTCATTCTTTCCTTTACACGGATCAGTCGTCCTGGTCCCTTTGCAGAAAAACAGCCCCAAAGCATGATGTTTCCACCCTCATGCTTCACAGTAGGTATGGTGTTCTTTGGATGCAACTCAGCATTCTTTGTCCTCCAAACACGACGAGTTGAGTTTTTACCAAAACGTTCTATTTTGGTTTCATCTGACCATATGACATTCTCCCAATCCTCTTCTGGATCATCCAAATGCACTCTAGCAATCTTCAGACGGGCCTGGACATGTACTGGCTTAAGCAGGTGGACACGTCTGGCACTGCAGGATTTGAGTCCCTTGCGGCGTAGTGTGTTACTGATGGTAGGCTTTGTTACTTTGGTCCCAGCTCTCTGCAGGTCATTCACTAGGTCCCCCCGTGTGGTTCTGGGATTTTTGCTCACCGTTCTTGTGATCATTTTGACCCCACGGGGTGAGATCTGGTGTGGAGCCCCAGATCGAGGGAGATTATCAGTGGTCTTGTATGTCTTCCATTTCCTAATAATTGCTCCCACAGTTGATTTCTTCAAACCAAGCTGCTTACCTATTGCAGATTCAGTCTTCCCAGCCTGGTGCAGGTCTACAATTTTGTTTCTGGTGTCCTTTGACAGCTCTTTGGTCTTGGCCATAGTGGAGTTTGGAGTGTGACTGTTTGAGTTTGTGGACAGGTGTCTTTTATACTGATAACAAGTTCAAACAGGTGCCATTAATACAGGTAACGAGTGGAGGACAGAGGAGCCTCTTAAAGAAGAAGTTACAGGTCTGTGAGAGCCAGAAATCTTGCTTGTTTGTAGGTGACCAAATACTTATTTTCCACCATAATCTGCAAATAAATTCATTAAAAAGCCTACAATGTGATTTTCTGGATTTTTTTTCTCATTTTGTCTGTCATAGTTGACGTGTACCTATGATGAAAATTACAGGCCTCTCTCATCTTTTTAAGTGGGAGAACTTGCACAATTGGTGGCTGACTAAATACTTTTTTTCCCCACTGTAAAAGTATACTAAACATAAGGACAGACTAACCATGGAGAACACTAAACATGATGACAGACTAACCAGGGAAGTGAAGTAGACAGAGGATAAAAGCTAAGACAACAGAGAATCTGGCTAAGCCTGTGTGAAGAGGTGTGTCTTTAGTGTGGACTTGAATATGTGTATGGATTGTGGGGTTCTGACATGGAGATGTGGGGAATTCCAGACTTCAGTGGGGACCCCCAGTGGGGTCAGTGAGAGAGGCTCTGAGTCGTGAGCTGTATTTGAGGTGGAAGAAGGCTGACATGGTGATGTTCCAGATGTGGGGTTCAAATGACAGAGGGGGATCAAATGTAACACCAAGGTTCCTGACTGTGGAGTTGGAGTGGATAGTGCAGCCGTCGATTGTCATGACCCAGTTTCTTGATGAGGGAGTTTGGGCCCATGAACATGATCTCTGTTTTGCCGTCATTTAATTGTAAAAAGTTATTTCTCATCCAAGTTTTCACTTCACGGAGACAGTCAACAACAGAGGGGGGTGGCAGAGTGGAGTTGGGTTTTGTGTGGATGTAGATGTGTGTGTCATCTGCATAACAGTGAAATCTGAGTCCAAATTGATGGAGGATCTGACCAAGGGGTAGCATGTAAATACTAAATAGTAATGGACCTAACACTGAGCCTTGTGGGACACCTTGTGATACAGGGGCTGGAGCAGATTTGCAGTTGCCAAGGGATACAAACTGTTGTCTATCAGATAGTTAGGAGTGGAACCAGGCAAGAGGTGTTCAGGAAACTCCAAGAAGCCTCTCCATGTGGTCAGTTAAAATCTGATGACTGACAGTGTCAAATGCTGCAGACAGGCCCAGGAGAATGGGGGTGGAGATGTGCCCAGCATCAGCAGCACAGAGGAGGTCATTCACTACCTTTACCAAGGCAGTTTCAGTGCTATGCATAGCCCGGAAGCCCGACTGGAGGGGTTCAAAAAGTTCATGAGAGGCCATGTGTTGTTGGATTTGTGATGCTACCACCCGCTCAAGTACTTTGGCAAGGAAGGGAGGTTTGAGAATGGCCTGTAGTTGGTGAGAAGCTCAGTGTCCAGGCCCTGTTTCTTCAGTATGGGAGTTATAGTCACTATTTTCAGAGTAGGAACAATGCCAAATGAGGGATGCATTTACAATCTTGACCACCAGGGGGCAGAGAACAGCAAGGCATGCCTTAACTAAGAGTGTTAGTTAAAGACACTGTTCCCACAACCTAATGAAACATTTTGGGAACCTTTAAAGAACAGATTAAATGTGTTCTAGAAACATTCTTGCAACATCAGGCAAATGTTTTATACAAACATTCTATAATCATCAGCACGACTGGACAGTTTTTGTGTTATGAGGACATTTGCCTCGACCTAACAAATGTTCTGGGAACTTTCACAGAACCAATTTTGGTTTGCTGGGAAGACACTCCTGTTCCTGTTGAAACAGAGGAATGTTACTGTTAGAACCAGGGGATGCAGAAAATATTGTCAGAAATACAGACATAAGATTGTTCAACAATTTTATTGTTTCACATTGATTAAGTGACTCGATAAAAACAATGTTCACAAAAAAATTAAATACAGACATAACTGTTGGAGTTCGATACTGATGAACTTACCAGCATCATTTATTCAAATTAACACTTCCTGCAGCAATTAAATGTACATTCCATTGCTTTTGTCAGAAGGAAGACAAAACTTCACCCAACTGCATAAGAACAACAATTGGCCATCCAACCATCCAAATAAAAGAGTAAATCCAATTCGTACATCAAATACCCTCGTGCTGGAGTTGGCAGTAGAGGAATGGATAAGCCCTCCCACGTACTATGTCTTGAGAATATCACTGTTGTTGTTCTTTTGAGGAGTTAGCATTGCATAATACCCGCATGGCTGGTGAGAAGTAATCTGTAGATTAAGCCCGACAGAAATAAGTATTATAACTCCCTACATTTAACGCTTAAATTTCCGATCAATGTATTCTAAAAACAATTTGCTAATAACGTGAGCTTTATTAATACAAATGAAAAGAACAACTACAACAACCATGGTCTCAGTGAATTGGTTTCATGCTCTCTAGTCAACTTTCAAAGTGGATTAAATTAGAACTGACAGTTAGAGATGTAACTCTTTGAAACTGCCCTCATGCATAATTGTTGTACTAGTGGCAAACACATGAAATCTTTACTTTAACAGTGTGCATGAGAAAATAATTGCTTTATTTATAGTTACTGTGAAATTAAGCACGCTTAAAAGCCAGGAAGAGTATGGTTTAATCAGCTCTGTTGATTCATGCTCTCAATTCGCACTGGATCTGAAAGCAAGGCACATTAAATACGTTCCCTTATTACTCTATAAAAGCAAGTGGCTAACCAGACAAATCATAAGTAATAAATTAATAGTCATAAAAACACCAAGTGCACAGACAGATACAGAAATTAAAAGCCAGCATCAAATACAACACTTAATCCCATTCAGCATAATAAAATCATGCAAGACAATAACGTTTCCAGGAACCAATCACATGCACCTACTGTGGAATATTTAAAGATGCTTACTGTTGATTTGTATCTCATTTGACGTAGACTAAATTAATATAATAAATATCTAGCATTTAGAGTCCATTTGAAAGGGATAAAATATATATATGTAAATGGCAGTGAGTGAAAAATGCAATCATTTTCCAATTAAGCCTTGCATTGAATAGAACAGTTAAATTGCATTACTTAATGTAAACCATAGAACTTTGCTGAAAGTGCGGTCAAAACTCACAACATCCAGCAAACACTATTTGTATAAAACGCCTCCCTTTAGATTGTCAGTATCTAAAATGTATAAAATGGCACAGTAGTACGGTACACAACAAAACCCTTTTGTAACAGACCACAAAGAGTGCAATTCAAGTCGTCAACATACGTTGCACATTACTTTGCATTGTATCTAACATTCAGTTGTACGTGCTTGGACAATGTTAAAAATAACAGTAACAGCATACATTAAGAAAACATTTTTAAAATATGTGTAAAAACGAATAATAAATAAAACATTGAAATAAATACATTGAAATAAACAACAGTGTCTCAATAATTACTAATTTCATATCTCAATAAATAATGAAATAAATATGGAAGCAAGTTTGTAAGATTCAAGGCGAGGCATCAGCTACATGTGTGTTGATGTAGTGATAGAACATGTGTATCAGCAGAGCAACTCCCAAGAAGAACTCCCATCATTATCTTATGAGCTTTAGCCAACCCTTGTGACTTCCGTTGTCATGTCATACATGACATCTATGATATAATATGATATCACATGACATGGCCATGGCAACATACAAGTCAGAAGGGTTGTTTAAAGCACATAGATCTGTGGCAACCAGGCTGGAGCAGGGCCGTACGTATCAAGCATCTCTGAGTGGGAGTGCTGATGTAGGATCAGGGCCCCCCGTCCATATAACCTTATTTATTGTGATCTAAAAGGCAAAACTGATCCAAAATTGGCACTCCTACCTTGAGATGTGTAATACATATGGCCCCAGGGTTGTGTGCGAGGATTGTTCGGAGGAAGTACCATTATTAAGTACCAGGGCCAGGGGGGCTAAGTCTCACACTCCTCCCCCGCTACGGTCCACCGACACGGGCTCCCTCTGGTCGACGGGGTCCCTCTGCTCCAGGGGCTCTGTCTGGTCCAGGCTCTGTTCAGCCGTCTTCATCAGCATGGCCAGACGGTTGGCCGACACCTGGCCCTTCTTCACAGCACTCATCAGCTGAAGACAGGACACAGCAGCAGGACCATTTAAAAACATATAGATCCTTATAGATCTAGATCACCTAATCGCTTCTAGACCACCATCTATAAGCGATATTCTTCTATTCATGTGTTGGGATATCTGCTCCCAATACTTCTCTTGTGTCTTTTTCTATTGTCTTAAACCCTCCATTCCCATCCCATGTGATATACGCGTGTGTGTATGCATGCGTACGTAAGAGAGTCAGAAGAGAGAGAGAGAGAGAGAGAGAGAGAGAGAGAGAGAGAGAGAGAGAGAGAGAGAGAGAGAGAGAGAGAGAGAGAGAGAGAGAGAGAGAGAGAGAGAAAGACAGAGAAAGACAGAGAAAGACAGAGAAAGAGAGAAAGACATGCTAGAACATGTGTTCAGCTCACCGGCCATCCTGGTTGTAAGTCAGCTCATGCCTTATGTGAGGAAGACCATGCCTACCCATAATACCACCATAACCAGAAGCTCCAGCTTCAGCCACTGGACTCCACTCCAACACCCCCAGAAAAGCAGGAAATAAATGGTTCTTCCACTCAAAAAGTACACTAATGAAGATTAAACCAGGTTTTTGGAGCCACTAAATCGTACAAATAATTTGGTCCAGGGGCTGTATGTATGAAATGTCTCAGAGTAGGGGTGCTGATCTAAGATCAGGTTCCCCCGTCCATTTGATCTTATTCTTTGTGAAACTGATCCTTAAATCAGCACTTTGAGATGCTTTATGAATGCGGGCCCAAGTCTAAGAGTACTGAGTCGATAGGTAGGCTGTCTCCTTCTGAAGAGTAAAAAAAAAATATTTGATTCCATGCACACAGCATAATCCTAACTAAATTAACACCCAAAAGACATTGATGAGGTTCATCCTTAATATAACAGCTAAACGTAAAGATTTCCATTCTTTCTCCTAATTAGTTGGATTTCAGCAGAGTGCATATATATGCTCTTAGGATGCAACAAAATGTTCACACATCTGACACATGAAACAAAGGGCTCAGACAGGTCATTCCACCTCAACCTCAAATGAAATCTTCCTTAAACATCGAGCGAAGTCAATGTAATATATGGAGAACATGCAAATGCTTCCCCTCTTTGATTTGAGACAACCCCATTTTCTAAGAGCATTACAGACATTGGCCTGTATTCATTAAGCGTCCAAGAGTAGGAGTGCTGATCTAGGATCAGTTTAGCCTTTAAATCATAATGAATAAGATGACATGGACAGCGGGAAGTTGGTCCTAGACTAGCACTCCTATTCTGACCATTGTTTCTAAGAGCAGGGTGATCAGTGGTGGTAAGTAACCCTAGTGGCAGAGGAAGACTGACCATGTTTAGGAATGGCAGAGGAGCCGGATCCCCATAACCAGGCCTTCACAGCACGTCTCCTATCTCTTGAGGGACAATTACCATTCCCTTTGCCTTGATCTTGTTTGTTTAACTTGACACAGTGAAGAAAGGGCTGACATTGACCAGAATCCCCTGCATTAATGTGTCTCATGTTCTGCATTCATCATTGTCACCGAGCAGGAGAAGCCTGGCAGTGTCAAGAGGAGAGGAGGGAGGGAGGGAGGGAGGGAGGGAGGGAGGGAGGGAGGGAGGGAGGGAGGGAGGGAGCACGTCCATGTGTGTGCGCGTGTGCACATGTGCTTCGCACTCTCTCTAACAGACACGCATGCATGCACTTGCACATGTAAGCATGCACACACATCTATTCACACTATTAACTATCATACACTAGAAAACCTAAAAAGATAGTTTTTTAGAGAGTGGAAGAAAATGTAAGACACACAAAAAAAATGATTGAGGTGGGATTTTAAATATTTTTTACACAAAAATGATTATAATCGGACAAAATTAATATACTGTACCTGCAAGAATTCATTAAATTCCACTTGTCCATTTTTATTGAGGTCAACTTCATTCAGAATTTCATGGAGGGTGTCTGCATCTATATAGACATTGATACTCTGAAACAAAGGAAACATAGTTAAGAACAGACATCAGTAAACTGGTGCAGGTACTGAGTCCGCATCTCAAACACCAGAACTATGAACCACATGGCACCCTATTCCCTGTATAGTGCACTATTTCTGACCAGGGCCCATGGGGTCTCATCAAGTCACTTCAGCTACAGTAGTATCCAGAGCGACACGTATCCAGTATATTCATATCATTTCTGAGATGAGGCATCTTATGAATATGTCACCCCAGTATTTGCTCCCTAGCAATGAAACACATTTAATTTAGATTGTGTTGACAGAAACTCCCACACATCCCCCACAGCTAACCCACAGCTCAATTAGTAGAGAGAGAGAGTGGTCTCTTGCAGAGGCCTGTCGCCAGATGAATCTTTGTGTACAGCTAATCCATACTCTTTCAATGGAATGGATGTGAAAAGGTTGGGATTAATGACAGGGCGCACATTATATACTCCCTATAGTTATACCCCAGTGGGTTTCAATCCAAACACTACTTGAATGTTTTCCACTACACGTCATTCTAACAGCAGGAGCTACTACTACTACTACTACTACTACTACCACAATGGCAATCAATGATAATCAACATCTGAATATTCACTTGTGGAAACTAACTATGCATGGCAAATGCCATTTTTAACAAAATGAATGACATTTTCAACTAAATTAAATGAATTTGTTACAATTATCACCATTATATTTTATTAGTATACCATTATAACGTTTTGATTGGATCTCTAGATAAGTTTTTTTGAATCCAAAGAGTGTGATCAGGTTAAGAGCATATGAACATAACCTTATCATTACATGTTAAAAGGCCTGAATTATACTTCAAACATCATTTGACAATGCTATGTCAACTAATACTTATACAGACTTTTTCCACATTTTGTTACGTTACAGCCATATTTCAAAAATGGATTATATTGATTATTTCCTCATCAATCTACACACACAATACCCCATAATGACAAAGTAAAAAGAGGTTATAATTTTTTTGAGCAAATGTATTACAAATAAACAACTGAAATATCACATTCACATAAGTATTCGGTCCCTTTACTCAGTACTTTGTTGAAGCACCTTTGGCAGCAATTACAGCCACGAGTCTTCTTGGGTTTGACTCTACAAGCTTGGCACACCTGTATTTGGGGAGTTTCTCCCATTCTTCTCTGCAGATCCTCTCAGGCTCTGTCAGGTTGGATGGGGAACGTCGCTGCACAGCTATTTTCAGGTCTCTCCAGAGATGTTAGATCGGGTTTAAGTCCGGGCTCTAGCTGGGCCACTCAAGGACATTCAGAGACTTGTCCCGAAGCCACTCCTGCGTTGTCTTGACTGTGTGCTTAGGGTTGTTGTCCTGTTGGAAGGTGAACCATCGCCCCTGTCTGAGGTCCTGAGCGCTCTGGAGCAGGTTTTCATCAAGGATCTCTCTGTACTTTGCTCCATTCATCTTTCCCTCGATCCTGACTTAGTCTCCCTGTCCCTGCCACTGAAAAACATCCCCACAGCATGATGATGCCACCACCATGCTTCACCGTAGGGATGGTGCCAGGTTTCCTCCAGACGTGATGCTTGACATTCAGGCCAAAGAGTTCAATCTTGGTTTCATCAGACCAGAGAATCTTCTTTCTCATGGTCTGAGAGTCTTTAGGTGGCTTTTGGCAAACTCCAAGCGGGCTGTCATGTGCCTTTTACTGAGGAGTGGCTTCCGTCTGGCCACTCTACCATAAAGGCCTGATTTGTGGAGTGCTGCAGAGATGGTTGTCCTTCTGGAAGGTTCTCCCATCTCCACAGAGGAACTCTGGAGCTCTGTCAGAGTGACCATCAGCCGGGCTCTTGGTCACCTCCCTGACCAAGGCTCTTCTCCCCCGATTGCCCAGCTCTATGAATAGTCTTGGTGGTTCCAAACTTCTTCCATTTAAGAATGATGGAGGCCACTGTGTTCTTGAGGACCTTCAATGTTGCAGAAATGTTTTGGTACCCTTCCCCAGATCTGTGCCTCGACACAATCCTGTCTCGCAGCTCTACGGACAATTCCTTCAACCTCATGGCTTAGTTTTTGCTCTGACATGCACTGTCAACTGTGGGACCTTATATAGACAGGTGTGTGCCTTTCTAAATCATGTCCAATGAATTGAATTTACCACAGGTGGAGTCCAATCAAGTTGTAGAAAAATCTCAAGGATGATCAATGGAAACAGGATGCGCCTGAGCTCAATTTCGAGTCTCATTGCAAAGGGTCTGAATACTTATGTAAATAAGATATTTCCGTTTTTTTATTTTTATTAAATTAGCAAAAATGTCTAAAAACCTGTTTTCACTTCGTTGATGATGACATTTTTTTATTTAATCAATTTTAGAATGAGGCTGTAACGTAACAAAATGTGGAAAAAGTCAAGGGGACTGAATACTTTCCTCATGCACTGTAATTAGCCCAACTGCTCCGCATGCACAAGATCAGTTGGAGGGAGCGCTGTTATCGTGTGACTGAAACGGAGTGTCATGGTTACTGAACTAAAAGAGGATCATCAGAGCAATGCTGTGTTGTGGAGCACCGTGGTTATATTAAATCAGAGAAATCTGACACCCCTTCTTCAGGCCTGACAAAGGCACACAGGAGAACTCCCACTACTAATCGCACACGCACTCCAGAGGAGAGAACAAAGGGAAACGCAACATGAGACTGAGCATCATTCGTTACCTCTAATACCCGCTGAACATCCACGGTGGTGATGAATCCCTTATTTTCTTTGTCAAACTTGTGGAACCTTTTCATATACCTGTTGATAGAAGAAATGAAGTGGTGGGTGGCTGTTGGCTCTGTGCTAGACCAGCCCTCTGAGACAGACAGGGAAGGAGAGGAGAGGGGAGGAGAAGGGGACAGTAGTGTGGAGTCCTCTCCTCAGCCTGTCTGTCTTTTAAAAATATATTTAAAAGCTTTATTTAGACAGATTGGAAGTTACAAAGGGAATACAAAGGGGATAGTTGGAAGGGACGACTCCGCGCTTGAACCCCGGTCTCCGGCGGGAAGTCATATTTATGTTGAGAGCAGAGAGTTCTGCACCAACCTGTCTGTCTTACCTGTCCACCTCAGCAGGAGTGAGGGTGATCTCGGAGGTGTCTGTCAGCTGCTCTGAGCGAGCCTTGTAGCCCATCTCATAGTACAGGAACTGCTTGGCTGCAGCTAGCTCCTCCTACAGGAAGTACACATATCAGGAAGGTGAAGGCCGATTTGAAGACCAGACATTCATCACAGCAGCACTAGCACTACTGACACACGTTAGCACACATTCATCACATAGCAGACACTCAGACACTCACATACAAACAGGAGGTCTGCAATCTACCACAAATACTGTAGCTTGTAGCTTTCTAAATACCTCCTCAACCACCTGAATCATAATTACAGTAAAAACAGGGGTCAGTTATCCATAGTGGTGAATTAATACTTTCACATTCAATACCGGTTTGCTTTTAATTTGACTTGGTAAAGGTGCTCTAAGGAATGCAGACAATAATCACTCCACAACTGGGCTTACATTCAATGGTCCTACTGTAGGAGTAGAATTAGAGGAAGGGTGAGGCCCCATCTGAATTCATGAGAATCAAACAGTATCAAAGCTCTAGTTAGGTATTTCTCTATTAATAGTCCAATACAAACAAAACCTAGACTGGAATAGAAATATCAAAACAATACCTATTTAGTGGATACGCAAGCAGTGAATGGCTTTTGTTAGCTGTATATGATTACAGTGTGAATGTAGCAACAGCATAGAGCAAATCTCAGTAATTAACCTATGGTAATGACCAAAGCCAATTTATGGCTCTTAATAAAGATCAAACGTATCCAGGTTAATGTGAGGTCGATCAAATGCATGTGCAGGAATATCCGAGCGGGAAAATCAGTGACTGGATGGGAGAGAGATACTGGGAATGGTGCCAGTCAATTGGAATTTTCTTACATATTGATTGTATACTGTACAAATGGGTTAAGGAAAGATGTGTCAGTTTGAATGGAGTGGTTTTGTCTGTGAGATAGGGTTGCAAAATTCCAGTAACTTTCCCAAAATGTCTAGGTTTTCCAGAAATCCTGGTTGGAAGATTTCTTGAATCAGCAGGGAATGAGCAGGAAATCTGGAAATCCTCCAATCTGGATTTCTGGAAAACCTGAGAATTTTGGAAAAGTTACTGGAATTTTGCAACCCTACAGTGAGAGAGTGGTGCAGCTCACCCTCTTCCTCTGCTCACTCCACATCAGCTGCTTTCCCATGATGTCTACAATGCGTGGGAGGGCCTCCTCGGCCGCTTGCACGTTCAGGAAGCCCAGCCGCGTGCGCCTGGCGATCACATCGATGGCAGTGCACGCATACTCTTTGATGGCATACTGGACCTGGAAACAATATGGCCGTGCACACATACTCTTTAATGGCATACTGGACCTGGAAAAATGTCATGCTTATTCTACACATGTTCTTAATGCACCTCTGGTCATTCACCTATTCACTGTTCTGTTAGCTCTGTTGATTAGGAATTAAAGAGATCCTCCGGTACTTTTGTATACTTTTTAGCCAGTAGTTCTGAAAGTAGCACTCTCAAGGCAAAAGTGCTCCCCAAAAATCTCTCTCTCTCTCTCTCTCTCTCTCTCTCTCTCTCTGCCCTGCAAACTCATTGGATAACGCTGGGCAGGCCTCTTGCTAGCTGCCACTCAAATGCGAGGGGCTGAAGCTTATTGGCTAGAATTCGAATGCTAGAGGGCTGTCCCACGTGAGGGGAAATGTACGGAAAATAGCTTCACAGCTTCAAGAAAATATTTGCTAATTGAGGTAAGACAGTAATTCTGCTCATAGATTATGCATGTAAGAACTACTCATTGACACATCTAGCCCAAAGCGGAAGGTTTAAAAAATACTTTCTTAGTCGCCAAAGTACCGGAGCATGTCTTTAACTACAGTAACTTCCCAGGTTTCCAGAACTCCTGGTGGGGAATTTTGCAACCCTAGATATAATGTACATACAAACCTCACTCTCAATGTAGGGGAATTCAGATACGAGGCGTTTGCCGACGATAGGCCATCTCTTGCCGGTGACATGGGCCATTTTGGCGACCTCGTAGGCCCTCCCTCCGTAGGAAGAGGCCAGATGTTGGGCCACCTGGACACCACACACAGACACATTTACAATCCAGTTCAAATCCAAACAGAATGGGCCAATGGTCCCTGGGAAATCTATTGCATTTAAATAGCACCTTTTGATATGAGATCAATATGCTGTATTAACAGTCGAGTCACTCATTGGGAGATGGCTGCAGAGGAGACAGCATGCCTTGACTGTGATACATTATGTGCCAGAACTAAACAAAGAAGAAGTTATTTCAATTCAACCGGTTTGGTTACTTTTTTCACTAAAGGTCAAGCGCTGTCAAAAATATCAGCATATTGACCTTTTTAAACATTCCGGCAACATCAGGATCATAGATTATGCTTTCTTCCCTCTTCCGCGCTAACGAAGGGTTAAATCTCATTCACACTAAGTCACAGGGGGCTGCAACTCTCTCGGCTTGTCATTTGCAGGTCATTGTACAGTTCATTTGAAGTCTAACATGGCGTGCACTGTCCTGGAGATGTGACTGTGTTGTCTGGAGTACAAGAGTCTGAGTGGTTCAGTGACAGAGAGAGTGCAAGCTGCACTGTTAGCACTTCTAATCCACTGTGCTAAAAGCACTGATGTTCAATTCACTCATTGGCCAAGATGAACACATGTGGCTCGTCATTGGTTTGTCAGGGTACTGATGGCACAATTTTCATTTGACAGCAGCTTCTGGGATTGTGTGGACTAATGTACTAAAGGAGCCCTGCAATTCAGCTTTATGGGCCTGACTATTCATTAGTATCCTGCTACAAATTGATGTCATACAATTATGGCAGACCATTACCTCAATAAATCATTACAACTATCTAAAATTATTGGTAACTTTTTTTAAATTCCAGCTGGGATTTTGGGAAAACCTGGGATTTTTGGGAAAGTTAGCAGAATATTGCAACCGTATAGCTACTAGTAGTTGTGCCCACCTCCACTTCCAGGCCATAGTCCTGTACCAGGCGGATGTACATGGTAGGAGTCCAGTCTTTAGCTCCCTCTAGCATCAGGCCCACTGTCTTACTGGGGCCAGCAGAAAGGTTATGGGCCTTGACTGCAGCATCCAGGGTCTCCTCCGCCATGGAGCGATATGTTGTCCATTTCCCACCTAGACAAGGATTCAACATTTGGTGCTATTACCACACTACCTGTAATAGACTTCTGTTAATATGGTGTTATTACCACACTACCTGTAATACACTTGCGTTAATATGATGTTATTACCACACTATCTGTAATAGACTTGTGTTTATATGGTGTTATTACCACACTACCTGTAATAGACTTGTGTTAATATGGGGTTATTACCACTCTACCTGCAACAGACTTGCGTTAATATGGTGTTATTACCACACTACCTGTAATACACTTGCGTTAATATGATGTTATTACCACACTATCTGTAATAGACTTGTGTTTATATGGTGTTATTACCACACTACCTGTAATAGACTTGTGTTAATATGGGGTTATTACCACTCTACCTGCAACAGACTTGCGTTAATATGGTGTTATTACCACACTACCTGTAATAGACTTGTGTTAATATGGTGTTATTACCACACTACCTGTAATAGACTTGTGTTAATATGGTGTTATTACCACACTACCTGTAATAGACTTGTTAGTGCTGCAATTCAAGTATAGGCCTATATTATCTCACACAGATAAGTTATATGTACAGCATGATTAGCATTGATAAAATGCAGAGAAACATTTGACTGTGCAGACTAACCAGCGATGGTGACCAGTCCGCTGTCACTGATGTGGACAATATGATTCCTGCAGATTGACTGAGTGTCCTTGGAGTTGGGGTTTGTGACCAGCGGACGAATACCACTCCAGGCTGCCAAGACATCTCCTCTCCTCACTGCACAGGACAAAGAGTCCAGACAGAGTGAGACCACACACACACCTACACATGCACACACATACACGTTAGGCTACACAAAGCAGGAGAGACACACAGCTATGAGAGTGATGGACAGCTAGTGGAATCATTGCATGCTGCTACTGCAATCTAGAGGCCTCTTTCTCTATTCCACCACATCACAGCCCCAACTAAAGCCTAAATAACACCTCACTCCTCTACTGCTAGAAAATAAATGAGTTCCAACTCCTACACCACAACAGCCGCTCTCTCTTCATATCGCGGTGACATATAAATAATTAAATATTAATATGCTGTTGTGTATCGATTGAAAAAATCGCTGCCACTATAATGGACTGGTTGATATTTCTGAATAAAACAATGACAAACTCATTATCAAAGGGCATTTTTTAAACATTTATGACAGCTGAGTAGCTCTGGGGCTGAAGGCCTCACATGGGCAGTAAAAAGGGAGTAGATAGAGACAATGCACATTTGTACTGCGGTGCAAAGTGAGAGCTATGCATGACAAACAACATCTCTGTGCATCCCAAATGGCATCCTGTTCCCTATTTAGTGCACAACTTTCGACCAGGTTCCATAGGGCTCTGGTCAAAACTAGTGCACAATATAGGGGAATAGGGTGCCAGGGGAATAGGGTGCCATTTGGGATGCAACCCGCTCTGTCTCCACCTCTGGCTGTATTCAACATTGGGGACCTGCTGGCTGCATTCAAGAGTTAACCGGCTCAGTCTGATTGACTTCAACTTTGTGGGTATACAGTGGGGCTGTATGGAGTTCAACTTTCTAGTCCAGTACGGTGTCCATATTAGGACAGCCTCAGAAGTCTTGCTGAGATTGATTCATACCTAAAAATCATTCAACTCACACTGAAAACATATACATTTACCCTTCCTCAAAAAATATGGCTGTGAACAAAGGACATATTCTTCCACGCAGAAATGTGGATTGTCTGGGATGTGAAGGATACAATATGAAAAAGAGTGCCATTTTTGGATTTTGAGAGACAATATGAGTTGAACTGATGGGTCCTTTGTTGGGATGACTCATTATCAGGGAATGGAGGCCGTGTGGAAACATTCCACCATGCAGAGAGAGGGTGCGTCCCAAATGGAACCCTATTCCCTATATAGTGCACTACTTTTGACCAGAGCCCAATGGGCCCAAGTCCAAAGTAGTGCACTATATAGAGAAAAGGGTGCCATTTGGGACACAACCCGAGTCCAGTCCGTACTGCAGTATAAGAACAAAGCAGGCCCAGTGCTTCAGCTGTAGCAGGCCAGTGATGTGCTACTGGTACAGTACTGTTACAGTTAGACATGGGTTCAACACTATTTTAAATCTTTTAAACACTATTAGCAATCGCTTTAGCCTGCTTGGAGAGCCAGATGGGCGGCATTTGCAGTTTTGTGACTATTCTATTGGTTCCATTGTGCCAGGCAAGGTCAATCAAGCCCAGCTAAAAGTATTTGAAATGATTTCAAATAGTATTTGAACCCAGGTCTGGTTCCAGTAGGGATCTGGAGCTGTTTGCTGGGTGTCACTCAGAGGTTGGTGTGACTGTGAGAAGCCATGGAGACCACTTCCTTACAGGAAGGACTGGAGGAAGGACTGAGGAGACACTGCCTGTCCACTCCAGGCCACTATGTCTCTGCTGAGGTGTCACCGCTGCGTAATGTGACAAATCCCCCCTGGAACGATCCCCCTCTCCTCTTCTCCTTTCCTCTGCTGTTCGGAATTACTGGAGACTCCACGTCTGGAGCCCCAGCACGTCCACAGGCAAGGACGGAGAGATGAGACGGAGGAGAAGAGTCCGCTCCCTCATGGCCTCCCGCGCCATCACTTCACACTTGTGTTTTTTTTCTCAGGCTGTAGGGCCTTCTGCTCCGACTGTGACCACAGGACTTGGGGAGACAGGGTCTCGCCCAGACATAAGCCACATGTCAGCCTGGCCGGCTGTCCAGAGCACAGAGCACGCTGGCTGCAGCCTGGAGCCGCCCGGACGCTGGTCTGAGGCCTGAGCCGCAGAGCCACCATGACACATCGTCCTCCTCCATACGCTCCATATAGACAGAGCTACTGTACAGTACAGGTGCCACCTCTCCACTGTCTCCAGGTCTCGGTAGAAGGAAAGCTGGGCAGCTAATGAGTAGGAAATGTGCAAAAGCTTTTTGGGTTAATCTTATGCTGGATATAGATAGATGGAAAATAATGATGGAGAATGCAGTGCTTTGGGATTAGATTGGCTGGCCAGTAGAGGATGTGGATGCAGACTACAATCAAGCTAATCAATCAAATAATCTCGACAACCCCTTGTGCACTGAAAACAATTAGACCACTTCTCCAAAATCAATAGCACTGCATTCTGTTTAGATACCCACCGGTCCTTCATTTAATATAGTCTCCCTGGGTTTTGATAAACCAGTCAGTCGGCAAGGCCATCAGAGGCCCCAAATGGGAAAAACATATACAAAATACATAATAAGAGCTCCAGGAAGGTCTCATAAAAATCGCAAATCGAAAACAATATAATTTAATGTGGTATTGGTTATTTTTCACTTATTCATAACAAACCTCCCATGTGGAGGTATAGGGAGTAGAAAACAGATAATCTATTTTGTCCTAAGTGTTTAGGGAAACAACAGGCAGCAATGCATTATAGTTGAAGGAAACAAAATAACTATGGAAGAAATCAAATAGGGCTTCACAAAAGTTCCTATAAGAAATCCTCAGAGTGGTGTTGGTTGATGTCTCCTGTTTCTCGACTGCAGGTCCCATACATAATTAAAGCAGGAATTTGTATCTGTCTGCACTCTGTGGCCTCCTGATGAATGAATATCTGGTGGAAGTCCTACACTGTGCTACACTGCCATCACATTAGCCCATTTATATCAGTCAGCTGCTTGCTCTATCAGCTATTTGTAAATCTAGAGAGGGAAAAAAATACTGTGAGATTGTCGGACGTGTATTTATTATCATAAATGTCTGTTATGAATTAGGTATGATTCTAACGTCAGTATAGTGCCGTAAGTGTAAAAGTATAGTACACTGGTGATTCATGGCTTGTGAAGGAAATATGTGTTGACATTGCTACCTTATACCTTTAGCATCATGGCCTTCCCTTCCATAATCCTATGGAAGATTGACTTGAAAAACTATGATGTATAGAATATAACCATTTCACTCATATATCATATTTTTTACAGAATGATCCAGACTTCTGATATTACTGGATATTCAAGTTATTATAAAGATATAACTGGCTAATTGAGTTATTATATAGATAACGCATATGCCATTATCAAAAGTTTGTAAAGAAATGTCAATTCATTATTATAATAGAGATCTTCTACTCCTGCACTGTGAATCCCTCTGAGAAACCATAAGCAGGTCATAGCAGGTTATAGTCACCTTCGACGTCGGGGCTGAGGTAGTTGCGAACCTCCGTGAGGATGAAGTTGATGTCCTCCTCCATGGGGATGGGGTGCGGTGTGATCTCCGTGGGCGTGTCCGTGGTCCCGGCGATGGTCATCTTCTCCCAGGGCAGGAAGAAGATGACGCGTCCGTCGCTGGTGGCTGGGTCCAGGAGCCCCATGTTGTCTGGACTGAAGGTAGGGTGCAGGGGTGTGGTGGAGGGGGTGTGGTGGAGGTGGAGGGGGGGAGCAAACAAGAAGACTGCATTAACCTTTGGTCTGCTGGGGGTCGTGAGCGGGCCGACTGGGGGACACCCCATAATCAGGCTCCTGTCAACGGTCTTTCCAGGAGATTAATTCTGCTGGTTTCAATTCCAGCTATGCCGCTGCTCCCGTATAGTTCCAGCGACAGCATAGCCCTCATATTGTCCTGTTTAAAACACATGCACATGGTACTGACTCAATTTAATACAGGAAACAGGGGAGGGGTAGAGGTGTCGGGAAAGGGGGGGTCGCTTTTTCTTCCCCTGCGAACACAAATAACATGCATCAACAAGAAAACCAGCACTGAGTACACTCTTAGAAAAAAGGGTTCCAAAAGGGTTCTTCGGCTGTCCCCATAGGAGAACCCTTTTTCGTTCCAGGTAGAACCCTTTTTGGTTCCAGGTAGAACCCTTTTTGGTTCCAGGTAGAACCCTTTTGGGTTCCAGGTAGAACTCTTTTGGGTTCCATGTAGAACCCTATGTGTAAACGGCTTCTACCTGGAACCAAAAAGGGTTCTTCAAAGGGTTCTCCTATGGGGACAGCATCACAGGAAAGTCTGGTTGAGTAGGTCAAAAGCTCTCTTCAAAAATCCAAATTAATCTGGAGATAAACGGCATACAATGCCATCTGTTTGCTTGATTTAACTCATCTAAATGGCCTTTTCGACCTAACAGGGAGTGTGAATAAACACAAAGGGACATGATGCACCTGAACACAGCCCCTCAGCAGTAAGCACCTGTTCTGAACCATCCATGCAAGAGCTTCTTGTATCTTAAGAGTGCCTATGTTTTGTCCTAGCTGTCCCTGTCCCTGTGGCTCAGCCGAAGGTGCTAATGAATTGATCAGGCAGGCGCTAATGATGCAGTGGGGACGTGACAGAGACGGAAGGAGGCGTCATTTGTTACCTGTAATAGCCCGGGATGACGATGTGCACCCCTGCACTGGGCTGACAGATGTTGGGGTTCTTCTGATCATCCATTTTCCTCAGTGCGTCAGTAAAAGGTCCCGTGGCATTGATAACACATTTGGCTCTGACATCAAATTCCTGCCCTATGAAAGAAAACAGCATCAATCACCAGGGGCCATTCATCTGTACCCAGTGACAACCGGGATTATTAATTTATCAGCCAACACCCCTTCCGTAATAGAGTGGCTCGCGTGTGTCCATGGGAGACTTCAGAGGATTGTAATTAATAGGAAACAGACATACCTAATTTCCCTCTCGCCTCTTTGTGTCATAGTGCAGCCCAAGAGGCAGTGTGCGAGGGTGTGCTTTTAATGCGCACAGGGAAATGTTTGCATCCCAAATGCCATCCTATTCCCTATTTAGTGCACTACTTTTGACCAGGGCCTATAGGGCACTGATCAGAAGTAGTGCACTATATAGGGATTAGGGTACCATTTGGGATGCAATCAATGTTTGTTAGTGTGCTGCTTGATGTTGACGAGCCTTTACAATGGGGCCCATATCAAAGGTAGTGATGATACTAAATGATCTGTTTTGACAACGACTTGAATGATGGACTACCCTCCTAATTTGACTTGTGACACCGTGTCATAACGAAAGCAGAGAAAAGCAAAACTGAAAAACATAAAAATGACATATTGCACAAATGTTCAAGCATATAATTGTAACACTTGACACATTAATATTGTAGAGAGAAATAGGAGTACAATTAACTGAATTAAAGCAGAATAGTGATTCAAAGTATTCTTACTAGCACTTTCCTTGTGAGGCCTCTCTCTCACCAAAGAAAGTGAGGCTTCTTCTTATTTTTCTTCGCAAAGAAAGCACACTTCTATCTTTCAAAACATCAGGGGGCAGTCATGTGTTGAGATCCTCAAATTTTGGGTATGTTTCAGAAACTCATTCTTTCCCTTACAGCTTTATTCTTCCAAAGCCACTCCTATGCATGACATTTAAAAGGGAAGTTAGGCCATTTGGAGTACGGTAATTCCGTATTATATTGCTAGCAGATCTGAAGGAGCCCTCTACACCATAAAACGCTTATAAAATATTAAAGCCCCACATTAGATCTGCGATGACTATGTGCAAAATACCACTGATTAACAGGGCTACCTAACAGGCAGGCTCTGTGAGCTAACGCCCCATGGTGAGTGCTAGGGGGCAGGGAGGAAGCAGCGGCTTTGTAGCTGTAGTTTCACCTGTGATCACGTCCCTGCAGCGTGCTCCACAGACCCTCTCCGTGCCCATCTGAGGATCTACCCACTTCAGGAGGTGCACCACTTCAGTGTAATTGGCTATGGCAGCCCCATACCTGGCAGCAGTGAGGGCGATGGCGAGGTTCATTCGAGCATCGTTGTGTTGTCCTGCAGTGGGGGGACAGGACCAGGGGAGAGGATGTGAGTCACCCCCAGCCTGTGACTGGTGGTATGGAAGTGTGTCAGAACCGATATGTCACATCTGTCCCTGTCACTTTGCATCAGTGGGATGGCTGCGCCGGCCACACAAGGAGCACACTTAAAGCCACAGTGGCCCTTTGGCCTGTCTGTGCGCGGGGTACGCGAGCCCCCCCCCCCCCCCCCCCCATCCATCCATCCACAAGAAGAGCAGCGGGTTGGGCTCAGCAGGGAAGGTTGGTCAAAGTGTTAAACCTACCAAGTATGCAGGGCTAGGAATTGTCTTACCTGTTCTCTAATAACCCATGCCTATTTCTGTATACACACCGCATGCATGAGTGTGCCATCACTGCCTGCAAACATGAGGATACTCATTCAGTTACATGGAACATGATCACTATAATGTGTATACTTCATACACATTGTTCAGATTCAATCAATAGGCAGCTCAGTTAGGAAACACAGGGGACAAGGTCAAGTGAGGATAAAATCAACTTAAAACCAATCAATAATACTGCTCCTTTTCAAAATGGGTACAAAACGTGGGGAAATGATAATGGTAGTGAGCATTGAAAATAATACATTTGCAATGTCCCTGGTACATCACCATCAGGAGTGGGATTCTGACAGTGACTGATCTACTTGTAAAGCAGAAGATCCCTCCTCAGAATCCATTTAATGAAGAGAGGAATCTGGTATCAAGATTTATGGATTAATCCCTCTCTGGCTTGAGAATATACCCAGATCTATATTCAAGAGTCAGGAGGTCATAAGTTTTGTAATTTAAATGAAAGGGTCTAAAAGGTGACAAATGAACAAAGCCCGGTTTCATTAGGAAGGGATTCTTATGTACATCTTTGAAGATTTATCGCTGGAAAATCCTTTGGTTTAAAGTAGAGAAAAGAACAGAGATGATTAATCACTTTTAATGTTGGTGTCTTGGGTGACTTTCTTTCTATTTGTTATTGCCAGGCGAGGTTCAAGTCCTCATTGTTGGCCTTGAGGGGAAGAGAATGTTCCTACTTTGCAGGAATGTTATTTTGTGCCTTGATTTATTTGCAGTTTGAATGACCAGAGGCTAGGTAACTGGTAGGCTCTGCTGGTTAATGCTACCGCATGCTCTGAGCCATTCCACCACTAAGAAAAATTAATTAATTAATTGGAAAGAAAAAGTAAAACACGAGAAAACAACACATTTAAAGGCCACATTTTAGAATGAATTACATACAAGAGTATGCACCCTGCCATGATGTATTAGGAGGACAATATAATCCACTTCATCATCTCTGTAGGCTGAATATGACCATTAGAGTGTATGGTCGGCTAACGTCTGCTGTGCTGTGGGTGTACAGTCAGTGTGTCTGATCCTGGATGATTGCTGAGCCCCCTGCTGCCCTCTAACCTCATGATTCACAGCTCTCCACTATGAGCCTGGCTCCGCTGCCAGTCACACATTTGCAGCGCCCAGATTACAGCTACATCCATCACAATGTTAAAATAATCCGATTACAGCTCCATTTACCACAAATGTTAAATGTGATTTAATTCCAGGATTAGTCAGATAATGTAACGAAGGATTATTACTATGCCATATTTATAATAATGGGATTATAATCTGATAATCTGATAACGCTAATAATGATAATACATAATACAAATAATTGGACAATTAAAGCACAGGCCATCAATAGTGAGCATAAGGAGCTGAGTGTCATGTCTCCCTAGAGGAGAGACAGTTGAGTGGGAGCCCCAGCCCCCTCCCCGCCCCTACAGTCCCGTACCTCCTGCTCCACTATAATCCGCACCTCCTGGAGGTACAAAACTCAGTGGAGTGAGAGGAACTCCATGGTTGGACAAAATGCTGCAAAATGACAAGGAAAATAATGACAATGAATTTCAAGTCTCCCAGTCATGAGAGAGAGATGCTTGGCTGGGCTGACTTGTCCAATTAAATTGTTGCAGGTACAGCGGGGGACACAGTTATTATCCCAGACGCTTCTGCGAATGACTCCTCTGGCTAAAGGAGAAGAGGGTAATGAAGGGAGGAGAGATAAATACACACAAAGAGGCTCTATTTCCTAAAACATGCATATGAAAATGATGAAGTGTAATAATGTACATTTACATTTTAGTCATTTAGCAGACGCTCTTATCCAGAGCGACTTTACAGGGTTTTTTCATACTGCCCCCCCCGTGGGAATCGAACCCACAACCCTGGCGTTGCAAGCGCCATGCCCTACCAACTGAGCTACACGGGTCTAATAATAATAATTGTCATATATCACCTTATTACATCTATACTGTAATATTGCATAGGATATAATACTATTCACTGCCATCAAATTTGAAATGGATCCATTTCAGTTGGAATATTTTGTCATTTCGGACTAAATTGTATATTTGTCACGACTTCATGATCTAAGGCTAAGGGATGTCTACATGTTAAAACTATGTGAGCATGATGGCTTGAGGAATCCTGAGGAGATTAACTGAAGCAGTCAAAACCCAATCCCACATAAGGAAGGTCAGCTTTTAAAATGTCATTGCCATAATTGTCCCCAATTGAATAATGGAAGGGAAAAAATGGCAGCTTGAGGAAAAAACTGTTAACTGTCAAACTAGCCTAACACATACAATACAACGTAATATTTTCATCCAAGTCTTCACAGCTTTTAATTTTCAGTCTTTTACCAAAATAATCTGATATTTAGAGAAGTGCTTTTTTAAATAAATATATAAAATCATATTTTGACATAAAAAAAAAGAAAAAAAAAAGTGATATTATAAAACAGAGCTAAATTATATAGCTCCAGCATAACGCCCTCTCTCCCACTTACTTCTGCTAAATGAGTAAGGTTGACAGATCACTGCTCAGATCGCAGCCACATTCCCTTAGAAATATGTTGCCTTTTTGCAGTACATGGGAATCCACATATCCTCAAATGTTAAATGAAGTCTGACAGATAGCCTGGAGAAACCAAGTTGGGAGTTTGAGGCTACGTAGGAGACCTTGAGTAAACAGGACATGCTATGTACACCCCGGCTAACAATCAACATATGCTTTGTTTTTCTGATGCCAACACGAGGCATGGATAGCCTGGAGAAAGATGGGTCCTGGGACTGGATGGAACCAACAAGGGAATGCCTACTGGCTATTTTCTGCTTAAAACCATGTTGTTTCTCTTTTCTTTACACTCACATAGCCAGCAATTACATTGCTGTGTACGAAAAGGAGTTATTTATATGAAGGAACATAAAAGACTAAAGATTCAGGAGATAAAATAATCATTTACGTTCTATACAGGATTATAAACTGGGTGGTTTGAGCCCTGAATGCTGATTGGCTGAAAGCTGTGGTATATTCACAGGTTTGACAACACATTTATTTTTACCGTTCTAATTACGTTGGTAACCAGTTTATAATAGCAATAAGGCACCTTGGGGGTTTGTGGTATATGGCCAATATACCATGGCTAAAGGCTGTATACAGGCACTCCTCGTTAGCCGTGGTATATATAGTATATACAGTGAGGGAAAAAAGTATTTGATCCCCTGCTGATTTTGTACGTTTGCCCACTGACAAAGAAACGATCAGTCTATAATTTTAATGGTAGGTTTATTTGAACAGTGAGAGACAGAATAACAACAAAAAAATCCAGAATAACGCATGTCAAAAATGTTATAAATTGATTTGCATTTTAATGAGGGAAATAAGTATTTGACCCCCTCTCAATCAGAAAGTTTTCTGGCTCCCAGGTGTCTTTTATACAGGTAACGAGCTGAGATTAGGAGCACACTCTTAAAGGGAGTGCTCCTAATCTCAGCTTGTTACCTGTATAAAAGACACCTGTCCACAGAAGCAATCAATCAATCAGATTCCAAACTCTCCACCATGGCCAAGATCAAAGAGCTCTCCAAGGATGTCAGGGACAAGATTGTAGACCTACACAAGGCTGGAATGGGCTACAAGACCATTGCCAGGCAGCTTGGTGAGAAGGTGACAACAGTTGGTGCGATTATTCGCAAATGGAAGAAACACAAAAGAACTGTCAATCTCCCTCGGCCTGGGGCTCCATGCAAGATCTCACCTCGTGGAGTTGCAATGATCATGAGAACGGTGAGGAATCAGCCCAGAACTACACGGGAGGATCTGAAGGACTGAAATCCTGCAGCGCCCGCAAGGTCCCCCTGCTCAAGAAAGCACATATACAGGCCCGTCTGAAGTTTGCCAATGAACATCTGAATGATTCAGAGGAGAACTGGGTGAAAGTGTTGTGGTCAGATGAGACCAAAATGGAGCTCTTTGGCATCAACTCAACTCGCCGTTTCTGGAGGAGGAGGAATGCTGCCCCACCATCAAACATGGAGATGGAAACATTATGCTTTGGGGGTGTTTTTCTGCTAAGGGGACAGGACAACTTCACCGCATCAAAGGGACGATGGACAGGGCCATGTACCGTCAAATCTTGGGTGAGAACCTCCTTCCCTCAGCCAGGGCATTGAAAATGGGCCGTGGATGGGTATTCCAGCATGACAATGACCCAAAACACACGGCCAAGGCAACAAAGAAGTGTCTCAAGAAGAAGCACATTAAGGTCCTGGAGTGGCCTAGCCAGTCTCCAGACCTTAATCCCATAGAAAATCTGTGGAGGGAGCTGAAGGTTTGAGTTGCCAAAGTCAGCCTCGAAACCTTAATGACTTGGAGAAGATCTGCAAAGAGGAGTGGGACAAAATCCCTCCTGAGATGTGTGCAAACCTGGTGGCCAACTACAAGAAACGTCTGACCTCTGTGATTGCCAACAACGGTTTTGCCACCAAGTACTAAGTCATGTTTTGCAGAGGGGTCAAATACTTATTTCCCTCATTAAAATGCAAATCAATTTATAACATTTTTGACATGCATTTTTCTGGATTTTTTTGTTGTTATTCTGTCTCTCACTGTTCAAATAAACCTACCATTAAAATGATAGACTGATCATGTCTTTGTCAGTGGGCAAACGTACAAAATCAGCAGGGGATCAAATACTTTTTTTCATCACTGTAGTCCCGTGTAGCTCAGTTGGTAGAGCATGGCGCTTGCAATGCCAGGGTTGTGGGTTCGATTCCCACGGGGGACCAGTATATAAAATAAAATAAATGTATGCACTCACTAACTGTAAGTCGCTCTGGATAAGAGCGTCTGCTAAATGACTAAAATGTAAATGTATATTGCCAATATACCAAACCTCCTTGTGCTTTATTATATCATATATGTTAGCGTGACACAGATTTCACTTACAAAACAGGATTATTAGTGAAAAAAGGGACCTTAAAGGTGCAGGGTCTTTTTTTGCACTTAGGACTGATTGGACCAGTGGTTCTATATTTGGTGAAATGGTTTGCGGCTTACCATCATAGTAGACAATGGCTCCGACCAGTTTGTCTCTCTTCAACATAGGAAAGAGCTCCAGAGCCTTGGTCTTGCTGAGGATGTAGCTGCTCTTCAAGCACTGGGCTCCAGCCACCAGGTCGTACATCTTGATCCCTGCCCAGTAGTAGGGAAGCTGCCACCACCTTTCACACACAGTGGAAATGTTACAATTAAAGGGGAGTTCCACCACTTTTTCGCCTCATATTCAATATCTCCAGCACCATACCAGTGTCTACATATGTGAAAACGCTGCATTTCTACGTTCTGCAATCAAAAATATCATTAGAAAAGGTCATAAGAAAGGGCCACTTGATGATGTCATCAAGTTCAGATTATTTACTATGACTCAATTAGGTGTCATTCTGTAAGTGTATTTTTGGTTCACGCTAAATATACAATGAATAATACATTCTGAGGGTTTCTAGATTATAATAGAATTGGGAAGGTAGGTGTAAAATGTGCACTTCTGAGTGTGAAGGATATAGGGTCTGTGTTGGCATGATGACTTTAGGCAGTGCATGGCAGAGCACTGGAAGCCAATCTGGTTTTCCCACACCCTTCAGTAATGAGACACACCTGTACAATGCTTTAAATACCAGAGAAGGATCTTAAATGTCATGTGCAATTAACGCTCATGATACCAGGCATCACCAATCAAATCAAGCCCCTAAGTTCACACAAGGCTCAGAGAGCTGGGGTGATATAGTGAGATTGTGAGCAGGTACGGTGGACCATCAGCCATTTTACCCATACCCACAATGGGCCTCTCAGCCCCGGGTGATTCTCTTAAAGTTTATTGCCATTCAGGTGAACTTATCTCCATCTTCAAAACTTCATGTCTTTACCAAGGGAAAGGTTTACTGCTTCATGTGATATTTTCGGTGGTATATGTAGTGAGAAACGACCCGAGAGGTGGAGATTCGAGGTTATTCTTACTTGTATATGGGGAGCATGATGGGTAAAAGTGCAGTCAGATGAGGGGCGATATCCAGGAGGTTGGAACGCTCATGTAGTGCTTCCTTCACCATCATATACTGGAGGAGAAAATAAGATCAAAATGGATTATATCCAAATCAAATCAAGCTTTATTTATACAGCACATTTCAGACATGGAATGCAACACAATGTGCTTCACAAAATTATGAAATAAAACAATTATAATAATACAATAAAAAATTAAAAACATAACTGCAATAAAAACAAATAGTACAAGCTCAATCGTATCCACTTAGCCCTTTCTGAAGACTGGTTATATTTTTTTCGGTTATATGTTTTTCTCTCAATGCCTAATACGGTAGAACTGAGGTCACGCGAGAAAAAATACTGAACTAAACTGACTCCTATCAGTATAGCTAATATAACCATTAAGTGTGAATAAATAGCCATTTAACCCATTTATCCTAGTGGCATCCTATGAAATACAGTAAGATCAGGTTCATTGTATTTCTTTAGAACAACAGATATATAGTATACATGGGTCATGTCTTCTTAAGTGAGGGATTTAAATGGTAAAATGGTGATTCATCGTTTATTAGAAGAAACATGTAAATGTTATTGTTATCATGGAGGACCAGTGGCTGGCCCAAAGCAAATATGGAATGAATTGCCTTAATTTGCTTTCCATTTCCTCGCTGGCTTGTAGAGTAGGTGAGTAGCCTGTACTTTGCTGCACTGCTGCTGACTTTGCAGTTATGTTTCCTGCAATCACACTAATTGGCCCCTTCTCCAGCTCACCTCCAAGACCCCAGCATGTTCATACAGATAGGAAAATAAGACTTCCAAAAAAACACAGGCCTAAAATAATGAGATTCTTCAAGTGCTCTGAAATGTAACAGAAAACTGTGACATTTGAGTTTGAACCTGGGTGACTCTTCTTAACAATAAACAGACAAAAGAAGGCCCAAATGCTTTATTCCTCCCATTACTCTGATATACATTTCCTGTATTAGCCTAATTTCCGTCTTGTTAATGACAGGGGCGCTAGCTACTCCTTCCTCTCTTTCCCAGTTGTAGCAATTCTTTGAAATAACTTAGAAAATCATAGGCATTCACTCAAGGCGAGCATGTCAAGACCTTTTTTGAATGAAAAATGAATCCAGAGGGTAAATAAAACAATATGACCAGACGGACCAGGAATTAACCGGATAAGTGTCAGCTGCATAGAAAAAATGAAGCATTTACCTGTTCGTAATCTAATTTTACAATGGCTTTCTGTAGATATCGGACTCCTCCGTGAATGAGTTTGGTGCTCCGGCTGCTGGTCCCAGATGAGAAATCGTCTCGCTCCACCAGGGCAGTTTTTAGATCTGACAATGGGAAGGGAACCAAGGCAACAGATCAACAGCAAGCTGATATTTGGCTACTTATTGTCCCAAATGTTTAGAATACATCACATATTATTTTCATATGCATGTCCTTCTGCTGTAATAATGCATGATGGGATAAATATTGTGCAGGCATACATATTCCATTGGGTAAAAACTGACAAGCATTTTCATTACAACCACAAAAACTAGTCAAAATGTTTGGATAATAATTCAAGGATCAAACAAGTAAAACATTTAATAAAAAAGACTGTACAAATCACTTTACTTGATAATGTTTTTGTAATTATATTGTTATCTAAAAGGAGAGTATATTGGAGGAGAAATTGTCTGACTTCCATAAAATTCTTGAACATTGAAACTGCTCCTCACTCCCACCATTAGAGGCTTGTATGCTGTCCCTGGTGGATAGACACTGTAAATCCCAATTTTGAAAAGAAGAAATGGAAAATAAATGTGGATTAGGAAAGGGGGATACGGCGGGGGTTTCCAAAACCCCTGCTATTTCACCGTTAGACAGTCAAATCGATAAAGGAGAAAAACAGCTTAAAGAAACCTCTAACCAAGTTTCAAGTTTTAATGTCACATGCACAAGTACAGTAAAATGACTTTCTTGCAAACTTAAAACCCAACAATGCAATAATCAATAACAATGTATTACTAGAAAAAAACACACGAGAAATAAGAATAGGAAATATGAAATACACAATAAAGTAATAAGTAAGTAAGCGTACTATATACAGGACATATTTAAAAAGTCAGTTCCAATACCATATTTACATGTGCAGGGATACTGGAGCAGCATAGATAATTGATTAGGATGTAAATGGTAATCGCAAGAGGAACCCTCATCAGAGGAACAAAAGAGACATATTTCAATTTTTGGTGATTGGACTCTGGTCTCTTCTGGGGAAAATAATCCTAGCTATTCTGGAGTTCCAGCCTCTGGAGCTGGCTTCTGAAGCGCCTTACAGGCTGAGCCCCAGGGAGACGGCTTGGATGCAGCTTCTGCACAATGACTAGGAGGTTATGCAACATCAGGACAGAGAATATACAACCGATGCTGTGAGGGGGGACTGGAACAAAAGTGTGCAGCCGCTCAAAATCCTTGCAAAATGCGGATCCAAACTGCAGTTGTTGTGACAGTTGAATAAAGGGGATTCATCAGAATTTGAGAGAGAAAAATGTGTGTGACTAATCAAAATAGTTTTGCCTTAATAGTTTGTGATATCCACAATGAAGTGGTCATAGTTTACGTACAGCAATCAGCCAATTTCACTATGCTTCTTAGAGGTTATTTTACAGAGATTAGTCATACCATGAGCCCAGATTATTGTCTGCTGATGATATTCTAAAACATGATGATAGAAATTCTGGACTTGCTTCAAGACAGAAGCTGGTCAACCCTGAGGGGTGCAAAGAAATTATCCACATGCAAAAGACATGCAGGGGAAAGGACAGTTAACGCATTAGGTACAACTGGTAGACTGCAAGTGACAAAGACTGCAAAAGGCAACTTACTCCGTGTCACAGCGTCTAAGGCACAACCTGAACCCGTGGCTCCTCCCCCTACAACGAGAACATCAAACTCCTGGGTGTTGCGTAAGGCCGTTAGCTGGGCTTGCCTGGATGGGAGCTCGTCTTGGAAGGCCATGTTCACCTGTTCAATCGCCTCCACGCGCGATAGTCGGGCCTAGACCATCCACACAAACAAACCAGTCATCCATTTCATTGTCATATGACTCCAGGGGACAGTGCACATTAATAAATGTGTTTCATTATTATGCACGTCTTCACATTCTTTATGATGGATTTAGGAAAAAAGAAACCATGCATTTTCTGTGGGAAAAAACCTCAGACCCTACCAAGGAATAAAAAACTATAAATCACATGCTAATTTATAACAACCCCCCTACTACCCCACCCTATTTCAAAATATTGTCAATTTAGATTAATGACTAAATCTGCATGCTACATGCATATGTGTTAAGCTAAGATGGTAAAGTACAAAAATATATTGACATAAAAACTAATAAAAGAAAGCTAATAAAATCCACAAAAAAGTATTTATAGTAGAGTAATAGTACAGTAACTAAAGATTATAACCAGATTATCTACAACATAGCGAACAAACAGACAAAAAACTGCAGAAGAGGTCAGTCAAAGTCTCTATCAGTAAGGAGATATGAGGTAATATATATAATAATATATGCCATTTAGCAGACGCTTTTATCCAAAGCGACTTACAGTCATGCGTGCATACATTTTTGTGTATGGGTGGTCCCGGGGATCGAACCCACTACCTTGGCGTTACAAGCGCCGTGCTCTACCGGCTGAGCTACAGAGGTACCCGCCTTCTTAGCAGCATGCATGCATAATGAGTGACATTGTATATCACTGCTTAAAAGATGCTTACCAATTCATACTTTGGGATGATGACATGGAATAAAAGAGAATGACACCAACAACAAAAAAATAAGTAAAGTAGCCTATTAGTAGGGAAGGGATCAACCTTCCCAAACCATCTGCTGATAACTGGACCTAATCGTTTCTATACATAAACTTTTTAATACATAAAGAAATTGAAATTGAGATCTACAAGGACAAACATGACCAAAGTCACCAAAAAGTAACCAAAGCTTAGTTGATTTCTGCACATACAGTATTTGACCTGGCTGACATGCAGTCTTCAAGTTTCACTGAAGCATTTCAACAACATGGACGCTAGCAGCTCACCTGTTTTTTTCTGTATTCGGTCAGCTGTGTAAGGCCATAAAAGGCTACCAAGCCTCCACTTGCTAAGACAGCAGTTCCTTTGACTGTCTTTCGGATTGCCATGCCACCTGTAAGACAAAATACAATTGGAACTGAGAAAAATACACATCAATAGGCATAGCCTATCATGATACTAATATGCATTTGAAAGCAGTTAGAATTAACCTACCCCTTTTTGTTTGTTCAGTTTGCAAAAAGTTTAGGAAGTTGCTCTCAAGGGCGTTAGTGTTGTGTTGGCTAATCTAACCTGATTTACAGTGGTGGTTTGGTCTGTGACTTTTTCCTGATACCATCAATCTCAACCAGAGTAGTAACCAAAGAAGTGTTAAACAAATCAAAATATATTTTATATTTGCGATTCTTCAAAGTAGCCACCCTTTGCCTTGATGACAGCTTTGCACACTCTTGGCATTCTCTCAACCAGCTTCATGAGGTATTCACCTGGTGCCGGAGGGGATGGCTGCCGTTTTATGGACTCTTAACCAACCGTGCTATTTAGTGTGTTTTTTCGCATTGTTTGTAACTTATTTTGTACATAATGTTGCTGCTACCGTCTCTTATGACCAAAAAGAGCTTCTGGACATCAGAACAGCGATTATTGACCTTGAACTGGACGAATAATTTTGATTTGATGAGTCGGACGAGAGGGATTTGCTCCAGACACAAGACAGGGCCCTCATCCCCGTCATTCGCAGTAGAAAGAAAAGGAGATATCGCAGAAGGAGATTGGGGTGCTTGGTAAGGAGCCGGAGACGAGTGGCTAATCTGCCTTTGCCATCGATAATATTGGCCAATTTACAATCGCTTGATAATAAAGTGGACAAACTACAGGCACGAATATCCTACCAACGGGACATTAAAAACTGTAATATCTTATGTTTCACGGAATCGTGGCTGAATGAAGACATGAATAACATACAGCTGGCGGGTTATACAGTGTATCGGCAGGATAGAACAGCAGCCTCTGGTAAGAAAAGGGGTGGCGGTATATGTATATTTGTAAACAACAGCTGGTGTACGATATCGAAGGACGTCTGGAGGTTTTGCTTGCCTGAGGTAGAGTATCTCATGATAAGCTGTAGACCACACTATCTACCAAGAGATTTTTCATTTATATTCTTCGTAGCTGTCTATTTACCACCACAAACCGATGCTGGCACTAAGACCGCACTCAATGAACTGTATACGGCCATAAGCAAAGAGGAAAACGCTCATCCAGAGGCGGCACTCCTAGTGGCCGGGGACTTTAATGCATGGAAACTTAAATCCGTTTTACCTCATTTCATGTTAAATGTGCAACCAGAGGGAAAAAAACTCTAGACCACCTTTACTCCACACACAGAGATGCGTACAAAGCTCTCCCTTGCCCTCCATTTGGCAAATCTGACCATAATTCCATCCTCCTGATTCCTGCTTACAAGCAAAAACGAAAGAAGGAAGCACCAGTGACTCGGTCAATAAAAAAGTGGTCTGATGAATCAGATGCTAAGCTACAGGACTGTTTTGCTAGCACAGACTGGAATATGTTCCGGGATTCTTCCGATGGCATTGAGGAGTACACCACATCAGTCACTGGCTTCATCAATAAGTGCATCGATGACGTCGTCCCCACAGTGACTGTACGTACATACCCCAACCAGAAGCCATGGATTACAGGCAACATCCGCACTGAGCTAAAGGGTAGAGCTGCCGCTTTCAAGGAGCGGGACTCTAACCCGGAAGCTTATAAGAAATCCCGCTATGCCCTCCGACGAACCATCAAACAGGCAAAGTGTCACTACAGGACTAAGATCGAATCGTACTACACCGGCTCCGACGCTTATCGGATGTGGCAGGGCTTGCAAACTATTATAGACTACAAAGGGAAGCACAGCCGCGAGCTGGCCAGTGACACGAGCCTAACAGACGAGCTAAATTACTTCTTTGCTCGCTTCGAGGCAAGTAACACTGAAACATGCATGAGAGCATCAGCTGTTCCGGACGACTGTGTGATCACGCTCTCCGTAGACGATGTGAGTAAGACCTTTAAACAGGTCAACATTCACAAGGCCGCAGGGCCAGACGGATTACCAGGACGTGTACTCCGAGCATGCGCTGACCAACTGTCAAGTGTCTTCACTGACATTTTCAACATGTTCCTGACTGAGTCTGTAATACCAACATGTTTCAAGCAGACCACCATAGTCTCTGTGCCCAAGAACACTAAGGTAACCTGCCTAAATGACTACCGACCCGTAGCACTCACATCTTTAGCCATGAAGTGCTTTGAAAGGCTGATCATGGCTCACATCAACACCATTATCCCAGAAACCCTAGACCCACTCCAATTTGCATACCACCCCAACAGATCCACAGATGAAGCAATCTCCATTGCGCTCCACACTGCCCTTTCACACCTGGACAAAAGGAACACCTATGTGAGAATGCTATTCATTGACTACAGCTCAGCGTTCAACACCATAGTGCCCTCAAAGCTCATCACTAAGCTAAGGACCCTGGGACACCTCCCTCTGCAACTGGATCCTTGACTTCCTGATGGGCCGCCCCCAGGTGTTAAGGATAGGGTAACAACACATCCACCACGCTGATCTTCAACACCAGGGCCCCTCAGGGGTGCGTGCTCAGTCCCCTCCTGTACTGCCTGTTCACTCATGACTGCATGGCCAGGCACGACTCCAACACCATCATTACGTTTGCCGATGACACAACAGTGGTAGGCCTGATCACCGACAACGACGAGACAGCCTATAGGGAGGAGGTCAGAGACCTGGTCGTGTGGTGCCAGGACAACAACCTCTCCCTCAACGTGATCAAGACTGTAAGTCGCTTTGGATAAAAGCGTCTGCTAAATGGCATATTATTATTATTATTATTACAAAGGAGATGATTGTGGACTGCAGGAAAAAGAAGAGGACCGAGCACGCCCCCATTCTCATCGATGGGGCTGTAGTGGAGCAGGTTGAGAGATTCAAGTTCCTTGGTGTCCACATCACCAACAAACTAACATGGTCTAAGCACACCAAGACAGTCGTGAAGAGGGCACGACAAAACCTATTCCCACTAAGGAGACTGAAAAGATTTGGCATGGGTCCTCAGATCCTCAAAAGGTTCTATAGCTGCACCATCGAGAGCATCCTGACTGGTTGCATCACTGCCTGGTATGGCAACTGCTTGGCCTCCGACCGCAAGGCACTACAGAGGGTAGGGCGTACGGCCCAGTACATCACTGGGGCAAAGCTTCCTGCCATCCAGGACCTCTATACCAGACGGTGTCAGAGGAAGGCCCTAAAAATTGTCAAAAACTCCAGCCACCATAGTCATAGACTGTTCTCTCTGCTACCACACGGCAAGCGGTACCGGAGCGCCAAGTCTAGGTCCAAGAGGCTTCTAAACAGCTTCTACCCCCAAGCCATAAGACTCATCTAATCAAATGGCTACCCAGACTATTTGCATTGCCCCCCCCCCCCCCCCCCCCTCTCCCCCTCCCTTTTTTACGCTGCTGCTACTCTCTGTTTATTATCTATGCATAGTCACTTTAATAACTCTACCTACACTACCGTTCAAACATTTGGGGTCACTTAGTTTTCAAAAGAAAAGCACTTTTTTTGTCCATTAAATTAACATCAAATTGATCAGAAATACAGTGTAGACATTGTTAATGTTGTAAATGGCTATTGTAGCTGGAAACGGCTGATTTTTTATTGAATATCTACATAGATGTACAGAGGCCCATTATCAGCAACCATCAGTCCTGTGTTCCAATGGCACGTTGTGTTTGCTAATCCAGGTTTATCATTTTAAAAGGCTAATTGATCATTACAAAACCCTTTTGCAATTATGTTAGCACAGCTGAAAACTGTTGTGCTGATTAAAGAAGCAATACAACTGGCCTTCTTGAGACTAGTTGAGTATCTGGAGCATCAACAATTGTGGGTTCGATTACAGAATCAAAATGGCCAGAAACAAATAACTTTCTTCTGAAACTCGTCAGTCTATTCTTGTTCTGAGAAATGAAGGCTATTCCATGTGAGAAATTGCCAAGAAACTGAAGATCTCGTACAACGCTGTGTACTACTCCCTTCACAGAACAGTGCAAACTGTCTCTAACCAGAATAGAAAGAGAAGTGGGAGGCCCCGGTGCACAACTGAGCAAGAGGACAAATACATTGGTGTCTAGTTTGAGAAACAGGCGCCTCACAGGTCCTCAACTGGCAGCTTCATTAAATAGTGCTCTTTCCATGACATAGACTGACCAGGTGAATACAGGTGAAAGCTATGATCCCTTATTGATGTCACTTGTTAAATCCACTTCAAATCAGTGCAGATGAAGGGGAGGAGAGAGGTTAAAGGATACTTTTTAAGCCTTGAGACATGGATTGTGTATGTGTGCCATTCAGAGCGTGAATGGGCAAGACAAAATATTTAAGTGCGTTCGAACGGGGTATGGTAGTAGGTGCCAGGCGCACCGGTTTGTGTCAAGAACTGCGACACTGCTGGGTTTTTCATGCTCAACAGTTTCCCGTGTGTATCAAGAATGGTCCACCACCCAAAGGACATCCAGCCAACTTGACACAACTGTGGGAAGCATTGGAGTCAACATGGGCCAGCATCCCTGTAGAATGCTTTCAACACCTTCTAGAGTCCATTGTTTTGTATACTCAGTGTATATCTAAACTATGCGTAGGAATAATTTGGAACAGATTTCCAAAATTAAAATCACTTGGAGCTGATTTGCTTGTGTTTTTAAGGTCTTTTATGTCCAACAATAAAAAACATATTCTTGTTTTTTGCTCAGAAAACTTGGGGGGCCATGTACAGTTGTGGAACCCTGGCCTAGCCTATTCAACTGTTGCCAGGACACCCTCCTCATCGGCACCACAAGTTGGAGAACAGGCACAAGGTGAGAAAATCCTGCCATCCAGCTGCTTAAGGAGAAAGCCATGCAGCTTATACAAAGCTTGAGCTAATTCCCTCATCCATTCTAGGAGACTTTAGATGGACCGAAATGGAATCACAGCGAATTATGAAGCAAAGATGGAATAACAGTAAACAGTGGCAAGTGGCTCAGGGTCAGAGACAATGTTGCCTCATGATTTCCTCTATTTCTGGTTCTAATATGAATAAATTAGTTCATTGAATAATAGAGAGGTGATTTTAGACTGAGTAAGACAAAATCACATCTAATCAAAACCTAGCAATTTGAAATCAAAGTAGATAAACTGTCCTAAAAACAGGCTAGACCTAAATTCATACAAAGCCTAACAGTGAGATTTAGGCTAGGCCTAACTTTGCCTGTTTGGATCCCCTTGTCTTCCACAATGATTAAGCTAGCTAGATTAATCATCAAAACAAGCTTGACAATGAAACTATAGGTTTCCCTGATTTTCACTTGAGCACAATCCAACAGGCAATTGATTGTGGCATCAAGGCCACCTGCAGCTTCAGAATACATTTTGAGAAAGAAAAAAGGGGGAAAAAAACACCCCAACTAGGAAATATTGCCCCACGACATGAATATGCAGGCACTCGATACCAGCAGTGTCATTACTAATGTTGCTGCCAATTACAGAGCATGTCATGACACTGTGATTCATGAATATTCATCACTGACTGATATAGAGGCAGTGCTATGCAAAGGCCTTCATCCCCATTTTACTGTCTCATTGTGAATGGTGAACAGGTACCTCCATCATACCATGGCGGCGTCTTCCAGCTGCAAGACAAGCTGTTCCATAAGGCATTGCTAGTTAACAGTATGTTATATAAAGGTGTATTAAAGTGATTAAGTGCTCCCTGGCTCTAAAGAGTAGGCATTAAAGCATATTAAGTAGACATTTAAGCTTGTAAAATGGGAATGTAGAAATGGAAAGAAGACATAGGGCAATGGAATGCCTTTAGGGTGAGACTGCTCGGAAAGTTAAGATTCCATCCAGTCCGTGTCATGAAGTTGGTCAGTTCTATCAACAAATATATATCAAATAGCCTACTGTGGCAAATTCTTATCCCCTGAGCTACTAAACTTGCCTAAATCCATGTATCAGTATGCAACCAAATCCTTTATCCTAGTTAACATTGAGTGACCTGAAACATTGCATTGTAGTAACAAAGGCAGATACTGGGTAATACTGCCAGTGATGGTTATTACATCAGTAGGTTACCTGGGTCAATCCACGAAAAGAATGCCTTTTGCATTCCGGTAGAAATTGTGCACCAATATTGAATTTAAAAGCCTGTTATATTAAATGAAGTGCCCTTTAATATAGAATAAAGATTTGCTAAAGTGCCAAAATTCAGCATTTTGACATGTCCCTCCGTGCACCCTCTGTGACTTCCAGGAATATTTTAACCCACTTAACGCCAACATTTCTCCAGGTTTTCACCATCATTGTAAATAAAGCCCTAGTTATTTTGTTGCTTTGACAAAGTCATTTTTGAAGATAAGTATTTGTTTAATGTGATTAGTGATTCATTTTCGTCTGTCGCTTATTTTAAGGTCAACCCTGTTACGTGAACAGAACTCTCGTTTTAATATGGAGAAACTATTCCTTTTTAAATATGTTTTTCAAAAGAAAGATTAAACAAAGCAGGTGAGCTGGTTCTACTCTTTTTGGCCATTTTCTGGTGCTTTGTGGTGGAAGACTGAGTGGGTCAAGCTCAACACGTCAACCCTGCTACCCATAGATAGGGTTACAGGCTAGAAATATTTTAACAATTTCATTTTTGGGGGGTGAAGCTTGCATTAAATTGCCCCTCCCTGTTGCACACAATAAGCTTCCATTCCCCAAAATTCAGGGGAAAGGGGATTCATGGCTGATTTAAGATGAAATCGTCAACCCTGTTATGGTCAAACCTGTGACTTTGTTTGGCACTTAAAGAGAGACTGAACACATGTTTCTCTGTTGCTCATTAAGAAAAAACAGATTTCAGTCTTGGGGGTGTGGTTCGATGTGGCATTTATTGATGTTTGTCCTCCATGAGAACCATAGGAAAAAAGGCAGTATTACTTCCTCAAAATAGTCGGACTGAATCTAAGATAACTCAAGAAATGTATAATTCATGTTTACGTTTTTGCCGAGGAGGTTTTAGTTGCGCAATTTAAAATCTAGCTACAGTGAGGGAAAAAAGTATTTGATCCCCTACTGATTTTGTACGTTTGCCCACTGACAAAGACATGATCAGTCTATAATTTTAATGGTAGGTTTATTTGAACAGTGAGAGACAGAATAACAACAAAACAATCCAGAAAAACACATGTCAAAAATTTTATACATTGATTTGCATTTTAATTAGGGAAATAAGTATTTGACCCCTCTGCAAAACATGACTTAGTACTTGGTGGCAAAACCATTGTTGGCAATCACAGAGGTCAGACGTTTCTTGTAGTTGGCCAACAGGTTTACACACATCTCAGGAGGGATTTTGTTCCACTCCTCTTTGCAGATCTTCTCCAAGTCATTAAGGTTTCGAGGCTGACGTTTGGCAACTCAAACCTTCAGCTCCCTCCACAGATTTTCTATGGGATTAAGATCTGGAGACTGGCTAGGCCACTCCAGGACCTTAATGTGCTTCTTCTTGAGCCACTCCTTTGTTGCCTTGGCAATGTGTTTTGGGTCATTGTCATGCTGGAATACCCACCCACGACCCATGTTCAATGCCCTGGCTGAGGGAAGGAGGTTCTCACCCAAGATTTGACGGTACATGGCCCCGTCCATCGTCCCTTTGATGCGGTGAAGTTGTCCTGTCCCCTTAGCAGAAAAACACCCCCAAAGCATGTTTCCACCTCCATGTTTGACGGTGGGGATGGTGTTCTTGGCGTCATAGGCAGCATTCCTCCTCCTCCAAACACGGCGAGTTGAGTTGATGCCAAAGAGCTCGATTTTGGTCTCATCTGACCACAACACGTTCACCCAGTTCTCATCTGAATCATTCAGATGTTCATTGGCAAACTTCAGACGGGCCTGTTTATGTGCTTTCTTGAGCAGAGGGACCTTGCGGGCGCTGCAGGATTTCAGTCCTTCACTGCGTAGTGTGTTACCAATTGTTTTCTTGGTGACTATGGTCCCAGCTGCCTTGAGATCATTGACAAGATCCTCCCGTGTAGTTCTGGGCTGATTCCTCACCGTTCTCATGATCATTGCAACTCCACGAGGTGAGATCTTGCATGGAGCCCCAGGCCGAGGGAGATTGACAGTTATTTTGTGTTTCTTCCATTTGCGAATAATCGCACCAACTGTTGTCACCTTCTCACCAAGCTGCTTGGCGATGATCTTGTAGCCCATTCCAGCCTTGTGTAGGTCTACAATCTTGTCCCTGACATCCTTGGAGAGCTCTTTGGTCTTGGCCATGGTGGAGAGTTTGGAATCTGATTGATTGATTGCTTCTGTGGACAGGTGTCTTTTATACAGGTAACAAACTGAGATTAGGAGCACTCCCTTTAAGAGTGTGCTCCTAATCTCAGCTCGTTACCTGTATAGAAGACACCTAGGAGCCAGAAATCTTTCTGATTGGGAGGGGGTCAAATACTTATTTCCCTCATTAAATGCAAATCAATTTATAACATTTTTGACATGCGTTTTTCTGGATGTTTTTGTTGTTATTCTGTCTCTCACTGTTCAAATAAACCTACCATTAAAATTATAGACTGATAATTTCTTTGTCAGTGGGCAAATGTACAAAATCAGCAGGGGATCAAATATATTTTTCCCTCACTGTAAGGTGTTTGGTGTAGTATTTCTCAAGTTGAAAAATTGCATCTTGTCTTAATGTATGTAAACAAAGTCAGATCCACTGCGCTGATGGGCTGGTGTGTCTCACTGTCTGTGTGTTCTGCGTACGGCCCAGTACATCACTGGGGCAAAGCTTCCTGCCATCCAGGACCTCTATACCAGGCGGTGTCAGAGGAAGGCCCTCAAAATTGTCAAAGACTCCAGCCACCCTAGTCATAGACTGTTCTCTCTGCTACCGCACGGCAAGCGGTACCGGAGTGCCAAGTCTAGGTCCAAAAGACTTCTCAACAGCTTCTACCCCCAAGCCATAAGACTCCTGAACAGCTAATCATGGCTACCCGGACTATTTGCACTGCCCCCCCACCCCATCCTTTTTACGCTGCTGCTACTCTGTTAAGTATTTATGCATAGTCACTTTAACTCTACCCACATGTATATATTACCTCAACTACCTAAACTAGCCGGTGCCCCCGCACATTGACTCTGCAACGGTACCCCCCTGTATATATAGCCTCCCTACTGTCACTTTATTTTACTTCTGCTCTTTTTTTTCTCAACACTTTTTTTGTTGTTGTTTTATTTTTACTTTTTTTTGTTTAAAATAAATGCACTGTTGGTTAAGGGCTGTAAGTAAGCATTTCACTGTAATGTCTGCACCTGTTGTATTCGGCGCATGTGACCAATAAAATTTGATTTGATTTGATTTGATTTGTTGTAGGATTGGATAGAGGCAATCCCTGTAGCTGTTTATCCCGTGTTAGTGGCACTGGGCAAGTGAGCATTGTCGAATTCAAAACCCAACCCTCAAGTAAGTCATGATGAACTCACTTACAAAACTTTGGACGAGACTGACTTTATGAACAAAATTATCCTATTTACACTTTGTTGTCAATTTTTGACACTAAAATAAACACTTTCTATCAGAGAAGTTGTTTATTGCCTTCAGTTGCGCTTTAATAGGCATTTATTAGTCTATTAACTTTTTTTCACCAAGTTACACTTCTCAAAAGTGAATGACCCACCTACTCATGAGTTGCATGAGCAAGTTGCAACTTGTGTACTGTAGCCAAAAACAATGTATATTTCAATATTGCTAGCCTACATCTCTGCGCAACCTGACCTGTGTATCATTCTGGGTGGACTGGACATCCAGGCATTTCCATACTAGCTAGTAAATGTAGGCCTGCTATAGAGAAGCAGTCCATTATCATCATTATCAATTTAGCTAGCTTTGGTCCACGGATAGTGTCTGGTTAGTTAGGCTACTAGCTAGCTATCCATTATAAACAAATGGTTTATCTAGCTAGCTATTATTTAGCACTGACATGGTTGTTATGACAGGGCAGTTGCTGTAGCTAGCCTACTTGAGTAGTATTTCTACTCTAGCGAATTCAATCTCCCTAACTAACGTTAGCTCTAGCTAAGTGCAATGACATCTTGACAGACATAAGTCGTCACCTCGTAGCCTACTAAATGTTAGCTGAGCTGGCTACGGTAGCCAGAGTTATCAAGAGAAAACCACAGGTTCATAATGCATGCAAAAGAAGATGGCTCAGAATCTCTGGGTGCATTCTGACATGTATGCCGGGGACTTACAGTTCTTCCGATGTCTCTGGCAGCTATCAACCTGCACAGACCTCAGGATCAATGACTGCAGAGCATGAAAACAACAACTTGACAGCCCGGTAGGCGTCTGGTTGCTAGCAACAACCTATTGGCAGTCGAACCAGGAAGTAGATTAATATGATGAACATCACAGTAAACCAATTAAAATAGAGATAAGAGAGTCTTGTCCAATCATTATCGAGCATATTTTATCTTGGAGCTAAACTGGGCAACCCTTGCGCAGTGGTCTATTTGTGGCAGAGGCCGGTTTATCAGATGGTGACCTTGTCAGGGCTAGTGTGCCCTGTCCATAACAATGATGTATATAAACCCTGGATAGTTATGCTATGTTTTGGCCATGGAGAGGCTTTGAAGCCACCGGTCGGCCATATAGTCCTCCATAGGAATTAATGGAATTCTACAGTATTTCATTTAAATGTTTCAAGGACAAAATTACATGTATTTAAGTATTTTTGTTGTTGTAGTGGGGACAGTAACATTAGTACTTATTAGTACTTATAATTATACTTTAAGGAAAATGTTTTTGTATATTTTTTCATGATTTATTTTAATGTTTAATTTAAAAGTATGCATAATAAACGTGGCAAAAAGAAATGTACACATTAGTAAATGCATGTATATAGCTTCGAAAATATTTTTTACAACGTGGGGGAATGCCAAGATGGAGGCACGGTGGCTTCAAAACAGCGCCCCCTGTTAGGCATTTTATAGTGTATTTATAAATCATCGGTCCATAAGCAGTCATGATGGTTCTTGGACAGCACTTATTTCAGCACCTTGGACAGATCACTTTTTATTTTATTTTTTACTGTCTATGACAACAAAACACACCATTTTCAGCCCCATGGACAGCAAAAATGTTTTACAGTCCGTCTATGGACAGAACCCACTCATGCACTCGAGTACGCTCACACATGCATGCACATACCCCCCCCCCCCCCCACACACACACACACACACGCACATTTGACCGTGATTGGCAATATCAGTCTGAATTCCATCTACCACAGATAAATATATTTTGGGGGAAATATCTTTGCTCTGATTTGATTATATATGATTAGCACCCCACGTCCAAATGATTGTCAATTAATTGTGCATATAAATGAGGTACTTCGTTATTCTACAGTAAAATGGGCAATTAAACTGCTAATTGTATTTTCATTCTAAACTTTAATTGGTAAATGGATAACAGTAGGCTAATAATGTACAGTAACAACTCAGACTTTCAGGATAAAGTTGTTGGACTGTATTACTCATCCTTGTTAGGCAAATAAAACGTGCTTGTTGTTATATGCTAATAAACTAAGTTGCATTGGGTAAAAGGGTCAAATCAGTCCTTTATTTTTTTAAATGACAATGTATAATAATATGGGAGTATCTGTATGTATACGCAAAACCTGAAATGCTCCCATTTTGTATGGTCACTAAGACCTATAGGATGCCAAGCCTATGACAATTTGAGAAACTTTACAATTGACTCACCATACAAGAAAACCTGTAATTCACTGTAACTGATGCACATTAGGCCTACAACAAAGATAGGAGGCATTTTCTTATTCTGTTTTGAACACATAATATGGCCGTCTACTTTTTCAGAGGGTAGATTGAATAAGAGGTAGACACCATCCAGTTTTTCCAAGCACTTCATGCAAATACAACACTGTTTAAAAAACATTGATTTTACTAACCTAGTCTCATTCAGGATTTAGGCCTAGGCTAACAACTTCTGAAATTCCACTAAGCAAGTATACAGTGAAGTCTGCATTTACAAAACATTTCATTTTCCATGTCAGTATGGGTGATTTTATATGCTCCTAAAGTGTACTGCTCTGGCCTTAGTTCATTCAAGTCAGAGGTTAATAGGGATTGGATGATCTATGGGTGATGAACAATAGTGTCCTCTAGAGGTGAGTGCAACAATGAAGTGTTGTTAGGGTTCTCTCTCCACTGTCCACTAGTTATTACTACTTTATGACTATATGGGATAGAGACAGAGCTCACTGATCATGGACTATGTGTGTTCATAATTCCATGGAAATATGGACTTCAATTAACAAATAGGCAAGTATTAGACAATTTAATTGTTGGCCTAGGCCAACTAATTTTTCTTCCAATGCTGCATAAATTTGTCTTAGAATATTCACACCCTATCATTAGCCTCTGTGGCAGATCCATGCTATTAAAATAAACAGTCTTGGAAAAAGTGAGTAGGCCCATAGTGGATACACGTGCATGTGTAAACTAAAGACCAGTAATATTGTTACAATACAAGAACAATATGGGCAGTACTATTTCTGGAGGTCTGTTGACTGCGTCAAAGCCTGCGTTTTCTGCGTCACTCTCCATTATGTGCTCTCCCTATCGCGTTTCCCTTTCTCGATTAAATTGGCTCAGCCATAAGAATTGGCTCTCCACACTTAATAATGAGCCCTGCCCACCCTATAGTCTGCTCATGAGCAGCAGAGAACATGACTGACGGCATGTGAAAAGACTAGGCCACACACCCACTCGATTATGAGGTCTAAATTTGGAGTCCAATTGAAATCTACTAGTTGATTTGAAAGATAGACAGAAATAATATTGACCCACCGTCCATTATTTAACCAAACAAAGTGGTGAACCGCTCTGGAGGCCACTACAGGCTGATTACGACATGCATGGATAAACAAATCACAGCCACTCAAACATTATTGAATGTTGAGCAAATATTCCACTTGTCAAAAACTGCTTATAGGCTACTGTGCTTTAGACTGACACATACTCGCACATTGCAGCAGAGCTTTACCTGTCAAATTCGTGTAAACCTCTGTGGCCTGCTGTGCGTCTTTCCTAGGCTATTTGAACACATTGCTGCTGCTGCTTCGAAACACCTAAGATGAGACACCTGGTTGAGGCTAAGGATGATAATGATGTGCAGTATGAACAGGTGATACGCTCAGTCTAAACAAAATTACACAGGAAAGCTTTACTTGAATATAAATATTCAAATGTTTGTTAAATAACGCGATTTCCACGTAGAAATAAGGTTTTCCAATACTTTTTATGGTATACAATCCATAAGGAGAGCAGTCTCAGGTGCACATATACACAGGCTATGCAACGGACTCAGCATCTTGGCTGGACCATGTTCCAAAAGGGATTGGTGCATGTCACTGGCGACGCAGATGACGTTGAGATGTGAAACACGTGGGCTGTGGTGCCGAGAGCTCACATAAACAAATGCACATTGGCAGACCGGGTAGTCGAAGGTTGTATCGCGCGCAGTGCTCTCACGAAGTCATACAGATTGCTTGGTTGGTATTGTAGGCTGTACTCTCGCTCACGCTTTGGAGCTTATTACAGAATTGAAGAACACTATCTACATGCTTTATGCATGGATTGACAACCACGATTCTGATGTGAAAGAAGGTAGGTTGGTTTATTTTAATAAGCGTTATGTTTATTTTAATAAGCGTTATGTGTCTGAATTTAGTTGTGACATCTTTGTTTTATTTTTTTATTGATTGGGAGGCATCAAATTAGTTTTTCTGTAACAGTTTATTTCTCACATATTGTGTCATGTTGAGAATTGTTACTTTGCACATTTGGAATGGTACTTACGGATTGAGAATTGTTACATTTTACATTGACTGTGCAACATTACTTTGGAAAGGAGAAGTTGAGAAAGTCATTGATGACAGTGCGGTCGAGGGTGGCTGTTCAGCGACATATAAACTTCTAATTTCTTCATTCAAAATGTCATGCGTGTGTATAGCCTATAACGGGCAACTACGAAGCACTGTGTGATTTTAAAGCTCATCCATATGGTTTTATAATGTACCTTTTGTCATTTAGGCTATACTGTAGGCTATGAGGCAAACATAAGTAAAAACATAGTGAACATGTCGGAATATTGTGCTTATTAATTGCCTAACTTGTTTCTCATGGATTGATGGAGCATTGACTTATCTGATGGCATTGCGTTTTCTAGATGAATATAAGTTAAATGTATCTATTTCATTAGGGGACGATTCCAGAAAAAACACACTTTCTTGAATCCTGACCCCATACACCTCCAGACAACATTATCCATTTCAAGTGTCACCGAAAAACAGTCCAAAGACTCAAGGTAGGAAAGCTTATTCTACAGTCTATAATAAAGAATGATTATGAATCAATCTCGTAGTTCACTATTATTCCGATAGTCCGTGTAAAACATGCAACTTCAATAAGTTATCTGAACATCAGATCAGATCCGGATCAGAATTGTTTCTAATAATTGTTATTTTGTAGATGATTTGGCATGTCTATACTTTGTAGCTTGCAAATGGATTTGAACATGAACATTTTGCCCCTTTCGTTTTCAGCCATGCCCTGCGTTCAGGCTCAGTATGGGTCATCACCGCAAGGAGCCAGCCCCGCTTCGCAGAGCTACAGCTACCACACCGCTGGAGAATACAGCTGCGACTTCTTAACACCTGAGTTTGTTAAGTTTAGTATGGACCTGACCAACACTGAGATCACAGCTACTACTTCTCTCCCTAGTTTCAGTACATTCATGGACAACTATAGCACCAGTTACGACGTTAAACCGCCCTGTCTATATCAAATGTCCCATTCTGGAGAGCAGTCCTCAATCAAAGTCGAGGACGTCCAGATGCACAGCTATCATCAGCAGAGCCATTTGCCACCTCAGTCGGAAGAGATGATGGCCCACTCCGGCTCTATGTACTTCAAACCCTCCTCACCTCATGCCCCAACCACACCAAACTTCCAGGTTCAGCCCAATCACATGTGGGAGGACCCTGGGTCTCTCCACAGTTTCCACCAGAACTATGTGGCAGCGACCTCTCATATGATAGAGCAGCGCAAAAACCCGGTGTCAAGGCTGTCACTATTCTCATTCAAACAGTCCCCTCCTGGTACCCCTGTGTCGAGTTGCCAGATGCGATTCGATGGCCCACTGCATGTCTCCATGAACCACGACAACACAGGGGCACACCGAGGCTTAGACAGCCAGAGCTTCGCGGTACCCAGTGCTCTAAGGAAACAGGCCGGCTTAGCCTTCCCTCACTCCCTTCAGCTCGGCCATGGACACCAGTTGATGGACAGCCAAGTTCATTCGCCCGCGTCCCGAGGATCACCATCAAACGAGGGTCTGTGCGCAGTGTGTGGGGACAACGCCGCTTGCCAGCATTATGGAGTGAGAACCTGCGAGGGTTGCAAAGGATTTTTTAAGGTGGGCATTCGTTGATTGTGAATTATGTAGCCTAATTCAATTATTACAATTATTAATTGTATTATTAGTCCTGTTATTTTTGTCAGATAATTGTAGTATTGTTATTTTAATATTCCCCTTATTATTAGTGGTGGGACTAGGCCTAGTTAACAATTATGACAACTATAATAACATTTGGATATAATTTTCATCACGTCATTTAAAACTGTTAGTGTTGTGAGCTCTTTTTGTGAAATGACAGTCTTGTCTGGACTAGGAAGTGCAATATTCCCCATGGTAAAATTGAATGGTCATTTCATTTCCAACCCCCAATTAAATAGCCTAATCTTACATCTTTCAATAGAGTTCGTCTCAGAGGGCCGTACAAATATGAATGCCCACGGATTTGTATTTACTGAATGTCTACCTCTCTGGTTCCTCGCATATATAACAGTCCAAAACTGGAAGGATTAATGTTCTGTTACAATATCAATTATCCTCCATAGCGCAGCTGAATGTGTGCCAACTGTGTATTCATTGTACAGGCACTGATGTCCATGCTAAAAGCCTGTTGTCTTTTTCTTTGCAGCGCACTGTTCAGAAAAATGCTAAATATGTGTGTTTAGCGAACAAAAATTGTCCTGTCGATAAACGCCGAAGAAACCGTTGCCAATACTGCCGTTTCCAGAAGTGCATGGTTGTCGGAATGGTGAAAGAGGGTAAGGACATATTATGGTCACTTTGATTGTTTGTGTCCATGCATGGCCATAAAACACCTGCGGTCCTGCGCGTAAAATTTGCGCGTAAAGCAAGTTGAACCTTTTACGCACAACAATTAAAGTTAAATACAAGTCTATATTTTCTCTTGTCTTCCTCTCAACACAGTTGTCCGGACTGCTAATCTAAAAGGTCGAAGAGGTCGTCTTCCCTCCAAACCTAAAAGTCCCCAAGACCCCTCACCACCCTCGCCACCTGTCAGTCTCATAAGTGCCCTTGTTAGGGCTCATGTCGATTCCAACCCGTCCATGTCTGTCTTGGACTACTCAAGAGTGAGTTTACCATTGAATTCCCTTTAACAAATTGTGTATGAACATAAACAATGTGCTGCTGATTTATAATATAATTAGAGTAAAAATACAACGTTTGTACAAAGCAGTGCATGTCTGGATGTATTTGATCCTGTTTGGATGTGCATTTGCCAGACTACAACTTCAAATGTTTTGTGCAAGACAGGTCTGCATTCTAAACTTTGTCAGTCTTTTCAGGTGGCATATTTTACTTAAGTAAATTACTTTGAAACGGAGAACTCAATAAAAAGAAGACATTAATGTAATAGTAAAAAAGCACTCCCGTCCTAGAAATAGGCTTTGCAATTTCACGGGTTATATATTTTAAAGGACCTCATTAAGCCCTGTTGAAATTAAATTCTAGTTTCAGGCTAACCCTGACTACCAAATGACTGGAGACGACACCCAGCACATCCAGCAGTTCTATGATCTCCTGACGGGTTCCATGGAGATTATCCGAGGTTGGGCGGAGAAGATCCCTGGGTTTTCTGATCTTCCGAAACAGGATCAGGATCTCCTCTTCGAATCAGCCTTCCTGGAACTTTTTGTTCTGCGGCTGGCATACAGGTAAGCCTCTTCTTAATTATTAAATAACCTCGACTATAATAAAGATCAGCCCCCTTCAAGCTCCGCTGTTTTGGCTTTTATTAGCTACCCAATAATTAGGAACCTCTTAAATCCCAATGTATTGCTCAAGGTAATTAATGACACTTTGTTATTAATTGCAGGTCCAACCCAGTGGAAGGCAAACTCATTTTTTGCAATGGGGTGGTCTTACACAGGCTGCAGTGCGTCCGGGGATTTGGGGAATGGATAGACTCGATTATGGAGTTTTCCTCTAACCTGCAGAGCATGAACATCGACATATCAGCATTCTCCTGCATCGCCGCTCTTGCCATGGTAACAGGTGCGCAAATAGGATATACTTCAATTTAATCACTCTCCCAAATGTTACACTGTTTAAATGCATTTCTTATATTCACCTTTTGGTAATTATGTTTTATTATTTTCACATTACAGAGAGGCATGGGCTTAAGGAACCCAAGAGGATTGAAGAACTTCAAAACAAGATAGTGAACTGCCTTAAAGACCAAGTGACATTTAATGGCGGAGGCTTGAATCGTCCGAACTACTTGTCAAAACTTTTGGGAAAGCTCCCTGAACTTCGCACCCTATGTACACAAGGTCTGCAACGTATCTTCTACTTAAAACTGGAAGACTTGGTTCCTCCGCCAGCAATAATTGACAAACTTTTCCTTGACACTCTACCTTTTTAAATTGACTTTAAAACGGACTTTTGACGAGCCCTCAAAGAACTTCCACAGACTCTGTTTGAGTCAGCCTAACAGATTTTAAAGATGTTATCTCCGAATATTTGCAAGCTCCATAGTACAATCCCCTACATTCTGATCAAGGATCCACGAAATAGATATAAAGAAGAGTGTGAAAATTGGGTTCAGAAAATCCACTGATGTTCGATTTTTTTAATGTAATTGCCAGAAATGTTGTGAGTAGCCAATGATCGACCCCACAGAGGGGAAAGTCTCCAAGGCTTCTCTTGACTTAATATGGACAATTCTCGACAAAGTTAAAAACTTTCTTGCAATTCTTATTCCTTATTGTTGACTAAACATCTGCTCCATTGATAACGCATACTGAGATGTAATATATTCCATTTATATATACACATATATGATAGATTATGTGATGCGTCCAAATCGTCAATTTATAACACTTGTAAAAAGTTTGTTAATGACAAAATTTCATTTTACTTTTATGACTTGTGCCTATATGTGTTTCTGTCAGGATCCCAGAGGTACGAAAGTATTTCGAAAAGACAACGCATGTTGTAGGTTTTATAGGCACTGGCTGTCGAGGAGACATGTCTATATTATACATTATATACCGGACACTATGTAGTCTGCTAGATTTTATAAAGATTCGTAGTACTGGCACACCTTTTATGTATGACGCATATGTGAAAAAGTATCTCCATCTGTATAGATAAAAAGGGATCCATGGTGTTTGTAAAACTGTCAGACATTCCTTGTTTGTATGTGTTGTAAGTATTTGTTGCTGTTGAATATAAACGTTTATATATTTATTATTTTGTTGCCAAAAGCTACATTAAGCATGGAGCAATTTAAATGATTTCAAACCATCATAATTAATGCTGAGCACGTTGTCTATGTTTTATGTCTTATAGACGTTTAGATTGTTATAATTTTACACATTTGAAAATGAAAAATTCGTCCTATATAAAATATAAATAAGTGTGCGGTACATCCTTTGCCTTCATGGTGTATTTGAGTAGGCTATTGCAATGCATTCGGTGCCGAATTCCAAACGTTTAGAGAGAAAGAGATATTTAATGTTTACAAATAAAACCTTTAAATCATTTTTCTTGCGAAACAACTTCTCTTAACTGATTTTTCTTTACAAATACAGGTGCATCTAAATGAAATTATTTAATTCATCATTAATTGAGTGAAATATTGCTTTCCCGTAGGCATACATATAGATTTTACATTTTGATGAAATTCTATCTCGGTAGCCCTATGCTGTATGGAATATGTTTAGTTTGTTCAGACTTAGCAGAAATGAGGTGTTACTAATTATGCTGTGATTCCAGTGAATGTTTGATTCCAGTGAAATAACTTACAATTTACATGAATGCAAAAACAAAAATAGATAACCCTCAGAAATTCGCATGCTTGCTTGAAAGGTAGGCTATATGGTGTACACTCTTAGAAAAAAAAGGTTCTGGATAGAATCAAAAAGGTTTCTATGCTTGCTTCATATATGGCACCCCTTATTGTTAAATAAATCACCGAAATTGGTTTCATATAGAACCCTATATGGAACCGAAGGATTCTATATGGAACCACTTTTGGTTCAGTGAAGAATAACCCCCGGGGTTCTGATCAAAAACCCTACAAAAGGGTTTATATAGAACCTTTAGGGGTGCCATAAATGAAGCAAGCAATAGAACCCCTTTTGGTTCTATACAGAACCTTTTTTTCTAAAAGTGTAGGCTAGTTTTTCATTGAGGTAGGATACTTTATTTGGATTTGTTTTGCAAGAAAATGGGGAACTCACACTAGCAGTTTCCTAAAAGAAGGCGGAACAGTCTTGGACTCAGAATAATGGACAAAACGTTTACATTGTTTATTAATTTCTCATATATAGCGACTGGCCTACTAAACCAAAAGACCAACAAGTGGGGACATTGACATTTCAAGGGAAGTAGAAGTGGCATGCTGATATTGCGTCCATATAGGGTCATCATTTGAAGGTCCATATTCTCAAATATGAAATTAATAGAATAAGTGACAGCTGAGAACATAATATGAGACTTCCTTGTCTTTATTTATGCAATCACTTCTTACAATTTGGAACGCGAAAAGATTCTCCAGAAGGACAGGTAGACTAGGCTGCTATGAAACCAAATAAGTAAAACAGTCCCAAAACAGTTGGATGGACGGCACATTTTGCATAATTTCTGACAGCTTGTGATTTTTGACAAACCGTTTCTGTAAAAAAACAAAACTACAAAGCATTAGTCCTAAATCGGATTTATCGTGCACAAAATAATGGCCAGTCTAATAATAAAAAAAGTAGGCGCTTTTTTGGAACGAAGTTAACAGACAAGGAGGGTCAATACTTTGGATTTATAGCGTATAGATTTAGGAAAATAACTAAATAAAGAATCCTCATTTCAATTTCACCAGTCTCAATAATTTTCATATAAATTATGACTATATCATTGCTGAAAATATACATTTAAGTTTAAGCTATAGTAGACTTTTGCTTAGCCTACTCGATGTCAGAGGTGCATAACCTTCAGCATTGAAATAGGTCTGTCATTTGTGAACTCAGACTATTCAAAGTTTTGTAAAGTTGTTCTAGTTATCAGTTGTTCCAGAGGTGTGAAAACAAACTTCAGAGCAGTATGCCGGCAGGATAGCCTATACCAAACAAGAAATTGCTCAAACTGAAAAGAGATAGCATCACGTTAATTCATTAGGGTATTGGGTCGTTGCAAGAAAATAGTGCCTTTTGCGTCCCTTTGATGTTTTAAGTAGTAATTGTGCACCAATATTGCATTTAAAAAACCTGTTATATTAAATGAAGTGCCATTTACTATAGACCACATGCAGGATTCAATCAATCAGAATTTTCTATATGAATAAAGACTCGCTAAAGTGCCAAAATTCAGCGTTTTAAAATGACCCTCCATGCACCCTTTGTGAATTCTAGAAGGATTTTAACCCACTTAACCCCAATATTTCTCCAAGTTGTCACCATCATTGTAAAGCGCTAGATATTTTGTTGCTTTGACAAAGTAATTTTTTAAGATAATTATTTATATCATGTGATTAGTGATTAATTTATGTCCGTCCCTCATTTTAAGGTCAACCCTGTTATGTGAACTGAACTCTCGATTTAATATGGTGAAACTATTCGTTTTTAAATATTATTTTGAAAATAAACATTGAACATCTAATGGTCAAATCAAAGTGTAAAAGCAGGTGAGCTGATTCTACTCCTTTTGGCCATTTTCTAGTGTTTTTTGGTTGAAAACTGTGCAGATAGAGCATAATATGTCAATCCTGTTACCCATTGATAGACAGGCTAGAAATGTTTTATAAATTATATTTTTTGTTGTGAAGCTTGCATTCAAATGACCCTTCGCTAAGCCCCGCCCCCTTGGTTACTGTCGCAACCTTGGACAACGTTTTCCCAGGAAGTCCAATAGACCCTTCGCTAAACCCCGCCCCAGAATATTGGGCAACCAATCGCAGCGCTCTAATGGATAGCAACAGTTTGTCGAGTCTGACACATGCTCACGTTTGGCAGTGGGCAAAACTGAGTTTTTTCTCTCCCAAAAATACATTGTTTAAATGGCTAAATAATTTAACAGTGCACCAGAGGTACTTGCTACTGTGATTCCTGAAATGCAGAGCCTGTTGATGGAGTATTTGTCTCTCAGTCTCATTGGCCACCAAGCGTTGCTAACGCTAGCTAGCGAGCCACTTACTATAACTTGTTTTCTCAAAATGTATGTTAGCTAGCTAAGTTAGCCACGTTATTAATACAACTCCCATCTGCTGTCGACATCAGGATACAATTTGAGAGCACTAGTTAGCTCCAAAAGTGTCCAGTAGCTTTGACTGCATGCTGACTTCATTGGCTAGCTGCACTACAAACATGGTTTTACCAGGTGGTTCCCGTGAAGCAATTGTAATGACAGTCCACCACAACATACCCGGTAGTTTCCTGATTAGCAAGGGGTAGTCTGTGTTTAATTTAATTGTGTATTAAAAACACAGTTTGAGATCATTGTGATGGGGTTTCCATCTGTGGTTTGTTTGGGTGGAAAATGCTTCCCAGGAAAATAACAAGGGGGCGGGGCTTAGCAAATTGTCAATTCTCCATTCAACCACTGGTGAAATCCCCTCACAATGACCTCAAACTGTGTTTCTAATACACAATTAAATTAAACACAGACTACCGCTTGATAATCAGGAAACTCTTGGTTATGTTGTGGTGGACTGTTATTACAACTGCTTCACGGGAACCTGGTAAAATTATGTTTGTAGTGTAACTAGCCATGGAATGGCTCTAAATTCACTGTCAGCATGCAGTCAAAGCTATAACCACTTTTGGAGCTAACTCGTGCTCTCAGATTGTATCCTGATGTCGACAGCAGATGGGAGTTCTATTCATAACATTGCTAACTTAGCTAGCTAACATACATTTTGAGAAAACAAGTTATATTAAGTGGCTAGTTAGCTAGCGTTAGCAACGTTTGGTGGTGAAATGACTGAGAGCTAGCTAAGCAGCTAGCAAACAATGTAAAACAAGTATAATTTTGGATTCCAAAAAAAATACTCCACCAACAGGCTTTGCATTTCACAGTAGCAAGGACTCCTGGCGCACTGTTAAATTATTTAGCCATTTAAACATACATTTTTTGAAGAAAACTCAGTTTTACCATAGCCCTCACTGGCTTTCATGCGATTTAAACATGAGTTTGTCCAAGGTGTCAGACTGGATGACAGTTGTTATCCATTGGAGCACTGTGATTGGTTGCCCAACATTTTGTGGAGGGGCTGAAAGAACGGTCAATTGCCGCTCCCTGTTGCACACAACAAGCTTCCATTCTCCATGTCACAAGAGGATTTATTATGACTGATTTAAGATGAAATCATCAACCCTGTTATGGTCAACCCTGTTACTTTAGGTCTATTTGGCACTTAATAGGCACTTTACACTAGTCGTTTTTTAAATTTAACCACTTGAGATGGGAAAACGTGTTTTTTTATTAAGTTCAACATGTGCTCTTTATGAAAGAATTAGAAAATTAGGTGAAATCAAACTTTATTAATTATTTTTACCAAGTTACACTTCTCAAAAGGCACCAAATTGCTGGAACGACCCTATTACTCTGAACAAAAACAAGTTGTTTTTGCAAGGCAGCTTTGCCGCAACATGGCACAAAACACAATGCCCAGAACAAAACGAATATCGTGCTCTTAGGCAAATGTTGGTTTCAGTATCAGGAGTTGTACTATAGAGCACCTTTACGGCCAACTAATATTTGCTATTCCTAGCTACATTCTACTTTACTGTATGGAGTGAGGGGAGGCTCGTATCCCTCCACTGATAGGGGAGGTTGATCTGATATAGCCTAGACCTAGCTATCCAAAGAAATTATGAGGATGAAGTTTATCACTATACTTTTGCCTGTTGTCTAGATTTGTTGCAAAAATCAGCCCTTACAGTGGGGAAAAAAACTATTTAGTCAGCCACCAATTGTGCAAGTTCTCCCACTTAAAAAGATGAGAGAGGCCTGTAATTTTCATAATAGGTACACGTCAACTATGACAGACAAAATGATAAAAATAAATCCAGAAAATCACATTGTAGGATTTTTAATGAATTTATTTGCAAATTATGGTGGAAAATAAGTATTTGGTCAATAACAAAAGTTTCTCAATACTTTGTTATATACCCTTTGTTGGCAATGACACAGGTCAAACGTTTTCTGTAAGTCTTCACAAGGTTTTCACACACTGTTGCTGGTATTTTGGCCCATTCCTCCATGCAGATCTCCTCTAGAGCAGTGATGTTTTGGGGCTGTCACTGGGCAACACGAACTTTCAACTCCCTCCAAAGATTTTCTATGGGGTTGAGATCTGGAGACTGGCTAGGCCACTCCAGGACCTTGAAATGCTTCTTACGAAACCACTCCTTCGTTGGCGGTGTGTTTGGGATCATTGTCATGCTGAAAGACCCAGCCACGTTTCATCTTCAATGCCCTTGCTGATGGAAGGAGGTTTTCACTCAAAATCTCACGATACATGGCCCCATTCATTCTTTCCTTTACACGGATCAGTCGTCCTGATCCCTTTGCAGAAAAACAGCCCCAAAGCATGATGTTTCCACCCCCATGCTTCACAGAAGGTATGGTGTTCTTTGGATGCAAATCAGCATTCTTTGTCCTCCAAACACGACGAGTTGAGTTTTTACCAAAAAGTTCTATTTTGGTTTCATCTGACCATATGACATTCTCCCAATCCTCTTCTGGATCATCCAAATGCACTCTAGCAAACTTCAGACGGGCCTGGACATGTACTGGCTTAAGCAGGGGGATACGTCTGGCACTGCAGGATTTGAGTCCTTGGCGGCGTAGTGTGTTACTGATGGTAGGCTTTGTTACTTTGGTCCCAGCTCTCTGCAGGTCATTCACTAGGTCCCCCCGTGTGGTTCTGGGATTTTTGCACACCGTTCTTGTGATCATTTTGACCCCACGGGGTGAGATCTTGCGTGGAGCCCCAGATAGAGGGAGATTATCAGTGGTCTTGTATGTCTTCCATTTCCTAATAATTGCTCCCACAGTTGATTTCTTCAAACCAAGCTGCTTACCTATTGCAGATTCAGTCTTCCCAGCCTGGTGCAGGTCTACAATTTTGTTTCTGGTGTCCTTTGACAGCTCTTTGGTCTTGGCCATAGTGGAGTTTGGAGTGTGACTGTTTGAGGTTGTGGACAGGTGTATTTTATACTGCTAACAAGTTCAAACAGGTGCCATTAATACAGGTAACGAGTGGAGGACAGAGGAGCCTCTTAAAGAAGAAGTTACAGGTCTGTGAGAGCCAGAAATCTTGCTTGTTTGTAGGTGACCAAATACTTATTTTCCACCATAATTTGCAAATAAATTCATAAAAAATCCTACAATGTGATTTTCTGGATTTTTTTTCTCAATTTGTCTGACATAGTTGACGTGTACCTATGATGAAAATTACAGGCCTCTCTCATCTTTTTAAGTGGGAGAACTTGCACAATTGGTGGCTGACTAAATACTTTTTCCCCCCACTGTATTAGTAGAGGGGAAACTTCAATAGGGCAGATATTTGGGGTTTATGTCATTCTGACTACGTTGCTAGACATTAGACTATGACAGACTAGTGTATAAACTAACATCTCCAAATCTCAGAGAGGACATAAAAAAAAGATACATATATTGTAATAGTTTAATAACACTTTGAATCAATGTAATGAGGGTATTTCAATTGTTCATGCCAAGTCTTGTGATATCAGATGGATATTTGACAAATGCATGTCTCATCAAGTAAATACTGTATGTTTTATGCCTATGTAATAATATTCCCTGGGGAATTCAACTGGTAATTCCTGACCGGTAGCCTATTTCGAAGACTTCCCAGGTTTTTCTTTAGTCTGCCTCATAGCCACAAACACATCACAGCATCACAAATTGCACTAAAACTGTATTTTTTATATTTGCATCTCTTTATTGTTTTCATTTGTACACACTGGATTATATATACAGTTGAAGTCGGAAGTTTACATACACTTAGGTTGGATTCATTAAAACTAGTTTTTCAACCACTCCACACATTTCTTGTTAACAAACTATAGTTTTGGTAAGTCGGATAGGAGATCTACTTTGTGCATGACGCAAGTACTTTTTCCAACAATTGTTTGCAGACAGATTATTTCACTTATAATTCACTGTATCACAATTCCAGTGGGTCAGAAATTTACATACACTAAGTTGACTGTGCCTTTAAACAGCTTGGAAAATTCCAGAAAATGATGTCCTGGCTTTAGAAGCTTCTGATAGGCTAATTGACATCATTCGAGTCAATTGGAGGTGTCCTCTGTAGCTCAACTGGTAGAGCACGGCGCTTGTAACGCCAAGGTAGTGGGTTCGATCCCCGGGACCACCCATACACAAAAATGTATGCACGCATGACTGTAAGTCGCTTTGGATAAAAGCGTCTGCTAAATGGCATATTATTATTATTACCTGTGGATGTATTTCAAGGCCTACCTTCAAACTCAGTGCCTCTTTGCTTGACATCATGGGAAAATCAAAAGAAATTAGCCAAGACCTCAGAAAAAAATGGTAGACCTCCACAAGTCTGGTTCATCCTTGGGAGCAATTTCCAAACGCCTGAAGGTACCACGTTCATCTGTACAAACAATAGTACACAAGTATAAACACCATAAGACCACGCAGCCGTCATACCGCTGAGGAAGGAGAGGCATTCTGTCTCCTAGAGATGAACGTACTTTGGTGTGAAAAGTGCAAATCAATCCCAGAACAACAGCAAAGGGCCTTGTGAAGATGCTGGAGGAAACAGGTACAAAAGTATTTATATCCACAGTAAAACGAGTCCTATATCGACATAACCTGAAAGGCCGCTCAGCAAGGAAGAAGCCACTGCTCCAAAACCGCCATAAAAAGCCAGACTACGGTTTGCAACTGCACATGGGGACAAAGATCGTACTTTTTGGAGAAATGTCCTCTGGTCTGATGAAACAAAAATAGAACTGTTTGGCCATAATGACCATCGTTATGTTTGGAGGAAAAAGGGGGTTGCTTGCAAGCCGAAGAACACCATCCCAACCGTGAAGCACGGGAGTGGCAGCATCATGCTGTGGGGGTGCTTTGCTGCAGGAGGGACTGGTGCACTTCACAAAATAGATGGCATCATGTGGAAGGAAAATTATGTGGATATATTGAAGCAACATCTCAAGACATCAGTCAGGAAGTTAAAGCTTGGTTGGAAATGGGTCTTCCAAATGGACAATGACCCCAAGCATACTTCCAAAGTTGTGGCAAAATGGCTGAAGGACATCAAAATCAAGGTATTGGAGTGGCCATCACAAAGCCCTGACCTCAATCCTATAGAAAATGTGTGGGCAGAACTGAAAAAGCGTATGCGAGCAAGGAGGCCTACAAACCTGACTCAGTTACACAAGCTCTGTCAGGAGGAATGGGCCAAAATTCACCCAACTTATTGTGGGAAGCTTGTGGAAGGCTACCCGAAATGTTTGACCCAAGTTAAACAATTGAAAGGCAATGCTACCAAATACTAAATGAGTGTATGTAAACTTCAGACAAACTGGGAATGTGATTAAATAAATAAAAGGTGAAATAAATCATTCTCTCTACTACTAAGTCTCCCGAGTGGTGCAGTGGTCTAAGGGGACCAGTATAAAAAAATTATGTATGCACTCACTAACTGTAAGTCGCTCTGGATAAGAGCGTCTGCTAAATGACTAAAATGTACTATTCTGACATTTCACATTCTTAAAATAAAGTGGTGATCCTAACTGACCTAAGACAGGATTAAATGTCAGGAATTGTGAAAAACTGAGTGCAAATGTGTTTGGCTAAGGTGTATGTAAACACTTCAACTGTACCTACATTTGGTAGCATTGCCTTTAAATTGTTTAACTTGGGTCAATTGTTTCGGGTAGCCTTCCACAAGCTTCCCACAATAAGTTGGGTGAATTTTGGCCCATTCCTCCTGACATAGCTGGTGTAACTGAGTCAGGTTTGTAGGCCTCCTTGCTCGCACACGCTTTTTCAGTTCTGCCCAAAAAAAAATCTATATGTTCGAGGTCAGGGCTTTGTGATGGCCACTCCAATACCTTGACTTTGTTGTCCTTAAGCCATTTTTCCACAATGGTAGTGTTCTTCGGCTTGCAAGCAACCTCCTTTTTCCTCCAAACATAACGATGGTCATTATGGCCAAACAGTTCTATTTTTGTTTCATCAGACCAGAGGACATTTCTCCAAAAAGTACGATCTTTGTCCCCATGTGCGGTTGCAAATCGTAGTCTGGCTTTTTTATGGCGGTTTTGGAGCAGTGGCTTCTTCCTTGTTGAGCGGCCTTTCAGGTTATGTCGATATATGACTTGTTTTACTGTGGATATAGATACTTTTGTACCTGTTTCCTCCAGCATCTTCACAAGGTCCTTTGCTGTTGTTCTGGGATTGATTTGCACTTTTCACACCAAAGTACGTTCATCTCTAGGAGACAGAACGCCTCTCCTTCCTCAGTGGTATGACGGCTGCGTGGTCTTATGGTGTTTATACTTGCGTACTATTGTTTGTACAGATGAACGTGGTACCTTCAGGCGTTTGGAAATTGCTCCCAAGGATGAACCAGACTTGTGGAGGTCTACCATTTTTTTTCTGAGGTCTTGGCTAATTTCTTTTGATTTTCCCATGATGTCAAGCAAAGAGGCACTGAGTTTGAAGGTAGGCCTTGAAATACATCCACAGGTACACCTCCAATTGACTCGAATGATGTCAATTATCCTATCAGAAGCTTCTAAAGCCATGACATCATTTTCTGGAATTTTTCAAGCTGTTTAAAGGCACAGTCAACTTAGTGTATGTAAACTTCTGACGCACTGGAATTGTGATACAGTGAATTATAAGTGAAATAATCTGTCTGTAAACAATTGTTGGAAAAATTACTTGTGTCATGCACAAAGTAGATCTCCTAACCGACTTACCAAAACGATAGTTTGTTAACAAGAAATTTGTGGAGTGGTTGAAAAACAAGTTTTAATGACTCCAACCTAAGTGTATGTAAACTTCCGACTTCAACTATACATACACACATACACCTACATACATTGTCACATAAAAGTAGATAGACATAAAATACATATTTCTGAGACCATGTTCACCATTGTAACGCTACATTACAGATGCAATTAAGAAACTACAGGCAAATACCCAAACAGGCAATAGCTTTGGTTGAATATTACTTTTTAACTGTCATTGCTGGTCACATCACTCTCCCCTAAAAGAGAAGTGATGTGAGCCTTCGAGGCTATGTCTGGGACTTATCCACAATGATACAAGATTTATCACATGATCAACATTGGCAGCAGTATAGCTCCTCTTGAAAGTTCTTAGCAGAAGGCTATAAATTGTCGAAATAATTACATCTTTACTGCATAGTGCTAATTCCAAGACAAATTGGGATTACATTCAGAACCGGTTTGGTGACATTTAGCAGATCTGTTGAAAGGGGTGCTTTGCAATCTCACAAGTTCATTTCTGTTGACTCCAACTACAGTTTGGTTGGGAGATGTCTGTCTCTGCACAATGAAACAGACACTGTATGTATGTAGCAAAAACACTTTTGACAGTGGCTGTGCATACACACACATGTAAGGGGATTTTGAGTCCCATTTAGATCTTACAGCTTAATTACCAGCATACTTAACATCAATACAAGGGTTTGACTGTACATTCTTCCTGAAAAAATTTTTAGGTATTGATTTTGTAATCCAATATGATTTATTATGTAGTCTCAAGAAAAAATATACAGTCAGGTCCAAAATTATTGCCAACCTTGTCCCTTGATAAAGATGAGCAAAAAAGACTGTATAAAACAAATTATACAAATACTGAGCTATATTGCATGCAAAAGAAATTGTGAACATTCCATTCTTTTATAATAATACAATTGCTCAGATAAAGAGATTTTGTTTAACAAGTAATAAAATACATCTAAACAACATAGGGGTCAACATTATTGGCACCCCTGTTTTCAGCACTCCAGCACCCTACACTTGCGAGGATAATGACACTGAGCCATTTTCGAAAATGTTTTATGAGATTGGAGAACACATTGGGAGGGATCTTAGACCATTCCTCCATACAGAATCTTTCCAGATCCTTGATATCCTTTATCTGCACTTATGGACTGCCCTCTTCAATTCAAACTGAGATGGCCATTGTGCAATGTTGATTTTATGGTCAATTAACCATTTCTATGTGAATTTGATGTGTGCTTGAGGTTATTGTCTTGCAGGAAGATCCACCTGTGGCCAAGTGTCAGCCTCCTGGCAGAGGCAACCAGGTTTTTGGCTAACATGTCCTGGTACTTGGTAAAGTTCATGATGCCGTTGACCTTAACAAAGGCCACAGGACCAGTGGAAGCAAAATAGCCCCATAACATCAAAGATGCACCACATATTTTACTGTAGGTATGAGGTACTTTTCTGCATATTCTTCTGTTTTTCAACGCCAAACCCACCACTGGTGTGCGTGGCCAAAGAGCTCTATTTTCATGTCATCTGACCATAACACCGCCTGGAGTTTGATCAACTGCATTTGCACTTGGATTGGAACCGGTGCTATGGTCAGATGACATGAAAATAGAGCTCTTTGGCTACGCACACGAGTGGTGGGTTTGGCATTGAAAAACAGAAGCATATGCAGAAAAATACCTCATACCTATGTATTACCTCAGTATTTGTATTATTTATTTGATACAGTCTTTTTTGCTAATCTTTATCAAGGGTGCCAATAATTATGGACCTGACTGTATATATTTTTACTATAGCACTCATTGTATTCTTATAGCATTATAGTACCTTAACAGGGTTATGCAAGTGTCTGGTCTGTAATGAGACGAAAGAGAAAGCAGCAGAGAGAGAGTGCCATAAATAGCATGCTTGCGGACGGTCTCCATAAGAGATGGAACAGAGCCCAGATGTCCTCTGCTAAGTGCTTGCACCGGTACTGAGAAAGCCTCCAAATGATAAGGGTAAGGTCTCCTCCTCTGAGAGTGCTGCTAGTTCACAGGGCTACTATTAACTCCTGCAGACCTATGCAAGTTAAATGCTAAAATTCTTCTTCAGTGTACAGTGGGGGAAAAAAGTATTTAGTCAGCCACCAATTGTGCAAGTTCTCCCACTTAAAAAGATGAGAGAGGCCTGTAATTTTCATCATAGGTACATGTCAACTATGACAGACACATTTTTATTTCCAGAAAATCACATTGTAGGATCTTTTATGAATTTATTTGCACATTATGGTGGGAAATAAGTATTTGGTCACCTACAAACAAGCAAGATTTCTGGCTCTCACAGACCTGTAACTTCTTCTTTAAGAGGCTCCTCTGTCCTCCACTCGTTACCTGTATTAATGGCACCTGTTTGAACTTGTTATCAGTATAAAAGACACCTGTCCACAACCTCAAACAGTCACACTCCAAACTCCACTATGGCCAAGACCAAAGAGCTGTCAAAGGACACCAGAAACAAAATTGTAGACCTGCACCAGGCTGGGAAGACTGAATCTGCAATAGGTAAGCAGCTTGGTTTGAAGAAATCAACTGTGGGAGCAATTATTAGGAAATGGAAGACATACAAGACCACTGATAATCTCCCTCGATCTGGGGCTCCACGCAAGATCTCACCCCGTGGGGTCAAAATGATCACAAGAACGGTGAGCAAAAATCCCAGAACCACACGGGGGGACCTAGTGAATGACCTGCAGAGAGCTGGGACCAAAGTAACAAAGCCTACCATCAGTAACACACTATGCCGCCAGGGACTCAAATCCTGCAGTGCCAGACGTATCCCCCTGCTTAAGCCAGTACATGTCCAGGCCCGTCTGAAGTTTGCTAGAGTGCATTTGGATGATCCAGAAGAGGATTGGGAGAATGTCATATGGTCAGATGAAACCAAAATAGAACTTTTTGGTAAAAACTCAACTCGTCGTGTTTGGAGGACAAAGAATGCTGAGTTGCATCCAAAGAACACCATACCTACTGTGAAGCATGGGGGTGGAAACATCATGCTTTGGGGCTGTTTTTCTGCAAAGGGACCAGGACGACTGATCTGTGTAAAGGAAAGAATGAATGGGGCCATGTATCGTAAGATTTTGAGTGAAAACCTCCTTCCATCAGCAAGGGCATTGAAGATGAAACGTGGCTGGGTCTTTCAGCATGACAATGATCCCAAACACACCGCCCGGGCAACGAAGGAGTGGCTTCGTAAGAAGCATTTCAAGGTCCTGGAGTGGCCTAGCCAGTCTCCAGATCTCAACCCCATAGAAAATCTTTGGAGGGAGTTGAAAGTCCGTGTTGCCCAGCGACAGCCCCAAAACATCACTGCTCTAGAGGAGATCTGCATGGAGGAATGGGCCAAAATACCAGCAACAGTGTGTGAAAACCTTGTGAAGACTTACAGAAAACATTTGACCTGTGTCATTGCCAACAAAGGGTATATAACAAAGTATTGAGAAACTTTTGTTATTGACCAAATACTTATTTTCCACCATAATCTGCAAATAAATTCATTAAAAATCCTACAATGTGATTTTCTGGATTTTTTTTCTCTCATTTTGTCTGTCATAGTTGACGTGTACCTATGATGAAAATTACAGGCCTCTCTCATCTTTTTAAGTGGGAGAACTTGCACAATTGGTGGCTGACTAAATACTTTTTTTCCCCACTGTATTTCCTCACACAATTTATTGTGTCCTTCAATGTGCTGCAACACTGGTGAAATGTTAGCATGTAATAGTCAAAAACCTCAGGCTGACCATGAATGATATTGAAACCTACACAATTTCTAAAAGAAATTAGACTAACCTGTGATATAAAAAATACTAGAACAGACGTTATCTGATCCCCTGCTGATTTTGTACGTTTGCCCACTGACAAAGAAATGAGTCTATAATCAGTTTATAATTTTAATGGTAGGTTTATTTGAACAGTGAGAGACAGAATAACAACAAAAAAATCCAGAAAAACGCATGTCAAAAATGTTATAAATTGATTTGCATTTTAATGAGGGAAATAAGTATTTGACCCCCTCTCAATCAGAAAGATTTCTGGCTCCCAGGTGTCTTTTATACAGGTAACGAGCTGAGATTAGGCGCACACTATTAAAGGGAGTGCTCCTAATCTCAGCTTGTTACCTGTATAAAAGACACCTGTCCACAGAAGCAATCAATCAATCAGATTCCAAACTCTCCACCATAGCCAAGACCAAAGAGCTCTCCAATGATGTCAGGGACAAGATTGTAGACCTACACAAGGCTGGAATGGGCTACAAGACCATCGCCAAGCAGCTTGGTGAGAAGGTGACAACAGTTGGTGCGATTATTCGCAAATGGAAGAAACAAAATAACTGTCAATCTCCCTCGGCCTGGGGCTCCATGCAAGATCTCACCTCGTGGAGTTGCAATGATCATGAGAACGGTGACGAATCAGCCCATAACTACATGGGAGGATCTTGTCAATTATCTCAAGGCAGCTGGGACCATAGTCACCAAGAAAACAATTGGTAACACACTACGCCGTGAAGGACTGAAATCCTGCAGCGCCTGCAAGGTCCCCCTGCTCAAGAAAGCACATATACAGGCCCGTCTGAAGTTTGCCAATGAACATCTGAATGATTCAGAGGAGAACTGGGTGAAAGTGTTGTGGTCAGATGAGACCAAAATTGAGCTCTTTGGCATCAACTCAACTCGCCGTGTTTGGAGGAGGAGGAATGCTGCCTATGACCCCAAGAACACCATCCCCACCGTCAAACATGGAGGTGGAAACTGGTGTTTTTCTGCGAAGGGGACAGGACAACTTCACCGCATCAAAGGGACGATGGACAGGGCCATGTACCGTCAAATCTTGGGTGAGAACCTCCTTCCCTCAGCCAGGACATTGAAAATGGGTCGTGGATGGGTATTCCAGCATGACAATGACCCAAAACACACGGCCAAGGCAACAAAGGAGTGGCTCAAGAAGAAGCACATTAAGGTCCTGGAGTGGCCTAGCCAGTCTCCAGACCTTAATCCCATAGAAAATCTATGGAGGGAGCTGAAGATTCAAGTTGCCAAACATCAGCCTTGAAACCTTAATGACTTGGAGAAGATCTGCAAAGAGGAGTGGGACAAAATCCCTCCTGAGATGTGTGCAAACCTGGTGGCCAACTACAAGAAACGTCTGACCTCTGTGATTGCCAACAAGGGTTTTGCCACCAAGTACTAAGTCATTTTTGTTGTTATTCAGTATCTCACTGTTCAAATAAACCTACCATTAAAATTATAGACTGATCATGTCTTTGTCAGTGGGCAAACATACAAAATCTGCAGGGGATCAAATACTTTTTTCCCTCACTGTATCTTCAGCCCACAGGCCCACCATGTTGGTATACTATGCTTGGTTTCCCTCACCTGTGGCCCCTGACCCTTCCCCTTACACATAGTTATCCCTTCAATGCATGTCCTATCCTGGGTGCTTGCTTGGACATTTATTTTGGTAAATAAATGTCCTCTGTAGCTCAGCTGGTAGAGCACGGCGCTTGTAACGCCAGGGTAGTGGGTTCGATCCCCGGGACCACCCATACACAAAAAAAATGTATGCACGCATGACTGTAAGTCGCTTTGGATAAAAGCGTCTGCTAAATGGCATATTATTATTTGGAATGGTATGTGTTTTAATGAGTATTGAGGCACCTTGGATAAGCACATCCGTTGCTAAAATGTATTGTCGTATACTGAGGAACAGCTAAAATGTTACTCAGTGATATTGAGTAAAGTTTGTGTCAAACATCTAGAACAGAAATGTGCAAACCCCTGCTTTCCAAAAAAGAGAGTTAAGACAGAATACACCTTGCGCAGAAGAGAAAGGAGCCTCTAGAGGCCTTGGCTCGCCCTGACACACAGCGGCTTTATCATTCATAGGACTAAACAGACAATCAATTCAGCAGCCATGTAGGCGAATGAAGGGAAGTGACAAGCTGTGAATGATGAGGAGCCAAAAATCAAAGTCCTCTGTCCTCCTCAACTCTAATGGCCATCAGCAAGCGGGACAGGACCAGTAAAATGAGGTTAATCGTTTGCAAAGATCCTTTTAAAGAAGATTGACTGGACTTGATGCCCAGTCAGATCACTCATAAATATTTACTTCCTATTAACAGCTGTGGGTAGTCTGCTATTTCACATTGATTTCTGATGGATGTTGTTAAATTATTATTTTAAATTTGGTCAGCACATGGAAATCCATTAATGCAATACTTGAACTAGGAATCCATTGTGCTGGCAACAAGGAATTATTCATGAATTGAGATTGATATAATTATCTGGCTGGATGTGGTGCCCAAATGTTTTTAAGATGGCTATTTATATGAATAACATGGATACCATAGTTCTTGTGAATAAACATGTCATAATTACTGAACATAAGAGCAATCACAAACATAATCAAGAAAAAAACATTAAAATAGCCTTATTTTTTAGTTTTCAGAAGCAACATGCAGCAGTATTGAACATTTGAACCTTGTCCTTTGACCTTATTGACTAAATAAAAAAATGACATTTCCTTTATGTAAAGAGTTAATGTTTCCTAGGGCAGATATGTTTTCGATTCAATTAGGTTTAATGAACCCACTTCTCACTGGTTTCTGAAGTAGAAAAAACAGCCATATAAACGCTGGATGGTAAAAGAGGAGATATTAAGGAGGGAAGGGGTCAGATGGAGAGTGTGTATTTCTAAGTGGCGAAAAAATGCTTCAATACGGCTGGTAGGAGTCAGTGGCTGAAGAGGCAGTGGATTGTATAACCATCAAATGATGCATTAGATCTCTAGGGCAAAGCTTGAGGAAGGACAGACCACAACTAAAAGTGCCAATTTATAAATGGCCCATTTCTGATGAATGAGCAAAATAGATCTGTGATATTATGGTTGAAATCAGCAAATCAATGTATAACCCCAACTTAGTTATCACAAATAGGATTTGTTATCACTCTGTCTGATGTCATCATGTGAAATGTCAACATGCTCAGATGCATTGGCTTGCTACCAACAAGAATTTGCCCTGAACCTGTGATATGATTTTTTCCCTCCTGCTTCACCATGTGTAGTGAATGTCTCAAACACATCCATGCACATGTAATCTGCTCATGTTTGACAAGTACATTTTTAAATGGTTTTTATTTCATAGACTTCTCAGTCCAAGGCAGAGGGACAAACGCCACTGGCATGGATAATCTCTGCTTTGAGATCACTTTTGAAATAAATGTTGACAATTTTAGCAATAATACAATTGGAATGTGGCTGACCCAGCTACTTAGGGACATTAGTGTTTCTCTTGTTCTAACTCATATTGCTATCATCAATGTCATCTTGTGAATACAGGGTGAAACAAAGCTCGAAAAACAGTTACAGATTCGGTATTCAAGCTTAAACTCAGAGGGCATATGACACCGGTCAGTTGTCAGAATACAGCTGAAGTTCTGTGCTTTTTTAGGACAAAAGCAGAACCATGCCCCACAGATATTGCAGCAACTTTGTCAAGTGGCACATCCAAATGCTTAATGCAAGGCCTATGGCCAAATCTAAAGAACACAGAATAAATATTTTTGCCTTTTTTGACATGACCGTTTTTGAAAGTTCAAGCAGATAACCAATTATAATGAGCATTGCAAAGCCTGAAGCCCATCCATGCCGCTCATAGATAATAAAACAAGAGGAGAGAGAAAATACAACTTGCATTAAGCCAGTGCTTATAGCTGGTGGAGCTATCCACCCAACACTGGATATCATATAAATAGTGTCTGTTTGCTGTTGAGTTTCCAAGCAGCTGCATTCTAGTGCAGATCAAATCAAGTCAGGATTAGAAAGTAAAAGAGCATGGTTTAAGATAATCTATCCCACAGGAGCCCTGGTCCAATTCATCAAACAAAGCTTACAACTACACTATATCTTATACCCCAAGTGTGTTCACCACTGCATGGCTAGAGGCACACATGCTTGAAATGATTTATAAAATCCATTCATAGATATTGCATGCATGGAGGGTTCTCCCCTCCCACTAGTTAGATTGTTTTGCTAATGTATATTGCAATGCCTGACTGTGTGCGTGCACTTGAGTGTATCTGTGAGTATGTATGTTTGAAGAGAACGTTTGTTATGCAAACACGGGTGTGTTATATGATGCATGCTGTGTTGGAGGCAGGCTTCCACATAACACATATAACTATGTTCATATCTCAACTGAAGAGGATACCATTGAGTGTTCAGCTTCTGTTTCGGCTGCTTTTCTGCCTGATCCTTTGTGGAGGGCCCCGTTGAGGATGGGGGGAGGGGGGGGGGTTGCGCATGTCACGGCAGACAGGGGAGATCCAGCGCAGGCTTTAGCAGAGCTTTGTCATATCACTAGGAGATTAAGGACAGACACATGTCAAACCCTGCAGAGCCTGCTGCAATAAAGCACCTGCCAACAGCCAACCCTCTGAATCCACTCAACATCAGCTAGGCAACACACACAGCAAGGCCTTACGCTACAGCTAACTCTAGGAACCCAAAACTTACAGTGGTTGTTCCGTAATAGATAAGGTAACCAGATAAGGACACCACTGAGACTAGCGTAATCTTCACATACAGTGGGGAAAAAAAGTATTTAGTCAGCCACCAATTGTGCAAGTTCTCCCACTTAAAAAGATGAGAGAGGCCTGTAATTTTCATCATAGGTACAACTATGACAGACAAAATGAGAAAAAAAAATTCAGAAAATCACATTGTAGGATTTTTAATGAATTTATTTGCAAATTATGGTGGAAAATAAGTATTTGGTCAATAACAAAAGTTTCTCAATACTTTGTTATATACCCTTTGTTGGCAATGACACAGGTCAAACATTTTCTGTAAGTCTTCACAAGGTTTTCACACACTGTTGCTGGTATTTTGGCCCATTCCTCCATGCAGATCTCCTCTAGAGCAGTGATGTTTTGGGACTGTCGCTGGGCAACACGGACTTTCAACTCCCTCCAAAGATGGGGTTGAGATCTGGAGACTGGCTAGGCCACTCCAGGACCTTGAAATGCTTCTTACGAAGCCACTCCTTCGTTTGTAGGTGACCAAATACTTATTTTCCACCATAATTTGCAAATAAATTCATAAAAAATCCTACAATGTGATTTTCTGGATTTTTTTTCCTCAATTTGTCTGTCATAGTTAACGTGTACATATGATGAAAATTACAGGCCTCTCTCATCTTTTTAAGTGGGAGAACTTGCACAATTGGTGGCTGACCTAAATACTTTTTTCCCCCACTGTAGGTAGCTGGAAAATAATTATATCTCAACTATTCTAAGATTGAAAGGTTGAAAGGATCCCAAGACAAAAACAGATGACATCAAATACTATGTGAGGTTGTACCTATCTATTTAAAGCCGGTGAAAAGTGCTTTAAAAAATGGTCATCCTATGAACACACGTTGTTCTTCATGAGCGAGTTCCTTTTAAACAAGAAGAGGAAGAGGTCTCAAAGAGATCTAGATCAAGGTCAATCAACCTAGTTAACCTAGAGGCTCTTCAGAAATATGGACTAGAGGTTGGAGATATTTTCCCAACAAGAAGCCACAAGACGCAGCACAGAGAGAACCCTAGAATCACTGACCTTCAAACAAGCTCTCCATCCATTATATAGTATGGAAGACATGCACAATCCATCAAAAATGCACATGAACTTTCCTCTTCAAATACTTCCTGCTTGAATAACAGCCAATGGCTCAGCTGTGAATATTGCAATTTCTCTATGTAGCTAGCACTCATATTGTATTCACAGAAAGTTGAAGAGCAAGTGAATAATGTGCAAATGTATTTCAAGAATAACATCTTTATACAATATCTTAAAGGTCCAATGCAGCTGTTTTTGTCTCGATATCAAATGGTTTCTGAGCAACAATGTAGTACCTTACTGTGATTGTTTTACACAATTTCACAGTATTATTCCAATCTCATAGTGTGGAAATATATATAAAACACAGGAAATCAAGTTTTTGACTGCACTGGGCCTTTAAGTACCTTACTGTGATTGTTTTGAATTAAAATGGTCAAAAATAAACAAAATTAGCTTCCTAGCAAAGAACAATTTCTCAAGCAAGAATTTTGCTAGGACTGTCTGGAAGTGGTCTGAGTCGGAAGGGGAAAACTAGCTTTTATTGGCAGAGAGGTTTGGAACTCACTTTCTTATTGGTCTATTAACTAATTTACCGTCTGGTGATGCCAGGTAGGCCAAAACTCCATCCCACCAAAACAGGCAGAACTTTCCAGTGGTCTATTCAAACAGCTCTTACACTAAAAGGGCATTATCATTTTCACAATTTCACAGTATTATTCCAATCTCATAGTGTGGAAATATACACTCATTGGCCAGTTTATTAGGTGCACCACCCCATTCACGAAAATGGTTCACAGTGAGTCACGTGGCCGTGGCATGCTATATAAAGCTGACAGACAGGTATCGAGGCATTCAGTTAGTGTTCGATTGAACGTTAGAATGGGCAAAATGAGTGACCTAAGTGACTTTGAGCGTGGTATGATGGTCGGTGCCAGGCGCGCCGGTTCCAGCATCTCAGAAACGGACGGGCTCCTGGGCTTTTCCTGCACGACAGCGTCTATTGTTTACAGAGAACGATGCGACAAACAAAAAACATCCAGTCAGCAGCAGTCCTGTGGGCGAAAACAGTGCGTTGTTGAGAAGTCGAAGGTGAATGTCAAGAATCGTGCAAGCTAACAGGCGGGCCACAAACAGGCAACTAATGGTGCAGTACAACAGTAGTGTGCAGAACTGCATCTCGGAGCGCACAACTTGTTGATCCTTGTCACGGATGGGCTATTGCAGCAGACGACCACCCTGGGTTCCACTCCTATCAGCTAAAAAAAAAGAAGCGGCTCCAGTGGGCACTCGATCACCAACACTGGACAATTGAGAAGTGGAAAAACATTGCCTGGTCCGACGAATCCCTGTTTCTGTTGCGTCATGCTGATGGCAGTCAGGATTTGGCATAAACTGCATGAGTCCATGGATCCATCCTGCCTGGTGTCAACAATACAGGCTGGTGGCATTGGTGTAATGGTGTGGGGAATGTTTTCCTGGCACACGTTAGGTCCCTTGATACCAATTGAGCAATGTATCCTTGCCCCAAAGAATTCAGGCTGTTCTGGAGGCAAAGGGGGGTCCGACTTGGTACTAGATGGGTGTACCTAATAAACTGGCAACTGAGTGTACAGTACTGGTCAAAAGTTTTAGAACACCTACTCATTCAAGGGTTTTTCTTTATTTTTACTATTTTCTACATTGTAGAATAATCGTGTTGACATCAAAACTATGAAATAACAAATATATAATATCATGTAGTAACCAAAAAAGTGTTCAACAAATCAAAATATATTTTATATTTGAGCTTCTTCAAATAGCCACCCTTTGGCTTGATGACAGCTTTGCACACTCTTGGCGTTCTCTCAACCAGCTTCATGAGGTAGTCACCTGGAATGCATTTAAATTAACAAGTGTGCCTTCTTAAAAGTTGATTTGTGGAATTTCTTTCCTACTTAATGTGTTTGAGCCAATCAGTTGTGTTGTGACAAGGTAGGGGGGGAGGGGTATACAGAAGATAGCCCTATTTGGTAAAAGACCAAGTCCATATTATGGCAAGAACAGCTCAAATAAGAAAGATAAACGACAGTCCATCATTACTTTAAGACATGAAGGTCAGTCAATACGGAACATTTCAAGAACTTTTAAAGTTTCTTCAAGTGCAGTCGCAAAAATCATCAAGCGCTATGATGACTGGCTCTCATGAGGACCAGAGGAATGGAAGACCCAGAGTTGCCTCTGCTGCAGAGGATAAGTTCATTAGAGTTACCAGCCTCAGAAATTGCAGCCCAAATAAATGCTTCACAGAGTTCAAGTAACAGACACATCTCAACATCAACTGTTCAGAGGAGAGACTGTGTGAATCAGGCCTTCATGGTCGAATTGCTGCAAAGAAACCACTACTAAAGGACACCAATAATAAGAAGAGACTTGCTTGGGCCAAGAAACACGGGCAATGGACATTAGACCGGTGGAAATGTGTTCTTTGGTCTGGAGTCCAAATTTGATATTTTTGGTTCCAACCTCTGTGTCTTTGTGAGTGGGTGAACGGATGATCTCCACATGTGTATTTCCGTAAAGCATGGAGGAGGAGGTGTTATGGTGTGGGGGTGCTTTGCTGGTGACACTGTCTGTGATTTATTTAGAATTCAAGGCACACTTAACCAGCATGGCTACCACAGCATTCTGCAGCGATACGCCATCCCATCTGGTTTGGGCTTAGTGGGACTATCATTTTTTTTCAAAAGGCCAATGACCCAACACACCTCCAGGCTGTGCAAGGGCTATTTGACCCAGAAGGAGAGTGATGGAGTGCTGTATCAGATGACCTGGCCTCCACAATCCCCCGACCTCAACCAAATTGAGATGGTTTGGGATGAGTCGGACCGCAGAGTGAAGGAAAAGCAGCCAACAAGTGCTCAGCATATGTGGGAACTCCTTCAAGACTGTTGGAAAAGCATTCCAGGTGAAGCTTGTTGAGAGAATGCCAAGAGTGTGCAAAGCCATCATCAAGGCAAAGGGTGGCTATTTGAAGAATCTCAAATCTCAAATATATTTTGATTTGTTTAACCCTTTTTTGGTTACTACATGATTCCATATGTGTTATTTAATAGTTTTGACATCTTCACTATTATTCTACAATATAGAAAATAGTAAAAATGAAGAAAAGCCCTTGAATGAGTAGGTGTTCTAAAACTTTTGACCGGTAGTGTATATAAAATATAGGAAATCAAGCTTTTGACTGCATTGGGCCTTTAAGTACCTTACTGTTACTGTTTTGAATTAAAATGGTCAAGAATAAACATAAATAGGTTCTTAGCAAAGAGCAATTTCTCAAGCAAGAATTTTGCTAGGACTGTCTGGGAGTGGACTGAGTGTGGAGGGAAAAACTGAAAACTCTCTTTCTTATTGGTCTATTAACTAATTTACCGCCTGGTGATGTCACCCGGCAGGCCAAAACTCCATCCCACCAAAACAGGCTGACATTTCAGGAGGTCATTTCAAACAGCTCTTACACAAAAAGGTCATTGTCATCATTTTCACAATTTCACAGTATTATTCCAATCTCATAGTGAGTGTAGAAATATATGTAAAACACAGGAAAATCACATTCTTGACTGTACTGGGCCTTTAAATGCAGAGTATTGTTCCCTTTGGAGACTGATTTAAAGTGAAACACGTTACTACAGAATCACATACACAATTACAAACACAAGCTTATCATAGTCTTTGGATTGTTTGAAAGATTAACTGGATTCTTCAGCTAAACATATTTTCAGAAAAGGCAATGTGTTGATATTAATCACATTTGAATAATCATGGTTCAAACTGTACTTTATTGTGAAACCAACAAAATATTTTTAAAAAAATTGAACAGAATCAATACAATGTATAGAACCAATCTCAGTCTTGTATAGTAGCCATGAAATACCCCTTCCCATGGTCCCCTTCCAGGAATGAAAAGATCAGTGTTAATTTCCAGGCCCTTTTTTGATTGGGTGAACCTGGCTCCGTCTCGCACAACATGGCTACCACAGGTCAGTGGCTGGTGCAGCGCACCATGAAACAAACAAATAGAAAAAAGCACCTTGTGGCACTCTACTTTCACCAGCGTGTGACTGCAAGCCTGCCAGATTGCTGTGATGAAGACCTGTGCCTCAGAAACAACTGGAGAAAGGGAGAGAGAGAGAGCGGGAGTGTGTGTGGGAGAAGGAGGGGTAAGAGAGGAGAGGGGAAAAGAGAGGTGGAGAGAGGCAGAGAAGGAGGAGGGGGAAAAAAGAGGGGAATCAAACGAGAGAGGGATTGGGAGAGTAGGAGAGACAGGCCGATCATCCAGTGATAAGATGTGGAAAATAAGTCTGATTATCACAGAGGCTGGAAGCGTCAGACAGACAGTTGGGAGTCATCTCAAAACTCAGGAGGGAGAAGGAGAAGACAAGAAGTCACAATTATATCCCGTCCGCTCCTCTTCCCCTCCTCCTCATGAAGTGAGGTAATATATTCGGTTAGTTCTTGTATGCCGCTGAGGGGAGATTCTAATTAAGGGTGGAGGGAATTTTGACATGTGAAGCAGAGATCAATATTTAGCACCATAATCAGCAATTCCTGATGGCTTGACAGTGTCACTGTGGAGCTCTGGAACTCTCCATTACTCACCAGGAGGGTGGAGGCAGGCCTCAGCTAACCGATCAGCGGACTCCTCTCCTAGCCATCATGAATGACAGGAAGTGATGCCTCTTTTGCTCCATGTTGTCTTGTTTTTTATCTTCATTTATCCTTTTAAAAGAGAAAAGGCATCTCTGTCAGAACAGGCTAGTGGGAACTGATGCATAGGAGGACAAAGAAAGTGAAAAAAGAGAGAACGAGAAAACACATTGTAGAATGGCTGGGCTAGGGTAGGTCTTACAATAACATTACAGCTTCACCACCTCTACACTGGATGTTCTACTGAAGCGGAGTGGAGAAAGTGGAGAAAAAATGCATCTTTAATAATCAGTTTCAGAATTGCATAAGCCTTCTACTGTTTTATAAATAAAATTAAAATAACATGTTTTCTCCTTGAAGAATAATTGAATGTTTCATAGTATTCATTTCCAGCAAGCTCGAGCACGCGCACACAGACACATGCACACACACACACACACACACACACACACACACACACACACACACACACACACACACACACACACACACACACACACACACACACACACACACACACACACACACACACACACATACACACACACACACACACACACACACACACACACACACACACACACACACACACAAAGTAAGTGCAACATTTCCAACATGTCCACTCCAGAGCTGACACCCCTTCTGACCACACATGCAGAGCGTGTACCAGGAACATGGTGTTGTTGCGAGAGAGAGGGCACCTCAGAGGGCAAGGGGGGCGACCAGGGTGTCCCCTGTCTCCCTGTGTCAGCCCATCTCCCTGTTCTTGCATGTCGCTGACACACACTTGGGTACTTACCACCCCAAGTTGCTCCAATTAGGGGCCGTCCCACTGTGCTGTCCGTTGCGAAGAGTGCTCGGGCGGCGGGTGACAAGAAATGGTCTGGGATCTGTCTCTCCAGTGACATAACGAAGGAATTTTAAGGGGGGATAGTGAGGCAAACACACACCGCTGCATGCTGGGACCTGATAGGTAGATAACAAAGAGTCCCTGTAAATGAGTGGCAGGGACCAAGGCATTGAGGATTCTCTAATTACTAGCCGCAATCTATCTAAGTCAGTGGCCTTCTAATTTGATTTATCAGAATGCATGAAACCCCTTGGAATAATGCCCTTATTAGAAGGACAGAATTGACGGGAGGACAAGAGGTCCACGGAGGGGAGATGGGAATCTGGAATTTAAGCATCAATTACCGTCAAAGGGAGAATTAATAGTTATTAATCCACACAAACATGCCTGTCTTCCTTCCTCCTCCACCACTGCTTTTCCATTTGGAGGCACACACACGCATGCACTCACACGCACATACACACACATACACACGCACACACACACAAGCACACACGCACGCACACATACGCACACACACACAGTAAAAGGAATCAAAATGTTCCTTGAAAAGGAGGATGCAGCAATAAACAAAGCAAAGAACCACAGAGAAAAGCCATAAATATATTTTACTCTGGATAGTCCTATTATTTAGTAGAACCGCAGCTCAAAGGTCTTTAACTCTTTAACTGAATTCCTGTCTGCCAAATTCAATTGCTGTCAGTCTTCTAGGGCCCACAATGTAATACGAGATTTAATTTGGCCCCAAAATACATACATATACATATCGTTTATTTGGTTATCGAGAGAAAAAAATCTATACTTATATCTGTACCTTGTCATTTCTAAATGCATCATGAGATAGCAAAATAGCCCTCTAATTTAATTTGGCCAAACCACATAGCTTGTTAATTCTGCACTATTAAAGATTTGCAACATTTACAATGCCTATTTTGCCCATTGATAACTGTTGTTTGTCCCCCTGTAAGGAAAAATAATATTTTATGTATCTAGAAATTGAATTTAGAAAGGTCAAACTCTTAACAAATTACGATAAATCAGAGTTGCAACTTGCTTGCATCATTGCTTGGAGATGGAATTCAAAATAAATATAGTAAATATTTCAAGAACTAATTCAGATGTAGTGCAGCATTACAAATATAAATGTATGTTTTAATTATTATTGTTACGTCTGTGAGACCACACCACAAGAATGTCCATAATGCTGACTCATCCATATTATTTGAAAGATTAGTAATCATTGCTCCATAAACATAATTATGTATAACGCTTCTATAATAAGTTGTAGTTTGTTTAAAGTGGGACTCGAGGTGGTCTGTTCACTGTAAAAAAAACTGCTGTGTGTTTCAATGATAGTGCCATTCTGCTGTTGCCACGCTGTCAGTCACACAGAAGCAGTATTTGGACAGGAGAGTTGAGAGGTCTGCGCTGCTGCCAACTCCTTGCCTTTTAAACATCCCTTTCTCAGCGAGACAGCTATGTGTTTAGTGCCAGTCAACTCTTTATTGTGCCCCCCCTCCTCCTCTCAAACTGTCTGCTCTGAGGACAATTTTGGGAGGAGAAATGATTGTGAGAAATATAGTGAGACCGAATGGTACATTGTGATGCGTCTATCCCCCTTTTCGATAAAAGGGAAAGCCAATACGTGCACAAAAGCATCTGGACAGCAAATTCATCAGCATTACTTGAATGGAGGAACAAGCTCATACAGCATTACATGGCTGACAGGGAAGATGAATCTAGCCATAGTGGCACATCACGAATCCTCATAGCCCCTCATGGCCCGTGAAACAGAGCGAAGTATGAGCGAGTAGATACCCATCATACAGTGTCTGTCTGGGCCACCATATTGTGGTCCTGTCCTGTAGAGTGTCTCAGATGATCGTACTTGCTGGCAGAGTGGGGCTGACACCATTGACAAACCACTGCCACGTGATGCCGTCACTCACACTTCCACAGTGTCTGTCATCACTCAAACAGTCATGCACTGACACCTTTTCACGTGAATGAAGATCCTCGAGTGACTGACGAAAATAGAGGATTGGCCTTTAAGAAAATCTGCCAGAATAGCACCTCTTTGGATGAGAGACTTATAATTTGCAATAATGGCACGCCAATAGCTCTGGGAGAGGATATTACAGCAAAAAGTGGATCTGAAATATCCTTTTAACTGGCAGAAACAGATCCATTGTAGACAGAAGTCTTGTTTACTTGGTAAAATGGCATCAATTAGGAGCGGATAGCAACATTTGCATATTCTCTTAATGGACTGGCCTTTCTTCTGCTGCTGGCTCCACAGTGATTGTATGGAAGGGACATGTTAAGGTAGACTGAGAAAAGGTCATGTGTCTTCACCATTCAGGTGATCATATTTTTCACAAAACAGTTGTGCATTCTCCATGGCTATTGTCATGTCATATTGAAGCTGATACCAACATTTTTTGGTTCAGAATTCACTCACTTTGACAATGCATTCTCTGACAAATGTATTTTCCAAGACAGCACATAAAAAATGAAATTGTAGTTGAGACAGACATTCACAGCTAGTTCATTCAATATTCTGAATATGCTAAAATGATTATACTCAAAACATAGTAGTAAAATCTGATACATTTGTAACAGTAAAACTTATATCATATCACAAGAACAGAGTAATATTTGGAGACATATGTGGTTATCTAAAATACTGTATCTAAAATGCAAGCAATATTCTGAAACAAATATTGTGAAAAATATAAAATGTGGAATAATGACAGTTAGCAGGGATGTGGTTCTTTAAAAAAGTACATAAATACAGTGCAATTAATTTGAGACTTAAATATGCTCTTTCTTTCTTCTGAAAAGAAATATAGCCACAAATTAGAGAAATTAACAGGCAATTTAGTGAAGTAGTCAATATCCTGACTGTAGGACTGAGCTAATCAATTTGAATGATTCGCCAATTCATTTTCATTATTAACAGCGACCACCACAGTGGAAGCTAATTAATTCCAACAATGATATTTCATGATCAATATTGAAATAATTGTCCCAGGAAGTGGTCTGTTCCCTCCCCAGTAAAGTGTGGCAGGATATGGTAGATTCCCCTCCCCTCACCTCCTCCCTTTTCTCCCCCAGAAGCCCCACTCCCACCACCCCAAATTGACTGGTCTTGCACAGTTGCAGCTGAACAAGAAAGGAATTGCTAGTGTCAAGACGCAGTTTACAAATATGACATCTCCTCTGGCATGGCCGGAAATATTGATTTATGTGCAGTAAAAGGTCTTATAAAAATGATCACATACACATGAGGGATTAATGCGCAGAAGATCAATATAAATTTCATTCTTGACGCTAGACTGTCACCTATGGTGAAATGCTAAAATAAAGAAATCAATATTATCTATGAAATGTCAAATGTATTATAATTATGTGGATGAAAGCTGGCCTAGTGGCTCCCAGGAGGTTGAGAAGGATAGGTTACCACACTCAAGCATCCCTCATGTCCCCTGTTCTCTCGCTGCCAATTTGAGAGCAATATTGGTGTAAAGGGTTTTCAGCCCGTTATGTATGGCCATGTTGTAACAAATTCCTCCTGGAATATTTAACTGTTGAGACTGACAATCGGCTGCAGAGACCATGGCAGTTCGTAGCCTGAAGGTTGTGTAGTTAACAGCTGTTAGCTTTGGCACTCCTGCCTCTTGCCCCCTGGATTGAAACCTGCCTATGTGGCAGCTGCCAGTGACAAGGAGAAGTCACAGACCACTAAAGTATAATATCCCCCAGCATGCATCCTGGATCAAAGGACAAGACATGTTCACATAGATAGAGCACTTATTGATTTGGATGCTGTTATGGTACAGTGCATTTATCACATAGCTTTATTTTATTGCCATCTAAATGGTTGGAAATATGATTGTGTAATACATGCAATATTCTGAAAAAATTATTGTGAAAAATATAAAGAGTTAACAGGGATGTGGACAAATCATACATAAGAATGCATTTCAGTTAAAAAGTTAGGGCAATTTGAATTGGGCCAAAATATTGAAGTATACTATGTGAGACTTGTGGCCAATCATTTCTATCTAAACATTACATCATTGAAATCTGTGGCTTCTGTTTCCTTCCTATAGCTTGTTGTCTTGTATTTGCTATTGCATTTCATGAGTGATACTTGTGTTCATCCAATTGTTACCCATTTCTAATTAATATCCTTTGCATGTGTTGGATCAATTTATGTAATCAATGTTGGGTACTGCCTCTCGCCACCAAAAGGTCACAGATATGGGATGGGAAATAATCTGAGGGGAACTACAGACGTGGACAGAGATTATTTGGCTACAACAAATGTAGCATGTATCACTGATTTTAGTCAAACCAACCCAAATGTAATTTTTAGTCTTCTCATTTCAGCCAGTTTTCTTTTCGCAGCGAAGGCCCTTTGCACACACAAGCGTGTGGCAGCTGCGTAATCCCTTTAACAACATTGGGCCTATTAAACGAGGCAACAGTACAGCTACAAATACCCAATAAAGCCACCACAATATTATCCCTATTAAACATTCATCTCTCTAGGCTTAAGAAGTTCTCTGAAAACGGGAAGAAACCACAACAAAATGTAATCAAGGAAAACATGTTATTTTTCCTGAACAGAAGGAGCCAAACCATTTTCACAGTCGCCTACATGAAAGCTGTGTAATAAACAAACAGGACCCAAACCACAGAGAACTTTCCAGGCTTGCTCAGGTGACCACGGTATACCGGCTTATCGCAAATTTAGAGGCACACACGACAAAAATGTGCCTGTCAATCGAAGCAATTTACCGCCACAGATATTAAAAGAGAAAGGCACAGAGGAAAATAACAAATTGCGTAGTTACATTTAAAGTGGCTAAATCGAATTCATAAGATCACAATTTGAGAGATAGAACCCAGTTTATTTCTCCCTCCTTTCACGGGCTTATGTGCTCTGTCAGATGAAAGAAGAGGAGAGAGTGGTGCTGATGAAGGATGGAGGGAGGCTTTGAGCTGGAGGAGGAGGAGGAGGAGGAGGAGCGCTGCCTCTTGAAGAAGGGGCCGGGGCGGTGATAACCGGGGAGGCTGCGGGAGCCCCTCTCCGCTGACTGAGGAAGGTGTTCCAACTTATCAGAGTCCACACGCAGGGAATGATTAGCCTCCTCTGGGCCGATTACCGCAAGCTCGCAGGGTCAAAAGCAGGCCAGGATGAAAGGGAAGAGCTGCAGCCTCCTATCCTCCCTCCAATCGTCCATTACCACTCAGACAGATGGGCCTGTCCCCCCCCACCCCCCACCCTCCACCCCCACCACCACAGCCCTCCACTCCCCTCCTATCGCTCTACATGGCATGTCAGTCTGAAACATATGAAGAGCAGTACCATAATCACAGGCAGCACTCTCTCTCAGACTGATGCTAGGACAGGACAGGGACTGACTGGAGGTAATTTATGGATCTGAGCCTCCCTTCCTCCTTGAGATATTATTTATTAACTTGAGTTTGTTGAAGAACAATCCTTGCCGTTCTGCAGGATGATGCAAAGTGTTCCGTCTGTTGACACTATTGCTGTAGGGATGCCAATCTTCAGTTGCACGAATAATAATGTGAAACAGCACTCCAGAGCCCAGTGACAGACAGCAACAAACAGGCAATCAGCACACATCCATTAAAACCACAGAGGTGTTCGCTGCTAATCAACACAAAACTTAAACAGGGATGAAATGGTAAATTCATCTGTTCCATCAAAAACAAGGGCAGAATTTCATAAAAATATAACAAGTTTAAACAACTACCATTTTACAGTATCATACTGTATGTGTCTCCACAATAAATCTGTATCAGTCTCAATAAAATATAAACATTTGATTCTTGAGGAAATGTCTTAATCCAAGTCTGAAACTGTGGAACTGTTCTTCTCGTTCCCAAGTGGGTGGCTCCATTCCAAGTATCTCTACTTAATGTTACACTCTGTATGCATTCCCAAGATGCACTGGTATTATTAGTTCACAATGGGCCAGTGCAGTGCAGCTGACCAGACTCACCCCTAGCCTATGTTACCACAACCCTCAAGATTAAGGTCAGCGCTCTGGCCAGCTACTTCTCAGTCTGCTCTCTTTAATACAGGATACAGATAGGCAACTGCAAGGCAATTGTTTGCAGCTGGATCTCTGATGAATGGAGTGTAAAAATGCTCCCCCTATGCTTCCATGCACAGGTCAGTTCAGAGGTCTTTACAATACAACAAAAATAATTCCTTGTACAAGAACTTCAATTGTGCTATTCCAGTGACCAATCTATTTGGACATATGGAGAGCTTAGTCTCTTGGGAGGGACCGGGGCCTGTCTGGGTGGATTTAGGGCAGATCAGTGAAGGAAAGCTTCACTCTGTCTCTCAGGACCTGCCTGGGAGGCTGCAGGTCAGCCTGGAGGCACTAGTGGGCACTGCCTTATACAGGCTGGAGTCAGCTGCAGAGATGACTAAAAACACCACACAGGACTGAGTCAATGATGAAAGCAATGTGGTTGATATGCGAGATCATATTACACGGAAGGAAAAAGATGTACACAATTAACGGATTACACTGAAATACTTGCTTTTCATTTCATTGTGAGGTGACAAAACCTGATGAAATTCAGCAAGAGTCTCTGCTAGCTACAACAGACGTTTTCCAGATGAGATGAATTGCCGAACCGGAGCATGTAAGGCTGGTTTAAAACAGATCATGTAAGGCCGGTTTAAAACAGAAGCATGTAAGGCTGATTTTAAAACAGATCATGTAAGGCTGGTCTAAAACAGAAGCATGTTAGGCTGATTTAAAACAGAAGGCCTGTTTTAACATGGAGGGAGATCACAATACATTGAGAGATCACGGGACATGTTATTTGTCTTGTCCTTTTCACACGGATTCAATGAATTATGTATCCCTCTTGATTTATGGTGGTCCATGTTCAACTATTCTCCTCTTCATCCAGGTGGAATCCTTCATGGATTTTCCACCGTGAACCAAGTGGGAATACCAAAATTGCTAAATTTAAGGAAGTAATTAAAACCGTCCACAATCAATATTTATCTTCAGAAGGCCCTGAAAGGGGGTTTAGGGCCTTCTTCTCCCCATGTCTAGCCATCTGTCTGGCCCTCTGTCCATACACTATACTGTCAGACAGCTACTTGGATCTGGACCCTCCACTGTGGCTGTGGCTAAACACCGGGCCAAGCTGTGCACACTGAAACACTGGAATGACAGGATTCCAAGATGATGGTCATCAAATAATGTGGCCTCAACATTGAGGTCCGAACATAAAATAAATAAAATAACTGTGGTGTAAGATGAGCATTGTCTGATCATCTGTCACTGACCTTCTGTTTGTGGGTCTATTTGAGAAAGGATTATTTATCCTTTTACTATTTACAATTCACAAGAATGTCAGATATGTTCTAGTGAATTTATCCTGTAGTTTTCACGTCAATCTGTTAGTTTAGATAAACCGGTTGTAATTTCTTAATTATCAGTTAAGCTTTTGAACATGTTCCTACTTTGACAAGGTGCTCTGGTATAATTAGTTTGACATTATAGACGTATCACCTGCGTAGAATTGGCAGGTTCACCAGACTGCAAAACAGGGTGTCTGTCGTTGAGTAAATGTTATAATTGTGTAATTTAAATAGAGTAAATGTAATAAGTCTTACATAGAAAGATCAGTATCTTGCGACAGAACAAGTACATTTTGGTGCTAATGATTCAATTAATATAATGTCATACAAGAGAGCACGCTATTTAAGTTATCTGGCTTACTGTTTCCAAGTAAACATGTTCACCTTGTGAGGTGAAATACTAGATAAAGCCTATTAGCACTACGATATTATGAACACTGAACAGTGAAATGGAAACCATACATGTTTAACCTGACTGAGATACTGGGTCAAAAGAAGACAAGTTAAATTAACAGACTACTGATCTTTGGGTCTGGAGCGATAGTGCTTTAATTCAATATATGGTATTGTATTTACTTTCTTGAAGGTGAAATGGTCATGTAAAACATAACTGCGGCGGCATGACAGTTTGGTTAGACCGTCTTGGGAGGCTTATTGCTGCGGGCAGAAAATCATGTCTGTGTCATTCTATATCATCAATTTAAATTATCCTCAGAAGTGTTCATTCTGCTCGGGGCATTGGAAGGATGGCAGTATCTGGGAAAAATTATTCTAATCTATTTGGGACCTGAAGTGTGAGCTAACCTTGTCCCCTGTCTGTCACAACAACAGCCCCCCCCCCCCCCCCCCCCCACCCACAGGCCGATTGCACGAACACGAACAAACACACACAGGCACATGTAGTGTAACATCTTTGTAACATTTCACAAGTACAATCTGGGAGAAGTGGTCTGTCATGCTCTCAAACACAAAAAAGATGTGTGACGCCTGAGCCACTGTCGTATTGACATGACTGTGAACCCAGCAACTCTTTGCAAGAGTGCACATTATGCCTGCTTATTTTTTTTAAATCCTCTCTTTCTCCATGGTAATTTGGATATTTCTGACTTGCCCCAGAAACCTAGTAAACGATTTTGACCATTCCCAAGCATTTGTCCAGAGTACCCCAATTCTGAGAAGTATACCTCAGCCTAAACATTACATTAAGTATAACATTTCTCAATTTGGCTGTAATTAACCGAAACACTAAAACAAAAGGAAGATCCCAAGTTCTTCTTTGTGTTTCTTCCTGATTGTTATTTCCACTGTTGTTATTGCACCCCACTAGGAGTTGGAGGCAGAAGGTCAGTATAGCAAAGGTCAGCAGCCTCCTTGCCAATCTCCTGCTGTAATTGACCACCACAGACATTTAGTGATAATTATGACACCCCCTGTCCCTCCTCTCCTCAGTGACATGGCAGGGGTCCCCCTATTTGCCTCCTCTCTCACTGAGACCGCCCTCTGAGTGACAGACCACACAGAGCCCTGCCATTGTCTGTGGGATCTCATAATTGGCCGGCTCCATTGGTGCCAGTTGGATTCATTGGACGGTGGGATTGTGGGCTGTCTGGATGGAGGAATAGATGGACGGATGAGGGGATGAGGGGATGAGGGCCATTGATGTGGTTCGGAGTTCAGATCACTAGCGATGACCCCGCTGCCACAAGGTACCACCCCTCACCTGCCATTCACTGACCTCCCATCTGAACTGTGGTCCCTTGGAGACATGGAAACTACAAAACACTGTTTTTTTAATCAATCATTACTTGCACCCAAACAGGAAGTGATATAACATACATCTGGTAGGTCTTTGTCCTGATTTCTAAGAACGTTTGAAGTTTGTTTAGAAGAGTTGAAACTCACAGACTTTCAGCGACTTAGACGACAGATAATGGCAGATCGTTTTCAGACGCACTTTAGTTAACACCACAAAGCCTCAGTATTACATAGAAAGGACTACAGTTGAAGTCGGAAGTTTACATACACCTTAGCCAAATACATTTAAACTCAGTTTTTCACAATTCCTGACATTTAATCCTCGTAAAAATTCCCGGTTTTAGGTCAGTTAGGATCACCACTTTATTTTAAGAATGTGAAATGTCAGAATAATAGTAGAGAGAATGATTTATTTAAGCTTTTATTTCTTTCATCACATTCCCAGTGGGTCAGAAGTTTACATACACTCAATTAGTGTTTGGTAGCATTGCCTTTAAATTGTTTAACTTGGGTCAAACTTTTCGGGTAGCCTTCCACAAGCTTCCCACAATAAGTTGGGTGAATTTGGGCCCATTCCTCCTAACAGAGCTGGTGTAACTGAGTCAGGTTTGTAGGCCTCCTTGCTCGCACAACCTTTTTCAGTTCTGCCCACAAATTTTCTATAGGATTGAGGTCAGGGCTTTGTTATGGCCACTCCAATACCTTGACTTTGTTGTCCTTAAGCCATTGTCCATTTGGAAGACCCATTTGCGACCAAGCTCTAACCTCCTGACTGATGTCTTGAGATGTTGCTTCAATATATCCACATAATTTTCCTTCCTCATGATGCCATCTATTTTGTGAAGTACAACAGTCCCTCCTGCAGCAAAGCACCCCCACAGCATGATGCTGCAACCCCCGTGCTTCAAGGTTGGGATGGTGTTTTTCGGCTTGCAAGCTGCCCCCTTTTTCCTCCAAACATAACGATGGTCATTTTGGCCAAACAGTTCTATTTTTGTTTCATCAGACCAGATGACATTTCTCCAAAAAGTACGATCTTTGTCCCCATGTGCAGTTGCAAACCGTAGTCTGGCTTTTTTATGGAGGTTTTGGAGCAGTGGCTTCTTCCTTGCTGAGCGGCCTTTCAGGTTATGTCGATATAGGACTCGTTTTACTGTGGATATAGATACTTTTGTTCCTGTTTCCTCCAGCATCTTCACAAGGTCCTTTGCTGTTGTTCTGGGATTGATTTGCACTTTTCGCACCAAAGTACGTTCATCTCTAAGAGACAGAGCGCGTCTCCTTCCTGAGCGGTATGACGGCTGCGTGGTCCCATGGTGTTTATACTTGCGTACTATTGTTTGTACAGATGAATGTGGTACCTTCAGGCATTTGGAAATTGCTCCCAATGATGAACCAGACTTGTGGAGGTCTACCATTTTTTTTCTGAGGTCTTGGCTGATTTCTTTTGATTTTCCCATGATGTCAAGCAAAGAGGCACTGAGTTTGAAGGTAGGTCTTGAACTTCATTCCACAGGTACACCTCTAATTGACTCAAATTATGTCAATTAGCCTATCAGAAGCTTCTAAAGCCATGACATCATTTTCTGGAATTTTCCAAGCTGTTTAAAGGCACAGTCAACTTAGTGAAATAATCTGTCTGTAAACAATTGTTGGAAAAATTACTTGTGTCATGCACAAAGTAGATGTCCTAAACGACTTGCCAAAACTATAGCTTGTTAACAAGAAATTTGTGGAGTTGTTGAAGAACGAGTTTTAATGACTCCAACGTAAGTGTATGTAAACTTCCGACTTCAACTGTATGCGACTTCCACCCCAGCAGGTATGAGCTATATTGAAGTCTTGGTTAGAGGAGGATACCTGCGTGTAATCTCCTGGTTAATAAGGCATTATACTGCTGCTACTTTATATTGCTGCAACAGGGAGTTATCCTACATAGCCAGCCATGCCCAAAGCTTAGTGTGAGTTGCAAATGGCACCCACACTACTCACTATATAGGGAATAGGATGCCATTTGGGACAATGCTTAAACTACTGAGGACAGGCCCAGCCACGTTTGTTTGTTTATTTATCTGTTTTTCTCATATTATTTTCTCTATCTGTCTTCCTCCCTCCTCCATATTCCAATAACAGACCCTGACCTCTGTTTAATACCATGTTACCATGTTTCTGTGCTGCTGTCTGAGATCCTTGTTGTCAGAGGCTGACAAGGACATCCACCATTGGCATTACATCCCAGTTATTAAAAAAGCAAGGAGGACACAAGGTTCACACGTTTTGGACAGAGCAGATATGAGCTTGGATATAGGCCTATATCCAAGTATGTTAGAATATACCTAAAACAGGCCTGTTTCATGTCATATATAATACAGTTACTGTAGACAGACTAATAAAAAAAAAACATGTGTTTGGACCCATTTCACTAACCCAGATTAGGCCTACTACTGGATTTAAATGTATGTTTAAACAAGATTTATGATATTCTGGTTTCATTTATATGTATTAAAATATTCCTTGACTATGTTTTATCTTCATTTAAGAAGTTTGAGTCACAGTGCATCTCAGAGATCTGGGCCTGGGTTGGTGAAATCCAATCATTTCTAATGAGTCAAATTGAACTGAAAAGAAAGCACAAACAAACAGTTTAGTTTGGTTGTCTACGTTGCCCCTGAATGATGGTGATGCACTATTAAAAAAATAAAAGTATGGTTCAATACATCTCCCAGTGTCTCTCTGTGATCGGAAATCCCTAGGAAATTAGCATGCAATATGGTTGAATTAAATTGAGGTAAATTGCTTGCATCTTTCTGTGATCATTAAGTTATTAGCAACACTAGAGGGGACAGAAAAACATTTGAAAAGATTTCCGCGCTAATTGCAATCAATTCTCTCCTTTGAGAGAGGCTTCCGGGGGCTTATAGGTCTTCTGCGTGACTAAGGATTTCATGGATCTGCCTCTGTTGTGTTTTCATTTTACGGTAACAACAGCTACAACAATGCCAACCTGACATAAACAGAACATATTTTTAACATTGTGATGTTTTTATCGTGTCCAACAATATCTTACCAACACATTGTAGATGGCCACATCTGTGAGGGTGCTATTTGGCTTTACTTTTGCATACGGTCACCTCTGCATACCTATAAACTTTTGGCCAAAATGGCCCATAAAAAGATACAATTAACGTAAGGGAACAATCTGTGATTGGAAACGTGTGAGAAATGAAGCATACAAAAATGTGACAGACCACGATGAGTTTTGGCCTCTGTGAAAAATACCTCTTGCCCTGGGGTAAGAAAGAAAACCACTTCCCCCATAAAAAAGAGAAGATAAAATAAATAAGTTTGAGGAAATCACTGCACAGCTTTTATGTTTCACTGAGTGTCAGGGATTTGCGGTCGTAAAGATAGTGAAAGCTCAAAGAGCTGCTGCTCACTGGAATTAATCAGTTTAGGTTTTGGGCCCGAACTGGAAATGTCAGACATTGCCTCCCAATTCTTATAGGTGATTTCTTAAAGGAGAACACCACGCTAATACTACTTTCACACATATAGAAGGTCAAAGTTGGTCAGTGAGCCAAGAAATATCATATCAG